>NC_134234.1:288232146-288876896 GCF_965152275.1 Natator depressus | reverse complement strand
ACTTAATTATTGTAGCCTCATATTCATTTTTGCATTCCAAAGCAGACCACTAAGCTTTGATTTTGCCCCTTGGCAAGTTCTGCACCTCACTGTGCATCTTGGAAAATCAGTTATTGTATGTGCATTATTGCTCAAGAACAATTTTCAAAGCAAGCATTAATTGATACTGCATATCAGAGTGGAGTATTAGGCCCATTAGTATACATGTAATCATACTGAATAAGCACACATTGCATTTATGTTTCTGATATACATTTGTGGGCACATTTTTGTTGTGTTGCAAAGAATTAATTTAATAACCATTTTATATTTACAGAAAGCCTTCTTTTTATGTAATAATGTAGAGACACTTGTACAGGCCACTCATTAAAAATACAATTAATTTCCATGCTCCTGCTGAGCTAGAAATTTTCGTATGTTCGCTCATTATGGACCACTAAGTACAGAAAAATATTCTACTTGATCTTTCCACCAACTCTTCTTCAGTTGCATTAATTAGAATTCAACTTCAAATGCCCTTACAGGAGAACCTCAGTAACAGACACCTTAGGAATGGCTGTTGTTCATAACTCTGAAATGTTCGTAACTCTGAACAAGACAGTATGGGATGCTTCTCAGGGTGTGTGTGTGTGTGTGTGCGGGGGGCTCACAGCTGTGCCTGCGAACCGCAACATCTTCACCGCATATCTGTAACTGGCTGCCCAGGGGGTGGGGACAGGGACAGGCAGCTGATTCTAGCTCCCTGGCTACAAAGGTGATGACTGAGGCACCCTGGGGCACTGCGATGTCAGTGGGCATGCCCTTTAAAACTGAGCTGCTCCTCCAGAGCACAGCGTACAGGCAACAGAGCGGGCTCCGGCTCCATCAGTTCATACTCCAGCTCAGGTTCCAGTAGTAGCTCCCTCCCCAGTGCTGGCCGTTTCCTTTCAGCATCAACAGCTGGGCTGGAGAAGCTTCTTTCCCTGGCTCATACTGAGTTTTCAAGCTTGTCCCCTCCTGGCTGGGGGCGAAACAGCGCCCGTGGCTTACAGGAAAACATCGCAGGACCCAGTGTTGCTCCTACTCTGCCTTCTTGGGGGCTCACAGCTGTGCCTGTGAACCTCCATATCTTCATCTCCTATCTGTAAGTGGCCACCCTGCATATAGCAAGTAGGGGGTGGGGGTAGGGACAGGCAGCCCAGATGTGCCTGCCTTTAAGATGCAATACAGGCATGGTACAGTACAATACTAGCTGTTTTTTTTGTTTTATGATTGTGGGGTTTGTTTTTTTTGTCTCCACTGCTACGTGATTGCTTACTTCTGGTTCCACATGGTGTCCGGTTGACCAGTCGATCCGGAACTCCGGTGTTTGTATCTTTGAGGTTCTACTGCACGTATATTTTAAAGCGTGTGAGGCCTCATATTTGAAGAAACAAACATGAGTTAAGTTACCCATTGATTTACTGATTTTTGGCCAAGAACATTGCTAAAGGGTGGACTGCTATTAACAACACAAACATTAAGTGCATGATGTGTCACATGAGCCCAAATGTAATGGCATTAAAACAATTCTTCTAGCATCACCATGGATCCATTATGGGATGGTGGTGGAAACAAGAAAATGGATTCTCATGTCAGATTGGTCAGGCGGCATTGCCTACTGTGCGATAGGTCCAGCTAATAGTCAAGCATCTGGGAGGTGATGGCAAGAAGGTGGTTGACTGGTTGACATGATTTAGTGCCAAGTGCAACACATCTTTGTTGGAGGCAGTGCAATCAGTAAGTGAGCAAGGACATTTGGCAGACCTTCACTGTCTACTGTGGTTGGTCCTGATATACTCTATAAAAAGTAGTGATAGTCCTTAAAATACTACTATGTATTACTGATTTTAATGTAACATGGTATATATTGACAATAACTTAGCTAATATACTGATCTACTATGTGACAATGGTTTAAATAGTTTTATGGCCATATGGGTGAGGTTAATATGTCTGATTTGATTCTGAACAAGATCCTGGGATATCAACATCCTATAACTTGGTGCTGCAGTAAAGAAAACAAAAACTTAAAAAGGGGAATACAAAAAATAAGTAGAGACATAAGCAGAGTGAGAAAAGCAACAGTACAGTGAGAAGAAAAGAGGAACTATAGGAAGAGGCTAAGATGAAAAATGGAGGCACCATCAAACTATATGTCTTTGCTATATAGTGATGGGGTATACAGGCCCCATGTTGACTTCACAACTAATTGGTTAATAGGGGCTGCTCAGCTGGGGCTGATTGGTGTCAGCACAATAGCTATAAAGATAAAAGGGCTGCAAAGGAGAAGAGTGTAGTGGCTGCCAAAGAGTTGGAGGGACTACAGAGAGGAGACCCCTTCAGCAGCTGCAAGAAGCCACAAAGGAAGTCTGCCTTCTAACTGCTTTAAACACGGTTTCTGAGCTGGAACACAGTGAAGTGGGTAGGCCTGAATACTCCTACCAGCTCCAGGAGAAAGCATAGTAAAGACTTTGGAGCAAGAAAAGGGCCTGGAACTATCTACTCTTCACAAGGGCCATGGAATTATTACCCCAAAAGGGCAAAGACTAATAACGGCCTGGCAAGAGGTCTGGGGTCATAACAAAAAAATGGATAGACATGGAACTAAATGATTGACAGTGTGAAAGGGAGAAACTGAATCAGACTCAGTGAAGCACCACACAGCCAGAAGATGGTGCCAGCTGGTGAAGGCAGCATCAGATAAGTACCAATCACTGTGCGTGCTGACAGAGGCAATGAGGGGGAGCTAAGGGAAGCAAAAAAGGGGAAAATAGGAATTGAAAAAACAGATAAACAGAAGATAATACTGTACAGAGAACACCACACTGAAGCAAAGCACGCGTGCACACACACACGTACGTGTAACAAAAGTGATGGGTTTGCCTGGCATAAGTATAGAGTTGGCAATGTTGTAGCCCTGTTGGGCCCAGAATATAAGAGAGACAAAGTTGGCGAGGTATTTTATTGGACCAGGTTCTTTAAGAGTTCTTTGTGGCTTGAAATCTTGTCCAGAAGTTGGTACAATAAAAGATATTACCTCACCCACCTTTTCTCTCTCATAAGTAAAGAATGAGACACAAGAAAGCAAAGTGTAAATGGGAACCAGAAATGCAATGAAATTTAATTACATTACTATTTTGGATTAACTGATTAGTTATTTTTACATGTATCATTTTCTTAAGTTATAAAATCTTGGATCTGGCTTCCAGTTCTCCATTTACAGGATATAAGCAATTTCCATTGACGGAATGGGAACTAAAGCGTGGGATTCACAAAGGTATTTAGGTTCCTAACTCCTATTGATTTCAATGAAAGTTACGTACTTAAGATGAGATTCACAATAGTATTTAAGTGTATCCTTTAAAGAGAAAATGAGGGCTCTGGAACTCAGTGGGTTGAGGTTCTCACCCTTTATAAAATATTGATCGGCTATGTGCAGCTCTGGAACTTGTCTGTGATGCTACCAAAGGAATTAGTACTAGGGCATCAAGGTTTACTTACAAAAGTTAAGCATTTTTTATTTTAAAGTCAATTAAAATCCTCCCAAATTCAGTTTTACTGCATTGTGCTGTAATCTGTTATCTAGTGCCCCCCACATGCTATATTATCAGTGACGCTCTACAGTGATTAATTTCAGAAATTTAATTAAAATGTAATTAATTTTATGCTTAGCTTGTTTAGGAGATATACAGTGAAAATAAGCTATTAGATTTTGTATCTTACCAGTTTTGTATCTTAAATCTATTAAATATTCTATACATTTTTGCCATTCTACTTTGACAGTAATTAACAGGATCCTCATGAATGGCCTCCAGGGGTGCTTGTAATGGAAGAGACAAAGGACCATGGTTTAGTCATTTATGGAGTTTCCAACAGAGATTTAAAATCTCAAATTGAAAGACAATTTGTTACAGTATTTGTGCATCTTCTGATCTGCGGAAAATACACTATGATCATATCAGTTGTTTCCATATTTTATTTATTCAGCCTTTTTCTGTGTGCAAGAGTATTAGATCCCATTTTTCAGATGAGATATAAAATGAAGTCCTGTCCTCTTTTACTCACTAAAGATCCCATGGCTCTTTTCACATGAATAGAAATGTTAGCCTTAGTGTCCTGGCAAAATTCCAATTTGGGTAATTACTTTCTGCCTACTTAGATAATTAGTGTAGGCAAGTAACTGGGCTGATGCTGTACACTTTTCATTATACCTCAAACAATATCTGATCTGATACTGTATGCTTTTCCAAATGCATCTGAGTTAGTCATACACATGTGCATTGCAGCTTTCCTTAGTTTTGCAAATTCTGAGTTTAGGACCAGATCCACAAAGGGACAAAAAATTACTCAAAACTCCACAAAAAATCCCAGATTTAGGTACCAATGAGATCCATAAAATCATTGCTTAGCTGCTGCTTAACCCTGTAGGCACCTAAAATTACTCAATACTTAAATTTTTCCTGTAAAAATCTCCAAGGAGCACTAGTTTCTGCATCTGGGCTTGTGCCCAGTGCCTCACTCTCAGCACCTGGATCCTTATGTCATGATTCAGCCCCAGCAGAAGCCTTAAAGCAGGTGAATCTGCAGGGCTCAATCAGGAAGGCATGCACTGGGGACATTCAAAATCCAGCAGAAGAGGCAGTATTGTCACCACTGTTGTCTCCTTTGTAACTTTTAGCTCAAGTGGTTAGGGCACTCACCTGGGAGATGGGAGACACAAATTCAGTTCTCCCTTCTCCCTCACTGGGAGAGAGGATTTGAACAAGTGCCCTAACCATTGGAGAAGGCTTATTCTCATTTATCCTAAGCCTTAAGCATAGGGAAGTGAAATGACTTGTCCAATGTCACACAATGAACCAGTGGCAAAACTGGGAATAGAAAGGTCTCCTGAGTCCCAGGCCCATCAATGTTCTATCCACTAGACATTGCCAAGATCCTACTCAAAATCATAATTCCTCCCTACCTAGGTATTAGGTAGTGTAAAGGTTCAGACTCACCCAGCAGCACCTCCTGCTGGTAGTCATTAGGAAGTAGCTCGTCCAGCCACCAGAGTGCCCTCTGCAGGCCGGTGATCTGCCTTACCGCCAGCCCCTGTGTCCCTCCTAGGACCCAGTGCCCCTTTCTCTGAGGTGCTGCCCCCCTAGCAGTACCCCCACACTTTCAGGTTCTGGGTCTCCCCACCCAGGGAAACCCCACCCTCTAACCCCACCTCACCTCAGTCTGGGCTACTGCCAGTCCCCACTTAGCCCTTTGTATCGGGGCAGACTGTAGTGTATACACCACTCATCACAGGCAAGGGGGTTTTGAACCTGCTGCCTCTGCCTACCAATGGGCTGCCCCTCTGTAACCCTGCACCTATTCGGCCTGTAGTCAGGCCTGCAGCCTGAGGCTTTCCAGGCTGGAGCTCCGAGCTCCTCTGGCCCTTCCCCAGCCCTGCTCCAATCTAGGTGTCCTGCTCAGCACCTTGCAACCAAGCTCTTCTCCCTCTACAGGCAGAAGGAGACTGACTGGGCTCCTAGCTCACAGCCTTTTATAGGGGCCAGCTGGGCCTGATTGAACTGGCTGCAGCTGCTCCCTTAATCAGCCTGGGCTTTTCCCCACAGCCCCAGCCTTCCCCCAGGGCTAGCCTCAGCCCTGTCAGGGTTGTAGCAGGTAACCATCCTGCTACAGGTAGTCTCAGGGCCTGCCTACTTGTTGGTCCTCTGAATAGATCAAGGCGTGGATAGAGTGGTTATCCAATGCCCTTAAACAACATGGCTAGGTGTAAAGGGGGATGCCCAGCCACAGGAGAGAGCCAGGAGCAACCTTCCTGGAGACATCTAAAGGTAATGTTTATTAGGGGTCATGGGAACTATGTAAAAAGGGCAGCTACAGAGATTGCAGAGAGGTGTCACCCTGAGAAGGGATAGAATGGGATTCTCAGGATGTACAAACAACAGGTTCAGTGCAGAGCCACCAAATGTTCTCTGTTTTGTAGGCTACAAATCCATATGTTGAGTTTAAAGTACTACTAAGATAATAAGATAAATGATAGATGTTATATCTGACCAGTCTGTGGGAGTGTGTAGAGATGCTCGTTAACATAGTTGCATTTCAAACAGGACTACATTAACACAAACTAGGTATCTTTTAGTTTGCCTAGAACAGTCTACATGGGGCATTTACAGCACAGCACTTGAGCGCATGCTGCAAATCACATCCCTGTAGTCAGCACTGCAGGCCTATATAGCCAAGCCCTTTGTAACTTATATTTCATAATAAAGACCATGCCATATAAAGAATGAAGAAAATGTCAGAGAAAAAAGGATGAGGTGAAAATACATTGACTCACTCTTTTGCATTCTATGAAATGGCAGCTGTCTGTCATATTGCTTTATCCCTGTTGAAGCGTAGATATTAGAAACATATTTTTGACTTAGCATTCTGAGATTTGCACATAAAGCTGTGTTTGGCTGTGAGAATGCAAATATTACAGAGGCTACTGTAGATAGCCAATGACCCTGGACTCCCATGTCTGGCTATGAGCCCTTGATAACGTTGCCTCTTTGGAATAAATGTCTTCTTTTTTTATGTGTTTATATTTGAAGCTACTGCTGCTGTAACTTTTGTAATGTGGGAATATGTGATGATGAAACAGATACAAAGTAGATGAGCTAAATAGAAAATACTACCCCTTGTAATTTAGGAATTACTACAGTTACTATGGGAATGTACATCTCTGCTGGAAATACAGAAATTAATGGTTTCAAGTCTGAGGCTACAGGACTGTTATCTCCAGAAACTTTTCTCTTGTGAATCTATGATGTAAATAATAAAATAATTCCCACTAATTGAGAGAATTAAGAATGTAATAAAATATTCCCTTTATAGTTGTTCTACTTATTCCTATTTTTGTTATGCTGTCTAAATATTCCTTTTCATCATTTCATGCAATAGATTTGATTTTTAACCAAATTGGTTTGCATCTGGAAATACATTTGGGTGCCTAGCTTGTACACACAACGACCCAGTTTGCATATACAGTTCTGGCAGATACATACATAAATAGTCCATGTAACTGTGTACCTAACCTGTTTAAAAATCTGGTTTATTAGCTCCCAGTTATATACTGAGCTGGTGTGAAATGCATACTTTGAACCTCAAAGGTACTCAGACCTTGTCTACACTACGGGGGGAAATCGATCTAAGCTACACAACTTCAGCTACGTGAATAATGTAGCTGAAGTCAACATACTTAGTTCTGTTTACCGCAGGGTCCA
The DNA here is from genome assembly GCF_965152275.1 of Natator depressus. NCBI lineage: Eukaryota > Metazoa > Chordata > Testudines > Cheloniidae > Natator > Natator depressus. The sequence goes on along the minus strand of NC_134234.1, from coordinate 288,869,617 downwards.
CACTATGCTCTCCCGTTGACCCTCCTTGCACTTCTCGTTCTGGTGGAGTACAGGAGTCAATGGGAGAGTGATCTGCTGTCAATTTAGCAGATCTTGACTAGACCTGCTAGATCAACTGTTGATGCATTGATCGCCGTGTGTTGATCCCTCGGTAAGTGCAGACAAGCCCTCAGTCAGCCTTGGTTTGATTCTATAGATCAGTAGTAGCTTTTATCAAAGTTTGACACAGACATTTTTATTCTATCTGGATTTCAACAAATATTTAGAAACTGTTATACATAGTGCATTTCTAGTTCAAGGCAGGTTCATTACAAAATTTAATATAAATTTAAAATTGTGTCTGGCACAATGTATGTTTCCTTGTCTGATCCAACTGAGTCTATCATAATTATATAGGTCCTGATTCAGTACAGTACTTAAGCAGATGCATAACTTTAAACTCCTCATAGAATCATAGAATATCAGGGTTGCAAGGGACCTCAGGAGGTCATCTAGTCCAACCCCCTGCTCAAAGCAGGACCAATCCCCAACTAAATCATCCCAGCCAGGGCTTTGTCAAGCCTGACCTTAAAAATATCTGAGGAAGGAGATTCCACCACCTCCCTAGGTAACACATTCCAGTGTTTCACCACCCTCCTAGTGAAAAAGTGTTTCCTAATATCCAACCTAAACCGCCCCCACTGCAACTTGAGACCATTACTCCTTGTTCTGTCATCCGCTACCACTGAGAACAGTCTAGATCCATCCTCTTTGGAACCCCCTTTCAGGTAGTTGAAAGCAGCTGTCAAATCCCCCCTCATTCTTCTCTTCCGTAGACTAAACAATCCCAGTTCCCTCAGCCTCTCCTCATAAGTCATGTGTTCCAGTCCCCTAATCATTTTTGTTGCCCTCCGCTGGACTCTTTCCAATTTTTGCACATCCTTCTTGTAGTTTGGAGCCCAAAACTGGACACAGTACTCCAGTTGAGGCCTCACCAATGTCGAATAGAGGGGAACGATCACGTCCCTCAATCTGCTGGCAATGCCCCTACATATACATCCCAAAATGCCATTGGCCTTCTTGGCAACAAGGGCACACTGTTGACCCATATCCAGCTTCTCGTCCACTGTAACCCCTAGGTCCTTTTCTGCAGAACTGCTGCCTAGCCATTCGGCCCCTAGTCTGTAGCGGTGCATGGGATTCTTCCGTCCTAAGTGCAGGACTCTGCACTTGTCCTTGTTGAACCTCATCAGATTTCTTTTGGCCCTGATTTCTTTTGGCCCTGATTTCCTGATTAATCTGAAGTCAATTAGACTATTCAAATGATTAAAATTAGGCACATCCCTGCTCTTCCTGATTTGGGTGATAGAGTCAGTTTGTCTCCTTTGTGGGTGCTGTTCAGCTTTGCATAAATAAAGATTCAAGGGACCATAGGGAGACACTAGCTCTATAACCAGGTGATTATAGCACTCACCTGGGATTTGGGAGACCCAAGTGCAAGTGCTTGCTCCAGATCAAAGAGTTGAATCAGGGTTCCCATATCCAAGATATAGGTCCTGGCCATTGACTGTTTCAGTATGAGTCTGTCTCTCTCATAGAATCATAGGAATGTAGGCCTAGAAGGGACTGTGAAAGAATATCAAGTCCAACCCCCTGTGCTGAGGCAAGACCACGTAAACCTAGACCACCCCTGATAGGTGTTTGTCTTACCTGTTTTTAAAACCTGCCATGACAGGGATTCCACAACCTCCCGTGAAGCCCAGTCCAGATCTTAAGTACCCTTAGGGTTAGAGGTTTTTCCTAATATCCAATCTAAATCTCCATTGCTGTAGATTAAGCCAATTACTTCTTACACTCAGTGGACATGGAGAACAATCAATCACAAGCCTCTTTATAGAATCCCTAGAACCGGGGTTATTTGACCTTTGGGGCTCCCTGGTGGGGGGCCCCATGGTCCTACTAAACCCCACTCTAAGAAGCACAAAGTGAGAGGGAAAGAGAAGTGAAAGTGGATCCTCCAGGACTGCATAAACCGGACTCTCAGGAACAGCCATTTTGGAAAACCACAGAGACCTAATCCTCCAAGAGCTAGAGAGGCCAATAAAAGGTCATTAAGATCCTGCTGGCCAAGATAAATGGTGCTTCCTGGCCTTGACAGTTCAATTTGTGGCTTGAAGCAGAGGAATGAAGAAGGGTGCTCCTCTCTGGCTAAAGTAGTCCATCAAGTACTCAGAGTTTATGGCTGAATTTACATAGCTGAGATTGTAGAAGGAGATGAACCTGAGGACATTGGCCATGAGATGAGGCTGGACGTAAAAGGGTCTTGTGGGAAGAGGCTTAGGGAAGCAGCAGAAAAGTATTGCAGTAATCAGTATGTGGCTGCTGAATATAGGGTCCTTTGGTTGGAACCCAGTGAAGTGGGTGGGCCTGGGTTTCCTCTCCAGCCACAAGTAAAGTGATGCATAGCTCAAGATGACAGGGCTTATTTGGGAATCCAAACAAAGGGCTGAATTTAAAGGGCCCAGAACCAGGGCAGAAAACCTTAGTCAGGGCAAATAGACTGTTGATTTATTGGACTCTTTAATAACCCAGAAGGGGTTCATTTGGACTTTGTGACGTGGCAGGACAGCCAAGTCACTGAAGATCTGCTAAGGTGGGTGGGCAGCCTGCAGGCAGTTGCAGGAGTGAGAACAGTCTGATGGTACTACATCCAGCCACTAGGAGGCTCTCCAGAGTTGAGTGCCCCTTTACAATCACTTAATGTATTTAAAGACTTATGAGTTCCCTAATAGATTCCTAGGCAATTATCACAGAATCATAAAATTGTAAGACTGCAAGGGACCTTGAGAGATCTTCTAGTCCAGGCCCCTGCACTCATGGCAGGACTAAGCATTATCTACACTATCCCTGACAGGTGTTTGTGTAACCTGTTCTTAAAACCTCCAATGATGGTGTCAAGGTTCCTCCCCCACTCTGAACTCTAGGGTACAGATGTGGGGACCTGCATGAAAACCTCCTAAGCTTACTTTTACCAGCTTAGGTTAAAACTTCCCCAAGGTACAAATTAATTTTACCCTTTGCCCTTGGAATTTCCACTGCCACCACCAAACTTTAACTGGGTTTACTGGGAAATGTAGTTTGGACACATCTTTTCCCCAGAATCCTCCCAACCCTTGCACCCCACTTCCTGGGGAAGGTTTGGTAAAAATCCTCACCAATTTGCATAGGTGACCACAGACCCAAACCCTTGGATCTTAGAACAATGAAAAAGCATTCAGTTTTCTCACAAGAAGACTTAATAGAAGTAAAGGAATCACCTCTGTAAAATCAGGATGGTGAATACCTTACAGGGTAATTAGATTCAAAACATAGAGAATCTCTCTAGGCAAAACCTTAAGTTACAAAAAAGACACACAGACAGGAATCGTCATTCTATTCAGCACAGTTCTTTTCTCAGCCATTTAAAGAAATCATAATCTAACACATACCTAGCTAGATTACTTACTAAAAGTTCTAAGACTCCATTCCTGGTCTGTCCCCGGCAAAAGCAGCATACAGACAGACACAGACCCTTTGTTTTTTTCCCTCCTCCCAGCTTTTGAAAGTATCTTGTCTCCTCATTGGTCATTTTGGTCAGGTGCCAGCAAGGTTACCTTTAGCTTCTTAACCCTTTACAGGTGAGAGGATTTTTCCTCTGGCCAGGAGGGATTTTAAAGGGGTTTACCCTTCCCTTTATATGTATGACAGATGGAAATTCCACAACCTCCCTAGGCAATTTATTCCAGTACTTAACCACCCTGACAGTTCAGAAGTTTTTCCTGATGTCCAGCCTAAACCTCCCTTTCTGCCATTTAAGTCCATTGCTTCTTGTCCTATCCTCAGAGGTTGAGAACAATTTTTCTCCCTTCTCCTTGTGTATTTGAAAACTGTTACCATGTCCCCTCGTAGTCTCCTCTCCTCCATACTAAACAAACCCAATTTTTTTCAATCTTCCCTCATAGGTCATGTTTTCTAGACCTTTAATAATTTTTGTTGCTCTTTTCTGGACTTTATCCACTTTGTCCACACCTTTCCTGAAATGTGACGCCCAGAACTGGACACAATACTCCAGTCAAGGCCTAATCAGCGTAGAGTAGAGAAGAATTACTTCTCGCATCTTGCTTATAATACTCCTGCTAATACAACCCAGAATGATGTTTCCTTTTTTTGAAAAAGTGTTATAATGTTGACTGATATTTAGCTTGTGATCCACTATGATCCCCAGATTCCTTTCTGCAGTACTCCTTCCTAGGCAGTCATTCCCCATTTTGTATGTGTGCAAGTCATTGTTCCACAGGCACTGACTTTTCAAAGTGCCCCAGATCTGTCCCAGGCCCTGGCCCCACTCCACCCCTTCTCCCAAGGCCCCACCCACGCCCTGCCTCTTCTCCACCCTTGCTCCACCCCCGCTTCACCTCTTCCTGCCCCCACTCTGCCCCCTTCCCTGACCATGCCACCACCTCTCTTCCTCCCTCCCTCCTAGCCTCCTGCCTACACGCCGTGGAACAGCTGATTGTGGCAGGTGGGAAGCGTGGGGAGGGAGGAGGAGGCGCTGATCCACATAGCCCACTGGCGGGCAAGAGGCACTGGGGGTGGGGGGGGGAGCTGGTAGGGGGGCTTCCGGTGGGTGCTCAGCAAGCACCATTTTCCCCCCATTTCCTGCAGCCCCCATTGGCCAGGAACAGTGAACTGCAGCCACTGGGAGCTGCGGGAAGCCGTGCCTGCAGATGGTCAATGTCAGCAAAATGTCTCGTGGCCCGCAATCAGATTATCCTGATTAAAAACCATTTTTAATCCTAATCCTGTCCTCCAAAGTGCTTGCAACACCTCTCATCTTGGTATCACTTGCAAACTTCATAAGTAGTAGTCTTCACTCCATTATCCAAGTCATTAATGAAAATATTGAATAGAACTGGACCTATGACAGACCCTTGCAGGACCTCACTAGATACATCTTTCCAATTTGACAGCAAAACATTGATAACTTCTCAATGAGTAGTTAATGTTTTTTGCAAAAAAAATATCTAAAGTTCCAGGTTTTGTTCCACTATAGACTGAAGACAAACACTGAAACTTCAGAATTTTCCTGAAATAGAGCTCTTGTTTTCAGGCCTGCCCTACTTGGAAGTTAAGAATGGGCATTTCAATAAGCACCACCTGTTTGGTTTGTTTCTCTATTCCCTGTGTTTAGTAAGAGTCTTATATTGTTAAATGCTGCACTCCTGCACCTTTAATCTTGTTTAAAATAACAGCAGTTATATAAACCTGTTTAAAGTCATTGTGTCTTGCCATGAAATTCATTGGGTTTTGGATCAAGTCCTATATCACTGATGCCCTATATAACTACACTCCCCTTTATTTTTACTTTTGGGGGTTTTTTTTCGGGGGGAGTGTGAGATTTGGGTGCATTCTCAGACGTGTGAGAGACAGAACCATTTTTGCAAAAGGTAAACTAGGGGATCAAAGAATCTTTAAGTATCCCCGTGGCAGAAACCTTAAACACAAATCAAATACAATGGTGCAGCATCAGACATAAATTTGATATGGCCATCTGTATGTGAATTCTCCATCTTCTAAAAGGATTAAAAAAAAGGAATATGGTGGTTACCAATAATCCGTCTAAGTGGGTCTAACTACAGTGTGTGTGTGGCAGGGGGTATTTATGTTTTTATTATTCTCTAAACACTAAGTTTTGTCTCTTGAGAGTAAACTTGATTGAATTTTTTTGCTGAAAAGTTTCTTTTGTCAAAAATCAAAACTTCATTTCTGAACACACTTTCATTGAAAAACTGAAAAATTTTCAACTGAAACCAATACCGTTAGATTTTCAGTTGCTGAAGTATATTTTTAATAACATTTCTCACTGCAAACATTTTAATGACTTTTTGTTTCTGTCAGCATTTTCATATGAAAAAAAAATCATTTCCTGATCAGTTGTGCTTGAGAGCTAGGAAATTGTAATATGTTGGGAACACCTTCAAGAGCTGAGTATTCTGAAGGGAGGACACTGTGCTTATATAAAGTGTAATGCCTTCTGTGTGTTGGGTGTGGGGGATGGAGAGATGCTGAATATCCCAGAAGTGCTCCCTCACTCATCCTTTGCAATGCCCAGACATCCAGCTACTCCACTGGGACATGGAGCACTGTAGGGCAGCAATCTCTAGTCTCCCCTCTTTGTGCTCTTCAGTGATTTGCAGTTAGATTATGGCTGCACTGTGACTCAGTGTGCTACTCCTCCCCACTCTAACACACCTCTGATTTTGGAAGTGAGAATTGTTATATACTCCACTTTTCTACATCAGTGGAAGTGCTGGGTAGTGGGTATCTCTTACAAAGTGTCCTATGTGCAGGGTAGATCTACAATGAAAATGGGACCTTGACCAAATGGATGGATGGATGAAGCTTCCTAGTTTGGGGCATGATCCAAAGCCTACTGAAGTCAATGGAAAGATTTCCACTGAATTTAAATGGCCTGTGGATCAGCACTTACATGAACTGCACTGTTTGCCACTACCTTATCTGTACACAGCCTCCATTGTTAATGTATTGACTGTTTTGACATGATTTATAGTCCACTGAGCATTTATTTTTTTATCTCCTTTCACTGGAAACCCAAGTTAAGTAGCAAGAAGTGCTGCTTTCTGTAAAGTTAATTTTGGTTCATATTCAGATACTTTAACTTATTTAACACGTATGGATGGCTTCTATTTAATATTGTGTGATGCTTTTACCATTTTGATTATCTTCCCTTAATAAAAGTATTAATTGTAATTATATATGATTAGAGTACTATTTTTAATATATTTAAAGTCTATTGAGTAGCAGCCTCTTAATGACGTTAGATTTTGTTTCAGATTATGTTGCGTCTGTTCAGAGTTTTTTGTTTTGAGCTGCCTATCGTCTAATTATACTTGCTTGATTCTCTGTTAAATCTTCTAGAGCTGAATCAATTGAAGCTATCATCATCTCCTCTACTGGAGTAGATTTTTGGTACTAATGAAAATTTAAAACCTCAATTTAAGCCATTAAATTCCTTTTCACTTATTTTTTTTATGACCAATGTTACAACTATTTTCATAATTCTAGCATGACTAACTATAAAGTCATTCATTCTTTGATTTTAATCAACTTTTCAAAGTTGTTACTGACTGCATTTTACTTTCCTCAAACACTGTCAGATGCCTGTTTACACAGTCTAGCTGAAGCCATAAAATTTTCTTAGCCAAAGTGTTTTTTCAGCTTGGAATGTAGCTGCTCAGTCATTCAGCTATTCATTTTGTGCTCACTGGTTCGGCATAATAACTAGATGCCATTTCATTCATCTGTTCTTTTAAGAAATTAGTTGAGTGGTGACAACAGAAAATCAATGTTGTAAACTCATACTACAGATGTGTCATGGATACATCTTTTGTCAATCATTATCATCTCCTGAGAAGTTTGGATATGCTGACTTCACCATCTAAGGAACGTTACCTTTTTTTAACTCTGGTGTGGCCTAGTTCAAAGCCATTGAAGTCAATGGGATTTTTTTTTTCACAGTGACTTTGTCGGGCTTGGAATTGAGCCATTACTGCTTGTGGATATTTATAGGGGTAAGCCTGCTCTTCAGGAAAACTCTATGTAAGGGAGCTGCTGTGTAGCTATAATGTCCATATTATGATCATTATAAGATCAGTGTTTACTTGAGTGTGCTGCACAGGGTGCCCTCTTTATAACCACAATCCAGGTTTTGTTGAACCATCAGTTTCCATTCACGATGGTTTACAATGAGGGACTAAATGTCAGACTACATGAACTGAAGGGCTCCTTAGTAAACTGCATGTAAGAGGTCTAAAGTAATCCTTTAAAAGAATCTCTAAAACAACTGTATACAATAATTGTTAATCTTATATTCTGATTAGTTTTTAGCTGTATGAATGGTTGTTCATTATTTTGGGATCTTTTCAGAATCGGTGCTCTTTTATAGCTGTCCTTTGACCAGTTATTTCATCAACTCAACAGTCCCATCTTTAGCAATTATAAAATTTAAAGGAAATTCAATTAATGATTTTTACATACATTTGGGGTTTTGTAGTAGTCCCATTTTAAAAAAGGTTTCAGAGAAAAAATATTTATTCTATTATTTTTTAAGATCAACTAGGCTATAGCTCATGTATCCAGAATTGTTAACTTTAGCTTGGCTATTGCTGGTGTATAGTATGCTGTGGGTATTACATGGGTGTCCACTATACTGACAAGTGGAGAAGGAGCCTTAAACTGGTAATAAAGTCTCTAAGAGCCTCAATATCAGAAAGACTTGCAGCAGAAATCATTTACTGCATCATTTTTAAATAATGCTTATGATCAGGGTATTGAACTGCCATGATTAAAAAAATGTGAAGGTATAATCTTTGGAGCTAACAATAAGGGAAAGTATGAGCATTGCTACTAGCACTTGCAGCCTGAAACATGAAGCAAAACCCAGCAAATCAGACACAATTGCTGAAATGTGAAATAAAATTTAAACCCAAAATTTGCTAAGTTTGCGTATCCTGAGCAGCTCACCAAAAAGAGCTGATGGCCAATGCAAGGGCCATCTGTGGATTGAGCACAGTGAGGGAAGCATAACACTCATCGGGGGTTATACCTGCACATCACAGTGTGCAGGGGTGGGAGGGGAGTGATTCTCTTTCCTCACAAACTGACACAGAGTAAGGTTCTTCCAAAGTGAATCTTGTTACCAGCCATGATTATCTGTGTGAAGGACTATACCTCTGTTGCCAAGGCACCCCAGTTCTGACAGAGCTGTGCTTCCATGCCATGGAGAGCTTACCCAGCGGACATCTGGGGCTATTTCTAATGTCCTCGTGTGAATGGGAGAGGAGGACAGCATGGAAGAACTTCCATCTGCAGGTTTTTGCTGCCGCTTTGGCTACTTGAACTGCTTTTGAGGCTTAGCTGTTTCACAGTATTGCCTACTGCAATGAACTTTTCACTTGCTTGGTCTCTCCTTCAGAGCTGACCTATAGGTCTTCATCAGGATGGGTGTGTAGATACTCGCTTGAAGAGTGTGTGAATAAAAACACTACAGTTTTAGAGAAGATGGTGGTGAATCCTCCATGGGAAAGGTTAGTACAACTGTCTTTTCCAAGCGCTCTTTGTCTTCTCCCTGCCATAGATTATGAGCCCTTAAGTTGACTTATTGATGGGCTTTCTTGAAGCCTGGGGCAGGGTAAAAGGAAACAGCAAAGGAAGAAGTGATAATTTTGTCTCTTTATATTAAGCAGTGACATAACTTATGTATTTACCCCTTGGAAAATAGGTTTCTAAAGTGCTGAAATTTATGGCAACTTACTGTGGATCTTGATTTGTCAGAAATTATTTTGCTCAAACAAAGTCTAAAATTGCTTTGTGCTTTTGCAATTTTATTTTAATTGGGGGAGAAATTAATGCTGTCAGGCCTAGAGTATGATGGATTTGTAAATGTTCTGACACTAAGAAATATATTGTACTGAAACAGTTGGTGTAGTATTTTTATCCTGGTCTGTTCACACATCTTGAATGAAATAATTTACACTTATTCAATAGGTATTGAAGAAATATTCAGAAGCTCTGATCCCTAATGTTAACAAAGCTGGCTTAACCTTATTGTTTTATAAAAAAATTTAATTACAGCCAAGACAATATTTTAGACAATTATATTTTGTCACACTTCCATAAATATAGCATTTTTGTATTATAATTAGAGACATACATTCTGTATTATAAATAAGGGTGTATATTAAACCCATTAAGGAGCCTTTATTCTGCATTTCTATTTTTCTCTCAATTACACATGGGAAATGCATTATTAAAAATAATTAATCCACTTACATATTTTGGGTTTGAAAACACTCAATAGATTTTACCTGCTAAAGTTCAAGTTCTGTTAAAAATTGCTTTAAAACTGCCTTCATGAGCATAAAAACATTGATGATATGGAACATGCAATACACTGGGCCTGATTCTCTGTTGGTATAAATTGACATAGCTCCAACGTGCACCAATCTAGAATCTGTCCCCTTTTAAAAGAAGATTAACTCACTTTAAAAGAACAGTAACTTTGTATCTGCATGTTAATAGCCTTCCTCGTGTGATGCTATTCCCATGAAATCCTTATGATGTTTTAGCAGAAGAGACACAGGTAATCTTCTACCCCCATTATAATCAAGTCATTAATTGATATGTACCTTTTTTAAAAAAACATACCTCATCAATCACAGACTTTACTGGTCTTATGTGGCTTTCTATTTGATCCTGTTCTCCAATTCCCGTAGAGTTCCCAGTACAAAAAGCTATCTGATCCTGAAATGTAGTTCACTGTTCCATTTTTAGGCAAAAAGAAAGAATAGATCTTCTGTTAAAAATCTCCGAGCAATTTTGTTGATTTGCTATTCCCACTCTGCCAGCTACATCTAGGCCTTGGGAGACTACTATATATGTCCACTGAAAATGTTAGCCCCATTTTCAATACATGAATCAAATTGGGGATAAATAATCCAGGATAGCTGTGTGTGATGAGGTTTTGTGCAAGAATGATATTTCCGTTGATCAATCAATTGATGCTTGTTCTTTCAGATGCTGCCCAACCAATTGGGTAAAACTGGTATTTAGAAGCAATAGCCATAGGGATGGTATGTTCTACTTTCTTTTGGCCATAAAACCTACGTGGGTCGTCAAAACAAATAATCTTTTTAGGATTAGCAATATGCAAAAGCCATAGACTAACATAATCAATAGTGAATTAGGGACATAAGTCAAGCCTAGGACATCCCCATTTTCTATACTGCAAAAACCCTGCCCTATATATTAATGTTCCTAGATTTGATCTAGACAATACAATTTCTGACCTCCTTTTCCCCCCTGGAGTCTGTAAAATCAAATATGCTGCTTGTGTCACTTGTTGCACAAAGAAAGAACCAAAGTTAACCAAGTGTAACTCAAACAAAACACAGCACTTGAACTGTAATTTATAACCCCTATTAGCACTGGATTATTTTCTCTCTCTTTCTCTTGTAAAGATGCATCATTCTGTGGTACAATGGCAATCAACAGATGGATTATATTTAGTGCTGGAAATGCCTTTGCTGATTTCTTGAAGAAATCTCACCAGTTCTTATTTCCTCAGTTTTCAAAGGTCTTCACTCTACTTTTTATCAGAAGAGAGTTTGTGAGTATGTCTGGATGGGTGCAAACATTCAGAGCTATTAAGCAATGACATGATCATAAAGCACCTGGAGAAATATAGACTGAAGAAATACTGGTATACTAAGTTCCATAAACCTGCTAGAATGTTATAAGAGGGAAAGCAATGGTTATAATTGATCTTCATCTCAAAATACTGTTCTGAATGTTGTCCCAGATGAGGTTTTTGCAAGTACGGTATCGAAGGCATCATTTTAATTTATTAGAAAATGGTGAAGAGCAGGAGGGCGTATTGTAAACGTAAATGGTCAGGGGAGAAACAGCTAATTAATGGTATACAACTGTGACTGGTGTTGAAGCTGATTCTTTTCTTTCTCTGGGTGGACTAACTAACAACAAACATGAGATGTAATTGGCTAAAACCCAAACAGCATAATTATTAGTGGTATACTGTCAAACGTGGGAAGTGGCACTGAGTGGAGTCCCCAGGAGTCAGTCCAGGGTCCAGCATAATTTAATAAATTCAATAACAACCTAGAAGATGGAGTATGGAGAGAATGCTGAAGCAATTTGCTGATGATAAAAGACTTGGAGAGACAGCCACTGCCTTAGAGAATAGAGCTTAAAATAATGCATGATCTTGAAAGATTAGAGGCTAAAATCAATAAAATCTTAATTCAATAGGGACGAATGCAAAGTGGGTCATGTGAGGAGAAATAAATGTGCACAAGTACTACTACACGGTCAGTGTTCTTCCATTCTGCAAAGCACAGATGGATTATAGGACCAGATCCAGTAAGAAGTTCAGCACCATCTCTGGCAAGTTACTGAGTGCTCTCAACTGCTACTAAAGTCAATAGGAAATTAGAGTATACAGCACTTGCTTAAGGTACCCAGTACCTCAAAGGATCAAACTCATAATATGTGCTAGAGCTGATAAGTTAACAACTCTACAGTGAACTGTTTCTTCTAGAAACAGCTTATTCTGTTTTGTGGACTGGGCAGTGAATCACAAGGAATCTGGCTTTGAATATTGCAACGTTGCAATATTACAACAAAAAGACTTCAAAACCAGACTGCAGCGAGAGACTGTTCAATTGGAATTCATTTGCAAATTGGATACAATTAACTTAGGCTTGAATAGAGACTGGGAGTGGCTAAGTCATTATGCAAGGTAACCTATTTCCCCTTGTTTTTTCCTTCCCCCCACCCCCAGATGTTCTTGTTAAACCCTGGATTTGTGCTGGAACCTTGATTATCATACACATTGCAAGGAGAGTGATCACTTTAGATAAGCTATTACCAGCAGGAGAGTGGGGTGGGGGGAGAGAAAACCTTTTGTAGTGGTAAACACCCATTTTTTCATGCTTTGTGTGTATAAAAAGATCTTCTGTATTTTCCACAGTATGCATCCGATGAAATGAGCTGTAGCTCACGAAAGCTTATGCTCAAATAAATTGGTTAGTCTCTAAGGTGCCACAAGTACTCCTTTTCTTTTTGCGAATACAGACTAACACGGCTGTTACTCTGAAACCTGAGTTCTAGTCTGACCATTGACATGGACCGCTCTTAATGTTTTGCATTCATATAGGAGCTAGGAACTATATGAATATTATTCACATGATATTGGCCCTTGGATACCATGGTGATGTACACATTAGGAATGTACAGATGGGTAATTGTTGTTTAATTATGATGTAGTTTGATAGCATTATCCACACTATAAATGGGGGAAATTATGTCCAGAAACAAGTAAGTGACTTGCCTAATTTCACACCCTAGAATCCAATTTCTCTGACTCCAGGGAAATATCCCATTTATCCAAGCAAACTGCCAAACCAGGGCTATAGAACAAGTTGAGTTAGATGGTGTCAAAAAGCATGAGAGCACTCTGGTGAGATATTGATAAAAATGGCCAAAATCTTATGTGATCAGCTGTTCATGTGAGATACCATAGATTTTAATTTCAGAAGGGACCATTAGATCTTCTAGTCTGACCTCTGTATAGCACAGGCCAATGAATGTCATCCACATACAAGTTATTGGGCTCAATACAGAGGTATTTGACTACAGCATATCTTCCAGAAAAATGTTGAGTCTTGATTTGAAGACACTGAGAGATGAAGAAGCTACCCCTTCCTTTGGTTGTTTGGACCAGTGGTTAAATGTATGCCTTTTTCTAATTTGGCTTTTGGTTTTTACCTGTCTCTACTAAATTAAGGAGCCCTATCATACCTGATACTTGCTCACAGTATAGAAGTACTTTCACAGGCAGAAAGTCACCTCTTGAGCTTCTTTTTGATAAGCTAATCCAATTGACAGATTTCAGAGTAACAGCCGTGTTCGTCTGTATTCACAAAAAGAAAAGGAGTACTTGTGGCACCTTAGAGACTAACCAATTTATTTGAGCATAAGCTGTCGTGAGCTACAGCTCACTTCATCGGATGCATACTGTGGAAAGTATAGAAGATCTTTTTATACACACAAAGCATGAAAAAATGGGTGTTTACCACTACAAAAGGTTTTCTCTCCCCCCACCCCACTCTCCTGCTGGTAATAGCTTATCTAAAGTGATCACTCTCCTTACAATGTCCATGATAATCAAGTTGGGCCATTTCCAGCACAAATCCAGGTTTTTGGAAATGGCCCAACTTGATTATCATACACATTGTAAGGAGAGTGATCACTTTAGATAAGCTATTACCTAGCAGGAGAGTGGGGTGGGGGGAGAGAAAACCTTTTGTAGTGGTAAACACCCATTTTTTCATGCTTTGTGTGTATAAAAAGATCTTCTATACTTTCCACAGTATGCATCCGATGAAGTGAGCTGTAGCTCATGACAGCTTATGCTCAAATTGGTTAGTCTCTAAGGTGCCACAAGTACTCCTTTTCTTTTTGCTAATCCAATTGAGATCTTTAAGACTCTCATGGAGACATTTTCTTCAGTCCTCAAATCATTTTTTGTGGCTTTTTTTGCACCCTCTTCATACTTTTGAATGCTGTGGAAAAATTGGATGCTAGAACTCTGTGCCATATTTCAGTATTGGTCTCACCAGAGGTAATATCATTTTCCTACTCCTAGTCAGTACTCCTCTCTTCATACATCCAAGGATTGTATTACTCTTTTTTGCCATAGTGCCACACTGGGAGCTCATGTTGTGGTGTTTTGCCACTATAATCCCAGAGTCATTACTCCCTAGGATTCAGTTCCATATTCTGTAGGCATGGCCTGCATTCTTTGTTCCTAGATGCATTAGCTTGCATTTGGCTGTATTAAAACAATTTTTTAAATGAGCCCATTTTACCAGACGATGCAGATTGTTCTGTATGACTGCGTAGTCCTCATCAATATTTTGTACTCCACCTATCCATCATCCTCAAACTTTATTTTTTCAGTGATTTTTAATATTTATTTCCAGATAAGTGATAAAAATATTGAAGAGCATCAGGTGTAGAACTCATCCATGCAGAACCCCATTAGAAACACCCCATTCGATGTTTCTTCATTGTCAACTATGTCTGAGATTTGCCTGTCATCCAATTATTAATCCATTTCGCATGTACTTTATTGATGTTGTATATTGCTATTTTTATCAGAATATCATGTGACAGTAAGTCAAATGCCTTAAAAATCTGTGTTACATCTCAGTTGCCTTTATTAGCAAAATTTATCTCATGAAAGAATGAAATCAGGTTTGCTTGACAATGCCTTTTTTCCATAAAACCATATTGAGTGTCAGTTATATTAACCTCCTTTAATTCTTTATTGACTCCTGTAAACAAACTAGGAATGAATACATTTCTTTCAGTTTTGGATCTGAACTGGAATCAAAGGAGTGCAATTTGGTTTTGATCTATAAGTTTTAATGAGAACTTCCTCTACTTCCAGAAATTTGAAGAGGTTCACATTACCCATTCTGATTTTTGTTCCATATCTAAGTAACATCCATTTTCCTGTTAAATACAAACTCTCACTTTTAGGGGGGCCTGTAACCTGAGCCCCACTGCCCAGGGCTGAAGCCCTTGGGTTTCGACCCTGGGCAGTGGGCCTTGGACTTCAGCTTTGGCCATGAGCGGTTGGGCTTGGGCTTTGACCCAGGACCCCAGTAAATCTAAGCCAGCCCTGGCAACCCCATTATAATGGGGTCGCAACCCACTTTTGGGGTCCCAACTCACAGTTTGAGAATCACTTAGTCCTAGCACATGCTTATCTCTAAACCAATACTACTGGAATATCCTGGCTTACTATGTATGTGATCTTGTCTCAGTTGTCTCTGGCCTCAGCAAGAATGAGGGTGCTACTTACAGATGAGTACAGCTGGGTAGGAAACTGTTTTCCCATCCTGCGAGAATTTGAGACTTTGAATTGTTTTCCTGTTGTAAAATGGGACAAAATGTCAAAAGCTGAAACTTTCACAAGTCAATAATCGAAAAGCACTTCAGACGAGGTCGTTGAATCATTGTTTCTATTTTGACCATCTACAATTTTTAACCATTTTTTAGTATGAATTTACTAAAATTTTGAAACAAAATCACTTTGAATGGGGAAAAACAAGGTGAAACTAATTTGTTGAAACTGAGCCTTTTCTAGGTGGTGTTTTTGGTTTGGACGAATCAACATTTTCCAGTGAAGAAACATTTTGTCAGAAAATTCACAACTAGCTCTACTGGTAATCGACCAAATTACTTCTTTAGTCCAGTTGGCAGGTGCTTGTGCTTTTGGTGCAGAAGGTCCTGGGTTTCAATCCTCTATGACAACCAGGGTGTCAGTAAGTATTCTGTCAAGGTTTGTTAAACTTGTTTCTATTGATTATCTGTCACCAGTGGCCTAAGCAACCGAAATAACAAAACAGAAAATTCATCCAACTTAGTCTTCTGTGACCTTTTTTATTAGGAAAATATTAGTTGGACAACAGCCTATCATGTCAGTCAGAAATAGTGATAGGTAATGCATTCATGTTCAAAAGTCATCTGTCTAGATAATAAAAAGTAGTGATCTAGATTCAATCTATCTAATTAGTTATAAGAATTCTCCCATAAGCAGAAGTGAACAGTTGCCAGTTCGTTCCGTTGTGTAGGATCAGGAAATGGAATCTTCAGCCTCTAAATATGCTGTCATAAATATAAAGGGAAGGGTAAACCCCTTTAAAATCCCTCCTGGCCAGAGGAAAAATCTTCTCACCTGTAAAGGGTTAAGAAGCTAAAGGTAACCTTGCTGGCACCTGACCAAAATGACCAATGAGGAGACAAGATACTTTCAAAAGCTGGGAGGAGGGAAAAAAACAAAGGGTCTGTGTCTGTCTGTATGCTGCTTTTGCCAGGGACAGACCAGGAATGGAGTCTTAGAACTTTTAGTAAGTAATCTAGCTAGGTATGTGTTAGATTATGATTTCTTTAAATGGCTGAGAAAAGAACTGTGCTGAATAGAATGACTATTCCTGTCTGTGTGTCTTTTTTGTAACTTAAGGTTTTGCCTAGAGGGATTCTCTGTTTTGAATCTAATTTCCCTGTAAGGTATTCACCATCCTGATTTTACAGAGGTGATTCCTTTACTTCTATTAAAAGTCTTCTTGTGAGAAAACTGAATGCTTTTTCATTGTTCTAAGATCCAAGGGTTTGGGTCTGTGGTCACCTATGCAAATTGGTGAGGATTTTTACCAAACCTTCCCCAGGAAGTGGGGTGCAAGGGTTGGGAGGATTCTGGGGGAAAGATGTGTCCAAACTACGTTTCCCAGTAAACCCAGTTAAAGTTTGGTGGTGGCAGTGGAAATTCCAAGGGCAAAGGGTAAAATTAATTTGTACCTTGGGGAAGTTTTAACCTAAGCTGGTAAAAGTAAGCTTAGGAGGTTTTCATGCAGGTCCCCACATCTGTACCCTAGAGTTCAGAGTGGGGGAGGAACCTTGACACATGCTATAAAACAGCACCAGCATAATTATTCTTACCAAGTACATACATAGTTCTAAACAGATGCTTGCTTTTATTGGTTGCCTGTCATCACTGTTCTGAGCAACTAAATATGGGAATAGAAAAGCACCTTTAGAAATATGACCCCAAATCAACTAAGCAACCAAAAGTGGAAATAGTTCATTTAAAGATTAGGGCCCTAGACAAGAAGATTTATGCTAAAGCTATCCGCCGATTCAAAAACAAAAGACTGACACTTCTCCAACTGCCAGTGCAAAATTTGAAAATTGTAAATACCTCTTTTCATACTTTTTGAAAAGCTGTTTGTTTCAGCTAATCATATAAAATGTCATGTAGTGTTTTGGCAATTGAATCAGTTGAAAAAGGCTTAGAGACAATACCCTAAAAAATAAGATGATTTAGCAGTGACTATAGCTGCCTCAATATCAGGTTTTGGCATGCAATGCCTCTTTAAATAACAATGCTACCATATGTTCAGTAATTCTTCATTTGGCAGACTGGTGTCCATTGTTAGAGAATCCATTCTGATACCAAGACAATGTTATCACCTGTGATAGACCCGCATGTTCAGAATTTGAGGATAACACTAATTCACTTGTCATCTTTTCAAATGCATGTAAACATTACACAAGACCCATACTGACCGGGCCTTCATCCAAGTAGGGAATCATCTAGGGCATGCCTACTTGCCGATTTACTGGACAGATTACAAATATGCAGTAGTAAAGACATCAAAGCTGCACATTTAGTAGAACCACACAAAGGCACTGTTTAGTCAGAATAAAACTGTCCATTGACATGAAGAACCTAATAACTCTAAATCCCTTGATCCTGCAGGTAGTGAGTTGACTTCTAACAGACTGTCCTTTTTTTGTTTTTGTTTTGTTATTGTGTTATAATTTGAAATACATCCAACAGTCATCCCATCCCAAAGCCACTGACCAAGATTTAGTAATGGTCTGTCACAGTGGTGGTATAATTTACTCAGCAGGTGAGAGCTGGGCGGGTGTTACACTGTGATAAAAGTGTAGACAAAAAAAATTGCAGAACTGGGATTTTATTTAACCTGGCACAAACAGAACTGGATTCCACCTACCTTCAGTAACACATACACACATCTCTGCATCTACAGGCTATGATCTTATAGGTTATTATTAGTTCTAATTTTCCTTTTCCCAAATCTCTTACTGGGTTCTGTCTAATACCCAAGTCAGTCTCTGAGCCTCAAGCGCCTCTTGTACTTTATTGGAGAGATGGACTCAATGCCAGTGTGCCTACTTGCAGGGGTGGACATTAAACCAGACCCACGGGATCTGAGGACCCTTTGGTTCTCCTGTTCTGGATCTCCGGGACAACATCAGTCACTGACAGGAAATGACCGGAACGGATGCTCAGGAACATGCCATCAAACACAGAGTGACTTGACCTGCCAGGTTTTAAAGGAAGGGGCCTCTCTCCTGTCTGTTGTGCCCTGTCTCAGCCTCTCCACTAACTCTCAGTTTCTTTCAGTCCCGGTTTCCCTCTGCCCCTTTGGCTGTCCCCTCCTCTCGCTCTGTTTCTTTCAAGTTACTCCCAGACTCTCTATTTCTCTCCCTCAAGTTCCCCTCCTGCCTGCCCGTGTCCTTCAACTGTCTCCCTCTTCTCCACCAACTGTCACTTCCCCTCCCCTGATGGAAAGGGCCACCTCCTCCTCCAGGTTTGAGTCCCTTTACTGTATTTAGACTATTACTGTTTGGAAACAACAGTGAATCAAGAAAATTGCTGTATCCAGTGCATATTAAATACTGTAGAGAAGATTAGGATCTATGAAGATATTAAGAGAACTACCTCTGGAGTATAATAAATTCAGAAGCAACCTGAATTTTTGGTGGCTTTCAGGGGGCTTAATGAGGACTATACTTACATTAGGGGAAAGACTGCCTATAATTAGGGTACCTTCTTTACCCATATCAATCAACTTGTGTACTTTCTGTGAAACTATTTCACTAATTTTTAAAGCTTGTCTTAAAATTTAGACTCATATGTATATAAAGGATTGAAACTTTTCTCCCACACTGTCAATACATGACAGTTGCCATTTCCATACCTGCTTCATTTCATAATAGTTCCTAAAAAGGAACTATTCTAGCTTAAGTGTGACATCTTATAATGTCACAAATATCACCCTAATGACCCTGGCTCCACTCTCTATCTTCTCTTTACTGCTCTTTGATGATTCCACACAACGTATTGTGTTGAGCTGTTACGCACATTTAACAATCATGCCTCAAATAGAGACAACCATTTCTCTTGCTAATTCCCCTCAAAACAATATTTCTAACCAGACATAGGCTCTTTTAGCACCTGCCAAACATGGATTCAACTGAATTCAAGTGTTTCTTGCCTACCTAGGTATCATTACGTCTCCTACAAAGCATTTATTATTTGTTATTGTTTATTTGAATTATCATAGTACCCAGGAGTCTTGTGATGGACCAGGACCTCATCGATCTAGGTACTGTGCAAACGCACAGCAAAAAGACAGCCTCTCTTCCAAGGGCCCATTGAACTACATCCAGGACAGATGAGCAGAGAAAATATGGTACTCTCTCTTTCTACTAGTTGGGGAATATTCACTTTGTTGGCTGTTCCAGGGAAATAAATAAAATTTAAACTACTAAGATGAAACACTCCAATTTTTAAAAATTACATGTATTTTTCACATAATGTGGTGTTATGCATTATTTATTTATTTTGTTATGTTTATTTTAAAATTATTAAAAGACGCCTATCCAAAGTCATAAGCCCCTAACACACATTGACAATACAACTTCCATCTCAGCAGCATTAAAATAATCACTTTGGGAAGAGCTCAGCTAACCACCTACAAAAACCTTTCTGCTCTTTCCTTGTGGTGGGATGCATATCCTTAGGCTTCTCCAAAAGCTCTCAAACAGATGGCTTTTGCAGCATGCCCAGAAAGTCACGAAATTCAGCATATTTCAGAGACGTGGAAGCAAAATTCAGATTTCTGGAGCCCTCACAGAAAATACCCTGCCACCTGTCGCCTCTCCTTTTAAAAGAGGGATCCAGATTGAGCATCCCTGCTGACAGCAGCATGCCATATTAGGCAATATTAAAAGCATACCCCTTATATTTCAGTACTATGTTGTTTAATGAAACAATGCCTGCATTCTTCCTATTTTAGTATGTACAGTTAAGACTGAGTTCACAAACATACAGTGGCATTAGAACAAAAGAAAACACGCTCCATCATAGAGAAGCCAAATTATATCACCACAGTAAATGTGCAAAATGATCAAAGCCAACCCTCATCTGTATAAGGTACTGCAGCTGTTACTTTTAATTGCTTACTTAGTCAAAGGAAACATTTCACTACTTTATCCGCCTCTTTACTGTGTTAAGAGGAGCAATCCTCAGGCTAAAACTTTGTAGAGGCTTCCTATGCTAAATTGCTAGATAAGGCAATGTGTCTTCCCACTTACTCCAGTCAGGGAATAGACCTTATGCAGTGTGTGTCAGGACAAAATATCCAGAATATTTTTTTGTTCAAAATTGAGACTATTTAAGCAAAATAGCAGTGGGAGACGTTGTTATGAGATGAGAGACAGGTACACATGAAAAATAATTGGATTTTAAAAAGGACTAGAGGGCACAATGGATATGAACTGTAGTTACTAGCAAAATATTTGGACGTGGGATGCAGTTGTAGGAAGCATGAGCCTTAGTCCTTCTACTTTGTAAATCACATACAAAACATATTGGGTCAGGCGTTTAATATTCCACTCAGACCTTACACTAAAATGAGAGAGAAAATTCCATTAATTTCTATACAAGTTAGAGGCCTATATGCCACTTAGAATGCTCAACACTTCCACAAATGGCATCTGTACATTACTATTCTTGTGCCATCCCACAGTCCTCCTTTCAATTGTAGATGCTCATTTATATAACCTTAACCCTCGTATAACTGACTCATTGCCTCATATGTGTGAGCAAAAATCATTCTGCATACAAAAAAGTGCACATACTATCAAATAAAAGTAATATTGTGCATGGGATGGAAACGTGTGATAGGTGTACAGGGTGGGGCATGCTGGCAATGCACACTGAGAGACCGAGGGGAAACGCCCAGATAAAAAAGATACCTTTATGCCTTTGTTGTCTGCCTTCTTCATCTAATTAGCAAATTGAGTTATTCACAGTAAGAACAGGTAGCAGATAAATTATAGTCTGAAGATCTCTAGAATTCCAAAGCCAATAGCCAAGCTACTGTCTATTCTCAGTTACATTAATAGTAAATGGAAAAGTGAGTTGCTATTTTGAATCGACAACTACTTCTCAATATTACAGAAAACAAATCACTAATCAACTCAGGATTAGGTTTATTTTAAATAATGATTTAAAATTATTAGTTTATAATTGCCTAACTTCAAAAAAGCATCAGTGACTTTGTGTCACTCAGTGTATGACAATCTGTCCTTTGCCCCAGGGTCAAAGAAAGACAAGATGCAAATGATGTGGTTTAATTAGGCCACAACTTTATTAACAACTCACCTGGGAACTATCTGGTATTAGCTCATAAAGGGCAGGTCATGATTCTGTCCTTAATGGTTTCCTCCTGGTGGACAGCTGTTATCCATCCTCTGCCCATCCACAGCTGGTCCCCAATCCATTGCTGGGACCCCCATCGTCCTCCCCTCATATAAGTGTTAAGGGGTTGGGGAAAAGGGGTGTCTCTTCATTGCACCAGATAGTAAGACCCCCAACTCCATTCTTCAGTTTCTTTAGGGAATGCCTTCCCCTAAATCCACATTAGCAGGGAATTCCAAATTAGGAGGGAACTGGACTCCACATGGAATAAGAAACTGCACTGGACAGCAGCCACAAAGAGATACCAGCGATTGGCTTGGTTGATTCCCCCAGCCAGGTTCCAGATAATTAATAGCTCCCTACTTAGCATAAGCCAAAATATATCTGCTTCCAGCAGAAAGGTATACGCCATCATCCCTGAATGACTCATGCACTATATAGAGAGTTGCCTGGCATCCAGTTTTCGACTGGAACGCCCGGTTGAAAAGGGACCCTCGTGGTTCTGGTCAGTACCGCCAATCGGGCTGTTAAAAGTCCAGTAGGAGGCACAGTGAGGGACTGGGACTAAGGCAGGCTCCTTGCCTGCCTGCCCTAGCTCCACAAGGCTCCTGGAACTGCAGCCCCTAGGTGCATAGGCAACCAGGGAAGCTCTGCGTGCTGCCCCCACCCCTACAACCGGCTCTGCAGCTCCCATTGGCTGGTAACCATGACCAGTCAGAGCTGCAGGGACAGCACCTGCAGAAGCAAAGGCAGCGTGCGGAGCCTCCCTGGCCACCCATGTGCCTATGGGCCACAGGAATCTGGTGGCTGCTTTCTGGGAGCCACAGTAAGCGCCACCAGGACTCTGCACCCTGAACCCTCTCCCACACCCCAATTCCCTGCCCCTCCCACACCCAAACTCCCTCCTGGAGCCCCACCACACACACTCACACACATCCCAACCCCCTTCCCCAGCCCTGAGCCCCCTCTTGTACCCCAAACCCCTCATCCCCAGCCCCACCCAAGAGCCCATACCCCCAGCTGGAGTCCTCCCCCCAGCACACTAACCCCCTGACCCAGCCTGGAGCCGTCTCCCACACCCTGAACCCTCATTTCTGGCCCCATCCAGAGCCCGCACCCCCAGCCCATAGCCCTCTCGTGCACCTCAAACCCCTCATCCCTGGCCCCACCCCAGTGCTCTCACCCCTCAACCCCCTGCTGCACCCCAACTCCCTGCCCCAGCCAAGTGAAAATGAGTGAGGGTGGATGAGAGTGAGCAACAGAGGGAAGGGGGGGTGGAGAAAGTGGTGGCGGGCCCCAGGGGCAGGGCAGGGCCTTGGGGCAGGGGTGTTCCGCTTTCTATGATTAGAAAGTTGGCAACGCTAACTATATATGATATTTTGATTGTAATTACTTATTCTCCCTGTAGTGTAAGGAAACAAACACAAAGAGCCATGTTTTAAGCAGCAACTAGAGAACTCCCTGACCAGGCAGTTCCTGTGTTTCTTAAGCTCCCCATTACAAACTGGTCCTCTCTGGTAATTGTGGAGGACCAGGAACTCTATCACCACTCCACACACCCCATTCCAGATTTTTCATAAATCAACTGGTCTTGTCAAACTGTGAAAGCCTGGCAGCTCCCTGCCAGCATTTCAGACCAGTTTGCAAACAACCCTGGGAGAAGGTCTTAGTTGTACCCTGACTCTTTCTTGAAACCCCCTACAAAAACCCAATCAATTTTCACCCAGGTGTACAACAATCTATTAATCTTTACCTTATTATAATAGGGCCCTATCCTGAGGTCCTGACTTGCTCTTTATGCAGACAAATTCACTTGACTTTCTTGGGAATGTCCCAAAGTAAGGAGAAAATACAATTTCATGTGCCTGAGTGTGCCTGAAAGAGAAGTGAGCAAAACCCCAGTAAGGACCCCAAGATTGGTCCCATAAAGTATATATATTTTATTCAGAATTTATTTCTGTTGATTTACTTCATCTATTGCTTTAACAATTAAAAACAGATAGGAAAAAACATTTGAATTTGATGAATAACTTGATTTATTAAATTTCAAAAATATGGCTGGTTCTCCCCATTACTAAGGGCTGAAATTATACCTGGGTATCAACAGAAAGCCCTTCTCACCCAGACAAGTGAAGCAATAACAACTGAGCTGGCTTTTTCAGTAACAGGAAGACAGTGGAATAAATAATGGAAACTAAAGTTATAATATTTCCAGGTGTATAAAATATTATAGGGAATGAATTATCATGGCTTCGATAAGCCCCAACATAGTCACTTGACAAAACTAATGAACAAAAACTAAAAGAAAAAAAACTAGTGGATATATAATATTTAGATTTTAAGAGGCAAATTTTCAGTCTGACCTTAAACAGTCCTTCCTTTTAGAAACCACCAAAACTGCAATTTCCTCAAATTGCAAACACCTGCATTTGCAATTTCTAGCCATAATTATCTGTGGATTAATTTTTTTCCACTTGAAATGCTAAGTAATTGATAATGCCACAAAATGAGAAGCCCAATTTGAATGCTTGAAGGTTACAATTTTCAGTTACTTTGGTGCAAATCAGTGAGGCCTGCTTTTGAAAATCTGATCCTAAAAGTACTTCACAATAGGCTGTTAAAGAAACTTGATAACCATTGTGCATTATCTACTATGGATTTAAAGTAGGTTTAATACATAAGAAACTAAGAATAAAAAATAGGAATAAATAGTCCTCCACTGGTAAAATGGTTAATGCGGCTTCCAGGATGAAGGTTCTAGCAGTATTTTTGGAATTTCTTTTACTACTTTGAATTCAGTAGTGTTCAATATACTGATTAATGATCTGGAAGACAGAGTGCATAGGGAGGAGAGCAACTTTGATAATACAAAATCATTTAGTCAAAACTAATCTAAAGTAAATTCTGAGGACCTAACACAACCAGCTAATTGGGCAACAAGATGGCAAATGAAAATGATTGTACAAATATGCAACATAATGTAAAATGGAAGGAACATTTACATTTCCACACACTAATGCATTTTACTGAATTAGCTGTAAATTCTCAGGAAATGTGTCGGTTGCCATCTTGGGCAGCTCAATACAGCTGTCTACAATAGTGGAAAAAAATCAAATAAGATACTAGGCTATATTAAGTATAGGATGGAAATACTAAAGAAATATTATACGATAAATTAATTATGTGTCCCCATTTTGACTACCTGATGAGAGAGGACTTTTTGTAGCAAAAATAGAAAGCACTTTATTGGATCGTAATTATTATGGAGGCTCCAATTGCAGTTGCGTAGTTAAAGTTGAGTTTAGTTTTGCAGTTAAAGTAGGGATTCAATTTCTTGTTACATATGAAAAATGTAGTATATCCACCTCAAAATTATAACTCTCGCTCTTTGAGTATAGAATGAATTCTCAGAGTTTGAAAGCAGTTCTGTTAAGTTTTAGTTTAAAATTAATTTTGAAAACAAGTCTTTTAGGAAATGTAACAACTTGTATAAGACCTTTTCCCCCTTTCCTGATGATTCATAGATTCATAGATATTAAGGTCAGAAGGGACCATTATGATCATGTAGTCTGACCTCCTGTACAACGCAAGCCACAGAATCTCACCCACCGACTCCTATGATAAACCTCTCACCTATGTCTGAGCTATTGAAGTCCTCAGATCATGGTTTAAAGACTTCAAGGTGCAGAGAATCCTCCAGCAAGTGACCCAGGCCCCACGCTGCAGAGGAAGGCGAAAACCCCCCAGGGCCTCTTCCAATCTGCCCTGGAGGAAAATTCCTTCCTGACCCCAAATATGGCGATCAGCTGAACCCTGAGCATGTGGTCAAGATTCACCAGCCAGATACCCAGGAAAGAATTCTCTGTAGTATTAATGTATGATATTAATAATGTTTGTGATTCCATAGGCTACATTTGAAGGATTTTTTTTAAAAAAAGAATTTACTAATTCTTCAGTAAAACTGGAATATAATCTTCTCAGAGAATTACATGAAGAATTGCCCATTTTCAAAATAGTTGATACACCTAGCTGCCTTTAGTAAGATGCCCTTGCTAAAATGGCCACCATCTCCCATTGTTCATAATGGAACTGAGGCCCACAGGCTGCCCTTAGCAAAGCTAAGCTTGGTTAAGGTGAAACTGAAAAGAAATCCAAGTACACTGAGGTATGAAAATACACAAATAACCTTAACGCTGCCTAGGAGAGACATAAAGAGGAAAAAGCAAAAAGCTACTATGCCTTTAAAAATCAGTTCTCTAATCTTTTAAAATGGTTTAATCTTATTCATATGCCTATTGCATAGCATCTCAACTGGGTAGTGTTAAATTTGTCTGAGTATCCCAACTGCATTTTCACACCTGAACATATCTGCATTTCTTTGACGTTTTACCCTACATCCTGGATATATAATTTTCATTTTGGAGATAAATGCAATATTCTTGTAATGTGTTTTGTCCTAAATCACTGATATGTACTATTAGTCTTAACTCTCTCTTGGTGTAGTTTTTGTCTGGGAATATTATATTATTGTAATACAACAAGTTCAGATCAAGGCTCATTGTGCTAGGCATTGTTCAAACACATAGGGAAACATCCCAAAGAGTTCACATTCTAACTTACAGTTTACCTGTGATACTTGCATGCAAGGAGCAATTTTGAAAGTCGAGGATGATTAAAGTCTTTTTCTATGTTTGTTTTTGTGTTCCTCTGAAGCATTATGTATAAGCTACTAAAGGAGGCAGAAAGAAAAGGAGTACTAGTGGCACCTTAGAGACTAACCAATTTATTTGAGCATTAGCTTTCGTGAGCTACAGCTCACTTCATCGGCAGGGATAGTATTTGGTCAGATATGGAAATTCCTAAATATTTTTCAGATCTATAAGTGTCTCTTTCTGAGAGCTTCTTAATACTCCTTTAGTATTACATTGGAGCACCATTCTTTCCAATAGGGCCAAAAATGTGCCATATCTGGCTGCATAATCTTTTTAAAATGGAATTGCTGTAGTGAGAGCATATTTTTTTAATGTAGATGCAAATGCTCTGCACAGACAACTGTTTTCACATTTCTGGATTGGAATCTTGTGCCCACTACTTACTTGATGAACCTTCTTGTTCAACAGAATGGCTGCACTCATTCACATCTGTTACTATGGTATTATGCCCGCGCACAAGGTTGTATGTCAGTTTGAGGAGGAAGTAAATGCTATTGATGAAAATAGGTTCAAAGGAATAATTTTTAGAAGACCAAAACTGATACCTAAATTTTCATATCCCTAAACTTGGAATTTCTCACTTTTCAAACATTTTATAGTGGCAATGTATGAAGAAGGCGTAATTGACCATCTGAATTCAGCATTACAGAAGTGTTTGTATGTGAGGGTTATTAAAACATCATGCTCCACCACTGAATCAGTGTGGCTAAGTGTGGCTCAATGATGCCCTAACTCACACAGACACACCCTGTAGGGTTTGTCTACACTGCAGTGTAAGGCCAGGGATGATAGAACTCAAGTCGGCAAACCTTGGGTTTGAGAACCCAGGACTTAGGCATCTACACTGATTGCTGATGATAGGTTGAGAATTTTTGAACCTGGTCCCAAACCCGGGGCTCCAGTGTCCACACTGCAGCATGCAGGGCGGAGTCCAACCAGCCAACTGCCAGACTTCCAAGTGCCACCCTAAAATATGGCTGCTCTTCACCTTTGTTCATGATGCAGTGTGGAAAAACTTGACTGTCCATCTGTGCATGTCACAGGAAGTTTGAGCAGCCTGTCAGCACACTCTGCTGAGCTATCATTTTGATTCTTATGCTCCCATAAACTGGAGCTAGCAACATGGAGGCACTGGCAATGGAACTGGGAGGAGGACAGGGAGCCCTGGTCATCCCCCCACAATTTTAAAAGTGGGAGGGCCATGTCCCTCCATTTTTTAACAAAAGAAACATAAGCGCAGAATTCATGGCACCTGCAGATTTTTTTCTAGTAGATTCTACCAGGGAGGCACTGCATTTACACCTTTCACCCACCAGGGCCTGCTGTGGTACTAGAAGAAAGGGCTCTCACCTGGGCAGCTAGGTGTGGAGAGGGTGGGGGCACTTTGGCCTTGCCCCCCGTCCATTTGTACAAAGGTTCCCGAACCCTTGCATGGAGGAGTTGCCATTTGAAGGACTGCTCTCCGCTTGCACTTTCACGCATGTTTAAGGAAACAGGCAGAGCTTCTGTGAGATTCTGGTGAACATTCCAGAGGTGTTTTCTGACCCACAGAAGGCACGTGACAGACCAAATGATGGAGGAAGAGGAGGACACAGCCATGGTAGACTTGGACTGCTTGATGCTGCTCATGATACTCAGCATAGACACTGATGCCCCCTACTTAGACCAGTGCTTCTGGAGCAGGCCACAAGCACAGATTGGTTGGACCACATCATCATGCGGACCTGGGTTGGCCAACAGAGGGTCCAGAACTTTTGCATGAAAGAAGCTACATTTTTGGAGCTTTGTGAGCAGCTTGCCCTGACCCTCTAGCATCAAGACATATGCATGAGGGTGGCCAGGCTAGTTCAGAAGCAAGTTTCTATAACCATCTGGAAACAGGCTACCCCAGGCTGCTGCAGTTCTATTACCAACCAGTTTGGTGTTGAAGTGACCACGGATAAAGTTGTAGTCAAGGTTTCTGAGGCAATCAGGTGTGTGATATATCCAAATATGGCAGACATAAAAGATATTGTTGAAGTAATTTCTGGTTTTGAGAAAGTGGGTTTTCCAATCTGTGCTGGGGCCACCGATGAGCAAAACTACTCAAGACAGTTAAGTCCAAAGCAGACTGCAAAGAGTTACAAAGGGACCTCAGCTGGGTGACTGGGCAACAGAATGGCAGATGAAATTCAATGCTGATAAATACAAAGTAATGCTGTCACAGGGTCCACACAGTCTTCCACCTCCTGGTGCCTTTGCCGGCCGGTCAAATAAAGAGTCCCAACGTCTTCTTTGGTGCTTCACCCTTATGTCTTTATTTACAATGCAACCGTGTAGTCCCTTTTAGTCCCCCAACAGCTATCCCCATTCAGACCCTTCCCAGGGTCTCCTGGCCCATGAGGCTCCTTGCCTTTGGTGAGGAGACAGAGATGTAAGCCTCCTATCCCCTCCCAGGCTAGCCTCCTGACTGAGCTTTCTCCAGAGCTTTTATAGCCCTTCCCTTCTTCAGTCTAGCTGTCGCTGCTTAGCTCACTTCATTGCTGTGAGCTGGCCCTCATTAGGGTCTGCAGCTGGGCTCTCTGCTGGCTGCCTGGGCTCCTGCACCTGGTTTTCCTATCAGATAGCAGGGCTTAGCCAGCATTATGGCAGGCATTCAAGGGGTTTTACCCCTGCCCTGCCACAAATGCACATAGAAAACATAATACTATCTATACATATAAAATGATGGGATCTAAATAGCTGTTATCACTCAAGGAAGAGACCTTGTGGTCATTGTAGACAGTTCTCTGAAAACATCCATTCAATGTGCAGCAGCTGTCAAAAAAGCTAACAGTATGTTGGGAATCATTAGGAAAGGGATAGTTAATAAGACAGAAAATATGATATTGCCTCTATATAAATCCATGGTATGCCAACATCTTGAATACTGTGTGCAGATTTGGTCACCCCATCTTAAAAAAAGATGTACTGGAATTGGGAAAGGTAAGAAATTGACAACAAAAAATGATTAGGGATGTGGAACAGCTTCCATATGAGGAGAGATTAATAAGACTGGGGCTCAGGGTTCAAGTCCTATTGTTTTGCTGTGTGGATGCAACCACTCTGGGAGTCCATCTGGATGCGGGCCCTGGGAGTCCATCCATGCTATATCCACAATCCCATGGACCAGTGTTCTTTGTTCTCTCTATCCCATGAGTTGCCAGTAGATCCCAGGAAACAGATGCAACCTTCTTTGTTCAAGTGCAGTTCAGAGTTTAACCCTTCCATTTTATTCTCACCACTGAGCTACAAACACAGTGAAACTTCTCCTGCATTTGCACTGGCCATAGCCCAAAAGAAATTGTTTGTCTAGTGTATTGCCTCCTGGTTGTGGAAGCACAGACAGATTTTGGTGAAACTACAGTGTGAGGCAACTATAGTACGATACTCTATCCTGTAGTGTCTTAGGACCCTGGGTCCGAGCCCAAGTCAAGAGATTTGTGTGTAGATGAAAGTGAGGGTTAGGGCTTGAGCCTGACTCTAAGCCCATGCTTACACTGCAGTGTGGATGTACCCTGTAGACATAGACTGTGGTTTCTAAAGATCTGTAGCACTGTCTTTTTTGCTGCTGTCTCCCAGCAAATCCCCCACACCATCAGTATGGTCTTAGAAGCCTCAGGCCATGAAGAAACAACATTTTATCATCTAGATTTAAAAGAGTCAGCACCTAAAAATGTTTCTATTTAATTCTATAAAAGAGTCATAGAGATGAAAGAGCACACGAGGTGTAAAGGTTTAAAAGAAGGCTCCTTCCTCCCTCACTCATCTTCCCCACTCAAGCAGAGGTTAGCAACAATTTGACTCATAGGAGCCCCTTGCCAGGAAAATGCATGTGGAATTTGTTGTCTAACTCCTCTTTACAAAAAAACCCAAAAATGTAAAAAGAAAAGGAGTACTTGTGGCACCTTAGAGACTAACCAATTTATTTGAGCATAAGCTTTTGTGAGCTACAGCTCACTTCATCGGATGCATACTGTGGAAAGTATAGAAGATCTTTTTATACACACAAAGCATGAAAAAAGCACTACAAAAGGTTTTCTCTTCCCCCACTCTCCTGCTGGTAATAGCTTATCTAAACTGATCACTCTCCTTACAATGTGTATGATAATCAAGGTGGGCCATTTCCAGCACAAATCCAGGGTTTAACAAGAACGTCTGAGGAGGGGAGGGGGGTAGGAATAAACAAGGGGAAATAGGTTACCTTGCATAATGACTTAGCCACTCCTAGTCTCTATTCAAGCCTAAGTTAATTGTATCCAATTTGCAAATGAATTCCAATTCAGCAGTCTCTCACTGGAGTCTGGTCTTGAAGTTTTTTTGTTGTAATATCACAACTTTCATGTCTGTAATCGCGTGACCAGAGAGATTGAAGTGTTCTCCAACTGGTTTATGAATGTTATAATTCTTGACATCTGATTTGTGTCCATTTATTCTTTTACGTAGAGACTGTCCAGTTTGACCAATGTACTTGGCAGAGGGGCATTGCTGGCACATGGTGGCATATATCACATTGGTGGATGTGCAGGTGAACGAGCCTCTGATAGTGTGGCTGATGTTATTAGGCCCTGTGATGGTGTCCCCTGAATAGATATGTGGGCACAACTGGCAACGGGGTTTGTTGCAAGGATTAACGGAAGGTTCATTAGAATGCTATTTTCCCTGACTTTATTGACAACTTGCAGCTTCAAAGGAGCAATGAATCTTTGTCTCATTTTTGAGCAGCCATATCATATGTTTGAATATGTTGGCCTACTGATGCAGCTCCATCACGAACAATTTAAAGTGCAATGTTGTCACTGCGCTAATGCACCATAGCCATGATGGCATTCTACTACTTTACTCTAATTTCAGATATTGAAACAAAGCTTGCTTTTAGTACTACTTTAAAATGTCCTATCATTGTTATTTAGTTGTGTGGTTGAAGTAATAGCACTGATCATAGATCTTTCATATGATATACAAGTGTTTAAAATTGCAGAATAAAATATGATTAGTTAATTGACATCAATGGAGAAGTGTTAACATATTTCACAAGCTAACACTGAAATAAATAAAAATAAGTAGGGTATGATAGCTGTAAACCTGAGTTAAACCATATAAGGTTTTATGTAGTACTCAGTGAATAACTTTACATTGCCTTTAAAACTGTTATCTATAAAAAACTTGTACTTTGAATTAAGGTATAACTTTCCATTCTACAATGAAAGCAATGACTT
Organism: Natator depressus; assembly: GCF_965152275.1. Taxonomy (NCBI): domain Eukaryota; kingdom Metazoa; phylum Chordata; order Testudines; family Cheloniidae; genus Natator; species Natator depressus. The sequence goes on along the minus strand of NC_134234.1, from coordinate 288,837,968 downwards.
TATAAAAATAAATTAAATTCCCTAGAAAACACAACTATTATGTTTTACAGGGTATTGATCAGTTCTAAGAAATATTATTTTAAAAAATATGGTGTTAGTGGACTGATAACTGAGACTCAGCCAGTGTAAACTGGCAAAAATCCCATGAAAACAATGGGCTTGTGCTGTTTTACACCAGATGAGGGTCTAGCCTATAATGCATCGAGGGCCTGATCCACTTCCCATTAAAGTCAGTGGAAGCCTTTCTAAAGACCTTTATTGGCGTAGGATTGAAGACTGAATATCCAAATATGTATACTACCTCCACTAAGTGTGAAGTTCATTTGAGGGCTTAATTTAAGAATATTTTTCCAATGCTTCTAACCTCATGCATGTAAAGCCCTGTAAACTCTAGAGCAGGGGTTCTCAAACTGGGGGCTGGGACCCCTCAGGGGGTTGTGAGGTTATTACATGTGTAGGCCACGAGCTGTCAGTCTCCACCCCAAATCTTGCTTTGCCTGCAGCATTTATAATGGTGTTAAATATATAAAAATGTGTTTTTAATTTATAAGCAGGGGGGTTGCACTCAGAGCCTTGCTATGTGAAAGGGGTCACCAGTAAAAAAGTTTGAAAACCACTGCTCTAGGGTATGTGAACTAATATTGGCTGTACACTTTACAAGTTGCTTTTTTAAAATGAATCAAAATATGGGACCAAATCTTGATATTTTTATTCAACTTTATCCAGTTTGACTTCAGTGGGAATTGGTCTGAATAAGGACTGAGAGAAAGTGATTAAAGACCTCAGGATTTCGCCCATAACGAGTAATTAGTCCCAAAGAATGCAGTAACCACTTTATTAAAATGCAATACTTTAAATAACACATTAGGTACAGAAAAAAAATTATGAGCAGATCCTGAACTCCTTGGCTACGATTTTTAAAAATAGGAGCACACATTTAGCTGACTAGGACCTGTTGGGTGCTCAGCTATTTTCAAAATCAGGTAGGTGCCTGAGAAATCTACCTCTAGGCTCCTGATTTTGAAAACGTCATCCCTACTCTTCAGATAAAAATCCCATTAATTTCAGTGGGAGTGTCGCCTAAGGCCTGATCTACATTACGAAATTAAGTCGGTATAACTATGTCACTCTAGGGTGTGAAAAATCCACACCCCTGAACGATGCAGTTAAACTGACCTAAGCCACAGTGTAGACAGCATTAGGTCAATGGGAGAATTATCCCTTTGACCTAACAACCGCCTCTCAGGGAGTTGGAGTAGCCCTCCTGTCGGTGTAGGTAGTGTCTTCAGTGAAGCACTACTGCTGTGCAGATGCAGCTGTGCAGCTATGCTGCTGCCGTGTTTTGAGTGTAGACAAGGTGGGGACTGGGCTTGCTTCTCTATGCCGAATGCCTCGTGGAGCTGTTTACATCTGTGCAAAATCAGTATAAAACGCTGCCATTCCGATTTTGTACCATTTTATGTCCACTTTGCACAGAGATAAAGGACTCCACATGGTACAAAGCATGGAGAATCAGGCCCAGATTGGTCTATGGACTGAAATGCAAAACAAAGAAGCCTTTTGTCATAATAATGTAGATAACAAAGTACATTCTCTACGTGATCAGCGTTAAACTTTTCTCAACATTTTGTGTTTTTCATTTTTGTGTAATTCTTTCACATTGGCATCCCTGTACATACCGTTGAGGCTCCCCCTTGACCTTTCTCCTCACCAACAGGATGAGCTGTCTTGTTTTTTGTAATCCACACCAGAGCAGCAAGCATAGATATGATCAAAATATTCCAAGTCATTCACATTGGGGAAAATATAAAATTGGCTAAGATGGTGGGGTAGGAAGGAAATATTACAAAATATAATCACTGCAAACAAGATATTGTTCATATTAAGACTTATCTATGGTTCCTAACTAATACATTATGCCTTTTTCTTAACTTTACTGAGTAATGCCAAAGCAGCTCCATATGTGACTAGGTAGTGTGGGCTTGAAGCTTTCCTTCTGCCCCAGGCCCTATCATTCTCAGGAACTCCTGGGCCAGTGCTGAGCTAACTTAGATAGGAGTAAGAAGTTAATGGACCCTCCCACTTCATAATATTTGAGGATTTGGTCCATTAGTTATGTATATAATAGAGACTAACAAATTTATTTGAGCATAAGCTTTCGTGAGCTACAGCTCACTTCATCGGATGCATTGAGCTGTAGCACACAAAAGCTTATGCTCAAATAAATTAAGTGAGCTGTAGCTCACGAAAGCTTATGCTCAAATAAATTTGTTAGTCTCTAAGGTGCCACAAGTACCCCTTTTCTTTTTGCGAATACAGACTAACACGGCTGCTACTCTGAAACCTATGTATATACTAGGATCAGATTCTGTTTTGGCTGTATATAATCAGCTACTGTTCAAAGTTAATGCTAGCCACATAAGCCCTGCAAGTGCAGAATTCTGCCTTACTTGAGTAATGAGGATTTAGAGGATAAAGAGCTTATCTTTCCCCCCTAATAAAAATGTAAAATGAATATTGTCAACATAATGATTTTTTCCTAATGTGGAGAAATACATTTTACTAACATTCCAAAAGGCAGCCATGTCCAGCTCCGTAGTAACCACCTTTGATATGAATGCACCTTAATACATTGTCTTATTGACTTCATAGTAGACATGTTGTGTTAATGGAACTGGAACAGTTTAAGGTAATAACTTATCAAATAAAATCAATGCTGTTTAAATGCAATGAGATTTCTTTAAAGGTGACTTGTAAAGACTTTTTAAAAAATATGCTTGTAAGTTTCCTTGACTTTTTTATGATATATAAAGAAAGCCTGAACATGTTTTGTTGGTTATATTTAGTTTTGTTGTTTTTCAGGGTGGTTATTTTTTCCCTTAGAAATATTAATAATGTCACTTTGGTCACCCCTGATTTTCCTGTAGGATTTGCTCTAAGTCACAGAGGAGTTACAGTGTTAGTGTTCATTAACACATTAATTAGAAGGGGTTGGAAAGTTGAATGATTAACAGTCATCCTTTCACCATAATATTAAATAAAACGAAGAAAAATAAAGAGTCTGACTAAAAATCCCTTCCCTTCTTAACTGTTCTAATAACTTCAGACTTCTTGTCCTTTTTTTTACTAGTTCCTTAGTCATTGTGAGCTTTCTACACTAGCATTTATCTTCAAATTGCTGGCCACTTCATTGCTACTGAGGTACTTCCACCAGTGGTAGCAAAAGTGAGAAAGCATAGACAGACTATACTAACCATATAATATAATGAACCCCAGAGCAGACCTAGATGGCCACCACTAGCTCACACTGTTGATACTATCTAGACAGCTGCATTGATATTAGTGTAAAAGAGTGAAATTTTAAGTTAAATGCTAGTATAGGAAGACTACAGAGTTTTGTTATTTAAACAGAACCAACATTTCTAATAAAAAACCCAAGCCTCCACACCCTACTCCTTGCAAGTCACCTTTAGGAAAACTATTCTTACCTCCTCCAAAGTGATTCATCGTGAAGAGGATAGTTGGGATTCCTGTTGACATTTGACAAGTTTTTCATTGATGCAGTAATTTCAAAGGGCAGCTGTTGACTGATTTACTACTGTTCACTGACTCATAAGGCAACAATGTGCTTGGCACTGGCTAAGTTAGTATAACTGGCTGACCCACTTGATGTACAAGCAGTAAATACTGCACGAGACAGAGCATTAATGGGCCTTTGGAGTACACACAGTCAGAAATAAAAGACTCAATAATTCAGAGAGACAAATTATGTTTTTTTACATCATTTGTCAGTTTATTCCAATTCAATCAAAGGTCATAAACTTGAACTGTCTTTTGTGGTCTTTTTAAGTTAATTTTCTTGAAATGACTCACTGTTGCTGTGACTAACATAGGAGTGCCACTATTACAGATGAGACTTCTGTATTCACTGGGAAGGCTTCAGTATATTATTAGCTCTGATCAAAAGAGAGGGGGAAAGTGGTGTCTGAGAGAAATCATCCCTGTCAAATAGGGAATGGTATATCCAATAAGCATCAAAAGAAATAATTTATCCTTGCTTTTGACAGTATAAGAAATGAATAAATAATTTCCTGTATATTTTATATCTTATATTACAGTAGAAAGGATGCTGCTGCAACTGTCACCACATTTTTGGGTTACATCTAAATTTTTAGCTTTGAATGTGAAAAAGAAAAACAAGTTAAAAATACTCCACTATAACCTTACTATTAATTATTATTTATTTTTATTACAGTAGTATCTTAATCAGGATTGATGTCCTATTCTGCTAAGTCCCTGATTCAGGAAAGCACTAGCATTTATATTTAAGTCCACCCTTATTTAGCAAAAGAAATTATGGACGTGCTTAACTTTAAGCATGTGCTTAAGTCTCATTGACTTAAGTTCTTTCGTTCCAGCAAAGAATTTAAGTAAGTGCTTAAGTGCTTTGCTGACTCGGGGCCTATGTGCTGTACAAGTACATAAAAACCAATCATTTCTTTCAGATATTTAGTTTTTAACTTTTTATTCCTTAGTGAGATGTTTCTCTTAGTACTGAATAATCTCTTAGACTCCATCACCGATAGGTTTTTATTATGTTTAAAAAGCCAGGAGTTTTCCTTTAGTAGAGTAACAGATGGCTTATCTGCATTAGACAATAGTGCTGTTCCAAGTACTAAACATTACAGCTAAGATAGAAACATAGGAATTGCCATACTGGATCAGACCTGTGGTCCATGTAGTCCAGTATCCTGATAGTGCCCAGCACCAGATGCTCTTACAGCAATTCAGTGGGTTCACAATAACCAGACTGGCTTGTAAAAAACAGTGAAGTGAATCCACCCATGACTTTCCCTCCAAGCATTATTGTACTCGTCCATTGGTGTACCAATCCCACAGTTCCCTACACAGCATCAAGAATAGCAGGTGTATAGTTGGCGGCAGTGTAATGAATACATCTTGCCTTAATTATAAGTCACAGATAGCAGCTGGTAGGGACTAAGAAGAATTCCACTTTGGGAGTATTTTGAAATGATTGGGAGCAGTGAGGCCTGAAAGAAGCGCCCAGTCAGGAGAAGCAGATAAAACAACTTCTAGCTAGACAGGTCTCCCCATCATCACCATCCACACCCAAACACCAAATATCTTCTTCCCAGCTACCTCTCAAGCCTGCCCATGCCTCAGAGGGAGCGCAAGTAGGTTTGCAAGTGCCAAGTAGATCTAAGTGCAGGACAGGACCTGTGGGATAAGCCATTATCAGTTCCATGAAGTCCATCAGGACCATCAGCATTTTTACCCTCACAGCTTATATGGTGTGCAGTCTGTGGAGAAGGAGTGAAGAGAGACATACAGAGAACTCTATCTCCTTGAGGGGGTGCCTCACAATGTGGGACCTACTGTGACCAGAGGCACTGCCGCCTGTCAGAAGCATCCCTGCTTATAACACTCATACTTAGGTCCCTACCAAATTCATGGTCATGAAAACCGTGTCACAGACCATGAAATCTGGTCTCCCCCCATGAAATCTGATCTTTTGTGTGCCTTTACCCTATGCTATACAGATTTCACAGGTCAGACCAGCATTTCTCAAATTGGGAGTCCTGACCCAAAGGTAGGGTGACCATATTTCCCCAAAGGGAAAACAGGACACCCCACAGGCTGGCCTGAGCCCTCCCCAATGCCCACCCACATGTGGGGCCAGCCTGAGGTTCCCCTCCCCGGTGCCACCCGAGGTCCCCTCTCCACCTGAGCCCTCCTGTGCCCCCCACCCCAGGGATGGCCTGAGCCCTTCCTGCCTCCCGCCCACCTGGGGCTGGCCTGAGCCCCCCAAGCCGCTCTCCCTAGCCCTCCCTCCGGCACAGGGCTGGTGTTGCCACTCGCCCTCCCAACCCCACTGCATGTTCTTCCACACCCTGCTAAGGGTCACATCCCACTTTTTTTTGCAAAACTGTGTATTTGTTGAGTTTTCTCTTGACAACTGATGATCAGTTGCCAAAAATTGGGACGGCTGGGACAGGGCCTAAAAAAGGGACTGCCCCAGTCAAAATAGGACATATGGTCACCCTACCCAACGGGGAGTTGCAGGGAGTCACAAGGTTATTTTAGGTGTGTTGTGGTATTTCCACCCTTACTGCAGAGTGGTAGCTGTTGTCCGGGTGCACAGCTCTGAAGGCAGTGCTCTGCCAGCAGCAGCACAGAAGCAAGGGTGGCAACACCATACCATGCCATCCTTAATTCTGTGCTTCTGCTGACTGCAGCTCTGACATTTCAGATTAAATAAGTGAAATCACAAAATTCATGATTTTTAAAATCCTATCATCATGCAATTGACCAAAATGGACCGTGAATTTGGAAGGGCCCTACTCATACTGTATTAATATATTTCTTTGGGAAGAAGCTCTCTCTTTTACATTTCACACAAACTATAACTTGCTTTTCCCTTTTCAGTGGTTCTTGAAACTTTTTCAAAGGCAGCTCAGAGGTCTAAATGTTCCTTGGCAAACATTAAAATGTCATTTCAGTTCTTGTTTAGACATTATTGATTTTATATAACAAGCAGGTGAAAATCTCAGTTGGAGAATAGTGCTGTGTAATTGCTTCAGTGACATAGCCAGCCAATACCACCCTGGACAACAGTTTGATCATCATCAATATAATGTCTATTTTTTTCATGCTGAAAGCTCCAGTGATGGAATATGGAGATGGGTGATACCAAATATTCAAGTGATGATATTTCCACTTTTCTAATATCATCTCACTGTTAAGTGCTAACTTTGTAGTGATCTACACATTTTCCATTCTGCCAACTTCTTTTTATGTGATCAAACACTTATAACTTCCTGAAAGAGTCACCTTTTTAGAGGAAATATTCTGCCCTAAGTTGATTTTTTTTTTAGAGTTTGATCGAAATTCTTTAGTCTTCTTTTCAGTTCTAGAAAAAGGTGACAAAAGAAAGGAAGGGAAGATTCTTCCATTATAAAAATTCTAACCACACCTTTTGAGCAGGGCAGCAGTAATAACAGCTGAATTTTTATTTGGGTCTTTGCATAGGTAGTCCTTGACGAAAAGCAAGGGTAAATAACTGATCTCCTCTCACATACATCAGTGTAACTCCATTGGCTTTCAGCAGAGTAACTCCTGATTTATAGGGGGGAGGGATAGCTCAGTGGTTTGAGCATTGGTCTGCTAAACCCGGGGTTGTGAGTTTAATCCTTGGAAGATCTGAGTTGTTATCCCTATGGATACAATTGTGTCACGGTAAAATTAAGCAAAATTCATGGAACAGTCATGGGGAAAAAAGGACAAAATCAGGGCACGGTCATGGCAGAGCTGAAGCTGAAGCCAGAGCCCCATTGGTAAGGGCTGAAGCCAAAGCCACAGCATCACTGCCCAGGCTGACAGCTGGAGCCAAGCCACTGGGGGCTGAAACTGAAGCCAAAGAAGTCACAGAGATCTGTTACTGTCATGGAATACGTGACTTCTGTGACCAATCATATTCTTAGTTATGCCCTTCAGTTGAGATAAGAAGAATTACAGCTTGTGCTAAGTTTCAATGGACATCACTTCAAATCTTACGAGGGAAAAACTTTTGTTGTTTTGTGGCTATAGGGTGTGCAAGTAGGCATGTGTATTTTGGGCAGCAGGGAAGTCAGGTATTTATTCTACCTGTGTTATCTCCAAACTAATGGCCACCTCTTAAGTACAACCACCCCTGTAAATGTAAACACATTACCATATTCAAAGCTATGCTTCTGTGATTTGCTGATGTTACAAGATCCTTCCTGAAGGTACTGCCTCCTCGATGTGATACTTCCAGTTCTGTTCAAAGACGACACCTGCTGGCAGAAATGGTCAAATAGAGTTTGTATAATAATTTGAGAAATTCAGAGATTTTCTGATTTTTCATTTATTCTCCCAACTCTACTGTAATGCATCCAACGAGGCTGGATATCTCTCGAGTATTCTAGATACCACCACCAACCAAATGCACTATTAGAAGGCTCCAATGCTGCAGCTACTTAATTGCAATACTCACAATTCAATAATCAATAATACTGTGTATAATAAGCTAGACGTTATTCTTAATTTCTTTGCTTCCATATGGCCTCTCAGCCTAACTTTGGTGTTTCTTTGAGTAAAGTTAGGAGGTGGGAGGTCTGAATGAATTTTCAATTTTAATTCCCTCCTTCCCAGCAAACCTGGGGAATGAGACAAAAAGAAATTTCAGGCAAGATTGAAATTCCCTAGAACAAGTTCCTACCATCTTTAAATCTAGCAAATTCAGCAATAGAAAATTTCTCATAATTAAGTGCTATTTAGTGCATTAATTCCATTGGGGATTGGTGATAATTATATCCCAGTATGATTTCCTCAAAGATATCTCACAGGCCATTGATAAACAGCTGAGAAGAAAAATCAGGGGATTAACTGTAATTATAGCAAAGTGGTTTGCTATTAAACTAATTGAATAAAAAGTAATTGGATTATGTATGATCTTCAACAGCTCCTAGACTTTAAATTTTAATTAAATTGTCCTACTCGTCATTCAAAAACTGAATGGTAGAGCATCAACTATTTTTAAACTACAAAAATAGTAGAAATTAGCGAGATCTGTACTGACAACGTAATGTTCAGAGCTACCAGAACTAAGATTACTAAACAATCCTTTGTTCTCCAAATGTTAAATCACTGGGAAACATGTTGAACTTGTGATTCTTCATTCAGGAAGTTTTTAAATATTACTACTTGATGAGAAATCCATGAAAATCGACTGAGAATCCATTCTTCTTAAGCAATTAACCATTTTGTATTTATTAAACAGAACCTAGTAGCTCAATTTTGTCTGGAACATTTCCTAGTAGTGCTCCATTAGCTAATTCCTAACTGACATCATAGCAAAGGTATTAAATTAGCTTTTGCAAAAGCAAAATGCCAGTTATTTCATACCAGTTACAATCTTAGATATAAAATTCTTCATTAGGGCATTGAAATTCACTGTACTTAAAAGAGTAAATGAATAATATCTCTACTAATTTATTTTATAGTATGTTCCCTACATGGTCTCAAAGGCCATATGGTGTGCTTTGCATCAAAAAAAGAATAGAATGAGCAGTTGATAATGAGTATAACAAAATATTTTTTTAAAATATACAGTTGTGAAAGTACAGAATAGTCCCATAAAAGCATGGCATTTTTTTTCAGAACAGAAGAACAACAGTAACACTATTTATTAAATGATACACCAGGGCAAGCTCTCACCTAATAAAAATGCAGAGCTACAGTAAGATAATTCCCTTATATCCAAAACAGAGGGTGAACTTGAGCATTCCCGGGAGCAAATCTGTTGTGTGTGCATTGGGAAGTTATCTATTACTGTTCATGGCTACTGAAGTCTGTAAACCAAGCAGATGTTCTTCTGCATTTATTATAACAATATGCTGTGTTTTTCATTGATATCACTAAATGGTAAAACATGTTTTCAAAAATTCTAAAAACTACTGCAGCTGACCTAAGATCCCAATCCTGGTCCCCTTATGGGCCCTACAAGATTCTACCAGATACAGTAATGAAACTAAGAGTGAAAGATAAAACTAAGGATTACAGGGTGGGAGCCACAAAGGGATTTAGGTGCTGTGACACTCAGTGTTGCAATGCCTAACTTTTAACCTAGAATATCATAGGAACAACACTGCACTTCACAAAGCCAACTTAGGTGCCTAGGCTATACAATGTATGGGGAGAGAGGCTCCTTATAATGTGATTTACAAAGCAAACAGACTAAGCAGAGAGCCAACTAAGTTAGCCAATGGGAGATGTCAATGAAAGGAGTGTGTGTTAAGCCCCACCCCTCTCATGCAGATAAGTGCCTAAGTCTGGGCTTCAGGGCGGTGCCTATCTCTGCTTGTGTTCCATGAACAGGAACAGACAGCCTGGAGTGAGGCAGCCTAGGTGTCTAAGCCACTTCTTGCAGGAATGAGTTAGGTGCCTGCCTTGCTCCACACAAAATGGTTGGAAGAGGTGCACACTTTATAACCGAGTGATTAACAAACTCACTTAGGATGTGGGAGAGCCAAGTTCAAGTCCCTTCTCAGCCAGAAGGGAAAAGGATTTTGAGAGGGAGTCCCCCACTTCTCAGGAACATGCCCTAACCATTGAGCTATGAGATAGTCTGTTGTGGGTCTCCCTCAAACTCTTCTGTTGAAGCTGTTCCACTGTGGCTAAATAATGAAAGAGTGAGGGGAGCAGGAGGACTGGACTGAGGGTCACCCTCCTCTGAGCTAGGTGTCCTAACCATTGAACTACAGGAGCCTCTTTCATGCTCTCTCTCTCTCTCTCTGGCCCAATGACTGTTTAAGTATTTATCTACAGTGGAGCAGTCATTGAGCCAGAGAGAGAGCAAGGGAGGGAAAGACTTTGTAGTCCAATGGTTGAGGCACCCACCCCAGGACCTTGGCCCCAGCCCTTCTACTCCCTTTAGCCACAGTGGAACAGTTTCAACAGGAGAGACCTAGGGAGCCACATATTGCACTATCATAGAACTCAGTAGCTAGAACACACCTCTAGGGGATGGGAGAAACCCTGGCCAAATCCTTTCTCTCCTCTGGCAGACAGAAGGGAAATTGAAGCTGGATTTTCCATACCCTTAAACAGGGACCACACCACTAGGTACAAGTACCTGTCTCCACCCTCACTCAACTCACTGGGCTTTGGGACCCATCTCCCCTGCCTAACGAGTGCCATTCAGTTGAGGGTGAGTCCCACCATTGGGGTATGCCAGGTACTCTTCTGCTGCCCTCAGTTCACACAACAAGGGTAACAATGCTTTATTACTCCTGCCCCAATAACAAGGAGACTGGGAATCCAAAACTAGCCACAAGTGATCATTTGGGCAAGCAATCCCACCATGCTGAGCACCTAGGTAGGGTGGGTGTGTCCATGCAAACGAGATCAGTTCCTGAAGTCTTTTCCCACAGCTCACCACTAGATGTCAGGGGAGAGCTCATTCAGACTCTGCTTACACAAAGGTACATAATTGCCTAACTTCCAGTGGGCACTACGCCTACGTACATTTGTAATTCCCAGCCTAGGTGCCTATGGAATTTTTACAGTGGAGTTTAGGCACCTACAGTTTAGGCAGAAGCCAAATGGGAAGTTTGTGGATCTCACTGGGGCCAAACACGATGTTTTAGGTGCCTAAGTTGCTTTATGCATCTCATCCATAGTGCCTAACACAATGGAGCTGGGCCCCCTCAGCACTATCATAGTAAAAAATAATAGATAATTGGGGATCAGAGTGTGTGTGTGTGTGTGTATAAGAGAGTGAGCATACATACTGCCTAAGAAGTAATGAACACTCTCAACTCCTATTGTTTTAACCTAAAGTAATTGGTACTGTGCCTCTCATGTGGTTGCACACAAATGGATTTTTAGGATTTACAAAATTCCTATTTATTATAGGAGGGGCATGCTTAAAGGCACAATTGGGAGGAGGGTATCCAACTCCTATTGACTTTCAGTGGAAGCTCAATGCCCTGTTACCTTTAAAAAAATCTCTCCCTACAGCCTATATAAGGACTTTAACTTGTATGAGGTGTTCAGGATCAAGCATCGAGACTCTTAATAGGGACACCCTGATGGGCCATCCATCATGTCAATTAAGTGGGTTTCCCAATTAAGAAAAGATTCTTTAAAAAAAATCTTTAAAATAACTTAAAAAATGAAATAAAATACTGCAATAAATACAATTATGTAATGTACCTCGGCTTTACTTGAGCTTCATATCTTCTTTTAATCTTTATTAAAAGCCAGGAGCTTAGAGTTTCACACCTGGGCTAAATCAGTTCCCTAGAGAACACCCTGCAAAGCAGCCAACCTAAATAAGTTTTTCCCAATTAAGTGAAGTGAATATAGTAATAACGGGGCACATTCCCAGAGCTTCTCAGCTATAATTCAATGTCCTAATAGGATTAAACTACTTAAACCTTCATCCCTCTAGTTTATCCATCCACTCCAGACGATATTATGGTCTTCTAAAAAAGGCCAACGCTGTCATCTATTAATCTATTAAATGATCATTATAGACAGGTGGCTTATATAGAACAACAGTGACATCAGCATCTTTCTATAGACATATGCCATGCATCTTCATGGTATACTGAAGTTTGAGTGTTAGTGTTAGCTCTCTGGCTTCTCAATGAAAAACTAGTTAAGTTCTTTTTATGTAACCATAGAAAACTATCTAAACACTTTGGTGAAAAATAGTTAAAAAGCAAGACATGAAAGTTAAATTTCATTAGTTAAAATCAAATAAGACATTACTAGCAATCAAAGAGTGCATGACAAACTGAGATGATAAATCTTAAATTGTGATTTAAGAGTCAACTGAGTTTACTGCATGAATATAAGGAGGAAAGATAGTCCATCATGCTGAAATATATAAAGCTTATTTTATAGGGTTAGATGATTCAATCTTGGGAAAAAAATAATTGTCCTTTATCATTTAACTAGTCGGCAGTCCTGTAATTAACTGAGGATCAATTTGGCACTATTCTCTAGAGTTAGATTGTCTAATACTTTAAACATGAGCAATAAGATTTCAAAGCTTGTACTGTATTTAAAAGGAAGGAAATTTAATGAGGCTAAAATTGGAAAAATATGCTCATGGTTTTGGTTTATTAGCCTTACAGCTGAGCTCTGAACCAATTGAAGCCTATTGATCAACTTGTCTAGTAGACCTGCTAAGACAGAGTTACAATAGTCCAACTGAGACATAATAAAAGAGTGCATTAGCTTTGCTGAAGCATGTTTGAGAGACATAGTAAGACCTTTGCAATGTCTCTGAGGGTAGAAGGCAGATTTAACAGTTACTTTGATGTACTCTTCAAAGATGAACTCTGAAGAAAAACAGTACACCTAGATATCTGACAACGCTTCTAGGTGTCAGATATCATTCATCAAAGTCAGTTCCAAAAGAAGATGTAGTTCCTAGTTGATTTTTAGAGCGCAGTAGAAGCACCTTTGTTTAATTGAGTTTAACCACAGGAAACCATAGGAAGCCAAAGACACCAGCTGGTCTTTAAGTAAACTTCATTTAATTCAGCTATCACTAACATCTGACACAGGGCACTTCTATCTACAGTAATTGGACAAAATGTTACTTTAAAACATGAGTTCCATAAGTATCCTTTGTAATTTTCCTCTGATGCTGCTGTCCTTCGGTCTTTAAAAGTTAGTACCCATTGAAGGGCCAGGTCTTAGTAGGAAACAGCTACATAGCTGCTACAGGAAGCAACAAAAATATCACAGAAATACAATAGAAGTGTCTGGCATATATAAATCAAAAGAATGTTATTTCCAGATTTCAAGGTCAAGTTATATACTTGTTTGTCTACTAGATTGAGTGTGTGGGTTGGCCCATTTCATGACATCTCAATTTGTCATTGCGCAGTACCAAAGTAATCTGAGAGATGGATAAGATGTTCTTACAATAGAGCTAAATACTAAATATTGTATGATAAAACCATTGCTATATGTTACTATATTTTGCACCAATGCTGTTAGTGAATTTTGCATTGGGAATAATTACTAATAAGAGCAGTAAATATGGTAATACCCTTATACTTTAAAGGATAAAGAATAACTAGAGACAGGCCAAACATGCAAAATTTGTATCCAGATCTGAACACCCTGAAGTTTGGGGATATTCTGATGAAGCATTTTTGGTTTAGACTATTATAGTAATGGGGCCCAGTGCAAAATTCAGATCCAGATAATTTAAGTAGTCTTAATTTAATAGTGACGAGCCCAAACTGTAAAAGTTAGGTACAGATTTTGAACCTTGGAAAGAACTGTCAGATATGTAGATAAGCCCATAACAAAACACTCACTTCAAATATCAGTTTTGGTGGGTGGAGGTAGGAGGGGGAAAGGAGTAACTGAATACTGAACCTGGATCCAAATCTGAATTTTCCAACCAAATTAAACTTCCAATATTGAACCCCAAAGTTCAGGGATTTTGACTGGTCATAGAATCTGGAACTGGATCCAAATACGGTTCCAAATGCCACCCAAAGTGTAGGGGTGCTTGAATCCATTATTTGGGTTTTTTGCCCTCTCTACATAGTTAAGAAGGCAGATTAGAGAGACAAGGTGGGTTAGGTAATATGCGGCTACAACTACATTGCATACAAGAAGGAAGATCTCGGTTTTAAAGATGAGAAGGATGCTGTTGGAAAGACATGTTTATGAATGAATAATATCTGGGCACAATTTAGTATCAGACATAATCAATGCATATTTCAGCCATGTCTCACTGAGGCAGAAAGAGATCATAATTGTGTGCAGTCATAATGTTCAAGTAATTATGCTTTTAGTCATGACAGCTCTAGCTTTAGGTAAGTCAGAGCCATCCAATTTGGTTTTCGAAAGCAAAAAGAGAGACTGTGCTGATTGAAGAAAGACTTTTTAAAACGAAAAAAACCCATGATGATTTCCATTATTAAAATATTAAGCAGCTATGGCAATTACCTTAAATTAATTGTTTTCAAAACATTTCTGCCAGTCCTGAAAACTAAACAGGAGGAAATTGCTACATATTGAAAAGAAATGTGATCCATTTGTCATAGCTGCTGCAGTTCACAGCTGCCTTACTCAGGGAAAGCACACTTCAGCAACCCCCATCGAACTAATTCAGAGTCAGTGCTCACTTATCGCACTCCACCACGTGGAAACAACACCTTTTTCATGCTGGCTTCTATGCCTCAAGATTCCCTCATTCTGTGGTCACTCACCTTCTTTAATGTCCTCTCCAAAGCCCACTTCTTTCAACTAACACTCCAGCATAGTTCTTTTATCCAGTCGCAGCACTTTCCTGCCCTCAAATCTAACTCTCAAAATGAAATGCACCCAAAACCATATTGTCAATAATAGAAGTGTGGAGCTAACAAGACACTGTGAAAGCAAATGTTCTTTATTTTTGTCGCTGTTGTTGATTCCTTCTCTCTCTCCTTCCTTTTTCTGATAATCATCCACATTGCCTAGTGTGGAGCGTGGATTGATTCTGTCAATTGCACATAGCTCATAGTGAGGCGTCATAGAATTAGATTTTTATTATTGTATAATTTCATAGGATAACACCAATGTTTATTTTAAGCATTTTTTTCATTTTTTATAGATGTAAATATTCAGTTGCACAAATGTATAGGCTTTAAGCATCTTTTTTTCTGATTTTTCTCAATTCACATTTTCAAAATTGTGAGAAATTATGGAGGAGCCTGGCAATAATTATTGAATGACAGTGGACATTGAGATTCAAAAAGTTAAAGTTTTCTAACCATTAAAACACAAAGTGTCAACATCATGTGCCAAAATACAAAAAGTTTTCTCACATTGCCTATCTGTACATTTCTAATATTATGATGGAAATATTTTATCTTTTTTGTGTGTGTGTGTGTGTGCACAGTGAATTGATGTTTATTGGCATTTACCAATAAAAATGTAATCTTGCCAAGCCTACTCATCTGTCCTCTGGTGTCTGTGCCTTGTCATGGCAGGACAGCTTGCATGCTCTAACAATCCCCAGAGTCTGTGTTGGTGAGGGCTTTTTGCTCCTGGTAGGTTCAGCCATGTTAGATTGGTTTGTGGGGTCCGGACAAAACAGACACTCTGGTCCTCCAGGTTGGGGGTTAGGCACAGGGCTAACAACCCTGTCCTGTAAAAAACAAAATACGTTACAGAAACAGTGATGGAGAAATCAACCATTACTCTGTGTGACGGCCTTCAGGACTCAATGACCCGCATGACTGCCAGTGGAAGCTGGAAGCTACTGGCATGAAGACTGAAGTGCTCAACACCAAGACAAAAACCAAACTTGTTTTTTGGAATATATGGACAATGTACCAAACAGAGAAGCTAGCTCAGTCCACAGCTGAGATGACATGTTACAGCTTACACATCCTGGGAGTCAGTCAGAGCAGATGAACGGGATCAGAAGATTAACAACAGCCTCAGGAGAAACTTCGCTGGATTCTGGATAGGATGATGGACAACACCATCAGGGTGTTGCTATCCTTTTGAAGAAGGGTGTGGAACATTCCCTGCTTGAATGGAAGTCCATCATCAGCAGACTTATGAGAGGCAGATTGAAAGGGAAATACAATAATATCACCCTGATCAGTGCTATTCTCCAACAAATGACAGTGATGAAAAAATAAAGGACAAAATCTACCTTACACTACAGGCGGAGTTAGAGAGAGTACCATGGCATGACCTAACCGTCATCATGGGAGACCTGAATGCCAAGGTCAGTAAGGACAACACAAATGACAGAGCAATGGGAAGACATGGGTGTGTCACCATGAATGAAAACAGAAAGAGGCTTGTTGATTTATGTAATATGAATGACCTAGTCATCAGCAGAACCCTATTTCAGCATCGAGAAGTCCACAAACTGACATGGTGTTCTCCAAATGGCAGAGATAAGAACCAGATTGACCATATCATGATCAATAGCAAATGGTGATGCTCACGGATAGATGTAAAAGTGAGAAGAGGTGCAGATGTTGGCAGCGACCACCACCTTGTGACAGCCTCCGTCAAGCTAAAACTGAGAAGTGTGGGTCCACGAAACAAGGGACATAGATATTATGACATTGACAAGCTAAAGTCCCTTGAAATATAGAAAGCCTTTGTTCTACAGTTAAAGAACAGGTTTCAGGCATTTGCAGACCTTGATCAAGAGGAGGGGAATGCAGATGAGGAGATCAACAAGAAGTGGGTCAAAGTAACAGCAATTTATAAACAGAGCAGTGAAGCCTTAAAAAATGGGAAAGCTCCTGGCAAGGATAATTTGAATGCAAAATTGTTCAAGGTAAATCCTGAGTTAGCAGCATCTATCCTGGGCCCTCTATTTACATCAGTCTGGGAAAGGGAAAAAGTGTCACATGAATCGACCAATGGGGTTATAGTGAAGATACCAAGGAAAGGAACTCTCAGTGATTGTAATAACTGGAATGGTATCACGCTTTTATCTGTGCCAAGCAAAGTATTGTATAAGATCATAGTCCAATGTATATAAGAGGCAGTTGATAGCATTCTCAGAAAAGAGCAAGCCAGTTTCGGAAAGGGCGTGGATGCACAGACCAGATCTTCAGTCTACGAAACATAATAGAACAGTGCTCAGAATGGCAACGGCAACTCTACATAAACTTCATAGACTTTGAGAAGGCTTTTGATAGCATTCACAGGACCAGCCTATGGCACATTCTGTGGGTATATGGAATCCCTCGCCGTAAAATCAACATAATCAAAATCTTTTATTTCAACTTTACATGCAGAGCTGATTACAGTGAGCTCAGTTTTGAAGTCAAAACAGCAGTACATCAGGGGTGTCATGTCTGCAATCCTCTTCAACATTGCCATTGACTGGGTAATGCAGCATACAACAGAAGATATGCCAATAGGCATTAAATGGACACCCTTCTCGTCCCTTGAAGACCTAGAATTCGCAGATGATCTCACTCTCCTATCACATACCCAACACCGTATACAATAAAAAACAACTTGACTCAACGCATTCAGCCAGCAAATTGGACTGAAAATCAATTGCAATAAGACAGATATCATGACCTTTAATATTTCCTCCCCATCACCAGTATGGATAGAGGATTATGTTCACACCGATGTAGAAACATTCACATAATTGGGCAGCACCATCAGCCAGGACTGTGGAACAAGCCAGGACATCCGGAACAAAATCAGTAAAGCCAGGAACACTTCCAGGAACTTAAATAGAGTCTGGAAATCATCAAAATACAACACCAAAACCAAACTCAAGATTAGTCAGAGCTGCGTACTTTCAACAGTACTTTATAGTGCAGAATGCTGGGGAATGAGAAAGTATGAGATGTCTAAACTGTCTTCATTCCATACAACCTACCTCAGAAAAATCCTCTGTATCTTTTGGCCCAGAACAATCTAAAACCAAGATCTATTGACATAGTGTGGCCAAAAGGATATGAGCACCATCGTTGCCAGGAGGCACTGGAGATGTATTAGCCATGTGCTTCAGATGGAAACTGATTCCATCACCAGAGTAGCAATAAGATGGACATCTGAAGGTAAGCAAAAACAAGGCCACCCAAAATCAACATGGTGAAGAGCTGTGGAAGCCAAGCTGAAAAACCTGGGGCACAGCTGGGGAACTATTGAAAGACTTGCCAGAAACAGACAGGAGTGGAGGAGCTTCGTCACTGCCCTAAATGCCAGAGGAGTAATGGGAACATGATGATGATGATGATGATGATGAAGAAGAAGCCGACCCATAGTCAGGAGTTGTGAAGAGTCATATTGCCCAGAGGCGGCACCTGGAGGCATTCTCCCAGTGCTGCCTGGTGCCGAAGAGGAGAACACACACACTGCTCCTCCTCTTGTCTGATGGGTAAAGCCATAGCTCCACTTCCTCCCTTCCCTGCCCACTCTTCCTCTTTACATTACATTGAACCTTTATACATCCCCTTCCTGTATACACACACACACACATATATTACACTGCAGCGTTACATCCCAATTTTGCAGATACCGATATATGTGAGTAAAATTACTCATGAGCATAAGTACTGATGAGATTAGGCCTCCCAAAAGTAATTTTTTTCACAGCAATTAATTTATCTGCAATGAGAATGACTATAATCATGATAATCTGAACTGTTACGAGTAGTCATAGGTCATAGAGTTTAAGGCCAGAAGGGACCACCAGATCACCTAGTCTGACTTCCTGTATATCATAGGCCACCAACACCACCCTGTACCCACATGCTAAACCGAACACCTGAAATTAGATCAAAGTAACATAGTCCACAATATAATCAAATAAAGTAGGGCTAGATTGTGTTAATAGCACATAGTCTATAGTAAGGGGGGGTGCAGAATGCCTTCTGGGCTTCTGCAGTGTGTGTGGGAGAATGCAAACTGCTACACTTCTTTCAAGGGAGCAGTATACTTCCCACCACCACTACATTATTGGGTCATCCAGCTTTGTTGGCCAGAACATACGGAGTGGTCTTTTCCCTTCCCTACCTCTGTGGGATGATGTATGCCCTTGAGGGAGTAATCCTGGAAAACACTCTGAGTCTCATTTGCAGTTTTGCCTGGGGCTTATGCAGGCTCCTTACTCCTTACCCCTTTCACTTCCCATCTGCATAGAGCTTAGCAGAATTTGCTCTTAACAAGGAAAATCCACAATCAATTTATAAGTTACAGTAGGGCCATACCATCACAAATCTGTGACCAAAATTTCACATGCATAACCCCCTCCTCAAAGACGCTTCAAACTAATGAACTATTAAGTAATCTGGTAGCCTTCTGTAGATGGCATTACTATATGAGAATCACAGCTGAACCATTCTGGGCTGCCATGTACTTGGAATGTGCAATAATATGAAAATTATCAATTATAGTATTTTATATGTCAATATCTCAATCACTTTTTTATTAAAAGGTAATTTGGCGGATTATACTTTGGGGAATCCT
This sequence comes from Natator depressus, assembly GCF_965152275.1. Taxonomy (NCBI): domain Eukaryota; kingdom Metazoa; phylum Chordata; order Testudines; family Cheloniidae; genus Natator; species Natator depressus. The sequence continues at coordinate 288,818,441 of NC_134234.1, read as the reverse complement.
GTAACATAAATCAGTTTCTTAATTCCAACCTATTTTTCAATCAGGTGACCAAAATAAGGGCTTAATACTAGGTTATTTATTGCCTTAACATAGTTTAAATATTTAAACCATTTAAAAAATCCCCCCAAAATGGCTTCTAGGGCTGTAACCTTAAATGCCAAAACTGAGCTCCTAGCCAATTTTTACAGCTGAGTTATAAACCCTGGAAAATTGGGATTATAATAAAAGTGCTGACATTACCTTTGCTACAGCAGTGCGGCTATAATAAAATTTACAAGGGGCAGTCAAGTATCTGGGATGTCTCAGCCTGTGTCATCTCTTGCTGTATTTCTTGGAACTATAATGGATCAAGAGAATGACAACTCTGACTATTATATTATTGCAATAGGTTATCAGAGCAATGCTGGCAGGAACACTGAAGCGATTTCATGTTGACTATCCTTCCTTATTCTTATGGTGAGAACAGAATTATATAATTCTTGCGGGGAAAATAAAAGTTAATATCAGAACTGTGATGGAGAGGAATGATCACTGCAAATTTGAAACTCTTAGTATCTTTCATTATTGTAAAATTACCGTGGCACAAACCAATATATTATAACAAGATCAAATCATGGTGAATTTTTTTCCCAGGTGTAGTCAATGATGTAAATATCACAGTATAAGTTGAATTGAGAAAGGAATAGACTCTCTGAAAAAGAATACAGAAAATGTTAGGATCCTATTAAATACATTGATGATCAAGTCTCATCTTGAGTACTCTGTTCAATTTGGTTCACTATATCTCAAAATAAGAAATAGAGAAGGCCCAGATAGAAATACTGGGGTATGAAATAGTAAGGAAGGTGCTTTGTCTTTCTTATGAAGAAAACCTAACAAGATTTGGGGGCAGATTCACAGGTGATGTAAACTGCCATAGCTTTGAATTCAGTGAAACTATGGCAATTTACATCAACTGAAGATCTGCCCCTAGGATTATTCAGTATGGGAAAGAGGAGATGAGACAGAAGTATGTAAAAAGAAAAGGTATAGACGAGGCCAATCAGATGCTCCAACAGTGATCAGCACAATAAAGTAAATAGTGCAGTGTTCCAGTTCTACTGGACTATTGCAGGAGCTCATATACTACTTCATGGAAACTGTTAAATGATCATTTTCTAATGACACACACTTTTTTCCACTTTTTCGTGAATAAGGCGGCCCCCAGAATAAAATGCCATACATTCCACATGGATGAAGAAATAAGTTTATATATAATTATAATTAGCATTGGAAACTGTCCAATGTGGAATATTATTGAGGCAAGTAGTAAGGCTATTTAAGCATGTATAAGGAAACAGAGAAGATCCTGAATGAAAACCCCAGATCCAAACACTCCAGACCCTGGGGAAATTCAAATTCACATTTGAACTTTGGGTCCATATCTAAGTAACAGGAGCATTAGCAGTTACAGTGGTTTTCAACTTTAGTACATAAACTGAGCATCATGCAGACTCAGAACAAAACCTCCCTCCCCAGGTGGTATAATATTACAGAGCTGTTAGGTGCACTGGGCCTGATCCAAAGCCCTTTGAAGGCAATGGGAGTCTTTCTATTGGTTTGAATCAGCTTTGGACCAGACCCAGTATGAGTGGTTTGTTCCTTCCTCTGAAGTATCTGGTATGCTTTGCTTTTGAAGATATGGTACTGGATCAGCTGAACCATTGTTAGGCATATTATATATTATGTGTATAATTTATAATGCCTAAATATTCTCTGGGCACATTGACATAATTTAATGCACAATGTACTAACCAATGTCAGCCCTAAACAGGCTCTCCCAGGATAGGATAGGCACATCCCCATCAGCAACCTTTGAGGCAAAAGAAAAAGTGTTACACAATGTCCATCTCTGAGAACTATTTCATGTGGTTACTAAATATTTTGTTTATCTTGTATTTTGTGTGTCTGTTTTATGTATAGATACTATATAGAATATGTTATATGTTTCCAAACACTGTATGTTTTGAATGTGATGATGCAGGCATCTCTCATAAGCCTGCGAAATGTACAGTAATTTCAATGTAAACTATGGTAGAAATCAGTGCAACTCCACTCTTTGTTGCACAACCTGTATCACATTCTCTAGCTAGAGGTGCATGGAAATGTTTTCAGCCTATTTGAAACTGGCATGATTGACTGATTACTTTTTTTAAAATAAATAAATTTCACAAAAAACTGAAACTTCCATTTTGGCAAATTAAAAGCATTTTCCATGCCTAGAAGGCAAGAAGAAAACTGAAATGACAAGAGTAGAAAAACAGTAAATTAGTATGCATAAAATAGACTCCAAATATAGAAAGAAAATAGGACCCGTTGTGTGATGCAACCTGGATAAGTTTTGCTGGTGGCTAGATCAATACAAGCAATATTGTATAAAGGTCAAATATCAAGCATATAGGTGGACTTTGGCAAGAAGATTAAACTGCAGGGACCTTATTGCTAATCAACAAATAAACAATAAATAAAATTAAATGCGTGTGCATGTTTAAACAAACACTCACGTAAATATATGTATTTATAAGATAGACATGTCCCCACATGGGTATTATAGCCTGGGATAGTAGCACTTCTTGTTATTAAAGTTGCCCACTACTTCCTATTGCAAGGACCCATTTTCATTTGCTTATGATTTTGCCAAATGTTATCTGTTTGGGCTGAAATTTTCCATGTTGGTTGTTTGCCAGCTGGCAAAGGAGACAATAACTTGTAGCCAAGGGAGACTGGGACAGGATGTAGGTGAGATATAGGAGACTGGGATAGGGAGCTGAGAAACAATTGGAAACAAGTGTGGTGGGGGAGAGGAGATACAGGTCTGATGAGGGGCCAGGTTGTGTGTGTGTGTTGTGGGAGAACTGGGACTAGCAGAGCATGGAGATTGAGACTGGAATGAGAGGCCACAGGAGTGAGTCTGGGACTGTAGGAGGAGGATGAAACTAGAACAAGGACCCAGAGGTAGGGATTAGCTATAACTGGGATAGGGACAGGTTGGAGGGGGACAGGGCAGAAGAGTTCAATCTATAAGTGGAAGGGGCAAGTGTGACCACTAGAATACTCTCCCCTCCAGACCCTGGAATGGAACTCATGATTCCTGAGTCTCATAATTCCTCTGCTGTCAGCAAACATCTGTGAAGTCCAGTAGCAAAATTTCCCATCCCCTTTTAGTGCTGGTCCCCATCGAGGATGATAACCTACTACTATCAGGTACTCTGTTATGCTTATAAGAAGCACACAAATCTTTTTAAAGGGGATAAGGCAATATGCCGCGTTTCTTGATAGTACAGTTTAAGCATTAAAATCAGCATATGCTTTCATTCTCACACACACACACCCCGCAAAAGTTTCTGCAGCTGGATCTTATAGTTACCAGTCCTTAGTGTTGCTTGGTCAGTTCCAGTGGCCAGCTGAAACTGCACATGAGGGAGGGGAGCTGGGCCTCTGTTGAACGCATTCAAAGCTCCGATGTTGATGCAGAGTGAACCCAAAGTCCCATTGCAATACACCCTTCTCTTATAGTAATAAGTTCCCATGGAAGTCTATGGACCTTGCTGTGCCACACCAGAGCTGTTAATCACAAGGAAGTCAAGGTTGCTCCCAATCAATATTATTTGGGTTGATACTGGGAGTATCCGCAGCTGTTTCTCATCTCATCCCTCTGGCTCCACTCTTTATTTTGTCCTTGGGGTGTATGCCTTTGCTTTAAGGTCTTCAATCTGCCATCTGGGTGATTCTGATAATAAAATTGGTGCCTCTCAACTCCTCAACTTCCTTCTTGACCATCCGGCCCAGCTGTCTTTTCTCAGTTAATTACCAAACATTCTTCACTCACATACCAAACAGTAAATAAGGCAATAATTACAGCCATAAAACTTCTATCCTTCTAAGAACAGTCATTAACACAATCAACAAAGAATAAACTCAGAACAATTTCTTCTTACTAATTCAAGGCTACAATTTCTTCTTAGGTTTCAGAGTAGCAGCCGTGTTAGTCTGTATTCGCAAAAAGAAAAGGAGTACTTGTGGCACCTTAGAGACTAACAAATTTATTTGAGCATAAGCTTTTGTGAGCTACAGCTCACTTCATTGGATTCATTCAGTGAAAAATACAGTGGGGAGATTTATATACATAGAGAACATGAAACAATGGGTGTTACTATATACACTGTAACGAGGCTGATCACTTAAGGTGAGCTGTTACCAGCAGGAGAGCGGGGGGGGGGGGGAAACGGGACTTTTTGTAGTTATAATTAAGGTGGGCCGTTTCCAGCAGTTGACAAGAACGTCTGAGGAACAGTGGGGGGTGGGGATAAACATGGGGAAATAGTTTTACTTTGTGTAATGACTCACCCACTCCCAGTCTCTATTCAAGCCTGAGTTAATTGTATCCAGTTTGCAAATTAATTCCAATTCAGCAGTCTCTCGTTGGAGTCTGGTTTTGAAGTTTTTTTGTTGAAGAGTTGCCACTTTTAGGTCTGTAATCAAGCGACCAAAGAGATTGAAGTGTTCTCCAACTGGTTTTTGAATGTTATAATTCTTGACATCTGATTTGTGTCCATTTATTCTTTTACGTAGAGACTGTCCAGTTTGGCCAAGGTACGTGGCAGAGGGGCATTGCTGGCACATAGTGGCATATATCACATTGGTAGATGTGCAGGTGAATGAGCCTCTGATAGTGTGATTGATATGATTAGGCCCTACGATGGTGTCCCCTGAATAGATATGTGGACACAGTTGGTAACTGGCTTTGTTGCAAGGATAGGTTCCTGGGTTAGTGGTTCTGTTGTATGGTGTGTGGTTGCTCTCTATGTACATAAATCTCCCCACTGTATTTTCCACTGAAGTGAGCTGTAGCTCACAAAAGCTTATGCTCAAATAAATATGTTAGTCTCTAAGGTGCCACAAGTACTCCTTTTCTTTTTGCGAATTAAGGTTGCCTGTGCAACCCTGTGTCATCCCTCTTGAGCATATGAATTATAATATGGTCTTCAATCATATGGTCACATACTATTTTTTTCCACAGCTACCCTGCCTCATTCAATGAACAGGATAGGCAATGCTCTGGATATGAATCAGGGTTTGCGTAGTGAAGAAGGCTGTTGTGTGCAGGACTCCTACCTCATTTGTTGCAGAAGTTGCCAGGTGTGTACTGAATGAGGCAGGGGACAGCAAGAAGAGAAAGGATGGTCTCATGGTCAAGGCAGTTGAATGCTGTCCTGAAGATTTGGATTCTATCCCTGCCTCGACCACAGAATTCCTCTGTGATTCTGGGCAAGTCACTTAAACTAAACCTTTCAGAAATGATCACTAGTCAAGTGTGTTCCTCGTTTTCTGGGTGCCTGATTTAAGAGTCTGATTTGCAGAAGTGCTAAGCACTCAGAGCTGCAACTTGAAAACACGGCAAGCTGTGCTTGAATGTAAAATGCTATATAATGCTAAGTACTCTGAAGAATCAGGTACTAGGTGTCTCAAATAGGATGGATACTTTTGACCTTACTCTCTCTGTGCCTTCATTTCTCATTTGTAAAATAGGCATAATATCTCCCCCTCATCTCACAGGGTGATGTGAAAATAAATTCATGATTGTTTGTAAAGCATTCAAATACTCTAGTGATGACCACCTAGAAAAGACCAGGAGGAAATTAATCATTCTGTCTTCAGAGCAGGGTTTGAATAGCAGTAAATAAATCCTGGGCCACACACTGAACAAGAAGGAGAAAACAAAACACTGATTATCTGCTGATTACTAGGCACAATCCATCCTATGCACTGAATAAGGAAGGGGTCCTGTGGAAAAAATAGTCTTGAATTACATGATCAAATACTATATCATAGTGCATACACACAAGGGTCTGCATTAAGGATGCACAGGTAACATTAATTTTGGCATTTCCTAACTTTTGTGTGTCTTACTCTGCAATCTCTGGAGCTGGTTTGAAGGCAGAATTTCTGGTGTGTGGGTGATGCTGATATTTCAATATTTATTTTCATTTTGAATAGAAACAAAAAGGCAAAATTTCTCCTGGAATGGAAATACTGAAAACAATTGATTCAGAAACATTGAAATGTTTTGTTTCAATAATTTTGAATCTTCATATAATATAAATATCCAATACCATACATATGTAATGCTATATATAATATTAAAATTAGTATTTTAGTATAATATAAACGTCAAAATGAAAGAACTAAAAGACATTTGAAACTAAATGAATGAAACTCTTTTGATGTTATTGAAATGAAATGATTCATTTCCACTTTTTCCCAATATAATTTCATGAAAACATTTTGATTTTAACTAAACTGCATTTTCTGACAGAAAACTATTCTGCTGAAAAACTTTCAACCAGCTCTAATTAATAATGTTCTTTTAATGTTTTTTTTTATATTTGATATATATAGTTCAAATTGCCAATAAAAGGGCTCTTCCCTTTCCCCTGGGGCTACACTTGCCCAAACACTCTCTTTCTCCCTTAAAGGACTTACCTTTTTGATTTTTCCTTTCTGCCAAACGACTAGAATAAAACATAAGAACATGAAGAAATATAAAGCAATCTTAACACTGTACTTCTTTCTCTTTCCCTCTGCTCTATTTTTTATCCCTTTCTATTTTTCTTCTTGTTCTCTAGCCCTCAGTGGCAATCTATGTATTTTATAGATAGATGTTCAACCCACCTAGGATGAAGAAACTTTTATACGTATATATATTCGGGCTGTCAAGCAATTAAAAAAATAATCACGATTAATTGCACTGTTTAACAATAATAGAATACCATTTATTTAAATTTTTAGATGTTTTCTATATTTTCAAACATATTGATTTCAATTACAACACAGAATACAAAGTGTACAGTTCTCACTTTATATTTACTTTTGATTACAAATATTTGAACTGTAAAAAACAAAGGAAATAGTATTTTTCAATTCTCCCTTTACAAGTACTGTAGTGCAATCTCTTTATCATGGAAGTTGAACTTACAAATGTAGAATTATGTACAAAAATAACTGCATTCAAAAACAAAACAATGTAAAACTGTAGAGCCTACAAGTCCGCTCAGTCCTACTTCTAGTTCAGCCAATTGCTCAGTCAAACAAGTGTGTTCACATTTGCAGGAGATAAAGCTGCCTACTTCTTGTTTACAATGTCACCTGAAAGACAGAACAAGTGTTTGTATGGCACTGTTGTAGCCGGCATCACAAGATATTTACATGCCAGATTCGCTAAAGATTCATATGTCCCTTCATGTTTAACCACCATTCCAGAGGACATGAGTCCATGCTGATGACGCTTGTTAAAAAAATAATGCATTAATTAAATCTGTAACTGAATTCCTTGGGGGGGAATTGTATGTCTCCTGCTGTGTTTTACCCACATTCTGCCATATATTTCATGTTATATGATAAAGAGAATACTTTCACTGCAGATTTGGCAAAATGCAAAGAAGTTACCAATGTGAGATTCTAAAGATACAGCACTCGATCCAAGGTTTAAGAATCTGAAGTGCCTTCCAAAATCTGACAGGCACTAGGTGAGAAGCATGCTTTCAGAAGTCTTACAAGAGCAACACTCTGACACAGAAACTACAGAACCCGAACCACCAAAAAAGAAATCAATCGTCTGCTGATGGCATCTGACTCAGATGATGAAAATGAACATGCACTGGTCCTTGCAAAGCCAGCTACAAAAGTGCCATGCGAATGCCTTTTCTCACTTTCAGGTGACATTGTAAATAACAGGCGGACAGCATTATCTCCCATAACTTGTTTGCCTTAGCAATTGGCTGAACAAGAAATTGGACTGACTGGACTTGTAGGCTCTGAAGTTTTAAATTGTTTTGTTTTTGAATGCAGTTAAGTAACAAAAAAAAATCGATATTTGTAAGTTGCACTTTCATGATAAAGAGAATGCACTACAGTACTTGTATGAGGTGAATTGAAATATACTATTTCTTTTATCATTTTTACAGTGCAAACATTTCTAAAATAAAATAAAGTGAGCACTGTATGCTTTGTATTCTGTGTTGTAATTAAAATCAATATATTTGAAAAAGCAGAAAAACATCCAAAATATTTAATAAATTTCAATTGGTAGTCTATTGTTTAACAGTGCGATTAAAGCTGTGATTAATCTCAATTAATTTTTTTTAGTTAACTGCAATTAGTCCACAGTCCTAATATGTGTGTGTGTGTGTGTGTGTGCGCACGCGCGTGCTATGTGACATCCAACAGCAGTCCTTTCCTCCATGGATTGTAATTTTTATTTGCATTGTCATCTTTCTTTCCCTTAATACTCTATTTTCTCACATCACATAATGTATGATAAGATCTTGAGGGTAGACACACAATTCTGACCTCTGTCACTAACATGCCACCTCAAAGAGGCTCTGGCTTTGCATTCCACTTCTCCTTATCTTCTCTCTGTATATAGATTCTATAGATCAAGGTGATCAAGAAAGCATTCACATTCTGCAAACAGAAAATACATTTTGTAAATAATTTCTTTGTTGGTCAAATATTATAGAATTGAATGAGTTTTAATGGAATTTTGTGAATCTGATGTTCTGGAGCATGTGTCTGAAATGTTCTGTTTCACTGACATCATGACAGTTCTGGATACCCATCAATGTTATGACACAACTAATGAAATTAGGCAAAATTTTGGAGGTAAAAAAAAATTCCAATTTGGATTGACTGAAGCTTTTTCTGAATTTGTTTCGAATTTGCCAAATTGTTTTGGTCAAAATTCACCCCCACCTCCAACCCAAAAACAAAAATCAGAAAAAAATAAAATGTTTCATTTCGCCATTTCAAAATGAGAAGTTTTAGTTTTCTGATTTTAAATGACTTTTTGTTTTGAAATTTGCTTCAATGTCATTGAAAGGAAAGTTAAAAATGAAATAAGATGTTTCATTTGAATTCTTTTTACATTCAAAACACTGACTCAAGGTGACTCCAAATGAATTTTTGGAAAATTGTTTTTTTATATCAGTCTGCAAACCAAAAAAACATATATTCATCCAGCTCTGCAATTCAACCAGTAGGCTAACATTAGTATGGGCTGGACTAAGCCAGAATAAACAAAGTTGGTACACAAGTGTACATACTTGCTATGAATGCTTCACATTTGTTAGGGCCAACAGGCTGTCGTAGCATCTATATTCCACACAGGATTTGACTGATGGTCATTAATCCCCTTTTTGGCTCCTGTCTACAAATGCCTGCCACATTCCTCCATGGTTGGGAACAGGGAACCTTTTGTGGACTCTCTGACATGCAATGGGTGCTGTTCTCCATGCATAAGCTTTTTGCATCCTGCACAGAGGTTTGTATCCCTCTGCACAGAACCCCACCTGTTCTTTTGTGGTTAGGTTCTTCCATGTAAAAGGAGCACAAGCTTTGCTCTTAAGAGAAGAAGCCACAGCTAATAATTATAAGCTACAAAGGCACTGCTATTATGGAGCATTTCAACTAGCACTAATGACAAGACTGTTTTTCTGATTAAGTTATTCTAGATTTCCCTGAAGAAGAGGTAACAAACACATTAAATTAATCTACTGTGGAATATAGACTTTATAGACATAATATCACATTAAATAGGTTAATAATTATAAACACCTCTTTACTGAGAGTCAAAAGTATTAATGAATAAAAATTCTAAAGATAGGGAGAGGTCCAGGAAGTTAGTTTCCTGTTTATAGTGTAAGTCCTCTGGCAGCTATAAAGGATGCCAAGCTTCCAGTTTTGAGAATTTGATTTTTGATGGATCTGTTCTTAAAAAAACCTTGAAATGGCCATAGAGTAAGATCCAGTGAATGAGGCTTAGCCTGTTTGTGTGCAAAGCTACCAAAATAAACATGCCCCCGCCCCCGCAAGTAAAGTATTGTTTGTGAAATAACTCCTCAGAGAGATCAGGTAGGCTAGATAGATCAGTCACATGTAAATGAAATTGGGATCTTTTGTATATTAGGGGTCACACATTAGGAGTATCTAATGTTTGGATTAAAGCCGGGATATGTAAGAGAAACCTTCCTGGGAAACTAGCTCCATGTTGTTGTTTTTTAAATTAAAGTTAACTATGTAAATCAGGCTTTTGAGCTTCAAGGATACCAGGAAAAGCTTCCTTCATTAAAGTAATACAGAAACAAAAATCAAGCATTTATAAATTTTGGTTTGAGCTGAAATCACTGGGAATTAGGTCTGAAGAATTGAGCCCTTGTTTTGCTGATGATGTGGTTGCTATGACCCAATTCTTTGGGGATTTTAGTCCCAGGAACCAGATTGTGCCCCCGAGATCTACGCACAGACAGAATACTTCCACTCATGCCCCATGAGAAAGGGGGCAGCACCCATCCCCCATTTCAAGAACCAAATGGAGGGCTCTCCATGGCATTAAGATCCATGTGATCGGAGTGATTTGGAAGTCTGCAGGAAATGATGGATAGGTGGAAATATGTTTAGAGAGGTTGGGTCAGGAACAGGGTTGGGGAGATACTATCCCCCGTGCAGCCCATGGAATAAATGAGAAAATCAATATTGCCACAGGCAGTACCCCACCTCCACCCTCTACACAGTGGAAGCTCCTATTTCAGCTGTTGTTGGGGAGGTCCTGATATCACAAGTCCAATGCCACCATGATGGCTGAGAAGGCATTCCTGCGTTTTCAAACCTGGGCCCAGAGTATCCACACCATACCATGGGGCAGTGGGAGGCATGTGAGTCTGGGAATATCTACAAGTCACTGCAAAAGGATCCCTGGAATGAGTTGCTGTTCCACTCCCAGGATCTACCAGCTCTTCAGCAGAAAAGTGCCCCAGGCAATGCTGGGCCCAGGTTTGAAAACTCAGAGCTGTCTTCTCAGCTGTTATAGTGGTTTTGCTGGATCTTGTACTAAATATAACAAAGACAATGGACTTGATTCTTCTCTCACACTGGTTTTACTCTCTCTTGATTTACCGTAGACTGAGAGGAGAATTAGGCCCAGTATCTCATTGCATGCTAAGGATTTGATCCACCACTAAAAAGCAACTGGTGGTGTAGTCTCACCTGTGCAAAGCAAGTACAAAGTTCTATAACTAGTGCAAGTAAGTGGAGCATAAAGCGTAGCTGTGTTCACTACACTTCATTAAAGAAATACAGCTTTTGGTCCCTGCCAGGTAATGATTTTCCACCAACTCTGCAGAGCGTATAAAAGGTGCAAGGCACTGGAGGGTCAAGTTCCAAGTGTGAAACTTTGGGAAATTATATAAAAAATAGAAATATGAGAGAATTGGGCCTTCCAGCTGGAACCAGATCATCCTATAACCACTTTTTTTGCAATAATAATATTGCTAGCAGCCCTGAAGTTCAGTTAAAATATAGATGTTGAACTGGATAGAATTTATCAAAGTAAAAATCAAAGAACTGGAGGAAACGGAGGCAACTTAGGCTTTCTGCACTATTATTTCCTCTTTATTGTTTCACAAAAGTATTGTTGCCTTAACATTTACAGAGAGCTAAAAGTGCCTTTCTAAGAGTTAATAATTAAGTGATTTTGAACGCAGCTAAGGTTTACACTGAGGCTAAGGCTACACAAGACCACAGAGATTTATGTATTTCAAGAAAGAATTTATGAAAAAGGATGTTGTTCCCATACATCATCCTGCTAAACTGTTCACACTGAGTTAGAAATATTTCTTCTTTCTCTAAATGGATTATCTTCACTCCTTTGACTCCATTTGATGGCACACTGTTGCCCACAACAAAGCTGTACAAGCAGTGTGACATCAACACTGGAAACACATAGAAATGCCTCATGCAACATATTAGACTGTCCTCCCACTCTTTCTTCCTTTTCTGAGCATTTGGGGGGCCAGGGGAGGAAGAAGGGAATAATCCCCGTTTACATGATAAAAAGTAGTCATTTTACCTTCCCTGTGCTTCCCAGGGAATTCGATGCACATAAGCACTCTCCCTCACACAGATCACACCTGTCTTGTGCAATGAAGTAAGTGTGTGTGCGTCTGCCCTGCATACTTAACATTATCATTCAAGAGGGAGAAGTTAGGGATTGAGAAGGCTGGAAGTGGAGATGGAGCAAGATTTGGAGGGGGCTGCAGCATTTCCTCCATTTCCAGGAAAAGGCCATATATCTTCAGACTGTTTTACTTTTTCTGCACCACCCAGTCTTTTTAAAGGGTGGGTCATACCTTGGACAGGGAGGCCTAATTTGAGCGGCACTGCCAGGGAATGAAGTGGAAGATGCCAGATGTCACAGAAAGCCCTTCTCTCCTGGGATCCATGGGGCATGAAAACAGACTCATGACTCTCCCAGGTCACGATTTGCTGAGAGATGCATGAGAGGATTTTTTCAAAAGTTTATTTTCCCATTACTCTCTTCCCACAATTTTTCTACTGGAAGGGGCAATGGAGATAGTGGTTAGTTTGTCTCAGGTTGTTCAAAAGACAACAAGCAGAAACTTATCAATTAAAAAGTGTTATTCTGAGGTTTGCAAAGCTTGAACACATCCAAATAGGCAATGCGCATTATTCTGTGTTTGTGAAAATTGTTTCTGGCACAGTCAGTGACTTCAGTCACACCATCAGTATGTTTGATGTAAAGATGCTTCAGGGGGGGCTCGAGCCAGTGGTGTCCTGCCATTTTAAGAGGAATCCCTAGATATCTGAACCCAGCCCTTTTTGCGCTGACAGCACCTGTCAGGAAAAAGAAAAGGAGTACATGTGGCACCTTAGAGACTAACAATTTATTAGAGAATAAGCTTTCGTGAGCTACAGCTCACTTCATCGGATGCATACAGTGGAAAATATAGCGGGGAGATTTTATATACACAGAGAACATGAAACAATGGGTGTTACCATACAGACTGTAACAAGAGTGATCAGGAAAGGTGAGCTCTTACCAGCAGGAGAGCGGGGGGAAGGGGGAGGGAACCTTTTGTAGTGATAATCAAGGTGGGCCATTTCCAGCAGTTGACAAGAACAGTAGGAGGGGAAATAAACAAGGGGAAATAGTTTTACTTTGTATAATGACACATCCACTCCCAGTGTTTATTCAAGCCTAAGTTAATTGTATCCAGTTTGCAAATTAATTCCAATTCAGCATCTCTTGTTGGAGTCTGTTTTTGAAGTTTTTTTGTTGAAGAATTGCCACTTTTAGGTCTCAGGCATTGGCACCCTGATAGCAGGATTGTCTGGCTATGTAGACTCCCTCCAACCAGCACTCCCAGCTATCTTTGAGACACCACTGACTTCCTGAGGAAACTGCAATCTATCGGTGATCTTCCTGAAAACACCATCCCAGCCACTATGGATGTAGAAGGCCTCTATACCAACATTCCACACAAATATGGACTATAAGCCGTAAGGAACAGTATCCCTGATAATGTCACGACAAACCTGGTGGCTGAACTTTGTGACTTTATGCTCACCCATAACTATTTCACATATGGGGACAATGTATACCTTCAAATCAGCGGCACTGCGATGGGTACCCGCATGGCCCCACAGTATGCCAACATTTTTAGGGCTGACTTAGAACAATGCTTTCTCAGCTCTCATCCCATAATGACCCTACTCTACTTGCGCTACATTGATGACATCTTCATCATCTGGACCCATGGAAAAGAAGCCCTTGAGGAATTCCACCATAATTTCAACAATTTCCATCCCACCATCAACCTCAGTCTGGACCAGTCCACTCAAGAGATCCACTTCCTGGACACTACGGTGCTAATAAGCGATGGTCACATAAACACCACCATATACCGGAGACCTACTGACTGCTATGCCTACCTACATGCCTCCAGCTTTCATCCAGACCACACCACACGATCCATTGTCTACAGCCAAGCTCTACGATACAACCACATTTGTTCCAACCCCTCAGACAGAGACAAACACCTACAAGATCACTACCAAGCATTCTTACAACCACAGTACCCACCTGCTGAAGTGAAGAAACAGATTGACAGAGCCAGAAGAGTACCCAGAAGTTACCTACTACAGGACAGGCCCAACAAAGAAAAAAACAGAACGCCACTAGCTGTCACCTTCAGCCCCCAACTAAAACCTCTCCAACGCATCATCAAGGATCTACAACCTATCCTGAAGGACGACCCATCACTCTCACAGATCTTGGGAGACAGGCCAGTCCTTGCTTACAAACAGCCCCCCAACCTGAAGCAAATACTCACCAGCAACCACACACCACACAACAAAAACACTAACCCAGGAACCTATCCTTGCAACAAAGCCCATTGCCAACTGTGTCCACATATCTATTCAGGAACACCATTATAGGGCCTAATCACATCAGCCACACTATCAGAGGCTCATTCACCTGCACATCTACCAATGTGATATATTCCATCATGTGCCAGCAATGACCCCCTGCCATGTACATTGGCCAAACTGGACAGTCTCTACGTAAAAGAATAAATGGACACAAATCCGACGTCAAGAATTATAACATTCAAAAACCAATCGGAGAACACTTCAATCTCTTTGCTCACTCGATTACAGACATAAAAGTGGCAATTCTTCAACAAAAAAACTTCAAAAACCGACTCCAACGAGAGACTGCTGAATTGGAATTAACTTGCAAACTGGATGCAATTAACATAGGCTTGAATAAAGACTGGGAGTAGATGTGTCATTACACAAAGTAAAACTATTTCCCCTTGTTTATTTCCCCTCCTACTGTTCTTGCCAACTGCTGGAAATGGCCCACCTTGATTATCACTACAAAAGGTTCTCCCCCTCCCCGCCCCACTCTCCTGCTGGTAATAGCTCACCTTTCCTGATCACTCTTGTTACAGTCTGTATGGTAACAGGTTTCAGAGTAACAGCCGTGTTAGTCTGTATTCGCAAAAAGAAAAGGAGTACTTGTGGCACCTTAGAGACTAACAAATTTATTTGAGCATAAGCTTTCGTGAGCTACAGCTCACTTCATCGGATGCATACTGTGGAAAATACAGAAGATGTTTGTTTTTATACACACAAATCATGAAAAAATGGGTGTTTATCACTACAAAAGGTTTTCTCTCCCCCCACCCCACTCTCCTGCTGGTAATAGCTTATGTAAAGTGATCACTCTCCTTACAATGTGTATGATAATCAAGGTGGGCCATTTCCAGCACAAATCCAGGGTTTAACAAGAACGTCTGAGCCTTGTTAAGAGGTCCCATATGATTAAAAACTAGTATAATAAAGCAAATAAATAAGACTATAGACCAGTAATCCTTATATCAACACAACAGAGAAAGCCTTTCCAAACTATTCTCTTTTAACCAATAAAAAGATGGTGGAAAACTATGCAATACACTGATTCAAATTAATAAAACTGAAATAATTCAAGAATTCCAAACATTTCATCAGCCAGATCTCTGATAATCACCCATCTGTCTTCCTATGGATTTTACTGCATTCACCACCATCTAATCATTCAGTTAGATAAATAGTTCTTCTCTGAATTCCCCAAATGTATCCCACTCTTGGTGGTGTGCAGTGCAATGCACCCCATGTGCTCAAGATCAGAATTTTTTTTTGACCAGCAGCATCTTCTGGTTCTAGGCACGTGTCCTGAGTGTCCTTGTGTCCGGTAGCAGGAGATAAAGGGAAGAGTAGGCCCAGTGCTCTGTCAGTTCTCTGTTAGTGCCCATGGCTGTAAGATGTAACCCCTGCAGTGTACGTGCCAATGCACTTCTCCAAACTCTTATTTCTTGTAGACAATTGTATTTAGTTTCTTTAGACATATTGTGTTAGGATTAGGAGTTAGTATTGTTAGTATTGTTTGCCCAACAATTTAGTTATAGTTCTTTTATATTTTTCTTAGTCAAGTGGAAAAAATATTTCCGTACTATCAGGACTTAGTCATGACTGAATCTACATTTCCTGGCTTTAAAACTACCCATTTTGTGAAGCAGCTATGACACTTAATGACACAAGACACCTTTATGTCTTGGGGAGGCACACATCTCTGATAAATGTACCCACCTGTAGGTTCTTTTCAAAAGAGGCCCAGAAGGCAAGGAAGACTTACCTTAAACTTTTTATTTTAGACCACCATGTGGGGCCTGCCATGGATCCAGGCAAGCAAGACCCCCCTGGACAAGCTCCACCTGAGTCCAGAAGTGTCCCTAGTAAACTCCAGATCAACGGTTAGCTCCCGAGCCCCATCCTCTAAGAAGACCCCAGCTAAAGATTCTGGCAGGGTTGTTAGATCCTTAAGTAAGACTTTGGACAGGGTCTGAAAGGCGCATTGCTCCTCTGTGAAATATAGGGGTAGATCCTCTTCAGCAGACCTGAGCAAAATGAGGTTGAAATCATTCATCAGTCCCATTCTAAAGGGATTTATGGCCCAGACTGAGTACCGTTGGAGACATGAGGAAGCACGGTACTTGGCAGTCAGCACAGTTTGAAGACCCAATATAAATTGCCTCTGGTACTGATTCTGCAGCACCACTCAGTCAGCAGCAATCATGTCAGCAACATCTACTCCAATACTGTCAAACCGCATGCTGCTTTCCATGGCACTATCTTCTTTGGTACTGATATTATTGTCGTATTTGTGGATCTACAAGCATCAACAGAGCCAGAATCATTGCTCTCCTCCATGCTTAATGTCTCAATTATCACTTAATGCCAGCTATCACTACTCCTTAGGTACCAAGTGTCTCTTCAATACTGACCAGACCACAGTCAAGCATGCTTCCTGGGTCCCCAGTTAGGACAGCCTCTTCTCTGGATCAAAACTGTTCAGAACAGATTAAGGGGCTGTGCCCTGATTATTCCCCGATATTTCATTCATGTGACCCTTTTGGCTCAAACAGAGACTCCTCTATAGGAACTTCTAGGGGTTACAAGGACAGGCACTCAAAAGGCTGTTGGGTTTTGTAACTGATGTAACAGCCTCTCCCATAATGCTTCATCTTCCAGGGCTGCAAAATGCCCTAGCAGATCATCCAAGCAGGCAAATTTCAATAGATCACGAGTGGACAAAGATTCCATTACCCAAGACATCTTTTGAAAATTGGATCAACCATCCAGTGACCTTTTAGTTATGGACAGGAACAACAAGTGCCTCAGATTCTGCTGGAGAATTGCTGTTGGAAATATTCCTCATTTTGTGGGCGCCAGGGATGATGTATGCTTATCCTCCCTCATCTTCTGATTCTAAGAGTATTAAGAAATATCTGACAGGATTTGGCCGCAATCATCATAGCTGGCTAAGACATGTTTGGTAGCCGGAAGTGATGAGCTTGTTAACTCATCCTCCAAAACCATTACCTCTTCTTTCTGACTTTATCTCACAAGGCAACAGAAATATCCTGCATCCACAACCTTGGACCTCATAACTTGAATACTGTCTGGATGAATGATATGGAAAGATCCTGCTTTCGTCACATCCAGAACATTTTGGTTGAAAACAAAAAAAAGATTCCACGATATTCATATATGCAGCCAAGTGAAAAAGATTCATTATTTGGGTTCAGCAATGCCATTTATCCTATTCTAATGAATATCCTAGCTATCCTGGACTACTTGCTGACTTTCGCAACCTCAGGACGGTCTATTAGCTCTATTAAAGCTCATCTGGAAACCATCATCTATTAGAGCTCACTTGGAAACCATCATCCCCCTATCTAGGGCTACACAGCTTTTCTCCACCCTAGAGTGGCTAGGTTCCTAAAGGATTTCATATATGTTTTCCTTCCACTCAGGCAGCGTCCTCCTCCCTGGGACCTCAATGTAGTCCTAGTGGGTTTGAACTCTTGGCTACTTGCTTCCTATTGCACTTGTCTATGACATTTTAATGGCAATTACATCAACCAGAAGAACTGGGAAAATACAGGCATTTATAGTACCTATATAATATAAAGATAAGATTATCCTCATACTAAATTCTTGTCTAATTTAGTCTTGGATTTTCACTTGAACCAAATGATCCATTTGCTGGTTTTCTTCCCTAAACCATATTCTAATCAGGGTGAGGTGAGGCTACTCTAGATATCCTTAGGTCCTTGTAATTGTATCTACATAGAACCAAGTCATTTAAAGTCTCTCTTGGCCTTTCAGTAGAATTTTGAAGAGCCAGGGTCTCTCACAGGGTGTCTATTTTGATAGAAAACTATTATGAGAGAGTCAGTTTAAATTCCCCAGCTCTGATTAGGCTTCATTCCACTGGAGCTCAAACAGATTGTCTGGGTTTTGAGAAGCATATTTATCTCAGAGATATGCAGAACAGCTACATGGGGATCAGTCCATGCCTTCTATGAGGTATTCCTCCCTTTGGAAACAAAAAAAGCTGTGCAATCTTTATTTAAGTAGACTCCAAGCACCATCTGCTCTAATCAGATCACTGCTTGTGCATCACTAAGAGTGAAATATTTGTGGTGGAGCACTCAAGGAAGGAGAAATAGTTACCTTATAGTAACTGTGCTTCTTTGAAATGTGTTGTTCATATGTATTCCATAACCCACCCTTCTGTCCTACTACTGCAGTCTTATAACCTCTGGAGTCTGAATTAGTGAAGGATTTGAATAGCAATTGGCCTGGCTCTGCCCTTGGTCTGGGGCATGAGGACACTCAAAGTGCATGCGTGGCCCCACTGGACATCGTTGGCCTGATCTTGAGCATCTGGGGTACATGCACATCACCAAGAGCATAATGTATATGGACAACTCATCTCAAAGAACCACACTTAGTGTAAGGTAAGTATCCATTTCTTTCCAGTTCTTCCGGTTCTGAACACAGCCATGATGACCATCTAAACTAATGCATTTTTGTCTTGTTGAATTGGTAGACAGAGAGGCAGATCTGACTTTAGAGGAGTTACACAGGCCCAGTTACTTTCTCAATTGCACAGGCCTCTTAGATCACAACCAAATTCTCTAAGTAGAATTTTTCTTAGTTAAAATATAATTTACCCAGGACCTTTACAGTGCAGCCCCTGCCTACAACTAGTCTCTCAGCTCACATTACTGTTTCATTAGCAACCTATGCTCTGCCTACATGGCATGCCTTTATGCTCTCCTTGTTTTCTTTTCCTACAAACAAGCACCTTCCTAGTTCCGCCCTCTATGCTTGGAATAGCTTCCTGTTCCTGTGTATTATTCGACCTTACTCCTCTTCATATCTGTCCTTGACTCATTTTTTTCAATCCACCTTCCCCTGAAGTCCAGCCTTCACTCTAGAAATTGCCCACAAACTCTAGCTTCAATGTATTCAAATAAATTATCTGATAACATTAAGCACACCACCTGAGTTGTAATCCTGGGGCCCAGTGTTGCCACCCTTACTCATACTGAATAATACCTATTCCACCAGCTGCCCCATTTCAATCAATGGGACTAGTAGTCAATGAGCAGTGTACTACACAGTGTCAGAAGGGGGTGGCAGAATCAGTCCCCAAGGGTTTATTGCCATTCTTATTGTGATGAGTATGATTGAAGCTGTATGTTCCTTAGGATGGGTACCTGTCACATGGCTTGTCTATGATACTCCTCACATTTCTTCAATAAAAATAAGGAGCAGAATTTGAAATGTTCAGCAACATTAATGCAGAAATTTTATTTTATGAATGGGAGTGTAAGACTGGATTGTTCATATTTAATATCATCTCTGACCTTCTGCTGCCCTATTGAATCCACAGCATTTCCTACTCCTTTCGCTGGCTGATCCATCCCAGAGCTACAGACCTATTACTTGACCCTTCCTTCTCTATCTGTCTCTGCCCAGCTGTTGCCTGAAGGAAAGAAGAACATTTGTTTTTAACTCTTATTATTGTGCTACCTCTCCCACCATTAGTCCCGCTGAAGTACTATGCTGAGGCAGCTTTCTGCCACACACACTATTTACTTAACACAAGATGCAGTGCAGTTGTGGGAATTAAACATACTGTTTGAAAGAATCGTGTTCTTCTTTCAGTCACGAATTGGGGAATGCTGACAGAAGGAAGTTGAAATGACAGAGCAGGAAACAAGCATTTTATCAGTCAAATACCTTCCTACAGTATTCATCTAGGCTTTCCATCTATTTTTTATAAATTGCTGGATCCATAAATTAGAGCAATTAATTTGAAACTGGTAAAATCCTAGGGAAAAGGCCTCCTTCTCCGACCCCATAAATTCAAATCATAAATGTGGAATTTGGTATTTTATTCACCATAAATCTGTCTCTTCACATAGCTTAAAGTATTTGTCAGTTAAAAGAATATTGCAGAATTAGGACCATCACAATTCTTCATTCAGATCTGATATGTGCAGTATAATTGTGTTACTGAACTCTTCAAGGCTTTTGCAGATTCTCATGAAAGTCTCAGTAAAATGCGTTTATTCAAACCCAACAAGCTGTCTGTCTTGAGACTGTTGTATGAGTAGCCTCACATGCCTGTAAAGGATAAGTAGGTAAAAGATACCCAAACCATAACAAGACCAAGTTCAACCAGAGGTATTGGAAGGTTATGACATGGCAGGGCAACTAGCTAGGAGGATGTGTAGCAGCATCTTGGTATTTCAGACCTCCTTACAATTGGGTCTCGCTCTCGAGATGCCAAGAGTCTGATAAATGTTGCTTTTAATTTCCAGTATTATTGAAGTTACAGATCACCCAAAGAACACAGTTTGAAAGCTAGATAAAGTAATAGTAAGAGATGCTATTAACATGTATTATCAGAGGTACCTGTGTTGAAGGGTATTAGGTGCACAAATACCTCTCTCATCTTGGAGAGGAGGGCGGAGTTTGGCTGAAGCAGCAGGTGGATGGTCCAGCTCCTGGGGAGAGGAGGAGGAGAACTAATGCCAAGATGTGCTGGAGCCATTGGCTAGTAAAGAGCAAAATTGATTGGCTCTCTCAGCCCTCCTTCTCTCAATTTAAAGCCTTCTGAGGCATCCAGAGGCCATCTTGCCATGTTGCTGCCCTGCCTCATCCCTTGCTGTAGCTGAGGATGCTATGGGTCTGACCATTTACCAGTTTTCAGGACTAGGAAGGATTTTTTTCCCATTGGGCCAAACTGGCAGATGTCTAGAGGATTTTTCGCCTTCCTCACAGGATTGAAGATGACACGATTTAGGTTAAAAAGCGAGAAAGAATAAGAATTTAATGCCGGGAGGAACATAAAAAAGTTAGTGTGCCACAACCTGCAGCTGGTGTCCACTGCAGATAAAAAAAAAAAAGGCAGTTCCCACAGATGAGTAAGAGCAAGGACATGGCTAATGGACCTTTTTTCTTAAGGAGAAGGGGAGGCCAGAACTCTTAACAGGCTGAGGTCCTCCTTGATACTCTTTATCTCCCCTCACAAGAGGAGGGGTCGAAAGAATTCCAAAGTGAAATTAGTCCTAGGGCCTAGGCTTAGAGCAGAGCCACAGGAGTTTTTTTTAAAAAATCATATGGGGAGTTGAACAAAACATTTTGTTTGTCCCACAATTCAATGTTTCATTTCATTGTCATGTCTTTTAATTTTTAAAGAATATATACAATTGAAGCAAAATTCAAAATGTAAAGTCATTTTGAATTGAAAAATGTAAACATTTCCTATCAAAAATGTCAAAACAAAACATTGATTTTTTTCTCCCCCCCCCCCCCCATCAAAACAATTCAGCAAAAAAAGGTTCCATTGACCTGAATCTGGATTTTTTTGGCCAAAAAATGTTTAAGCTGAAAAATTTCACCTGAAAAATGTCATCCAAGTCTAGTTAACTGAGGATGGTCTGTGGTCATATGGTAGGAGCCCTGTAACCCTGCACTGGACACAATTAAATATCTGGTAAATGTGGGGAAGAGGAGAGCACATACCAAACCTCCCCTTTGTTAAGTTAATAAAGTTGCAGCCTACCACTTAACTCCATACCTGTGTCTGCTTTTCATTCTGTGTGTCCTGATCAATACTAAATAAAATCAAAAGCTGACATACCTATGTACTACCAAGAGAGTTATTACACAAAGTATGTGTCATAAATATAAAGGGAAGGGTAAACACCTTTAAATCCCTCCTGGCCAGAGGAAAAACCCTTTCACCTGTAAAGGGTTAAGAAGCTAAGGTCGCTGGCACCTGACCAAAATGACCAATGAGGAGACAAGATACTTTCAAAGCTGGGGAGGGGGGAGAGGAGAAACAAAGGCTCTCTCTGTCTGTGTGTTGCTGTTGCTGGGACCAGAGCAGGAATGCAGGTCAGAACTCCTGTAAAGAGTTAGTAAGCAATCTAGTTAGATATGCGATAGATTCTGTTTTGTTTAAATGGCTGATAAAATAACTTGTTCTGAATGGAATGTATATTCCTGTTTTTGTATTTTTTTTTAATTTAAGGTTTTGCCTAGAGGGATTCTCTATGTTTTGAATCTGATTACCCTGTAAGGTATTTACCATCCTGATTTTTACAGAGGTGATTCTTTTACTTTTTCTTTAATTAAAATTCTTCTTTTAAGAACCTGATTGCTTTTCATTGTTCTTAAGATCCAAGGGTTTGGGTCTGTGTTCACCTATGCAAATGGGTGAGGATTTTTATCAAGCCTTCCCCAGGAGAGGGGATGTAGTGCTTGAGGGGATATTTTTTGGGGGGAGACGTTTCCAAGTGGGCACTTCCCGTTATTATTGTTAGACACTTTGGTGGTGGCAGCGTTTAACCTAAACTGGTAAGAATAAGCTTAGGGGGTCTTTCATGCAGGTCCCCACATCTGTGCCCTAGAGTTCAGAGTGGGGAAGGAACCTTGACAGTATGCATTATTGCTCTTTTTATTAGAGGGACTATACCTTGCGCTACTTACTTTCCAAAAGTGAGAATTCTGTGAGATGTCTTCAAAGAAGCATAATTACAAGGTAAATAATTTTCCCTTCTTGCCATCAAGTTTCTGGATAACTGATTCAGTTGTGCCTTTGGCTGGTGTTACATTTGAAAACATTAACACTTAAAGATATTTCAAAACATGGTATGTGTCAACTTGAGATCACGTTGGAGGCTATTAATAGGCCACTGTTTGGAAGCCCATCTAATGACTATTTACATTATACCTGGCCTATAGCCAAACATCATTCATTCATCTCTGAAGCAACAGATCTCAAGTTTCATAACTGTATTTGCAGGAAAAAAGAAAAGTTCTCACTGTTTATTAACCAACTGTAGAAATGGTAAATTTAATTAACTTGTGAATCAATTTATGAACATCAGTCAATTTCCAAAAACAATAAACCCATTACGCATTGTGGGACTAGAAAATGGCTGTCTTTACACACATTTACCATCTTTAAATCAGAAGTATTCACATGGAATATATTATGCAGAAAAATCAATACACTCTTGTTATTAACCTAAGTGGCCATTAGATGTTATTATTGTTATATGTGAATACTGTTGAAATTGGTCTTGTAAGGCAATAAGAAACAGGACAGTTACAAGAGACATTCTTGCTCTTTTAAAATGCTCAGCACATATGTATGAAAATATTTTCCATTTCTATCAAAGCTTGCAATTTCACTTATAAAATGACTTAACCTTAATTCATTTCACAACCCCTGGGAAAAGAGACATTCCTGAGACTGGATGCAAAAGCGCTATAGTAGAAATGGTTAATACCAAGGAGGAATAAATCAAGAACATAAGAATGGCCATACTGAGTCAGACCAAAGGTCTATTTAGCCCAGTATCCTCTCTTCTGACAGTGGCCAAAGCCAGGTGCCCCAGAGGATATGAACAGAACAGGTAATCATCAAGTGATCCATCCCCTGTCGTCCATTCCTAGCTTCTGGCAAACAGAGGCTAGGGATACCATCCCTGCCCATCCTGGCTAATAGCCATTGATGGACCTATTCTCCATGAATTTATCTAGTTCTTTTTTGAACCATCTGGCAAAGAGTTCCACAGGTTGACTCTGTGTTGTGTGAAGAAATACTTCCTTTTGTTTGTTTTAAACCTGCTGCTTATTATCATTTGGTGACCCCCTACTTCTTGGTAAAAGAAGGAGTAAATAACACTTC
The DNA here is from genome assembly GCF_965152275.1 of Natator depressus. Classification (NCBI taxonomy): domain Eukaryota; kingdom Metazoa; phylum Chordata; order Testudines; family Cheloniidae; genus Natator; species Natator depressus. The sequence goes on along the minus strand of NC_134234.1, from coordinate 288,794,440 downwards.
CTTATTCACTTTTTCCACACCAATCATGATTTTATAGACCTCTATCACATTCCCTTTAGTCATCTCTTTTCCAAGCTGAAAAGTCCCATTCTTATTACTCTCCTCATATGGAAGCTGTGCTATACCTTTAATAATTTTTGTTGCCCTTTTCTGAACCTTTTCCAATTCCAATACATCTTTTTTTGAGATGGGTCAACCAGATCTGCACTCAGTATTGAAGATGTGGGCGTACAATGGATTTATATAGAGCAATATGATATTTTCTGTCTTATTATCTATCCCTTTCGTAAGGATTCCCAACATTCTGTTCGCTTTTTTGACTGCTGCTGCACATTGTGTGGATGTTTTCAGAGAACTATCCACAATGATTCCAAGATCTCTCTCTTGAGTGGTAACAGCTAATTTAGACCCTATCATTTTATATGTATAGTTGGGATTATGTTTCCAATGTGCATTACTTTGCGTTTATCAACATTGAATTTCATCTGCCATTTTGTTGCCCATTCACCCAGTTTGGTCAAGTATTGTCAACGGGACAATGGAACAGAGAAACAATTGAGAACATTTACACACCTGATATGAATAAAAAATTACAGTTATAATGTGGAGTTTTCAACAACTGTACAGAATAAATAAACATAAATAGGGGCCCAAGGTGGTCAGATTATCCCATCATTTGCCTGTTTATAATTGTTAGCCTGTCATGACCATGAGTGCCAACCTCAGTGCAGACTGTCAAGAAGCAGGGAAGAGACCCCAATCTGGTTCACCAACCCTGGAACAAGTGTGAACTCCTAAAGCACTATAATAGTCTTACCATGGTGTCGCAGACATTCCCCTTGGGCATTACAGTCTACTTTGCCACACAGGCAATGTGGACTTTGTGCTAGTTGGTTGCTATATACCAAAGATCACAAAATATTCAGGTTGCTTCTAGTCCCAAGAGACCAGTCACTTACCCCAGGTCAATTTGTCCTTTAGATCTCACACCAATAACAGTACTTGTAGCCAATCCTATAGTAAACTAGGTAAGGATTTATTAACGAAGAAAATAAATGAGAGAGTTATTACAAGGTTAAAGTAGGCAAACATGAGTTACAGTCTATGGCTTCAAAAGTGTCAGAGCTGTAGTAATCTGTCTGCTTTGGATATCTTTGAGGGGGGGGTGAGAAAACCTGGATTAGTGCTGGAAATGACCCACCTTGATTATCATGCGCATTATAAAGAGAGGTTTCAAAGAGGGATGGGCTATTACCAGCAGGAGAGTGAGTTTGTATGTGTGTCTGTGTCTGTGTGTGTGTGTGGGGGGGAAGAGTGAGAAAACCTTGATTTGTGCTGGAAATGGCCTTCCTTGATGATCACTTGATGATCACTTTAGATAAGCTGTTAGCAGCAGGACAGTGGAGTGGGAGGAAGTTTTGTTTCATGGTCTCTGTGTGTATATAATGTCTTCTGCAGTTTCCACGATATGCTATGCATCCGATGAAGTGAGCTGTAGCTCACGAAAGCTCATGCTCAAATAAACTGGTTAGTCTCTAAGGTGCCACAAGTACTCCTTTTCTTTTTTCTTTTTACGAATACAGACTAACACGGCTGTTACTCTGAAACCTGTCATTATGCAAGGCACTGCATTTAGCCGCATGGAGTGGAAATCTATCAACTGCATGAAAAAACTTGTACAGATACAGACAGACATCATCTTCCTTTCCAAATGCAAACAGATGGACATCGTACCAAAAGGACTGAAGGTAAAAAATCCATGACAATCTACATACCACACAGACTATGCTGACAGCTTGTGCCACATGCTCTCAAAGAAACTGCGGAATCACCTGATCAACATCCTCTACAGCAAACAGGGAAAGATTAAGAATGAGCTCTCAAAAATGGATACTCTCATAAAAAAACAACCTTCCACACAAACTTCCTCGTGGCTGGATTTTACTAAAACTAGACAAGCCATTTACAACGCACACTTTACTTCTCTACAAAAGAAAAAGGACACTAAACTTTCTAAACTACTACAGGCTACAAGGGGCCACAGCAATGGTCCCCTCAACCCACCCAGCAATATTGTTAACCTATCCAACTATACTCTCAGCCCAGCAGAAGCAGCTGTCCTATCTCGGGGTCTCTCCTTCTGCCCCTCCACCCCCTCGAACATGATACAGTTCTGTGGTGACCTAGAATCCTATTTTCGACGTCTCCGACTCAAGGAATATTTCCAAGATACCTCTGAACAACATAATGATCCACAGAGGCCTGCCTACCAACATTACAAAAAGAAGGATTCTAGGTGGACTCCTCCTGAAGGTCGAAACAGCAGACTGGACTTCTACATAGAGTGCTTCCGCCGACGTGCACGGGCTGAAATTGTGGAAAAGCAGCATCACTTGCCCCATAACCTCAGCCGTGCAGAACACAATGCCATCCACAGCCTCAGAAACAACTCTGACATCATAATCAAAAAGGCTGACAAAGGAGGTGCTGTTGTCATCATGAATAGGTCGGAATATGAACAAGAGGCTGCTCGGCAGCTCTCCAACACCACTTTCTACAAGCCATTACCCTCTGATCCCACTGAGAGTTACCAAAAGCATCTACAGCATTTGCTCAAGAAACTTCCTGAAAAAGCGCAAGATCAAATCCGCACAGACACACCCCTGGAACCCCGACCTGGGATATTCTATCTACTACCCAAGATCCATAAACCTGGAAATCCTGGACGCCCCATCATCTCAGGCATTGGCACCCTGACAGCAGGATTGTCCGGCTATGTAGATTCACTCCTCAGGCCCTACGCTACCAGCACTCCCAGCTACCTTCGAGACACCACTGACTTCCTGAGGAAACTACAATCCATTGGTGATCTTCCTGATAACACCATCCTGGCCACTATGGATGTAGAAGCCCTCTACACCAACATTCCACACAAAGATGGACTACAAGCCATCAAGAACACTATCCCCGATAATGTCACGGCTAACCTGGTGGCTGAACTTTGTGACTTTGTCCTTACCCATAACTATTTTACATTTGGGGACAATATATACCTTCAGATCAGCGGCACTGCTATGGGTACCCGCATGGCCCCACAGTATGCCAACATTTTTATGGCTGATTTAGAACAACGCTTCCTCAGCTCTCGTCCCCTAACGCCCCTACTTTACTTGCGCTATATTGATGACATCTTCATCATCTGGACCCACGGAAAAGAAGCCCTTGAGGAATTCCACCATGATTTCAACAATTTCCATCCCACCATCAACCTCAGCCTGGTCCAGTCCACACATGAGATCCACTTCCTGGACACTACAGTGCTAATAAACGATGGTCACATCAACACCACCCTATACCGGAAACCTACTGACCGCTATTCCTACCTACATGCCTCCAGCTTTCACCCTGACCACACCACACGATCCATCGTCTACAGCCAAGCTCTGCGATACAACCGCATTTGCTCCAACCCCTCAGACAGAGACAAACACCTACAAGATCTCTATCAAGCATTCTTACAACTACAATACCCACCTGCGGAAGTGAAGAAACAGATTGATAGAGCCAGAAGAGTTCCCAGAAGTCACCTACTACAGGACAGGCCTAACAAAGAAAATAACAGAACGCCACTAGCCGTCACCTTCAGCCCCCAACTAAAACCCCTCCAACGCATTATTAAGGATCTACAACCTATCCTGAAGGATGACCCAACACTCTCACAAATCTTGGGAGAAAGGCCAGTCCTTGCCTACAGACAGCCCCCCAACCTGAAGCGAATACTCACCAACAACCACATACCACACAACAGAACCACTAACCCAGGAACCTATCCTTGCAACAAAGCCCGTTGCCAACTGTGCCCACATATCTATTCAGAGAACACCATCACAGGGCCTAACAACATCAGCCACACTATCAGAGGCTCGTTCACCTGCACATCCACCAATGTGATATATGCCATCATGTGCCAGCAATGCCCCTCTGCCATGTACATTGGTCAAACTGGACAGTCTCTACGTAAAAGAATAAATGGACACAAATCAGATGTTAAGAATTATAACATTCATAAACCAGTTGGAGAACACTTCAATCTCTCTGGTCACGCAATCACAGACATGAGGGTCGCTATCTTACAGCAAAAAAACTTCAAATCCAGACTCCAGCGAGAAACTGCTGAATTGGAATTCATTTGCAAATTGGATACTATTAATTTGGGCTTGAATAGAGACTGGGAGTGGCTAAGTCATTATGCAAGGTAGCCTATCTCCCCTTGTTTTTTTCCTACAACCCCCCCCCCCCCCCAAGACGTTCTGGTTAAACTTGGATTATTGCTGTGCACATTGTAAGATGAGCTATTGCCAGCAGGAGAGTGAGTTTGTGTGTGTGGTTTTTGGAGGGGGTGTGTGTGGGGGGGGGTGAGAAAACCTGGATTAGTGCTGGAAATGACCCACCTTGATTATCATGCGCATTATAAAGAGAGGTTTCAAAGAGGGATGGGCTATTACCAGCAGGAGAGTGAGTTTGTATGTGTGTCTGTGTCTGTGTGTGTGTGTGGGGGGGGAAGAGTGAGAAAACCTTGATTTGTGCTGGAAATGGCCTTCCTTGATGATCACTTGATGATCACTTTAGATAAGCTGTTAGCAGCAGGACAGTGGGGTGGGAGGAAGTTTTGTTTCATGGTCTCTGTGTGTATATAATGTCTTCTGCAGTTTCCACGATATGCTATGCATCCGATGAAGTGAGCTGTAGCTCACGAAAGCTCATGCTCAAATAAACTGGTTAGTCTCTAAGGTGCCACAAGTACTCCTTTTCTTTTTTCTTTTTACGAATACAGACTAACACGGCTGTTACTCTGAAACCAGATTGACCTTGTGGATCTCTGCTTCTGTTTCATAGCTCCGGCCCTCTGAGGGTCCAAACAGAAAAAGAGATGCAACATTTTCTTGTCAGCTATTTTTATTGCCTTCTTATTGAATTCAAGCTGATGGGATAAGCCCTTTTGCATGTAGCCTCTTCCTGGCTATGAGGGGGCAATTAACAAAGTATTTGTATTGTGATGTCCTGCAACAGTCCATTTAGTTTTGATCGGCCACTTTGATGGGCAGGAGATGATCCCTACTGAGTGGGTTCATAGTTTCAGAACAAACATTTTTTACAATTACAAAGCAAAAACTTAAATATTACCTAATAGCTTGTGATAAAGAAATTATAAGTGAGGTTAATGCATGCAGCAACTTACAAGTATTTCATAAAATCTAAACACTAAACACATTGTTATAAGTCCAATACCCAACGTTACCATACTAACACACAGGTGTATCAGACTGGTTTCCAACAATGAATTTGTCAGTGTTCAGTTAGGGTCTAAAGCCTTGGCACCTAGTCTGCCAGTGTCACAACAATTTCAATGTATTGAAACACATCTAGCGGTTTTAATCATGCTTACGAAGGAAGATGATTTGAGGTCCTCTCCTGGAATCCTTACTAGGCCAAACTTTGGTCCTACTGAAATTGACAGAATTTGTGCCACTGACTTCAGTGAGACCAAGCTTTGTCAGCCACCCTTTATATGGACAAAACTCACATTGACTTCAGTGGATGTCTTGACTAAACTAGAATTTCAGGATTGAGTTTACAAGAACAGCCTGATGCTCTCATATGTAGGAAAACCACACATAGTGGGTTTGGAATCTCCAAGGCTCTGATTTATAGCTGTGTCCAAAAGGAGTGAGGGAGACAGTCCTTGGGCTGGTGGCATGTAGAGCAGCCTCTGGCTGCTCTTAAATATTCTGGCCTCCGTACAGCCTTAAGAGGGCTATATGAAACCAGGCATTATGGGAGTACAGTGTCACTTTGGACATGCTTCCTGTCTTCCAGACATGTCAATACACTGTTATGGTGAGAACTAGAGGATGGCACAGGAGGTGGAACAATGCAAACGTAACTGCTTTTCTGGTTTATTTGCACAGCAAGAGTAAGGGTCAAAGATCTGCCCCTAAGAGTTTCAATTAATTGAGTATTTTCCTAATGATTCAGACAGAAGAAGGGCCAGCAAAGCTAGATCCAAAATTGTATGAATGGTCCTACAGGGAGGCAGGAGTTGCTTTTAGAGAACAGAAGGTGAAAAACTAAACTTTACAGCAGGAAGTAATACTACCAGTGTATTTTTTACTATGAGAGGTCCTTGTGCTTGTGGAGGGAAGAAGCTGCATCCGTTTCTTTCCTTTCTATCATCCCACAGAGAGTGTTATATCAGGCATCCGAGGGAGGTATCCACAGAGTCTCTGTTCTCCCCTTTCTGTGCTCTTCCACCCACCTGTCTGCTTTCCACTGAGTTTGGATCCCCTCTTAGTAGTGGAATATGACCCAGAAACTAGCATATTCAGAACTAAGTTGCAAATTTCAAAGCCAAGGCTTCTGCTCTATTGTGGAAAGACTGATCATTTTCCCATACATGATTACTGGCAGACCATGTGTGCTGAGTCTAAACAGAAGTTAGATTGTGAAGGACCTTATATTCTTCAGTCTTATTCGCTCTTCAGAAAGCCAGTATCTCAGCTGAAAAAAGGTTACCCAACTTGCATATGCATGTGATGCTCTTCAGATTTTAGTTTTGTATCAAAATGTCATGTCACACTGTACTCTTTGTAAACCTCAAGACGCTCCTCAGGTCATTGCCACCAGAACACTGTATTGCACTTCACTGAAATTGCTGTAGCTTAAAAAAACTGCACTGAAATTCATTATGTCACCCTGAAAGTTACAGTTCACATCAGACATATTTTAAAAATTTAAAGGGAATTCTTTGGCATTGTTGATAAACACTATCAATTAATCTCGCTATTTCTCACGTTTCCATGCCTCTGGGTGTCAGTTATACACTGCACCTGGGATTTTCAAAAGGGTCTGAAGGAATTAGGTGCCCAAATCAAGGAGAACTGGCTGTCCAATGCCTTTATTTTCCTTTGAAAATCCCAGCCAACGTCTAGATGTGATATGTGTTGGCCACCATCTTAACAGTGGGCCAACCAGTTCAAATACAGTAAGAATTTCTTCAAACTTGGGCCCACACATAATAAGTTGCAGAATGAGGACCTGTGGTCTTTTCACCTTTATAGTAATAATAATGGGCTTGCAATTGGTCTGATTCATCACCACATCAGACCAGCTTTGCACTGATGTAACTTCATTCAAGTCAATAGAGTTACCCCCAGGGACAAATGGTATAGGGCAGTGACAAAGCAGGTTCTGTATCCGTAATTCCCCTATGGAAATATTTACCATTGTAATGAAGCTATAACAATGTACTTGTCTATATTTTGCATAATGGCTGATCTTAATGTCTGTTCCCTGTGCTGGAGCCAGCATTTAAAATATGAAGCAAGGCTGTACCTGATGTAATACCTTTTCAATTTAATGTTTGTGGATATTGTCTTTTTCTGTTTATTTAGTTTATTAAAATGAATCAGGCCAGCAGAAAAAAAAAAGGTGGGAGATCAGCCAGCGGGTTTGCCAGCTGCTTTATGGGCGCTGTGAACAATTTTCTAATGTTCTGCTCATAGACTAAAAAAGTCTGCTTCATTAAATTTGCCTCAGAATGATATCACATTATGTGGAACTATTCCACATATCAGCTGGAAAGTAAACTCATGCCGCACAATGGACTGGTATGAAAAAATTAAATTTTCTTTAATTAAAATGTAAAAAGCATTCAGCTCTTCTCCCTGGCATATATTTTACATTTATTCCTAAAGCAGGCACAGCATAGACAGAAGCAGTGCAAGTGTGCCCATGCTACCCCACCAGTCTGGCTCCACCTGCTCTGGAGACACCACATCTGATGGGGTTCCAATGCCAACGCAGCCCAGGGGCACTTGGCTAGGACTGGCAGCTGGGATGTCAGCTACAGTGGCGTGTGTGGTGGAAGCTTTGTTTGTTTGTCATACGGACATCAGTCCAGTGTAATCTGCACCAAGAGTCGACAGTCTACTCATTGAGATAGGCCACTAAACAGTCATTATCTGGGTGCTTCTTCGAACACAATCACATCCCGGCCCAGATCATCCCTGTGGAAAACCCAGAGAAGGTAGCCTTGGGACAGGATATTCCTGTGAAGATCAGCATCAGCGGTTCCATCCAGCTCACTATACCAGGATCAGGGTTTGCCTCCCTCTCATCTTTGTCCATGGAACAGGCTGTAGAGCAAGTGCCCAACCTCACAGATGTTCTTCCTGATGCTCTCACCCTGCCCCAGCTGCCTCTAGCTGTAGTAGCTCTGCTACTCTGACAGCATCAGCAGAAAAAATAATAAAGCTCCAAGCTAAACCTCCACAGGGCCAGAGCAAGAAAGAAACTATGAAGTAAAGCAGTTGTGCAAGGGTGTGACACATGCTTCTCTGTCATTTAACAGAGGCCTTTGCAAAAACTGTTCTTAGAATGATAGAATCATAGGACTAGAAGGGACCTCAAGAAGTCATCTAGTCCAGTACCCTGCACTCATGGCAGGACTAAGTATTATCTAGACCATTCCTGACAGGTGTTTGTCTAACCTGTTCCTTAAAATCTCTGATGATGGAGATGCCACAACCTCCCTAGGCAATTTATTCCAGTGCTTAACCTCCCTGAAGATACGACTTTGGAGACATCTTTGAAGATATTCTCATTTAATTTCACATAAACTCAGTTTGCCTTTTTGGCTACTGGGAAACATGTGATCACTGTAATGAGATTAGGCTTTGTGAACATGATAAAGAGATAATCTGCCAGGATAATACAGTGAGATTTCTGTAGCAGTACTATGTCCTTTTTGAAAGTAGGAGTGTATAAAGGACATCTTTGACAGAATCGCCTAAGACCTCAAATCAATTTCCATTTAAAGGAAAACCAGTGATGCAACAATTGTTTCAAGCCAAATAGTTATGCTGCTCCTACTACTGTGGCAGTTGAGACTGACTCTCCGCTGCTTTCTACCTTTTGTATTTATTTGCACTAACACACAATGGATACAAAATTCTACCCCACCAGTATTGTAGTGTTTTTCATGCCGTTTGCACATGTGTAAAAGGTGCAGAGCAACTGAGAACCTGCCCCAGGGTGGGTTGTTGTTTTTTGGGGTTTTTTTTGCTTTGCAAAGTGAAGGAGGTGAGAGAATACAATCACAGTTAGGATCATTGATGATTCTCTCAGCAAAGGAACCAAAGACTGAATCGGCATGGACGCTGAAGTATTCTGTTCTCTTACTAGTAGAGCTGTCCTTCCATGGCAAGGTTGAAGCACATTGGTGGGGTGAGGTGGAAAAGCATACACAGATGCTTCCAAGTTCCGACTCTCTATCCGCTCTGTGTAAAAGTTGCTGCAGGATTGCTAAGGATGCTCATGGCACTGGCTCTAAAGAGAGAATGCCACAGCCCCTATGGCCCACATACATCTGACCCCACTGAGCCCTAAATTCACTACTAAAAAAAAATCATGGAAGAAGTCATCGTTCCTTTCACAATGCTGATCCAGACAGAGTCCCCACAGATGCAGTGCTTTCAGGCATGCTCATTTGTTTTCCCTGAAGTAATCTAACCCAGGGCATGCAGTACCTTTTGTAAATTTTACAGTGGCAGGAATCAGCAAATAGAAAAATATGATCTCATGTAGTGAATAGCGGGTGTTTGATTTCCTGCATATTTTTGTCTCCAACAAGCTGTTGTTTCTCCATGGCTTCTTTTCAGCTAATAACATTCACCACCTGTTCAAGGTGATGCTACAGGGTTTTTTCCCCTCCTGTGGCTCTTTTTTTCCCAAGCCTATATAGTATAATAAATTATATCTAAAGTTGGTGATTAATAATGAGACAATTCATAGTGAAGCCTCTGCAAAAGAGGAAATTGCACAAACAGGCAGAGTTATCTGTCACCAACTGACAAAGTTCAAGTTTAAGAAGCTGCTTGTCAAACGCAATCGACTGAAGAGTGATAGATTAGATCTTAATAGCAGTAAAAGTAAGCTATAAACCAGTGCCTTTCCTTGCAACATAAAAGCCTCTCCTTTAAACACTCCATGATGAAATGCAGTAAAACAAAATAAAAATGGTACTGGAGAAACTAGTGATTTTTTTTTTCCCTTACCAGGAGCACGATGCACAGGGTTAGTATTTTTAATGCACAATTCCTGTCAAGGTCAATTTGATCTTTTTCTTATGAAAAAGCAACACAAATATAAATAAACTGTGCTACTTTCATAATTTCTATTGGGTTATAAACATGTCACAAGCCTTATCCCCTTCTCTGGATCATAGAACTGGGCAGGAACCTGACTTTCTGTTTCAAGGAAATTGCCACCCTGAAACAATAATGAAACCAAAACAACAACAACAAGACACCCAAAATTTCCCATGAAATGAAGTTCATCATCAAAAAGTGTCTTTCGGATTGATTGAAATTTTCATTCTCATTCAGACTTTTTTATTTACTATGTTATGTCATGTTACATACATTGAAAAAAATTAAAATGAGAAGACATTTCAAAATGAAAAATCAAAATGCTCTGGTTTTTTGTTTGTTTGTTTTTTGCATAATGGTCCATTTGACAGCTAGATCTTTCTGTGAAATGTTTCACTTTAGACAAATCAGCATTTTTCAAAAGGAAAATATTCAGCTGGGAAATTTCTGATGAGCTCTACTGTACAATTTGTCTCTTCTCGTCTTTCTTTCTTCCCCTCCCACGATGATCATAGTTGATATTCCCAAAGAATATTTGGGCCTCTTTAACCAATATAAGATCTTTACAAATTTCTTCACTGATCAATTTTACTTCCCCAGTGAGTCCACACCACTGATAATCAGCTTGCTTGGCATACTAGGTCACAAGATTCATTACTACTCTCTGTGGTTGCTATTTTTAACTTGATTGTTAGTTCAGAGTATATCTGAATGCAAATATCAGTGTTTAGAGTATATCTGAATGCAAACACCAATTTCTTTAGCTTAATAATGCACAGTAATGTAAGGGCCAGATTCTACAAGCTTTTTCTCATGCATGTGGTCCATATGCAAGGCATCCTGCTGAACTCTAAAGGGATAACTTATGTGAGTAAGTGTTTGCAGGATCTGACCTTGATCTTATCACTTTTAAGCATAATATTGTTGTTTGGTGTATGTTATCATTCTTTTCAGCACATTCATTAATGGAGTTTTATCTTATTGATGGTATAACTTATTTTTAATAAGAATTTTATTATTCATTGAAACATTATACCGTTGTCTTTGTCATACATTTATTATTTGCTGGAAACAAATGAGTTTTAGTTACTGTAGAAAAGAGTCTATCAAGTATATTGTCTTGTATATACATTACTATAGTTATGAGAGTTCTTGTTTTATTATCCCTATGGGCTTGGAAAAAAATGCCTCGAGCAAAATGCTTGCTCCTGCAGCAGGTTGCTTGTTAAATGCAAAAAGCAGCCTGACTGACACATTTCATTCTTCACTGAAGTGATTTAGAACTCTGGGCCAGAGTGTTTATCTGTCATTTTGTAGGTAAATATGAAATAATGTATGAACTCAGGCTAGTAAAGAAAAGTCAGCATGGCCTGGTGGCAAGCAGTCAGGAGACATATACTCTATTCCCAGCCTTGCCGTGGGATTGCTGGATTTTCTTGGGTAAGCCTCTTCACTGCCCTGGGCCTCAGTTTCCTATTGAGGATAATGAGGTTTGCCTCCTTTTAAGTCAGTGGATGAAAAGAGCTGTATAAGTATTACCATAACAACAAATGCAATTTGAAAAAAAAATTGAAGTTCCTACTTAATTTTAGAAATGGTGCTTAAACGGTTGCACATCATTTTCAGTATCTCTGCTTTTCAAGCCCACCGACCCCTGAGCAAGACAAATGATCATTTACAAGCACTCTGAACAATAGTTTTCAAAGTTTACTGGGTTTAAATAAAGAAATATCACACTGTTGTAGTGAAAGTACCGGTAGGTAAACTGTTGGAATTAAAAATTAAAATACATAAATACATTTAAGAATGGTCTAATCTGACTTTAGCTTGCATGTTGTTTATTCTAAAGCTGAATAATTGCTTATAAAACTTTACTGTAGTTACCAATAAATTTGAGGTCTGAATTCTGAGAAGGTTCTTTTTGCCACTTTAAAAAGTAAGTTATAATTGGAACCAGAGAGGCTGCTTTCAGAAGGGGATGGAGATTCCCCACTAACTGAAAGCCTAGAGAAAGCTAGACCTTTGTTGGCTGGTTTATACATTGAGCTTGAGAGCCTTTTCTAAAGCTCCAATACAGTCATCCTTATTCGTTATCATTGATTGAGCATGTCTGAATGATTCTGCACTTCTCAACATTGTGTGGCTTCAGACCTGGAAAACAGCAGCAAAGGCAGCTGTTCCTGATGGCAATTCGGGGTCACTGAGCTGGTGTTTCCAGATGTGCCTGTGTAGGATTGGCTCCGTCTCAGCACAAGAACAACAGGATAGCAGAGGTAAGAGTGTATACTTAGTGTAAACAACAGATTACACCATCCCTGACTCTAGGACTTCAATTTGTCTTCAACAATGGAAACTGACCTGCTGCAAAGCCCCCCAGAATGAGCGCCTCTGGGCTGAAGAGAAACAGCATTAAGGTATCTAGAGATTCTACATTGACTGGATTCTACCTCTTTGGCCTTGTGCTTCTATATGAAATAGGTGGTGACTCCTCTCCTTTTCCAAGTATTTCAGCCCTTTGAGACACCCAAGTTGTGTCTCACGCACAGACCAGTCACCAGTGCTTTAATGCCCTTTAGAATGTTCCACTTTCACTCCCTTCTGAGTATGGTCAGCAAACAAGTTCCCCCAGAGACCTGCTTGCTTGTGTCTGAATGCAGCACTTCATCTGTCCTAGGGACGTCAGTGTAATTTTGAGCAGACCGCTGTATCCGCTATCTGTTTAGCCTGGTTCCCAGTTGGTTATATAATTTCTGGAGTTATTTCTCTAATCACTGGTCTCTGTCAAAGCCCTTTGGTATTGAGTGATACATCAAGCCATTGATACCCATGTTAAGTTAGGGCTATGAGTTTCAAAGTTTCAAAATAGCCCTTAGGAATTCTCTTAATGTGTAGTTTATCTGTTGTCTTAATGGTGTTCCTGTGGAAGCCTGATTGGTATCAGCTCTCTTATTCTCAGCACTGCTTCAGTAGTTCTAGGTGCATTGCACAAGGCCAACTTGCGCAGGGCCAACTTCCATCAGTGCATTGAGGTTATTCTTTTGAGGGCCACTGTGCATTCCTATTTGCGAGATCAATGAGCCAGAGCAGCACCATCTCATAAGCTGCAACACAAAGGGGCAACTCTGAAAGGATAACATAATAAGTAAATCTTTCTTTTTCACGTTTTGTCTTCTTTCATCTCTTTGGTTCAGCTTGCCATTGTCAGACCATAATGCTCGGATACTGGAGCAGAGTAAGCTAATATTTTACACCACAATATGAACAAAGTGTGGCCTTAGCTCAAAGACTGCCCACACTGTTAGAACTGCCAGCTCAGCTATGCATGTCTGCCTTTGCCATTAGTTTTAATTTGTTTTGTGCTCTTTCAAAAAGAGGCTCTACTGGTAAAATAAGAGTTTAATGCAGAAATTTTGATTGGATCAATTTTAATACATAGTTCACGCATGTTAAACAGAAGCGCCTGTTTAAATTATTAATATATCACAGTTCTTGAAAGAAACAGAGTTAAAGAAAGGAAACACATAGACAAGGTACTGTTCACAAATGTGTTGTCATGTATTTTCTTGCTTAACCTGGTTGAAATGATAATTCTGAGTAGATACAGTGTGCCATGTAACTAAGGTCAGCTAACAAAGGGATACTCCAATGTGTTTTGTCAAAAATAGACATTTCGGGTCTATTTTCCAGCAAGGTAGGTGGATATAGGAAACCATCATGTGTGTTGCAATATATACTATGTGACCATTACATGATTATGTTTTCCAGTGTTCAGTGTGTGTTGACTGTATGCTGTGTTCGTAAATAGCACAGATGCTAAAGCAACAGATGCTGATGAATTGGGCTGATGTCGGTACACTTTGTCATTGCTTGATACAGGGTTCTCATGGCTTCCAGGCTCCCTGTGTTGGAGCTGGAAGCTAAGCCCTGGTCAGAACTGGAGCTCCCAGGCTCTGTACTAGGGAGCCTGGAAGGCTTGGGATCCCTAGCCCTCAGGCAGTCCAGAAGGTAGGACTGTCCCAGAGCCACAGATCCTGGAGGCCCTGGGTCCCAGCAGCCTGCCAGGTGAGCCAGCAGGATATCAGGCACATTTATGACAGAATCCTGCCTGTGGATCACTGAAAGGGTGTTGAACACAAGATGTTTCCAGGAAATTTATCAGTTTCAACAAATTGGTGTTTTCTGATAAAACCCTGTATTGTTGGAAAATTTGTGACCAGTTCTATTATTGATCCCCTGGTCTAATGCATGATTATCCTCCAGTTCCTCTAATCCCAAACTTAATCAGACAACACAGACAGGATTCAGCCAAAATGAATATGCTGCCACCAGCCTGTCCGTGACAGTTTTGGTTCTTGGATCTAATGAATGTCTCAAATTCAGTTGCCTCCTCAGCTGGATGTAATATCCAAGAGTGAGGTCCAGATGCTCCATCCAGCTGGGCGGGCAATCAGAGGTGGAGAGAAGCTGCTTATCCAAAATCCAAAATAACAAAAAGGACTCTACCAGATCTACCTACTCTGCCAAATGGAAAAGGTACACTATCTGGGCCAACTAATGCCAGCTATATCTATTAGAGACTCACATTCCTGGCATACTGGAATACCTATTGTCTTAAAACAAACAACAAACAACATGACTAGTCATGTGTCCACTTAGTAGCCATTTCAGCTAATCACCCTCTGATTCAGAGGTACTCAGTTTTCTCTCATTCCACAGTTGATAGATTTCTAAGGGCCTTATCACAGTGTCACAGTATACCTGGCCTATAGCACCCCCTTCTGGCCAAGTGTAGTGTTGTGGTGCCCCCTGCCTCAGTTTCCCAAAATGTGTCATCAATAAGTTAAATGAGGCTTTATTTAGGGAACAATGCCCTTTAATCAAAGGCCCAATGAAAATACAAGCAAACCTTCACCTCAGTGTCTTAGTTAGGCGACAGAGTCAGTCTTAGTTTATGGATTTCTCTTAAGTGCATGCGCTCCTCCATCCAGGCCCTTTACCACTAAGGTTCTATCAGCTTGGGTCCCTTTCAGGGAGTCAGGACTCTTGCCACTGGAAGAGGAGAATCCATCCTTCCCTGGAGCCAGGGATCTGCAGAGATCTATAAACTGCAGCTCCTCTCAGGGCAGCATCTAGTTCCTGACAGGCTGCGCTTCCAGCCAGTTTGGGAATTCCCTGTCACTCAGATCTCACCTTCTAGGCCCATTGCTCTAGTGAGCTCTCCCTCTTAGCTGTCCTGGGAGCTCCTCTTCTCAGGACCATCCTCTGCCCTTGTGGGCTTCTTGCTCTGGTGAGCTCTCTTGGCAGCTCTTCCTCTCAGAAGCCTCTTGTCTTTAGGAACCACCTCAGCTGAGCCCTGGTAATCCTTTATCATTCAGGCTCATTAGCTAATAAGCTGCCAACCACCCACCTAGGGATTTAATTATTTCTATGTGGGGTCTGAGTTGACTGGTTCTCCCTTACAGCCTGTCACATTTAGGCTGGTCCATGACTCCCCTCAAAGAGCCAGCCCATGATTACTGATTACTCCCAATCAGACAAACCACACCCCTCTTGGGAGCTAAACACCATAGTGTCAGGACTGATGGGGCCATCCTTTGAGCTTCCAGCTACATGTTCCCTTTTTCAACTAGTCATCAAAGCAGCCTTTAGGTAGCAGTAATATCTGCAAGGAGGGTAGGAGAGATTCAGGCTCTCTTGAGACTTCAACTCTAGTTTCTGCCTAAAATATTCTCTGATTTCCATCTGAATGGAGTAATTCACCTCCTGATTTTCTTTTTCAAGCCACAATCCTACAAAGGGGAAACTAAATAACACACTTTAGATGTGCTTAGGGCACTGTAATTCTATCTTAACCATTTAGGGAATCACTTAGATTATTTATATTTTATGTAGATAGGATGAACAGTCAAAACGTTTCAGCTCAAACTATGCTATGAACTAACTGATGCAGACTCACTGGTAAGAGTCACAGTCCATTCGACTAGGCTCAGGCAGCCTCAGTGGCTTCTTTGAGAAGGATCCCCATAGCAGAAAGCTATGGGGCAGCTAATTGAAGTTCTATTCATGCATTTACAACACCTCACTATGTTGCTTGTTTTATAATTAGTTAGACCCCACTAGCACACCCCTCCATCATATTAGGTCACTGCTTCAGAGTCACCATCAATGGAATATATATGAAGAAGCACTGAAATAATAAATGTTTACTTTCCTTACAGTAATTATAGTTCTTTGAAATGTGTTCTTCATATATATTCTATTCCCCTTCCTCTTCCTCCCTTTCCCGCTACTGTGGAATCTTATAATAGCTGGATTCTTTATTGGTGAAGAAACTGAGAAATAGAAGGGGTCAACCCAGCCTTTTGCCCTCATCTGGGCAAAAGTGAAATGTTCTCAACACAACCTTTTGCCCTCATCTGGGCACAAGTTTAATCCCCAAATGAAATTGATGGCCAAAAAGAATCCAAACTCGAGTGCACAGAGTACAAATGCACCCATCATTGCAATACTTTTGGACAACACATACTGAAGAACCACAGTAACTGTAAGGTCAATAACTGTTCCTTTTACAGAGACAAGGTGGGTAACATCTTTTATTGGATCAATTTCTGCTGGTGAGAGAGAGACAAGCTTTTGGGCTTACCCAGAGCTCTTTTTCAGGTTTCTTTTACTATCAGTTGCAATGGGAACAGTTAGGACAATGCTGAAAGCTTTTGAAAATCCTACACTATAGACATATACTTTCATTTGCATAAAGCATAGATAGAAACAGAACCTTGTAAATAGTTTCAGAGTAACAGCCATGTTAGTCTGTATTCGCAAAAAGAAAAGGAGTACTTGTGGCACCTTAGAGACTAACCAATTTATTTGAGCATAAGCTTGTAAATAGATAAAAAGAGTGTGAATTTGAAGTGTGCTGACTAGATCTATATTAGCACATCTATAATTGTAACATTCTTCAATGGTGGAGCAAGTGAGAATAAAACCCCAAGAGAAAAAGAAATCTCCAAAATATCAAACAACATATTTAGATGAGTAACAGACAGCTTTTAGTATTTCTGTATTTTCTCCTTCAGAGCAAAAAAAAGAAACTGCATCTTCACAACACCATTTCTTGATGGCACTCTCAATGTTTTCCTCTCCAGGTTGCTGTTGTGATACACCACCCCTGAATATTTTAGAACCCAAGACATCTTCCTAGTCTCCTTGGTTTTAATAATGAAAATGCTATTGCTTTGTAAAACCTGTAACTTAGAAATTCCTATCTTGCAATTATTTCTTCCACCAAATCACCCCCTGGATGAAGTGATTTTGTGTGAGTTCAGGATTTTAGGTCAGAAAGGATAATGGGACAACATGGTCACAGAAGCAGATAAAATACCTAAGAAAGAAACATCTAATCCTAATTGGGTCCTGGCAACAGTCAGACCTCACAATTATCATAGAGCTCCCATTATTTTCACTGTTTTCTGGCCAGCTTCTGCATTCCCACACTGGAGCCACCCTTTCAAACTCCCTAATGGGGGAATGGAGTAACTGGTGCTCAGCTGCTTCCCTCTGATGAGTGGTTTCCCACCACCCTGTGCCCTTGATGGTCATAGAGTCAGAGTTCAAGGCCTTAAGAGACCATCAGTGTATCTTGTCTGATGTACCGTATATCACAGGGTACTAAACACCACCCAGACACCCCTTCACCAAGCCCAACAGCCAAAATTAGACCAAAGTATTATAGCCCTTAGGAGACTAAACTATTGTGTGTCACAGGTAGAGAACAGGAGGGACCTTGGTGGTGCTCTGCAATGATTCTCCCTGCAGCAGTGGCTGCTGCCTCCACAGTAACAACTAGTCCTGCACAGAGGACTTTGTAGCTTGCACTCTAAGATGGGGAGGCAGCGGCAAAGAGAACAGAAGTTGAGCCTGGCTGGAAGGGAGGGGATATTTCCTGTCAGGAACAAGAGAGGATATGATTCAAGGTCTGTTGAAAGAAAACTGGTGGCTGACTCAGGCTGAACAAAGAAAGGAAGATCAGAGAAGAAGGAAAAATGTTAGAGAAAGTGCCTGTAAGAGTGAAAAGTTAAGTAGAGACTGTGTCAGACATGCAGCTACTATGCAAGAATTTTATAAACACTGTATGTGACTGGTCAGTGAGGTGAAGATACTGTATATTGGGTTATTAGACTTTCCTGTATGAATGTATTTGTCTAGCTTGGAAAAACAAGCACAAAGTCAACACAACGGATTGCAAATAAGAACATTGTAGCACAGATGTGAAAGACAATGTGGAAAACTACTAGCTTGATGCTTCCTACATCCTGCCTCCAACAAGTTGCAAACCTTATTTGCTAGTGCTGGCAACTAACAGATCAAAGGACTATAAACAATTAAAAAGTGACTTGTTCTTCGAGAAGGTGGGTGATGAAAAGGATTAAACAACTTTAAAGGATTTCCTGAAACAGGGGAGTGAACTGTTTTGTGGGTTAAGGGAACAGATTAACCCACCAAGACCCTAGCAGATACTTGGACCTATCAGAATCTCCATGTGGAAGATGGACAGACACCTGGTAACCTAGTGCTGTTGTAGCCATGTTGTTTCCAGAATATTACAGAGACAAGGTGGGTGAGGTAATATCTTGTATTGGCCCAAATTCTTTTGGTGAGAGAGAGAAGCTTCTGAACTTACACAGAGCTCTTCTTCAAGACCCACCTTGTCCACCTGGTAAGCTAGACATGTGTACAGCCGACGGATTGTTTTAAAATCTGTTTTCTCTTAAATGTTTTTGCTCTAAATAAATAGTACTTTGCTTTAATACGGCTGCTTGTTTACTGTGTTAGCCACTGGTCCCATAGGAACAGAACTGCAGGGCCTGACCCTAAATTGAACCTGAGATAATCATGGTTAGCACCAGGAGATTGCAGCCTAAGACCCAGTCTGATTCCATCCCAGGGAAGAGGTGATGGCTGGAGGTCCATAACCTGAGGGGGAGAGAACTCCAAGGGACCAGGAGGGGTCAGAGATACATGTTAGTCAATAACTGTGACTCATTTTAAACAGCAGGAGTTTGCCTGGGATCTGTGTTGGTGAGTATCTGAGTGTGTGTTTGTTGTGAGGATCTGAGTGTTGTATCTGAGTGTTTGTTGTGAGGACAGTTTGACCGTGTGTTTGGTTGGTTGGTTAAAAAGGGCGGGAATTGGGAGTGCTTTGTTCCAGGTGAGCCTGACTGTATAAAAAGCCAGTCGGCAGCGAACCAGCTGAGCAGCGGCGAACAGCAGAGCAGCTAACAGCAGGAGTTTGCCTGGGGAGAGCCCACTGAGGCTTACATCTTGCCGGCTTCTCTGAGTAGTTACTGCATCTCCTGAGGAAGCTCGTAGAAGGAAGGTAATATGGATGGGGTGTGTTCAGCTGTTGTTATCTGCACTGGATGTGCTATGTTTGTCTTTCTTCCACAGGACAGAAGCGACTTTGTCTGTAGAAAGTGCAAACTGGTCTCCATATTGGAAGAGAAGGTTCAAGGTCTGGAGCAACAGGTATCGACCCTGCGTTGCATAAGAGAAGGTTACAGAGAAGCTAATGTACATCAATACTTTTTTTGCCTTTGTCTTCATGAACAAGGTCAGCTCCCAGACTACTGCACTGGGCAGCATAGCATGGGGAGGAGGTGACCAGCCCTCTGTGGAGAAAGAAGTGGTTCGGGACTATTTAGAAAAGCTGGACGTGCACAGGTCCATGGGGCCGGATGTGTTGCATCTGAGAGTGCTAAAGGAGTTGGCGGATGTGATTGCGGAGCCATTGGCCATTATCTTTGAAAACTCATGGCAATTGGGGGAAGTCCCGGACGACTGGAAAAAGGCTAATGTAGTGCCCATCTTTAAAAAAGAGAAGAAGGAGGATCCTGAGAACTACAGGCCAGTCAGCCTCACCTCAGTCCCTGGAAAAATCATGGAGCAGGTCCTCAAGGAATCAATTCTGAAGCACTTAGATGAGAGGAAAGTGATCAGGAACAGTCAGCATAGATTCACCAAGGGCAAGTCATGCCTGACTAATTTAACTGCCTTCTATGATGAGGTAACTGGTTCTGTGGATGAAGGGAAAGCAGTGGACATGTTGTTCCTTAACTTTAGCAAAGCTTTTGACACTGTCTCCCACAGTATTCTTGCCAGCAAGTTAAAGAAGTATGGGCTGGATGAATGCACTATAAGGTGGGTAGAAAGTTGGCTAGATTGTCGGGCTCAACGGGTAGTGATCAATGGCTCCATGTCTAGTTGGCAGCTAGTATCAAGCGGAGTGCCCCAAGGGTCTGTCCTGGGGCCGGTTTTGTTCAATATCTTCATAAATGATCTGGAGAATGGTGTGGATTGCACCCTCAGCAAGTTTGCAGACGACACTAAACTGGGAGGAGTGGTAGATAGTCTGGAGGGTAGGGATAGGATACAGAGGGACCTAGACAAATTGGAGGATTGGGCCAAAAGAAATCTGATGAGGTTCAACAAGGACAAGTGCAGAGTCCTGCACTTAGGACGGAAGAATCCAATGCACCGCTACAGACTAGGGACCGAATGGCTAGGCAGCAGTTCTGCAGAAAAGGACCTAGGGGTTACAGTGGACGAGAAGCTGGATGAGTCAACAGTGTGCCCTTGTTGCCAAGAAGGCCAATGGCATTTTGCGATGTATAAGTAGGGGCATTGCCAGCAGATCGAGGGACATGATCGTTCCCCTCTATTCGACATTGGTGAGGCCTCATCTGGAGTACTGTGTAAAGTTTTGGGCCCCACGCTACAAGAAGGATGTGGAAAAATTGGAGAGAGTCCAGCGGAGGGCAACAAAAATTATTAGGGGACTGGAACACATGACTTATGAGGAGAGGCTGAGGGAACTGGGATTGTTTAGTCTACAGAAGAGAAGAATGACGGGGGATTTGATAGCTGCTTTCAGCTACCTGAAAGGGGGTTCCAAAGAGGATGGCTCTAGACTGCTCTCAGTAGTAGCGAATGACAGGACAAGGAGTAATGGTCTCAAGTTGCAGTGGGGGAGATTTAGGTTGGATATTAGGAAAAACTTTTTCACTAGGAGGGTGGTGAAACACTGGAATGCGTTACCTAGGGAGGTGGTGGAATCTCCTTCCTTAGAAGTTTTTAAGGTCAGGCTTGACAAAGCCCTGGCTGGGATGATTTAATTGGGGATCGGTCCTGCTTTGAGCAGGGGGTTGGACTAGATGACCTCCTGAGGTCCCTTCCAACCCTGATATTCTATGATTCTATGAATCTAAACAAAATTGACCAGAGACCCTGAGCTGCCCAGTGCTCTCTGGCTGTCTGACTAGCAGGCTACTGAGAAGCAGGGAGCCTAAAAGCACTGGCTCAAATCTGGTCTTCTTACCATGGCTCTGCAGCAGCTCCTGAAGCGAGTGACCTGGCAGGGAACTAGGCATGTTTTCCTTGGAAGCCTGCCTGTGTTCTGTCAGAAGATTTGACAAAATTGGCACATTCCCGAGAAATGTCTTCATTCTGAAGAATCAGCATTTTCCAACAGAAAACCGTTTAGTCAGAAAAATTACAGACCAAAGAGAATAGTAACTTTTTAAAAGTTAACAATTTTAGAACAACTATGGAAGCAAAAATATACACAACACAGATTAGGGAAATTCAAAAGGGGGAAATATCAATAAATGAGTCATGGGTTAAACATAGTAAATCCAGTTAATTCATCTCTTTCCTTGTAGTTTGTGAAGAGCAACATCATTTTGCATATGTGGGGAAAGTGGAGTCACAAATTCTAGAAAATGTTCGTGCAGTCTGGGAAATGTAGGCTTGTAAAGATGTTGAGAGAGAAGAAATATGGGAATTCAAACACTGAGGAAAAATACAACTAAAGAAGGAACAAAGCACAAACATACAATGTTTCTAGAGCATAACACTGTCTGGCAGTACAGATTTAGTAACAGTTCTCAACACTTACATCAGTATATCCAGACTTCTGTCTTACAACAAGGGATCGATAGGCAACGTTCATTGATCATTCAGTCCATGGACTTCACCTTTCGCTCTGGAGTCTGTTATTTGATAAGTAAAGTGCAATGGTGCTCTTCTATTTCCTAGGATAATACCTATCAAACATGTCACTATCATGTTTTACTTCTACCTAAAAGCCTAGAAAATGGTGGTTGGTTTAAAAAGAGGCATACACAGCAGGGAAAGAAATCAGCTGTCCAAAGAACCAAAGGGGGAAGAAAACAGATCACTATGAGCCAGGCATCCAGCTGAAATGGTTGTAGAGAGCTATTCCACTTCTCTGGTGGTAATAATTTACCACAGGAGACTCTGCTTAATGTAGAAGTTGCTGAGGTTCCCCATTAATTTTCTGTAAATACTTTCCAAGTGAACTCCATAAGGTCCTCAGGGGTGATATATACAGGCTCAGAAATGACAATGTGCTATTCACCATTTGAGAATCTTAGAAGCTTAACATTTTAACGAAGAAAGTACTAAATCACAGACAGAGGCTTCCCTCTGAGGCAGTGGTACTCAAATTTTCATCTCTAGAGCCCTCCTTGGCAACCACAGAAAGAAACATTTTGAGACTCACATAGGGAGTGTGGAGAATCCATAAGAGGAAACTTATCATACAAAGCTGTCAGTAGACTGGCAGAAGCTAGAGGAATACAGGTCTATGTTATTTCCCCATCCTGCATCGTCTGCATCATAACTGAGGCTGGCAAAATTGGTGAAAATATTTTTGTGGAAATGTGTAGCATTTTTCACCAGTTCCCTTCACTTTAAATTACAACCACAAAAGTACATATTTCATGAAGATTCCAGGACACGGAACTTTTTTTTCCTGCAGTGAAGCATGCATTAATTTGGAAAGCCACATAAATTTTAAAAAAATCATACTTGGATATCAAAGGATATGCTCCCACAAACAACATGGTTGAGTGGATTTAGGACAGTAGTAAGAACCAGGAGAGCCTGAGTTCTCTTACCACATCTTTAACTGTCTGCCCGTAATAATGTGTTATACATACTGTACTCACATCGTTTAGTTATTATGTAGATAAATATCATTAGCCCTAGTGACTTAGAGAGGTTGTGCATTGTCCAAAGTCACACGGTAAGGCAGCCTCCATGCTAATTCTAGTTATAATGTGGTGAATTCATATTTCATGGATTTTTAAACATAGGTAATGCGGAGCACTACTGGAATAGTCCTGCTGCTCAGTCAGAAAATGGTTTTAGAAGATCAAGGTCCAACTCGCTATTCTGGCTGAGCCACATTCAACACAAGAATGTTTGCACTCCCCATATTCTGCAGTCTCCTGGCTGTTCTCAGTTACACCCCACGGCCTATGCCTAAGTGGACATGCCAGCAGCCAGTACTGGTAAAGAATACAGATGCACTTGCCACACCACCTTCTCCCCCTTTTCAATGGGGAAAAAAAAACATTGGTTCTGTATTTTGGATCAACCCAGAATGATGATTTTTTTTTTTTAGATTTTTCATTTTGGCCAATGAACAAAAAAATCAATTATTCATTTAGCTCTAGTTAAGATACCATACTTTGCAAATAGATTTTTCCAGCAAATAAGCTGATAAAATAGGAAAATATTTCTATACTTCTCTTGCTAAATTCTTACTTGTAGAGCTGGTAAAAAATGGTGGAGCAGTTTTCCACCAACGGAAAAATGCCATTTTATTGAAGTCAAAATGTTTTGTAGGACCATGTCGATTTAGACAAAAATTTTAATCTAAAAGTTTTGAAATGATTCAAAAATAAACTGGAGGTTTAATTTTGACTTTCTGATTTTGACTTTCTTATTCCTTTTTCACTTTCTTGCTTTGTTTTATTCCAATTTTATATTTTGTTTCATTTCAACTCTTGTTTTGACTCTCACTTCATTCTGACTCATTTCACTCCAAATTGATGTGAAAATGTTTCACCTCAGTGTGTATAGGGATGGTCTTGTCACATGTTATCCTGTGTGCTATTTCACTGGCTGACTGCACATTCTCTCAGATTGGTTCAGTATATACACATGAAATCACAAGGTGTGCAGCAGCATTCTGTCAAAGGCCAGGCTCAGTTTTGGGGATTGACGTTGCATGACTGAGAGCCTGCATTGCTGGTGAAAGGAAGCAAGGATTGTCAGGTGTTTTGTCTGTCTCTTACCTCCCACAACTGCTGTGTGCTGCTGTGAAGCAGGACATATTCATTGATTTCAACTCACAAAGTCCCCCCCCCCCGCCCCCATTCTGAAAGATTAAAAGAGGGAATGGCAGCAATTCAGGTCAGACTCAGCAATTGTTGGACTCCCAAATAATCAATTCTTTCTGATGCTGCTCCCACTATAAGCAACGTTGCACCTTCCCTCACACAGTCCCTGCCTGAGAGCTGTTAGCTGAATTGGCAAGCCCTAGCATGAGGGTGCTTGAAAACATCATTCTCTGCTGAGCACAGATGTCTCCTGCTCCTTCTAGTTCATGTAAATAACTGCTATGCAGGGAAATCTCCATAGAGGAGCTTGCTGACTTCCGGCTCTCCCTTTCTGCAAGCAACAAGGCTGGAGAGAATTCTCCTGTTTAAGGAATGGGGTCCCAAACAGAGCACTTTTAAAGTATTAACACATTTTTGATATTAACACCCAATAGCACTACTGTTAAATAATTATTGGTAATCCTGCTTGTATTGCCATTTTAGTAAGCCTGAAAGAGGTACACTGAAGTGGCACACCCAGAAAAGTATACACAAGTTGCTTTTTGTATCTCTGTGGATAACACTTTTCATGTCAGTAATCAGCTGGAGGTCAGGTTAATGTTTCATTCTGTTTTATCCAATTCTTCTTTTTAAAAAAAATATATTAGTGATTGAACTAACCCTTCCTTCAGAAGAGCTTAATACAGCTCTTGGTGATATTTTACAATTAAGATATAAACATTTTTGTTCACACTGTGTTTTTGTTGTTTTGTTCCTGTTGATTGTCCTTCAGATTGTTGTTGATGATAGCACTGCTCCGCACTTCAAAGCTATTTCTAATTTAGGCACTATATGTTAGACTAGAGCTGGTCAGAAAGTAGAGTTTCCATCCCACAGAAAATTCTGACCTTTTGAAATTTGTTTTCTTCACAAATCAGGAAAAAAAAGTCAAAATTTTCCATCGAATGGAAATTCTAAAATGCTCTGATTGGAAACTCATCTATATTAAACATTTTGATAATGTTGAAAAAAATGTTTTGACCTTTTCCAGCTTGAAACAGGTAGTCCACGGGTGGCCATTTTGAATTCAATTTTCAGTGCACCAGTTAGTCAGAGTGGTGAGAGGAGGCTGCGTGAGAGAGAGTAAGATTGATACTCACACTAACTAAAACCTTCCTAGAGGGACTGGGTTGGAGATGAGGGGAAGTGGTGGGAATGAAGCAGAGTGGGGAGGGGAAAGAAAGGTGAAGGAGGGAGTAAATTCAGCCCTCACCAGTCAAGATGGACATGCTCCAACATTTGGGAACATTTCTCAGAGGTGACAGGGCAGCCTTGAAAACGGAGACCAGATCTGGCTGAGCCTGTAAGCTGAGAGGGAGCAGGCTACAGGACTGCTCTCTTCTGTGTGTAGCAGAGGCAGGAGCTGCAGACTGCAGAGTATGGACTGTGTTGGAGTTGCAAGCTATCACTTTAACTAAGAGTACGTGGGGGAGTGATTCCTGGCTCTGTGTCAAGGTTTCTTCCCCATTCTGAACTCTAGGGTACAGATGTGGGGACCTGCATGAAAACCTCCTATGCTTACTTTTACCAGCTTAAGTTAAAACTTCCCCAAAGGTACAAACTATTTTACCTTTTGCCCTTGGACTTTATCGCTGCCACCACTAAACATCTAACCGGAATATTACTGGGAAAGATTCCGTTTGGAAACATCTTTCCCCTCAAAATCCTCCCAACCCTTACACCCCCTTTCCTGGGGAAGGCTTGATAAAAATCCTTACCAATTTGCATAGGTGATCACAGACCCAAATCCTTGGATCTTAAGAACAATGAAAAAGCAATCAGATTCTTAAAAGAAGAATTTTAATAGAAGAAAAAGTAAAAAGCATCACCTCTGTAAAATCAGGATGATAAATACCTTACAGGGTAATTAGATTCAAAACATAGAGAATCCCTCTAGGCAAAACCTTAAGTTACAAAAAGACACAAAAACAGGAATCTACATTCCATTCAGCACAGCTTATTTTCTCAGCCATTTAAAGGAATCAGAATCTAACGCATATCTCGCTAGATTACTTACTACATTCTAAGACTCCATTCCTGTTCTGTCCCCAGCAAAAGCATCACGCAGACTGAGAGAGAGCCTTTGTTTCTCTCCCCCCTCCAGCTTTTGAAAGTATCTTGTCTCCTCATTGGTCATTTTGGTCAGGTGACAGCGAGGTTATCCTAGGTGAAAGGGTTTTACAGGTGAAAGGGTTTTCCTCTGGTCAGGAGGGATTTTAAAGGTGTTCTCCCTTCCCTTTACATTTATGACACTCTGTTTGCAGGCAAGGGAGTTCTGTAGAGGAGCATATGAACTGGGTCTCAGAGGTCTGTTTTCAAGAAGCTAGCCTGCAGCAAACTGGGTTGAGTAGTGCCTCGCTGCCTTAGGGAGCAGCCTGCTTTCTCATAGACTTTAAGGTGAGGAGGGACCATCATGATTATCTAGTCTGACCTCCTGCACATTGCAGGCTACAGAACTTCCCCCACCTACTCCTGTAATAGACACCTAACCTCTGACTGAGTTACTGAAGTCCTCAAATCATGATTTAAAGACTTCAAGTTAGAGAGAATCCACCATTTACACTAGTTTAAATCAGCAAGTGATCTGTGCCCGGTGCTGCAGAGGAAGGCGAAAAACCCCCAAGGTCTCTGCCAATCTGACCCAGGGGAAAATTCCTTCTCCACCCCAAATATGGCAATGAGTTCAACTTAGATCACATCAGGAAGACCCACCAGCCAGACACCTGGGAATGGATTCTTTCTTGTAACTCAGAGCCCTCCCCATCTAGTGCCCCATCTCCGGACGATGGGGATTTTAGCTACTAGCAATCACAGATGGGCCACATATCATTGCAGGCAGTCCCTTCATACCATCCTTTCCATAAATGTATCAAGCTCAGTCTTGAAGTCAGTTATGGTTTTTGCCCCACTGCTTCCCTTGGAAGGCTGTTCCAGAATTTCACTCCTCTGACGGTTGGAAACCTTTCTTCTAATTTCAAGTGTAAATTTCTTGATGGCAAGTTTATATCCATTTGTTCTTGTGTCAACATTGGCGCTTAACTTAAATAATTTATCTTCCTCCTTGGTATTTATCCCTCTGATGTATTTATAGAAAGCAATCATATCTCCCTTCAGCCTTCATTTGCTTAGGCTAAATAAGCCAAGCTGGTTGAGTCTTCTCTCAAAGGTCTGGGGGTGGTTGGCTCACTACAAAAGCGATTTTCCCTCTCTTGGTATTGACACCTCCTCATCAATCACTGGACCATGTCCACCCTGACTAAACTGGCCTTCAACATTGGTTCTCCACTTGTAAGGTAACTCCCTTCTCTTCATGTGCCAATATATATTTATGCCTGTTTCTGTAATTTTCACTCCATGCATCTGAAGAAGTGGGTTTTTTACCCATGAAAGCTTATGCCCAAATAAATCTGTTAGTCTTTAAGGTGCTACCACACTCATTATTGTTTTTGTGGATACAAACTAACATGGCTACCCCTTTGATACTCTCAAGGAAGGTTTTCCATGCCTCTGATCATTCTGCTAGCTCTTCTCTGCACCTGTTCCAGTATGAATTCATCTTTCTTAAATATGGAAGACCAGAATTGCATATAGTATTCCAGATGAAGTCTCACCAGTGACTTGTATAATGGCAATAACACTTCCCTATCTCTACTGCATATGCCTTGCCTGATGCATCCTAGGATTGCATTAGTCATTTTCATGGCTGCATCACATTGGCAGCTCATAGTCATCCTGTGATCA
Organism: Natator depressus; assembly: GCF_965152275.1. NCBI lineage: Eukaryota > Metazoa > Chordata > Testudines > Cheloniidae > Natator > Natator depressus. The sequence goes on along the minus strand of NC_134234.1, from coordinate 288,766,245 downwards.
ACCAATACACTCAGGTCTTTCTCCTGTATCGCTTCCAACTGATAAGTCTCCAACTTATAGCAAAAATTCTTGTTGTTAGTCCCTAAGAGCATTACTTTGCACTACGATATTTCACCCCATTTCTTTTACTCCAGTTTTCGAGGTCCTCCAAATCTCTTTGTATGATATGCCATCCCCCTGTGTAATGACAGTACCTCCTAACTTCCTGACATCTTAAAATTTTGTTAGCACACTCCCACTCTCTGTTTTTTGTTCTTGTGTGTTAAGGTTTGGAATTTCACAAAATAAAGTAGTGTTACATTGCAACTTTCCAGACAGAGTATTGTATGTTTTTATCTAATATCTCTGTTTGTATGCCATGAACTTTATGGAGAAAAACTGGTGATAAGGATGGGATATTTTAAAAAAGGATAAAATGGTTATATATGGCAATATGGGAAGTTTCCAAATTATTGAAAAAGAGGAAGTTTTTGCAACATATATTCAGAGAATTTGAGCAGTTATTTTTATGCAAATGATATAGAAGATACTGATAAAAGGCTATTTTCCTAATTCGGGCAGGAAAAACAATACAGGACTTTAAAACATATGTTTTTTCACAAGAACCTGGTAAACTGAAGAATAAGATGTAAGAGAGATTCTAAGGAAGTACGTAATGCACACCTGTAGTGTCCTGACATAAACAACACTTCAGCCACGTGGTTCCTTTAGCCTCCTGCATCCTATGGTGACCATATTTTTGTCCTCTCTGAACACATTACGCTATGTTCTGTGGAGTGACAGTGGTGGAATGAGCTGATGATCTCATGGAATGTACTGGTGGTGTCAGCTTGTGTTCTGTAACAAGATAGTGCCTGTTTGCTTTCCTCTTGACCTAGTCTGCTGCTGTTTTTGGTCACCATCTGTTTCACTATGCCTGATGTCTGCAGACTTTTGGGTATGGGACCCAAATTGACCCTACATATACACAGCTGGCAAATGGCACTGTTATTATCCACAGGATCAACTCATTGCCAAGCCCTGCAGGCTATCGGTCAAATACATTTTGCTGGATGGGGTGGAAGGACAGAAGTTGTTGATGGTGATGCAGTGTGGGAGAACTTCCGTCCCCCTAGTATTCCCACCAAAACAATATCAGTAGAGATGGAAACAGTTACAGCTCTCAAGTGGGAGGAAAAGTCACTAATAACCATATCTTTTTCAATACTAAAGTAGCAGAGCAAAGTTTTAGCGGGGGCTATAGCTGATCATCTCAGGACCTGTCGGTGTCAACCTGTAGAAGAAAAGCATCCTGCAGGATTCACTGGAGTGGCACTAACATCCTCCTCCTCTCCTAACTGTTAGCACCACCTCCCACTTCCTGACTAGTCAATAGTGCCCCAGGGAAATATTCCAGGGAGGAGCTGCCTGCCTCAAGCAAAATAGAGTCTGTGGACCAAGAAGGCCAATGGCATTTTGGGATGTATAAGTAGGGGCATAGCGAGCAGATCGAGGGATGTGATCGTTCCCCTCTATTCGACACTGGTGAGGCCTCATCTGGAGTACTGTGTCCAGTTTTGGGCCCCACACTACAAGAAGGATGTGGATAAATTGGAGAGAGTCCAGTGAAGGGCAACAAAAATGATTAGGGGTCTAGAGCACATGACTTATGAGGAGAGGCTGAGGGAGCTGGGATTGTTTAGTCTGCAGAAGAGAAGAATGAGGGGGGATTTGATAGCTGCTTTCAACTACCTGAAAGGGGGTTCCAAAGAGGATGGCTCTAGACTGTTCTCAATGGTAGCAGATGACAGAACGAGGAGTAATGGTCTCAAGTTGCAATGGGGGAGGTTTAGATTGGATATTAGGAAAAACTTTTTCACTAAGAGGGTGGTGAAACACTGGAATGCGTTACCTAGGGAGGTGGTAGAATCTCCTTCCTTAGAGGTTTTTAAGGTCAGGCTTGACAAAGCCCTGGCTGGGATGATTTAACTGGGAATTGGTCCTGCTTCAAGCAGGGGGTTGGACTAGATGACCTTCTGGGGTCCCTTCCAACCCTGATATTCTATGATTCTATGATTCTATGACTCTTCCTCCTGGACATCTGGTTCCCATCCCTTCACTTCCTGGGATCAGGGCTGATGGAGGGCAGGGGGAATAAAATTGTACAGGGGTCCAAGGTCAGCTCTCCTCAAAAAATGTCAGTAATATCTGAGGAAATAAAGTGAATTGGGAGGTGATGGGTCCCCAGCAAACATGATGTACTGGAGCCCCAGATTTCTCTCAAGGGGCCTGCCTAGATTCATGGTGCAGAGCTTCTCCATTGAGGAAAACCATGTCTTGAGAGGTGGTCTTCCTTTCTCAGACACTAAACTGCTCCTTAAAAGTAGTAGATCTGAGGGAAAGTATCAATAGACCAAACCAATCACCCCTAAACATTACAGAAATGAAAGGTGGTAAAAAGTCCCCTTCTTCCAGAAGATGGTTGACAGTTAGTTGGAAGTCCATGATAGGAGTTAAAGGGATTCTCTGGAGATGATGTTTAAATGTCATCAGAATATTCAAACACCTGGATTCAACTATCAGCTTACCTACCTTTAATATTTAAATAAACTGCTTAAAAACTATATATAAATAGGATATATATTTTCCTGATGTCCATATATATTTTTCTTATTGGGGAAATTTGACAGTTTTTTAATATTATAATTATAATTAACAGTAACTATTAACAAGCATATTGCAATGTCAAAAATACTGTATAACACGGTGAACAAGCCTAGGCACTCAAGGGGATAGATTAGATGACCAAATAGCTCTTTTTAAATTTCCTACTTCTATTATGCCTTTTCTATTTATACAAATATCCTTACAGCATTATCTATATTGGACAATATGTATTAGGTGTCATATACAGAAACTTCAGAAATATATCAGGCGTACTTGTAGTCCTTTTGTTCAGAAACCCACTGTACAGTAGTTCAGCCATCCATCATAAAATTCTGTAAATCTAATCTTATTAGAGAAGTGAAGAGATTCCATTTTCTTTGAAATAGGATCTTTCCAGGCAAGGATATTTCAGAAGTTAGCTGACTTCTATGAGCAGGCAGCACTGTGAAGCTGCAGGCTAGGTAGAACTTGACTAATGCCTCCTGTGACTGACACTATTAATGACTTCTTCAGTGTGCTCTTCTGCAGATTAGCATGTTCTGCTATGCAGTGCTCTCCACGGTGCCTTTCTCAATGCCCTACATTGATAAAAATCAGATGAACTGCAAAAACCTACTTCTAATCTAGCAAATTTTCTTAAAGAATTCCCTTGCTCAAGCTGTGGGACTTCACTTCCAAACAAGCTTTCAAGCTACATGCAGAAATGACCCAATTTTGAACTACATGCAACACACTGAGACACGCTTTGGTAGGAGAGGAAAAGTTCTAAGAGCTTGTTACTTTCTTGAAACCACTTAATTGAAATAATTGAATATTTCTCCAAATTATATAACAACAAAACAATAACAGCTCAGGTTCCTCGGCCAATGAAATGACTGAGGCATATGTTTGGGCCCAATCTACAAAATATCATTTGCCACTGGCAACAGTATCATGGTTCTCTCACTTGTACCCAATTGCTCTTCTGTGGGGCATGGGCCAGTGAGGACAGAGACAAAGGTGCAAGTTCTGGCAGCATCTTTTGTATAATTTGAACAACCCCCAAGCTGTCTTGACTGCTGTGAAGATGGACAGCACCACACAAACCCTTCAGAACAGCACATCAAATCTGTATTAACAATCACCCCTCCCTATAAGTCTAACCCCACTAAGGGGAAATGGAGCCCATTCTGCCAGGACAAACCAGCACAGATGTGGACCCTTTTAAGCTTACCTGGGATATAATACACCACGAGCAAACCTCTTAACCAATTCTCAATGCATGAGAGTATGCCCAGGTTGAAAATATCAGCCTCTTTGTTTGAGAAGTGCACACCATCCACATGGTGGTCACAGGCAACACTCTCATGCTTCAGCATGTGGCCACCATCGAAATGTAAGTTAGTCCTTACTGGTATACGGTGCCCAATCCATAGCCACCAGTTTGCATGTACTCCACCAAGCACATCACAGTAGCAGCTTGGATCAAACTAACACAGCCACCAGAGACAACAAATAGCCTTATTGCAGCCCAGTCCCGTTCAGACAGGTGAGCAGCTCAGTCCCCTTTACCTCAACCAAACAGCCATTTCAGTGGCATAATCAGGAAGAAAAGGCCCATTGTGAAATACCCCTAGAACAAGGGTTTCCCCAGAAGGCACACAATTTATGTAAGCCACCCAAGAACAGAGGATGTGCTGGGGGAGAGTTTTGGACCACAGCATTGCTGTGCTTCAGGTATTCTCAGCTGATGCAATGGCTCCAGAGGTTGCTTTAATTTATGCCAGGGACAGAAAAGACCTTTTCTGGCCATGAAATGTTGGTTGAATAAGGCACAAAGCTACCTTTGTGCCCTCCCTCCCCCAACACATTCATACATTCAGTTCCTTTACCATGCATGATGGGCCAGGATGAATCAGGGCCACTGTATGCAAGTACTTTGTTCACACCAAATAGATGTTTTGCCAGCCAGAAAAAATCACATAAATATGAGAAGGAGTGGAGATGGTTATACATCAACCCAAAAATGGACCTCTTTTAACAGTATCTTTAACATAATTTAGGCAAGTGATGTTCTATTTGTTCAAAAATGCAATAGTCCCATTTTGTGCCTTCAGAAAATCACATTCTGTATTTGGATGTACAACATGTATAGTTGGATATTTATCTTGTTTCTACACCAGGTTGGGTTTTGCATGTGCAAAGTATTGCACATCATGCACATCAAAATTGCAGGCACAAATTTAGATGGTGAAGATTTAAGGGCTCTTTGAAAATGTGCTCCAATTTCAGAGGATTATTTGCCTGTTCCAATGCCCACTGAAGTCAATGGGAGTTTATCCATTGCCTGCTAGCTCTGCATCGGGTCATATAAAGAGATCCAACTCTGCATCCTGTATGCATAGCCACATCCATTTCAAAAGGAGCTTTGCAATATTAGATTTCTAGCACAGTTTGTACTACATGTCCAGAGTTTTCCAAATCTGTTCAGCCGGTCTTTACTTAGGCCAAGTATATTTCAGCTTCTCTATATTACTATATAGAAATTGGTTTTGTTATTCAGTGGTTGAAAAATGTATGTTTAACATTCAGCAACTGCCGGTGTAATGTTGATCTGCAGCCAGAATGTACAATTCTAAAAGGCTGATGTTTGAACACATACTACAACACAGCAGAATTGAAGGTGAAAGTTCAAGTGCTGCAATTTCAAACAATCAATGGTAATTTTTGGCACCCTTGGGTTAGTCGTGCTGGCATATGGCAAGCAAACAAACCACTAAGGTTAAGTATGAATCATCAATATCAATGTAACTCACCTTATCTATTTTTCATTGGTTGACTAAACTCTTGCCATTGAGCTCTTGCTCTCTCCTGTTTGCTTGCTTACTTTTTATTACAGCAAAGTGTATCTTGAAAACCTTGTGCCTGGATTGCCTCAGATTAGAGACAATTCAGATGGAAATCTGTTTGATACTTTCCTTACTAGGTACCTTGACAAGAGCAATGTGTAAATCACTATAGTGATTTCTTTTATTACTCGAGGAAACCCAGACACTTTTCCATCCACCCTCTGTTTTTAAATTGTATCGTCAAAAGATTCCCTTATCCTACAACTTTTGCTATAATGCTTGTGTGCCTTGGAATTAACATAATATCTCAGATGTGCACTTATCAGATCCCACTTGTGAAGCATAATTGGGTCAGTTGGCTGGCAAACCTTCCAGGAGTGTGTAGGAGTAGTGCTGCTCAGGAATTTTTCATCATCAAAATGATGATCGTCAAAACTAGAATGTTTTGCAGAGATGTTTTGATTTCAGTTACTTGTTGCAGACAGACAGGCAGGCTTCTGTGGTTTTCTGCCAGCTCGACAGGCAAGCCACTAGGGACCCCAAGATTTCTATGGTCTGTGGCTCCAAGGCACCTCTGCCATGCAGACTCCTGCGATTGGGAACCCAGAGCTTTCAGGGTCTCTGTTGCAAAGCCAGACACATGAAAGGCTTATCTCTAGCAGGGGCTCTCAGGGTGTAGGCTCACAGTTCCATGGCAAAGAGACTGGAAGTCTTGAGATCCCCAGCTTCAGATGGGGCTGTCTGGATTTTTAAGCTCCCTGCTCTCTGACAGAGATCCCGGCAGCTCTGGAAGCATTGGCTGAAGTTGCAGCTTTCAGGGTTTATATGCTCAGTGTTCTATATCAGGGGACTCCCCTGATTCCTGGAAACTCTGCAGGCTGCCCTTGACTCCCTGGGAGCAGCTCAGGGAGTCCTCCAGGAGTTGGGGGTAGCCAACTGCTCCATTTTTTCCTCAACAAAATTGAACCAAAATAGTTATATTTTTGCAAAACAAAAAATATTGAATTTATTTTTGATGGGAAATTTTGGGATTTCTAGGTTTTGCTTGGGATTGCAATGAAAACTTTTCAAAATGTTGGAATTTCTTGTGGAATAGAAATTGGGAGTTTATATCAGTTCTAACAGTGTGTTGGTGAATCATCAGCAGGAGATACTCTTTCACTTCAGCCAGCACCGACCCAATTTCCCAGCATGGTACTTCGAGACCACTGCTCTCTTGGAAGTTACTGTTTTTTGGATGACACACAAAACACAGGCATGTCCATCTGTGATCATTAAACGACAGTTTCCAAGAACAAGGATATTAACTCTAGAGATGGTTGGGAATTTTATTATGACATATTTCTTCATCCAAAAATGTCAGTTCATTGAAACAGACACTTTTGTTGGCAAGTCAGTTTTGATAAATTTCTTAACTTGAAATTGTTTTGCTAAAATCTTTTTTAAAAGTTGAAATATGCTGTTTTAACATTTTCAAAACAAGCATTTACTGTTTTTCTCTTGTAAATGAATTTTTGTTTAGAAATTTAAACCAATTAAAAATAATAATAATTAATCTACGTAAAAATGAAAATTTTCAAAATTATTGAAAAATTTTGATTGACCCAAACTGATTTTTTTTGGCTTTTCGGTTCCCAATTTTATTTTTTCTTTGAGATTTCAATTTTCATTCCAATGGAAATGTTTTCTGATATCTACAAAATTTTCATGAAATGGCAAAAAGTATTTCATGTCCAGCTCTAATTAACTCCAGTGAAGAAAATTACATTTTGATGATCTATATTTCCTCTGTAGTTTCATTTATGTATGATGTTTTTCTTCATTTCCTACCCTAAACTGTTCTATTTGCCATTATAGTTGATGTGTTGCTCCCCCGAGGTAGCTGCATTTCAGTAGTGGATGGAATTATTTCTTTACCAAAAACTGAACTTAAATGTCTTTCTACCTAATCACTTCATTAAGGAGAAATAAGAGCAGTTATGTACATTATTCATCTAATTAGGCACCAGTGAAATCTCATGTCACTTTAAAAATACATCGCTGCTTCTTAATTCAATATTCAAGTGTCCTACTGTACTACTTACATGTTTTGAAACTGTTGCTATGTCTTTGTGAAATGATATCCAGCTTCAACAGACAAGTGCATATGGAGTTTGAGGAAAATATCTGGGGTTATGTGAATGAATTTATTTTGAAGGCAAAAATAAAAATGGAAAGCCTTTTTATTTCACCTAAACTACTGGATTGCACAGTTTATAAATACAAAGTAACACAGACAAGTTGTACAGAAGTATAAGAGAGAGCCTCTGAGCTGCAGTTTATATTTCAAAGTCCCACTGGAGGCTTCAGGGGACTTTTTTATTGCTCCAATCCTTTCTTCTAGTATTTTGTGTGACATTACAGGAGACTGATTACTGACTAGCACCACGAGTGAGACATGTGCCAAAAATCTCACACAAAAGAAAACCAGAACATTTTGCCTTTGCACAGCTTACTCTATCAAGACAAAAGAATCAAAAACCTTCTACACACAGTCTAGAATTCTTTCAACACAACAATAGTTTTTAGCAGCCTAAACAGGCTTTTTGCTGAGTAAAATTGAAAGCTGTACATCCCAGTGGGGGATGGAAACACCTGAAGATCAAAGGTCAAATTTTACAGCAACAGAAAGCGCTCGCTGCTGGAGGGAGAGGGAGAAGGGGTAAAAATGAGGCCTACATGGGGCGACTCCTTCCCTCGGTACCCCATTGACATGAAAATGTGCAAGGGAGAGAAGCATCTCTGGGAGTCTCTTCTTCCTCCAGCTAAATGACCTTTTGAAAAGAAACTGCGGAGGGGAATCAAGCAGAAAGTGAAGCCAGCAGAGCAGCTGTAGGATCAGTTCGAACAGGGAGCTTGGGACACTGATGTCCTCAGACTGCTGTCTGCAGTTTTCTCTCTCAAAATTCTCTCCTCTGGGTTGACTGGCTGTTTGTTCCAACTCCTCCTGCCCCTTCCTCCCTTTTCTGTTTGTATGTTTGAGTGTGAATATTACAGATCTTCTCTATGAATGAGAGATATCTATCTCTGTGTAAATAGTTAGGTTCCAGTACGTGGCCCTCAAGAATCTGTAGCATAGCAACTGGGTTGTGTAGGACCAATATAACTTGTTTTTGTGTGCTGTGCAAATGACTTCTTATGTGCAGCGCTGTGACTGGGGCTGAGGAAGCCACAGTCCCATGGCCCTACTGGGAATGCTCAAAGTGCAACACCAGTATAAGAGGGAGCAGCCTGGCTCAGTCTGGGTGGACTGCCGTAGGGGAAGGTGGTGTACTCCTGGCCCCTGCTGAAGGGCCGCGGGCACTTCACGACATGGAGGCCAGCCAGCTGACAGCAACCCTCAATCCCCAGGTGCTGGACGCAACTGAGGGAGAAGGAACTGAGGAAATTAGGAAGCCACGAGATGGGGAGAAGCAGGTAGGAACTAACCCAGAGAGTTTTTGCAGGGACTTGGTTGGACAACTGGAGCCTAGCTCAGCGTGTTTCGGCCAGATCCCCGCTGAGCTGGTGGCAGGCAACCCCGCCACCAACAGGGTCCTGGGTTGGTACCCAGTGAAGAGGGAGCGCTTGGTCCCCCTATCCTGGCCACCACCCACCCTGAAATGGCAGCCCATCCTGACAGTTTTTGACTCCAGGCACTCGGTCGCACAGCCCCGAGCCTGGGGGCAGTTATTGACTCCAGCCGCTTGGCTGCACAACCCCGCCTGGGGATATGCAAGCACAACCGCAGGTCTGACCTGTGATAACTTGGTGGAGAATGTGGGCAATGATTTGGGCCTGGGGGGAGGCCCATTGAAAGAGAGGCCTGCTACAGTCACCCATCTTCTTTTCCCCCCTTTTTTTTTCCTGTGGCCATTCTCTCTTTTGGCCGTGAAGGTCCCCTAGTGACCTATGTGAATGGAGGCCAAGAAGGTCCTAAAATGTCTGCTGGAGAGCCAGCAACAGCTGGCAGCCCAGCAGCATCAGCATCAAGTGCAGCTTTTGCAACAGATGGTGGTTCAGCAGCAGCAGAAATTGGCCCAGCAGCAGGGACAGCAGCAACAGCGACTGCAGGAGGTTTCCACCCTGCACCAGGCCCAACAGGAGTGCCTGAAGCAACAGGTGGTAACATTATGGAGGCTCACCCCCCTCCGGATGCCCATGCTGGTGGGTTGGGAGCTGCAGGGGGCCTGACGGGACTACCCCTATGCCTGACCAAGATGGGGCCTGGTGACAACCCAGAGGCATTTCTGGTCACCTTTGAAAGGGTCACCACCACGGCGCAGTGGCCAGGAGATCACTAGGCCACCCTCCTGGCACCATATTTGACTTGCTCTGCACGGGCTGCCTATCACAATCTAGAGCTACAGGATGCTTTAGATTACCAGAAGGTCAAAGCAGCTATCCTTGACCAGATGGGCATGTCCTCCGAAACTTACAGACAACATTTCCCTGGAAGATATACCCACTGGGGGCTCGCCCCAGGGCCGTGGCCCAGAAGCTACAGGACTACTGCTGGCACTGGCTGGAGCCAGAGGAGCGTATGGGGGCTCATGTGGCTGAAGTGGTAGTGCTGGAGCAATTCATGAGATCCTCCCTCCGGAGGAAGGGAGTGGGTGAACTGTCATCACCCGACCTCGCTCTCAGAGGCCATCACCCTGATGGAAGACTACCTGGCTGCTGAAGAGTCAGAGGTGTGAGCTAAAAGGTCTGAGACCCTCAGGGACTCAGGCCAATCTCCGGAGTGAGTCACCCGCCCACATGAACCAAAGGGTGTATGTAAGCCCACAACCCCATCCGACGACAGCTGGGTGGCACCCGCCAGAAAACAACAGTGACCTGCCCCTCAGTCGTGGGAGGAATGGGCTGCCTGGGAAGCCAGCATGTACAAGCCCCACCCAAGGTGTGATGGAGGAAGTGCTATGAGTGTGGCCAGGAAAGGCATTTCCATTGTGACTGCCCTTTTGTGGATTGCAACTATGGCCAAGCATTAGCAGCAGGATCCTGGGACTGCCAGAGGGGCCTCACCAATCTCCTGATCATACTGTGAGTGGAGGGCACCCCAGAGACTGCCCTAGTGGACTTGGAGTGTAGTCAGACTGGTGCAAGTCGATCTAGTAGGCTTCCCCAGTCCTGCAGGGGATCCCATCCTCATGCTATGTGTCCATGGGGATATACGATCGTACACTGCTGCTTGGGTACGGTTGTCGGATGCACACCAGGAGGAGGTGTGCTGGGTTGGTTTGGCCCAGAGGTTAGCCTACCCGGTGATTTTGGGGCGAGATTGGGAAGGGTTCTGCAGGATTGTCTAGGACTGGAGTCTCTGGGCACCGAGGAAGACAGGGCACGTCAGATAAAGAGGGGATTCCTGGCCCAAAGGAGGTCAGGACACCCAGAAGGAGATTCTGTTCGAACAACCAGTACCTCCCCACAACCCATCCCCGAGTCAGGGCCAACAGGAGGGAACAACCCTGAACGGCTAGACACTGGGGAGTACTTATGAGGGAACAACAGGAGGATCAAACACTGAGTAGGGCCTGGGAGCAGGTGACAAGCCCTGATGCGGATGGGGGTGCCGAGAAACAGACTCCACAGAGACTCCAGTTTGAGGTCTGCAAAGGCCGTCTATACCGGGTGGTCCAGGAGCCCCAGACCCAGGAGGAATTATGGCAACTAGTAGTTCCGCATAAGTACCAAAGGAGCCTGTTACAACTGGCGCACTTGATGCCCTGTGCTGGGCACTTGGGGAGGGAGAAGACCCTACAGCGAGTGGCCCAAAGATTCTTCTGGCCCTGCATTCACCATGAAGTGCAGAAATTCTGTGCAGCATGTCCAAAATGTCAATGGGCTGGCCCATAGTTGGGGTGCCATTTGAGAGAATTGGCCTGGACCTGGCAGGGCCCCCCAAAAAAGCGGATCTGGCTGCCAATACATACTAGTGGTGGTGGATTACGTGACCCAATACCCTGAGGCAGTCCCGCTATGGAACACCACGGCACCGACAATAGCAGCTAAGCTCCTGAAAATCTTCTCCCGGTGGGGAATACCTAGAATGAAACTAACTGATCAGGGGACCAATGTCTTGTCTAAACTGATGGCAGAGCTATGTCGATTGCTGGATATCTGAGTGCTAAACACTTCAGTATATCACCCGCAGACAGACGGCCTCGAGGAAAGATTCAACGGGACGCTGAAGTCCATGCTTAGGAAGTTTGTACAGGTTGACCCAGGCCACTGGGACAAACTGTTGCCAGCCCTGCTGTTCGTGGTGTGGGAGGTTCCCCAGGCCTCTACGGGCTTCTCACCCTTTGAACTGCCCTGGGGGATACTTGACCTCCTGAAGGAGACCAGGGAGGAGCAGGAGTCACGGGCTTTAGGCTCAGTCCTCTACATACTACAACTCCAGGAGTGGCTCCAGAAGCTCAGAGCGTTTGCAAGAGAAAACCTCCTATGGGCACAGCAGACCCAGGTGCATCACTACAACTGAGGGACATGACTGCGCACTTTTGAACCAGGAGATAGTGTCCTGTTACTACTACTCTCTACAGATTCCAAACTGCTGGCCAAGTGGCAAGGGCCATTTGAGGTGGTTAGGCAGATGGGGCCCGTAGACTATGAAGTGCAGCTTCCAGGCAGATGAAAAGAAGTCCGGACCTATCACGTAAACCTCCTAAAGGAGTGGAAGACCCAGGAGTGTTTACTGATCACCCCCAGAACCGGAACGCGGCCCACTGGCCGGCAAGCTCACAGACCTCACACCCTTTGCAATTGGAATAGGACTGGACACGGGGCAACGGGATGAATTGCGGCAGCTAGTCAGGGCCTTTGCTACAGTGCTGTCACCTCGCCCAGGGCGGACTGAGCTGGTGAGTCACCACTTCGCCATCCTCCATGGCCAGAAGGCCCGCGATAACCATCAGCTGCTGCCGAAGAAGATGTGGGGGTCGGTCCAGAGGGAGCTCCAGATGATCCTGAACATGGGGGTCATGGAGAAATCATGCAGCGAATTGCAGAGCCCTATCATACTGGTCCCAAAATCCAACAGGACTGTATGATTCTGCATAGACTTCTGGAAGGTCAATGCAATATCCCGGTTCAATGCATACCCAATGCCCAGAGTGGATGAACTACTGGAATGGCTGGATAACGTGGCGTTTATCTCAACATTAGACCTTACGATGGGGTACTGGCAAATGCCGCTGATGCCCACATCCCATGAGAAGACGGCCTTCCCTACCCCGTTCGGGCTGTACCACTTTGTCACCATGCCTTTCAGCCTGCACAGGGCTGCGGCCACGTTCCAACAACTGATGGACAGACTGTTACAACCTCACCACCCATAAACAGTGGCCTATATAGATGACATAGTGGTGTACTTCCTCACATGGAAAGGACATCTTCAGCACCTCGCAACAGTCTTGCAAGCCCTAGGAGAAGCCGGACGCACCACCAACCCAGCCAAGTGCCATCTTGGGCAGAGAGAGGTAACATATCTAGGGTATACGGTGAGCCAAGGAACTTTATGTCCCCTGGTGGACAAGGTACAACACTTACAAGACTGCCCAACACCTACAACAAAAAGGCAGGTACGCCAATTCCTGCGCCTGGCAGGATACTACCACTGCTTTGTGTTGAGCTTCACAACACTTATGGCACCTTTGGCAGACCTAACAAAGAGCTCGCAACCCCGCAAGTTACAGTGGTCAGCTGAGTGAGAGGAGGCCTTTCTGGAATTGAAGGACTGACTAAGTAGGTAGCCAGTCCTATTTCACCCAGATTTCGACAGGCCTTTCATTTTGAAGACCGATGCATCAGAAGCAGGATTCGGAGTGATGTTGTCCCAGGAGGACAAGGGAGAGGAGCATCGACTCCTCTATTTGAGTAGGAAGTTGTTCTCCCAAGAGAAGAGGTATTTGACAATAGAGAAGGAGGCCCTGATGGTGAAGTGGGCGATAAACACCCTAAGGTACTACTTGCTGGGAAACCCCTTCCAGTTGGTCACCGACCACGCGCCACTTTGATGGCTTAACAGTATGAAGGACACCAATGCCAGAGTCATGAGGTGGTACCTTTCACTCCAGCCATATGACTTTCCAGTTGCCCACCAACCCAGTAAGGCACACACAAACTCACACTTCTTTTCCCGCACAGGAGGGGAAGATGTGGAAGAGGGGCCACCACCGGACATCCTGTTAAGGTGGGGGTTGTGACGGGACACGCATGCCCCGCATTGGGACAGTGGGGGTTAATCCCTCACTGTAGGCTGAGGAAGCCACACCCCCACATCCCTACTGGGCATGCTCAAAGTGCAACACCAGTATAAGAGGGAGCAGCCTGGATCAGTCTGGGAGGACCACCATAGGGGAAGGGTTGTGTTGCGTTGCTGGCCCCCTGCTGAAGGGCTGCAGGCACTTCATGAGGCAGAGGCCAGCCAGCTGACAGCAACCCTCAACCCCCAGGCACTGGATGCGACTGACGGAGAAGGAACCGAGGGAACTAGGAAACCATGAGATGTGGAGAAGTGGGTAGGAAGTAACCCAGAGAGTCTTTGCGGGGAGTTTGTAGGACAACCTATTTTGTGCGGGGAGTTTGTAGGAGGCTAGCTTGGTGTGTTTCAGCTGGATCCCCACTACTGACAGACCTGGTCCTCATCAGCCTTGAATGTTGGGGAGTCAGGGGAAGGCACATTGATAAGGAGATGAAAAGTAAGAGAGTGTCAGGAAGTTAGTGAACTGAGAGATCAGAGGGTCCAAATGCAACATGGATAAAAGGCTTAATCCACAGCCAATTGAAGGGTTCCCCATTGACTTCAGTGGGCTGTGGATGAAAAAGAGAAGGCAAGAGGGGGAGGGTCATGGTTGGGTTAGAGGATAGAGAAAATGAAAATAAATGCAAGTCCAAGATTTCATTATTCACTATTTCTGTTTTAAAAGTTGGCACCCAATCAGAGATCAGAAACAATAGCATGGGGTTTAAGTAACCAGTCACACCACACAAATAATGTATATTTAAAGTGAACAACTTTTAATCTGAAAATTGTTCATCAGAATTATTTGGTGAATGCACTCTGTGCTTCATGATGTTAAGATGGAGTTAAAGTTCAGAGGTAGGGCAACTAGACAACTTTAATTCTATCCTGTAGTAAGTCCATGAGGGAAAAAACAGAAAAAAAGTCAAAGATGTGTTTTTAAAATCAGTTTAAACAAATCTGAGAGCACAAATACAAAAATGAATTCATCACAATTGTATGACACTTGCACAGTGTCATCAGAGGACAGAGTTTAAGCTGTTTGCATGCCTTGAGTGTGTATTTCCATATCTGAATGTATCTGGATTTATTATAAATTTAACCTTAATTCTCAATTTCCAAGATTTGCAATGCATAGTTTGGGAATACAACACCCTGGTAATACTCTAGTGTACCAAATTCTATGTAGCTTTCATCTGGGATAAAAAGGTAATTTGAAATGAATTAGTCCTCTACTTACCTGTCAGGATTCTGAAAAGATGTTGATATATAAATGATACTTCTGTGAGTATAAGGCACCACACAGACCTTTATATTGGGTATATGGAACACATATAAAATACAAGACTTTTGTTCTCATATCCATAATGCAGTTCATGGTAACATCCTCTTAGTTTCTTTGAGAAAAAGTTTTATTCCCAGTAACAATCCTATTTTGCTTTAACCCTTTCTTCAGTCAAAGGGAAAATATATTTTTGTCTTTTCTTTCATTAAAATCATCATATCAGTCTTCATGCAGCTTTATTTTAATCTTTAAAAGTCCACTATTTTGGAAAGGACAAAGAAGAGAGGTTTGGATTAAAAAAAGAATTAGATAAATTCATGGAGGATAGGTCCACCAATGACTATTAGCTAAGATGGTGAGGGATGCAGTCTAAACCTTCAACTGCCAGAATCTGGGGCTTGAGGATAGGGAATTGATCACATGATAATCACTTTGTTCTAGTCATTCCCTCTGAAGCATGTGGCACCAGCCACTGCTGGAACACAAGATACAGGGCTAGATAGACCATTGGTCTGACCCAGTATAGCCACTCTCATGTTCTTAGGAGCATCCTCTCAGGCTAGATTTCTAAGTCACTTGATATTTGATCATTTTTAAAGACTGCATTGTATAAAGTGATATCTAAACGACCAGCGTAGGCTAGAAGTTTTATTGCAGCTGCCTCATATCAAACCTCTTTGGTTGTCCTGCAGTGAGCCAAATTGCTCTGTCAAAAATATGTTTCCTGTTTACTCATCTTCCTACTAGTATCAACTTCAGTCAACCACTTCCTCCTAGCCCAGTCCAAAGCAATCAATAGAGAGAATTCAGCTTCAATCTTGACAGTTTTTGGTGAGCCAAAATTCCTCAGAAGTTACAACAGACACTGAACAAGTGAAAACTCTAATTTGGGATATGTTTGACATGCTAGGCTATTTAGAGCCTACTGGAAGATGATGATTAAAAAAAAAAAGACTACTTTACTATACTGTTTTTCTTTCCTGAGAAGAAGCAAGAAGCACTTTTGGAATACTATGGGAGTAATTCTGTCTGTGGTGGGTTTACAATCATCCAGAAGCTGAAGGTTTTATAATAAAAGATGACTCCCTAGGCTTAAGTTGATGAATGACTATAATTTTCCATTGGACATCCTGAATCGGCTAGCCTGCCACAACACTGAAGAGGTTCTCTAATTCCAAATTGACAGTATAATTCTAAAATGTGAAAGTCTACTGTGCAAATTCATGGAAAATGTGTTGACATTCAAATACTGATGAGGGGAAAATATAACATTACTTATTTCCGAAGGACAGAGTTTTGGAATGAATTCTGCAACTTTAATGCAAGGAAAAATATAATGAGGACCAAGACAAGGTATGGGACAACACAAGCCATAACCCAATGGTGAGCAACTTAACAGATATAACAATTAAAGTCATTTTCCAGCAATACCTAGGCCCTAGCTAAAATGTATGGACAAAAAATACCCCACCAACCTCCCATTCAGGGAGTGGAGGGGCAGAGGTTTACATGTTCATGTGTTTCTTTCTCACAGTAGGAATTTGGGAACATTCATGCTAAGAGTTAAGAGAATTCCCCATGTATCATTGATCTGGCTAGTCATGTTGAAAAATAATTAGTATGAAACACGAAAGTTCCACATCAACATGGCAAAAACATGTAAAAGCATTTTATTCCCAATGAAAACCATTATTTGAAACTAGATCTGGGTATACAATCCTAACTAGATGGCAGCAATCAGAGTTTCCATCTGAGGGGAACAGTAGTAATAACTATGTTTTGCTAAGTAGATGGAAAAAAGACACAGGCTGTGGTGAAGACATTAGTACTTACATAATGTATGGTCAAAAATTGTCTTGTGAAAGGAAAAATGGTTAAGATCACAAACAGGGAACTGAGCTCAGCTTTCCTGAGTTCCAGTCCAGTGTCTTAACACATCACCTCAGGCTTGAGTACTCATTGAAGTTAATGGCAAAGTTTGCCTTGACAGGAATGTTGCATGATTAAGACCTCAATCTCTCTGCATCAGTTCCCAATCTGAAAATGGGGTGAATACTACTCCCTCTCTCTGTCTTGTCTATTTAGATTTGAAGTTCTTCGGGTCAGGGATTATGTGTATATATAGCACTTACAAAAATCTGGGCATTATCATCACACAAATTAATCATAATTGTTAATAAACTCAAGAATGATATTCTCATAATATTTTGAGTGCCAGGTGCAAAAGAATCTGGCCTGAGGAAAGATGTGCTCATAGATTTATCAAGGAATTAAAGAAGTATTCTCCTTTAATGCAGATAGGATGAACCACTTATTTCTGTCACTCATATTATTCAAATAATGGAAAAATACAAAAATACAAGCAGTCAGTGTCACTGTCTATTGTTCCATTTTGTATTACAAGTGTACAGACACACATTTGTAAAGTTTGCTTTTTAAATAAAGAGAATAAAAACAAAGCCAATATGAACATACTGGGAAAAGACAAGAAAGCAGATTTCTGTAGCTTTTCAACTCCAAATGAGATTTCGTTTGGCATCTGTGTTGATATAACAATTCAGTGGAGGAGACTGTATGTCTCTTTTCAGTCACTCTAGAACACCTTTTATATTTAATCCTTACACTAATGCCAGTGATTTAAAAAGCATGATTCAAAACTAGCCCAAAATTCAAAGGTTACAGAATCAAACAATGTAGATTTCAATGTGGTGAATTATCTCTTACCAAGAAGTAAGAGGGTGGGTTTGTTGGACTGCAAGCCACCTGGTCAGCTATTTGATTGATTGACAAAGTAAATGCCAGCTTAAATTTAGTGAATGCAGATGCCCCAAGAGCCTGGCAAGCCAGTCACACTTGGCAGGTTTTTGTACCAGCTTGCCAAGCCAGAGACAGGCAAGCAAGAAAGTGAATAGTAATTCTGTTTTTCCTAAGTACTAAATAGATTATTCGGGGGGGTGGGGGAATGTTACAAATTATGAGTCCCAAAACTAGCATATTCAAAATACAATTGCCACTACGGATGTGTGGGTGGGCTGGCAAATACCCATTCAGTATCCATTTGAGACAAGTGAGAAAATCCTTTGTTCATAAGTATCAATAAGCTCAAGGCCAGCTCTATAAATAAGCACCAAATGGATTTTGTGGGATGATTTGATTTCTATTAGATTCCATTTTCAAATGTTAGCAATGCTTGATTTTCATATTCTCTCTTCCAATAAATTGAAGCTATTGTGAAATGTAGACTTAGGATATTGCTGTACTTAACATGGGCGGGGGCGGGGGAGGGGGGAGGGAGCCAAAAGTGAAGTCCTAAAAGCAGTTTTCAGCTTCTAGGTGACATTCAAAACTGTAGTCCAGCAAGGATCATTTTAGCTGTGATGTCTTCCCCCTTAGTAAAACAGGTAATTCAGTTGCCCTTAAAGTAGTACTAAAAGTCATTTTAAAATAAAAACATGACCCTAGATCTTGAATCAATCTACCAAGGCGTAATAGGATTAGCCTAGAATAACATCAGCACCATTCCTGACTGTTGAAAAGGCACAAGATTGAAGAGTGGGGTAATCATTCCCAAAGCTGAGCTGTATGCTTTCTGCTGTTCTGTCTAAATTGCCTGGTAACTGTGTTCTACACTACACAATAGGGCCACCTATACAGAGTAAGAAAACAGCATTTGAAGCTACAGTAAAATTCAGAACCAATAGGGAAAACATGTTAAATTGGTTAATCTTTTGCAGCATCTTTGATTAACTTTATAATAGGTTATGGGATGGAAAAATAAAGAACGGCTAAGAACATAGATAAGAGCTATCCTTATTTATATTCAAATTGTAAATCAGTGAACAGCGTTTAGGGCCCAATCCAAAGAGCAGTGAATTTAATCATAGAATCATAGAATATCAGAGTTGGAAGGGACCTCTGGAGGTCATGTAGTCCAACCCCCGGCCCAGAGCAGGACCAATCCCAACTAAATCATCCCAGCCAGGGCTTTGTCAAGCCTGACCTTAAAAACTTCTAAGGAAGGGGATTCCAACTCCTCCCTAGGTAATGCATTCCAGTGTTTCACCACCCTCCTAGTGAAAAAGTTTTTCCTAATATCCAACCTAAATCTCCCCCACTGCAACTTGAGACCATTACTCCTTGTCCTGTCATCCGCTACCACTGAGAATAGTCTAGGATCCACCTTTCAGGTAGTTAAAAGCAGCTACCAAATCCCCCCTCATTCTTCTCTTCCGTAGACTAAACAATCCCAGTTCCCTCAGCCTCTCCTCATAAGTCATGTGTTCCAGACCCCTAATCGTTTTTGTTGCCCTTCGCTGGACTCTCTCCAATTTCTCCACATCCTTCTTGTAGTGTGGAGCCCAAAACTGGACACAGTACTCCAGATGAGGCCTCACCATTGTTGAATAGAGGGGAACGATCACATCCCTCGATCTGCTGGCAATGCCCCTACTTATACACCTCAAAATGCCATTGGCCTTCTTGGCAACAAGGGCACACTGTTGACTCATATCCAGCTTCTCGTCCACTGTCACTCCTAGGGCCTTCTCTGCAGAAATGCTGCCTAGCCATTCGGTCCCTAGTCTGTAGCGGTGCATTGGATTCTTCCGTCCTAAGTGCAGGACTCTGCACTTGTCCTTGTTGAACCTCATCAGATTTCTTTTGGCCCAATCCTCCAATTTGTCTAGGTCCCGCTGTATCCTATCCCTACCCTCCAGCGTATCTACCACTCCTCCCAGTTTAGTGTCATCCGCAAACTTGGTGAGGGTGCAATCCACACCATCCTCCAGATCATTAATGAAGATATTGAACAAAACTGGCCCCAGGACCAACCCTTGGGGCACTCCGCTAGATACCAGCTGCCAACTAGACATGGATCACTACCCATTGAGCCCGACAATCTAGCCAATTTTCTACCCACCTTGTAGTGCATCCATCCAGCCCATACTTCTTTAACTTGCTGACAAGAATACTGTGGGAGACTGTGTCAAAAGCTTTGCTAAAGTCGAGGAATAATGGAAAGACTTCAATGGGTTTTGGATTAGGCCCTTATTGTCTGGTCCCAGGCTTTCCTTTAAAAAAAAAAAAAGATATTTGGTGTCTCTAGAGAAATACTGACATCCACCGTACTTAGAGATTGTCAGAATTTGCAAACCTTTTGGGAGAGGCTAAAATTTAGAACCCTGGAATAGTTTAGTAAAGAGTAAAGAAAAACCCCAGAAATATGCAAGTTAAATTGTCACAAACAAAATATCCCATGCAGTAGAGGAGTTGCCCAAATTGGCCCTTTACATTCAAAGCCTTAGAGCTCAGATCCTGCAAGATGCTCAGCAACTGGGTTGGATCCATTAGAGCACTTGAACATGTGTTTAGCTTTAAGCGTATTAATACCCTCATTAAGTCACATGTGCTTATGTATTTTGCTTAATCAGGATCAGAATGCTCAGCACTTTGCAGGATTGAGCACAGCAGTCTTGCATCTTACACACTCACCCTCTTAAAAGAAATTGTGGCTCTGCATTGAAAGTGATTGCACAAATTAGATGCAG
This sequence comes from Natator depressus, assembly GCF_965152275.1. Taxonomy (NCBI): domain Eukaryota; kingdom Metazoa; phylum Chordata; order Testudines; family Cheloniidae; genus Natator; species Natator depressus. The sequence goes on along the minus strand of NC_134234.1, from coordinate 288,745,674 downwards.
ATCTGCTTTGAGTGTGTTTTCAAAGTCATGGCTGCTTACAATAGTGAGACAAAAAGGCATTGTTGAGTGTTACTGCTCCTAGTGCTACAGCCTACACAGCAGAGAGAAAGTGAGATGAATTTCACTCCTTTTTGTGCACCACCAATTGTTTATTACGTCCCTGTAACGAACAGCAATATTTTGCAACCTTTGCCAAATTGATCCAAATCCTGAGGTCCATACAAATTCCTATAACTCCAATTTATCTGAATAAGGACTCAATAAAAACTACAGTATGCCCCACTGATGCAGGATGATCTCCCCCCTACTGTCTGTGGAAGAGGGTCACCTGCCTGCAGAGCACACCTCTCCCCCACCTGCCATTCTAGATCTTATGTAGGGCCTTCAGGGTGTCTGGGAATCTGCATGAGGGTAGTGGATAGACTAGTAACAGACTTGAGAGAGAGGCAGCCTAAGGGGTCACTTTCAGAGCAGATCTGTCAGCTGTGCTGTCAGGCACTCAGCCTACTTGTGACACACTAAGGAGAATGAGCCAACTGAGATACACCTGTGAGTTGCTAATTACCTAGGTGGCTGGGCAGCAGTTAATTAGTTAAGGAATACTTGGGCATAATAGGGTGCATTACATTGCAGTAGAGAGTGAGCCTCCTGTTGCCCTGGATTTGAGGGGTGTGTATACCCCATAATGTGATTAAGTTAATTGCAATCGTATTATGTGCATTCAACCATCCTGAATTAATGAAATAGTTAAGGGTTAATTTGGAGACCCGCTTTCAGAAGCAAGGTCAAAACTAGCTACAGTCTCTGCTAATCAGAATGGGAGGAGGGAGCAAACAAGTAAACAATTGAGACTAAAAACCCTGGTGGTTGGAAAACCTTGAGTCTAGGCACCTTTGATATTAAAAGTTTATTGAAAGTTAGAAAAGTGATGGTACGGTAGGGGTCATTATGACCTATGTGTTTTGTAGAAGTTAGTTAGAAAATATTAGCTAATAGAGTGTACTTTGGAGCAATCTTCTGAAGCCATCTTGAGAGACGTTTTTCCTGACACCCTTTCTCCCCAGTGGGTGAGCAACTGGCCACTGCAAACCTACTTACTTACTCAATACCATTCCAGATGTTCGGTAAATAGCTGGGATGTTCAAAACCTAATGCTTATTTTTGTATGTGCTTGAAACTAATAAACTGCAGTTTTAGATAGGGCACGCTTACTTGCATGAATCTTATCAGATGAAAGTGCTGTGTTCCTATTCATTTATTCCTTACACCACCTCGAGTGAAATAGTTAAGTTGCCCCTCTAAGTTCTGAAAACCCCGGGTAATACCTCACAGGCTATGTAGACAGATTGACACTAGCAGAGTTCAAGCTAGTGCTAGAGGGGTTTGAGCTAGTGCACTAAAAATAACATGTGGATGATCTGCAGGTTAGGCTCTGAAACCTAGAGTGTTGGGTGGGCTTTAAAGCCCAAGCTTCTGCCTGAACCAGACCATCCACATTGTTAATTTTATAGTTTGCTAGTGCAAGTCCGACATGTAATAAAACTAGACGTCAATTGTATTTTATCATTATATTTTTCTACACAGGTTTTTGAGGAATGGCTGGTGTTAGGATAAAGATATTCAGGCCTGTCTGTAAAGGCCTATGCTCTCAGAATTTAGGTGTATTCTTATCACTTAGCTAGTTATAGAGGTATAAAAGAAACAATCAAAATCACTGTCTGCCGGTATAAGGGACTTCTCTTACTGTGACAGTCTGAGGCCCTGTGCTTAGGCTAAGGCCTTTGGCTAAGCAGCAGAGGCAGCCATAAGCTGGGAAGCGAACAGTCACATCCTCACATTCAAAACTAGTCACATTGAAATCAGGTGCTGTTGGGCTGCTAGGAATACAATCCTGTCCTGATAATGCCTATCGCCTTCAGAGAAAGGGAAGTGCCTAGAAGATGAAAAAGGAAACTTAGTTTGATAGCATCTTGTCTGGCAAGAACTCGCTTATCAATAGCTGGGATGTGAAATCCTCATTTCTTTGTTGTTCTATCACTGTAGTCCCCATTTCCCTATTGTTTGTCTGTGTAATCTCTGGTTCTGTGATTGTTTCTGTCTGCTGTATAATTCATTTTGCTGGGTGTAAACAGTGATGAGCTGCCAAAATCTTAACAACGGGTTCCCTCCTCTCCCCCAGAGGGGGTTTTGCGCACCCCTGCCCCCCCGGAGTCCTGCCCCATCCAATCCCCCAGTGTTCCTTGATGCCCGCCCTCCCAGGACCCCTGCCCTTAGGCACCGACTCCCTGGGTACTCTGGGGCTAGAGCACCCACGTGGAAAATTCGTGGGTGCAGAGCACCCACTGGCAGCTCCCCACCCTGCGCCTGGCCCCAGATCACCTCCACTCTGCCTCCTCCCCTGAAAACACCGTCCCGCTCTGCTTCTCCGCGCCCCCCCGGCTTCCCGCGAATCAGCTGTTTGGCGGGAAGCTGGGGCAGGCTGAGAAGCAGGCAGAGGCTTCCCACTCAGGCCCAGGGAGGTGGAGGTGAGCTGGGGCGGGGAGTGGTTCCCCTGCACCCCGCCCCGGGTTACCTGCTATGGCGCGGGCAGCACTCCTCGCGCCCCCCAGCCCCAGCTCACCTGCGCATCCCTGGGCCTGAGCGGGAAGCCGGCGGCCTGCTTCTCAGCCTGCCCCGGCTTCCCGCGCAAATCAGCTGTTTGGCGGGAAGCCGGGGGGGGGGGGGGGCGGGGCAGAGAAGCAGGCGGCAGCTTCATACTTAGGCCGAGGGTGGCAGAGGTGAGCTGGGGCGGGGAACGGTTCCCTGCGCTCCCCCCCCCCCGGGTTACCTGCTGCAGCATGGGCGGCCCTCCTCGCACCCCCCCATGCCAGCTCACGTGTACATCCCTGGGCCTGAGCACTAAGCCGGCCGCCTGCTTCTCAGCCTGCCCCAGCTGATTCGTGGGAAGCCTGGAGGGGTGGAGAAGCAGAGCGGGGCGGCGCATTCAGGGGAGAAGGTGGAGACGGAGCGGAGGTGAGCTGGGGCTGGGGTGGGGAGCTGCCGGTGGGTGCTCTGCACCCACCAGATTTATCCCTTGGGTGCTCCAGGGCTGGAGCACCCGTGGAGGTGGCACCTAAGGCGCCACTTTTGGCCGGTTAAATTTAGAAGACCTTTTAGAACTGGTTGTCCCTCATGGAACAACCGGTTCTAAAAGGACTTCTAAATTTAACAACCGGTTCTAGCAAACTGGTGTGAACCGGCTCCAGCTCACCACTGGGTGTAAACTAATTAAGGTGGTGGGATATAATTGGGTAAATAATCATGTTACAATATGTTAGGATTGGTTAGTTAAATTTCAGGAAAATGATTGGTTACGGTATAGCTAAGCAGAACTCTGCTTAGATATCTTTCCTACATGCCCGAGCAATAAAAATATTGCTCGGGCATGTAGGAAAGATATCAGGAGGGCCAAATCGCACCTGGAGCTGCAGCTAGCAAGAGATGTCAAGAGTAACAAGAAGGGTTTCTTCAGGTATGTTGGCAACAAGAAGAAAGCCAAGGAAAGTGTGGGCCCCTTACTGAATGAGGGAGGCAACCTAGTGACAGAGGATGTGGAAAAAGCTAATGTACTCAATGCTTTTTTTGCCTCTGTTTTCACTAACAAGGTCAGCTCCCAGACTGCTGCGCTGGGCATCACAGAATGGGGAAGAGGTGGCCAGCCCTCTGTGGAGATAGAGGTGGTTAGGGACTATTTAGAAAAGCTGGACGTGCACAAGTCCATGGGGCCGGACGAGTTACATCCGAGAGTGCTGAAGGAATTGGCGGCTGTGATTGCAGAGCCCTTGGCCATTATCTTTGAAAACTCGTGGCGAACGGGGGAAGTCCCAGATGACTGGAAAAAGGCTAATGTAGTGCCAATCTTTAAAAAAGGGAAGAAGGAGGATCCTGGGAACTACAGGCCAGTCAGCCTCACCTCAGTCCCTGGAAAAATCATGGAGCAGGTCCTCAAAGAATCAATCCTGAAGCACTTACATGAGAGGAAAGTGATCAGGAACAGTCAGCATGGATTCACCAAGGGAAGGTCATGCCTGACTAATCTAATCGCCTTTTATGATGAGATTACTGGTTCTGTGGATGAAGGGAAAGCAGTGGATGTATTGTTTCTTGACTTTAGCAAAGCTTTTGACACTGTCTCCCACAGTATTCTTGTCAGCAAGTTAAGGAAGTATGGGCTAGATGAATGCACTATAAGGTGGGTAGAAAGCTGGCTAGATTGTCGGGCTCAACGGGTAGTGATAAATGGCTCCATGTCTAGTTGGCAGCCGGTGTCAAGTGGAGTGCCCCAGGGGTCGGTCCTGGGGCCGGTTTAGTTCAATATCTTCATAAATGATCTGGAGGATGGTGTGGATTGCACTCTCAGCAAATTTGCAGATGATACTAAACTGGGAGGAGTGGTAGATACGCTGGAGGGGAGGGATAGGATACAGAAGGACCTAGACAAATTGGAGGATTGGGCCAAAAGAAATCTGATGAGGTTCAATAAGGATAAGTGCAGGGTCCTGCACTTAGGATGGAAGAATCCAATGCACCGCTACAGACTAGGGACCGAATGGCTAGGCAGCAGTTCTGCGGAAAAGGACCTAGGGGTGACGGTGGACGAGAAGCTGGATATGAGTCAACAGTGTGCCCTTGTTGCCAAGAAGGCCAATGGCATTTTGGGATGTATAAGTAGGGGCATAGCGAGCAGATCGAGGGACGTGATCGTTCCCCTCTATTCGACACTGGTGAGGCCTCATCTGGAGTACTGTGTCCAGTTTTGGGCCCCACACTACAAGAAGGATGTGGATAAATTGGAGAGAGTCCAGCGAAGGGCAACAAAAATGATTAGGGGTCTAGAGCACATGACTTATGAGGAGAGGCTGAGGGAGCTGGGATTGTTTAGTCTGCAGAAGAGAAGAATGAGGGGGGATTTGATAGCTGCTTTCAACTACCTGAAAGGGGGTTCCAAAGAGGATGGCTCTAGACTGTTCTCAATGGTAGCAGATGACAGAACGAGGAGTAATGGTCTCAAGTTGCAATGGGGGAGGTTTAGATTGGATATTAGGAAAAACTTTTTCACTAAGAGGGTGGTGAAACACTGGAATGCGTTACCTAGGGAGGTGGTAGAATCTCCTTCCTTAGAGGTTTTTAAGGTCAGGCTTGACAAAGCCCTGGCTGGGATGATTTAACTGGGAATTGGTCCTGCTTCGAGCAGGGGGTTGGACTAGATGACCTTCTGGGGTCCCTTCCAACCCTGATATTCTATGATTCTAACTCAAGTTTTACTGTGTAGTCTGCAGTCAATCAGGAAGTAAGTGCTGGGGGGAATGGAAACAGGGAATGGGAGTGGGGAAATTGGAATCATGTTTGGCTAAGGGCATGAATGGGAACAGGGACACAGGTAAGGCTCTGTGGTGTCAGAGCTGAGAAGGGGGACACTAAGGAAGGAAACTGGAATCATGCTTGCTGGAAGTTCACCCCAATAAACATTGAATTGTTTGCACCTTTGGACTTCGGGTATTGTTGCTCTCTGTTCATGTGAGAGGACCAGGGAAGTAAGTGTGTGAAGGAATAAGGCCCCTAACAGCTGGGTTGTTTTTTTCCAGGCATAGTGTCCAGTTTTTGATTAATTTTGTGGAAGATTTTACTATGTCCCAGATAATGCACCCAGAGATGGATACTTAATTAATTAATTAATTAATTAGATGGATAAAAGCATCAGGGCGTGGGGAACACATTGCTGAAAATCTAAATTCAATTTCCACCTTCATAGATTCAAACTTTTACGATGAAGCTGAATTTTAACAGATGTCATGTCTGTGGTCAAGTGTTTGTCTGTTTTGCTAATTTAAAAAACTTTGGCTGTTATACATTTCTAACACAAAAAGAAATAGGGGAGTTACCTTATTTAAAAGTTTGAGCATATAAAATAATAATGACACTGTCCATACTGTAGTTAAAATCATCAAAGGCAAACAATATACATATATCTTAATTGTTGATATAAGGTAATTATTAAACTCTCTCTCTTAGGCTAGCTGGAAAAAAGGGAATCTGAGCGACAGTTCATACCCTCCTAATGTTGGTGTTATGTGTATAAGAATGAAGGAGAAAATGACTACTGATGGGTAAACCAATTTAAATATTGTTTAAAAATCTGAACCTTTAACATTTTATTATGAATATTTAACATATGCAGTGCCATAGGTGTACATGGCAGTATACAGAGAGGATGAAATCTACTTCTTTGCAAAGGACCAGCTCAATGGCTAGACCTTAAGTGATATATCGACCCCATGTTGGCTCTCTGCAAAGAAGGGGGGAATTTTTCCCAAAGACAATAAGCATATCCAAGGGATATATAATATATCAGTGGTTCTCAAACTAGGGCCGCCGCTTCTTCAGGGAAAAGCCCTGGAGGGCCGGGCTGGTTTGTTTACCTGCTGCATCTGCAGGTTTGGCTGATCGCGGCTCCCACTAGCCGCGGTTCGCCACTCCAGGCCAACGGGGGCTGTAGGAAGGGCAGCCAGCACATCCCTCAGCCTGTGCCGCTTCCTGCAGCCACCACTGGCCTGGAGCGGCGAACCGAGGCTAGTGGGAGCTGCAATCAGCCGAACCTGCAGACGCGGCAGGTAAACAAACCGGTCCGGCCCGCCAGGGGCTTTCCCTGAACAAGTGGCAGCCCTAGGTTGAGAACCACTGGAATATATTGACAGGTTTGTGACATATGGAGCATGGAACCAGGCAAAGGGGAGGGAGCTTTACACTAAAAAGCTATAGGGCTGCTTGAGTCACATGGTAAATGCTATGTTGGTTCCTATTTAAGAGTTTGCATTTTAATAGACTGGATGAAAATAATTGCTGGAGAGATTGAGTAAAGATAATGTTTTTGAGGAAGGATTTCAAGAAGGAAAGTTGAGTTTATCTGGATTTTAACTATTGAGAATCAGATTTGGTAGATGTAAATTTAAAACCTTCCTTTGGCTAGAACATAAATTCATGGACCAAGAACGGGTGTGTTTTTCATTGTCCTTTGTGTTACATATATTTATAGCGACAAGGTGGGTGAATTAATATATATTTAATTGGACCAACTTCTGTCAGTAAAAGAGACAAGCTTTTGCGCTACCTTGAGCTCTGAAGAAGTTGGTTGAATAGAAGGTATTATCTCACCCACCTTGTTTCTCGAATATCCTGAGACTGGCCTTGCTACAACAATACTGCAAACAACATATATTTGCAGTGTTTGGGTGGTCTGGGGTAGGTGTGCATCTTATACTTTGTGTCTGTCCCCAATGTTACAGAATCAATTAAATTACCAACTAAGAGGTGTTTTTTTTATTAGTGTCAGACTACAGCTGAGGGAAGGCATAAGTGTCATATATGCTGAATCTTGATGCATTCAACTGGATCAAGACATGACTCACTATATTAATAATGGGCTTCAGGGTATTCAAGGTATAGCTTGGAAATATAAATGGATTTAATCATCCTGTCCAAAAAGCAATGGAGGTTTTAATTTTTAAATTCTGCTCAGTATGTGAGGGCACCATTACAAGAGACTCAGTTTCTCCCAGAAGAGATAGAGAAGTTTACAAAGAGATGACTTGGATTCTCCTTTCTCCTGTCTGTTTTACTGAGAAGTCTAGATGGGTTTCCACCCTTACTAAAAAAGCTATGAGATAGTTGAATGGAGCAGAATGTGTCCCTCATATGAGTCATTCCAGATTTGCACTAGTGAAGAATTTGACTCCTTAAGTAATTTGAGGAGGACAAATATTCTTAAATCAGGTAATTATTTTACAGCAGAAGTATCCTAGTCTTCAGTATTTTCTGGTTAAAGATGACTCTATTTAATCTGTTATGACAAAAGGTTCAAGACCATATGAGATACAATATTCTAACTGGAGGGGATTACAAAGTTGCAAAAGACCATTGCCTGGACAAATCTTCCTAGATTCTTGCAATTGATAGGTGGTCAACAGACTCTTACAATCCACATGATGTTTTATTTACTAATAAAAGGCCTGTGATTAATTGAAATCAGAAGCTGCACTTTCTCCTGTAAACTCAACATGTCCTATTCTAAAACGAATCCGTTCCTTTTATCTCACTCTGCACTACTTGAAAATTCCTACTGTAATACTTAAAAAAAAAAAATTTCCGCTAATAACATCCAAATCTCAGTAATAGTAGCTCTTGGAGATTATGTCCCCAAACCAACTCATTACTGAACAATGAAAATCTTAGGAAATGCTTAAATGATTATTTTTCATGTTTCATTGTAGCATATCTCTACTTTGATTTAGCTACAATTTGGAGAGCATTTCAAACATTCAGTATATCTCATCTAGAATAATCCATTTATGTCATTAAAAAAATATATTGCCAGAGATTATATAAATGTGAAGGGGGCAAAAGAGAGGGGAAGTTGGCAGAAGGATGACCTAAGAACCTGGAAAAATATTTGCACAAAAAAAGTCCAAGTAAAATCTACTCAGCGATCTCTAATTTATCAAATCTGGGCTAAACGGACTGAGTACACTCTTTTCTAATTGAGGAAAAAGTATTTTGAATCTATGTTAACGCTAGCCTTCCAGGATAATAACAGGATAATTATCACAAGGACTGACTAGACATTCTGAAGTTTGGATGTGAAACTCTAGTTTGGTGGGAATGCCAATTACACCCGTCTAATTTTCCACATGATTTGGAGATGATGATACAAAGTTTGTAGAACTCTAAAAGATTTTCAGTTGATATTTTTGCTAGAAGTTTAAATTCATCCTCTATGGATATGACCCCCCCCAAGAGTATGGATGGATATGTATGGGCAATCACCTCAAACAATTATTAGAGTAATTAACTTATATTCAAAAGAAAAGGAGTACTTGTGGCACTTTAGAGACTAACAAATTTATTTGAGCATGTTAGCATGCCAGAGTCTCGTTCGTTATCGTAATTAACCAGACAAATCGCTCCACCAACTGAGAACGGCCATGCACCACCACCCACAGAATCGAGAAAGAGCTCTCAATCTGTCAATCCTTTCCATGTCCGGGACAGGTGAGGTTTCCCAGGTGAGGTTTCTCGATTCTGTGGGTGGTGGTGCATGGCCATTCTTAGTTGGTGGAGTGATTTGTCTGGTTAATTCCGATAACAAACGAGACTCTGGCATGCTAACATGCTCAAATAAATTTGTTAGTCTCTAAGGTGCCACAAGTACTCCTTTTCTTTTTGCGAATACAGACTAACACAGCTGCTACTCTGAAACCTAACTTATATTAGATACAAACACACATTTGAGGTTCAGAGGGTTTAACAGTATATTTCTTTAAACCTTTGCCAAGGTGGTATTCTGAATGTGTTACTGAAATCATAGAATGAAAACAAGGAAAAGGGTTGCTTCCAATGACACGTTACTATTAACAATCTCAATCCATCCATCAGTGAAAGTGATTAGCTTTGTTACCTGCTGACTTTGGAAAAGGTAATATAATTACTTATTATTTAGAAAGTGCCATATAAATATGCGAACCATACCCCTCAGCCACTCAGTTTGCTGGAATAAGTAGGTCTTGACAGGGGAATTAATGGAGGTAGCATTGAGATGCAATTGATAATGGAGAATTAATTTCATTATTTTTCTCCCCAAGCAAGCCACATACCTTCTGATTTCACCAACCCAATAACCAATAGGTAACAGAGGTCCACGTTCCCCTTCCTCTGTGAAGTGTTTGATTTGTTTTTTATCAGTCAACCAACCACAAAAAATGTCAGTTTTTTCTTTCCTTTTGATTCAGCAGAGGATGGGCTTCCTGCAGAAATGAGAGATCCAATGGAATAAACAAAGCTGCTTCTATCTTCAGTGACTAACATTCTGACAAACACTAATTAGGTATTGTTGGCCATTATAGCCAATGCTGAACTACAAATGGGAATGTCCTTGTAAAAGGGGGGGAAACTTTGGAGAGGAAAAAAAAGAGAGAGAGAGAAAAGTCTGCCATATCAGAAAAAAGTCCCCAAATGACTAAGATAGAGGGAGGAGAGCCTACCAGATAAGTCTCAAAACTATTGTTTTTTGTAACTTCACTATTTAAACACAAATTGTGAATAAGTCTTTAAAATGTGAGAGTCTTCTTTTATTCTGAATGATACGTGCTATTTTATTTTAAAAGCCATCTTCTCACTGTATGGTACAGCGTATTTGTACTGTAGACACTGCTCTTTTGGAAAACTGAGTTCAAACAACATTCTAGGTCACTAATGGAAAAAAAAAAGTCTGATTAAGTGCCCATTTGTTCATGTCACAGAACCAACACACATTTTGGTACCTTGGCAATCTCTGCTCAATGGAAGTTATCCAAGAAAAAAATAGCAGGGTGTTGCAATCAGATTGATATGAATTGGCAGAACTTTGTAGAGAAGCTTGAATAGTATTTGCCTTCACTATTCATGGCTCACGTCAGTGTAGTTTATATATTACACTTTTGAGTACATCAGCATGACATTCTCTTACTTTTTTAAATAGAGGGAAAATCATTTAAAAACACAAAAGCTCATTGTATAATTGCCTGACTGATATCGGTGTTGTATAGCCAGGAGTAGATGTTGATCTAATCATGCCAAGACTCAATTGCTGTTGATTGACAGTCTGTACCAATATAAAATTATTAGTTTTCCTGGTTTACACTTGTGACACATCTCTTGGGCTATTATTTTCTCACATAGCTGGGGCTGTTATGAACACAAACCCTGACTTGAAGCCAGGCTTTCAACACAATGTTATATGCAACCTGGTAAGTGTTACTCCTATTTAAAAATAATCTATTTTAACTATCAAGCTCTTTAAGTCTTCAGTCCATTCAGAAACATAGATAGTTATCTGAATCTATGGAGACCGCTCCCCTCAAACTCCTAGAGCTTCACTTGACAATCCTGATCACCTAAAATCAGTTACAAACACAACCTTCTTCCAGCTAAGAAAGTGCATGGGCTGAGCTCAGCGAAGTAAAACTGAACCTAGGAAAGACTGAAGTGATGCAGACGGGTACCAGGAAGGACTATGAAGAACACATTCACTGAATAACATAACCCTTGACTGAGGGTATCTAACTTGAGATCATTAAGATGGACCTAAACTAGAGCTGGTCACAAAACTTCTGAGAAAATATTTTTCCTCAGAATTTGCTGATTTGTTGAAATCAAAATGTTCCATGCAGATTGTTCAATTTTGACAGCATTCCAACAGAACAAAGGCATCAGGGCAGCTCATCATATGGATTGTCCATCCATCTGGCCCACCAGGTGGACATGGCCCAAAGCCCAGCCTCCGTTTCCTTTCATGGAGAATTTACAATTTTTGAATTTTTTTCCAAATCAAAATGAAACCAAATTTCAAAATATCAAAATCCTCCACAAAACAGAACTGTATTTCTCCACCAGCTCTAATCTAAACCTCTGTGCTCACCTGCTCACTGCTTCTAGGAACTGGAATAGCTATAACTGTGAAAAATGCCACTTTTCATCTTTGATTGGCCAGAAGACTGCATCCCCTTCTATCAGATTTCAACTTTGCCACAATAATCCACATGTTCATGACCTCCAGGTTTGACTAGTGTAATGCAATGCTATAATGATTCTTAGGGAACCCAGGACTGTCAGTCATCTTGTTATCCCCCTGCCTCCACTGAGAGAGAGATATGCTTGTGCTTAACTGTGTGTCAGTTTTCTGACTCCACCAGTCTATCGGCCACCAAAAAAAAAAAAATCTCCTCTGGGCTGAGCAAGCCCTTAATTTGCTGCAGGTTAACAACAGGTGTACCCCGAGGCCTTTTGAAGCATTCCCCAGCCCCTTCTCCACTGAACACTAGTAATAACAGGTCTGCTATTCCCAAGGGAACAGTGTACACACCTACCTGTATGATTCAATCAGGATCTGCTCCTTGTATAATACCACAGAGCTGAGATATATTTATAGTGAAAACAGCAATGAGTTTGTTATCAAAGATTTAAAATTCAAGAGAAAATGAGAAAGGATAATGGAAACAAAAGGGTTAGATATAAAACAAAATCATAACATGATTTCTAGAGACTAAATTTAACAGGCTAACATTCTGTCTAAATATGTTTATCTCACCCAAATATTTGCAGCATCTCAGCCAATCCTAGTTGAGGTCCCATTTTCATGAATGTAATTGCAATGCCCAATTATTTCCTAGCTTCAGGATAAAGGGGTATCTTCTACTTTTATCCCCAAAGTTAACTGGGGGACAGTAAAACTTCCCCATTGCTTACTTTCCTGAGTCCTGCTTCTTCCCTGTGAATTTCACTTCCCTGTTGACATCGTATGTAAATGGAGTTTCCATTTTGTTGGTGTACAATGCTTAATTTACATGTCAACTGAGAAATAGGTGAATAAACATAATTTGTCTGTCAGAAAACCTGTTTATCAACTCCACTTTGACACAGACTTTAGGAACATATTTTCAGCATACATACATAATTTTGTACATAGTATCTGTACATGCCTTTCACAACACTATTTATGACCATTGTGATCTTGCCTTTCATTTAAGACCTCATATGTTATTTTTTGGTGAACTAGAATGTACATACCAGAATCAGGAGATTCTTGTTACCCTCTTGTAGTTGGTGCTGAGAGGCTCATGGGTCACAAACAGTACCCCTGAATGCAAATGCTACCGTTGATGCAGGATACAGCAGCCCATCTTTTCAACAACATAACCACTGACAAGTAGAGGAGAATCATTGTGTTTGTGGGGAGAAAAGAGAGGTTAAGCAGCCACTGCTTAATACATTTCTTCAACACAGTAAGAGTTAAAATGAGAGCTGAATGACATTTTTCATTTTTAGTCAAAAATAAGTTTTGCTTATGAGAAAAGACTATGAAAATTTGTCTTTTATTGTAATTTTCTTTTTTTCACGAAATTTTCTGAAACATTTTAAATGAAATTTATATTGAAATTGTTATCAACATTTTTTATTTGGCTGAAAATTTCATGAACTCATTTTTCCATTTTTGACCAGTTATAGTTATGTTCTACCTCAGTCTCTCTTCTTAGCTCATCAACGCAGACTTTTGATAGTCACCATCTGGGATTATTTTGTTAAAGAGAGCATGCTCTGGCATAGTCTCAGGGAATTTTCAAAGGAATACACTCTCCTAACACATACATGGAGCCAAATATTACTCCCATTGAATTCAATAGACATGTTGGTAGGTTTTCGTTTAATTACTTGAATGCATTACTAAGTGTCAGTCATTGAAGTTATTATACACATATGATGTTCTGCTCTTCTTTTTAAATATCATGCTTGTAGATCAAAGAGGTATGCGTATTCTAGGAGGTGAAGAATGGGAAATCAAATTAGGAAATGGCCTAATAACCCAAACTAACAATTTTAACATATTCTCCTCTTCCAAATAAGAAAAACAGACTTTCTTATAGCTTTCCTCTTTGAGTCCCATCAACTCTAACACTGTCCTTCAGTTGGATACATACAGCTTTCTAAAATCTCTGTAATTCGCCCTTATTCATGTGCTTTCCAAAAAAAACAAAAACAAACAAACAAACAAAACCCAAACAAAAACAAACCAATCCTGGAAAAAGTTAAAGGATGAGGAGCAGTGTGACTGGAAGGGAAAAGGTGCATGTAACTTTTTCTAATATGCCTATTTCCTGCTTTAGTCTGTGTTTATCCTGTTATATATTGGATATAAAACATCAACACAAATAAATTTAAAAGATTTTGATAGAATGACTAATAGAGCCAACATGTTCCCACGAGCTTTCCTACCTTTCTAGTAGAGCATTGTATCACGAAAGATAGCTGAACCTATCAATCAGTGAGAGAAGAAAAGGGTGATCAATATATAGATTTATTTTATTCTATCAGACATACTTTATATAGAGATACATCTGCATCAGCATTTAAATACTCACGCAGCTTTGCTTCACTGGCACACACTTAAAGCTTTATTTATTTAACTAGCATAGATAATCATTATGTATTTTATAACTAAAGATACCACTCATTCATTCATATACCCAGAGTGAGCAATAGTTCCATTACACTAACATCTGGTACAACAAGCCAGGCAAGACAGTTAGGTTAAATGTTTACACCCCTTCTTATCTAGTAAAGCTAAGAAGGAAAAGAAATGGAGAGAGAAGGGAGAAAATGTATTGACCTCAAGGTTTGTTTCCACATGAGCTGGGAATGATGGATAAGCAGTATTTCCAGTGTTTATTTCTGGCTACAGCAGCCACTTTAGACCACTCACAATACTATTATTTCAAGGAGCATATCATGGCTGTCTTTCTGATAACATAAGGTACCTTTTATAAAACAGCCTTCCTGGAGCAGATTGTCTTGTGCACCACACAGTGGCACAAAGGGATGGTCATATAGCTGCAAATTCTTAACAGATAATTCACCTGGCATGGGGGAGACTCTAGGCACAGCCGTGCACATATGTGTCATTGTCTCCAGGCCCCCTCTAAATAGTGCTAGTGTGTGAGAGCCTCCTGGAAGAAGTGACGATTTAGAAGGGATTTGAATGAGAACAGGTTTCGAGGTGCTGGGACAATGAAGTGGGATTTGCAAGGCCATCCTATGATTTGGGGAACTACTAAATGTCAATTTTCAGGCTGCCACTCACCTACTTAGGTCTCAATTGCAAAATTGAGCCAATCTAGTTTCACAGTTTTACACAACAAAGCTCTGCATCACACAACACCAGATGAAAGACTCACAATTTAGGGTTCACAAATCAAATCCTAAGAAACTGTGGGAACAAGTGTAATTTAAATCAGGAAACTTTATTTAACTGAAATTGGGCTCACCGAAATTAACAAACACAGAGATAATTGGTGATGTGCTGTTGTCAGTATTTTAACAAATGGCTCCTACAAAATGTTGCCTCTTTGTACCAAAGATGTGTTTGCTCACAAAGAGGCAGCATGAGGGTCTGTATTCCATTTGTTCTCCCATTTAAGCAAAGGAAACATCAGTACTTTAGAAACAAACCTATATAGAGTGCACCTGCTGGAAATGTTCAAACGTTTTCCCTGAAAGATACATCCAGGATATTAATAGCTGAGCACAGTGGTATCATTTGAAAACGAGGAGAAGTGGGTGAAAATCTTGAAAGGGAATTTGGGGATAACTTCCCTGGTGAACACTTTTTGGAAGTACCTGATACTTGGTAAAATCTGGAACATTCCAGTGCAAAATATTTGAGGCTGTGTCGGATGCCTGCACTGGGCTTCAATGAGAACGCCACACTCAGGGCAGACTGCAATAAATAGGCAGACAATCTCCCAAAATTGGTGGTTTATTCTATAACTAGCATCACCAAGCCAGTAACAAATAGTTTCTGCGGTACCACCCTGGTTAGCCAGAAGCCAAACACAGGCCCCTTAGGCATCCCTTGGCTCCCATCCAGATAAACAGGTCTAATATAGTGAGGGGTATTGAAAACCCATTTTACCATATGTGAGGTTCTTACTGATCCCAGAGGATCAGACACATATCCCCAGACTAATATAAATCTCAGATCTTACCCAATAATCACGCTGATGATGCCAATCCTTTAGTAACTAAAATCTAAAAGTTTCATAATAAAAGAAAAGAAGAAGAGAGTTATAAATGGTTAATACATCATGTACATTAAAATGATTTTCAGTGTTCATAGACCAGGATCATAGCAGTGATAGAATAAATTGTAAGCTTGTAAAAGTTTCTCTGGAATCACCCAAACAGATTGGGGCTCATCAGTCCTTGTTTAGAGATTCCTGGTTAGAAATCCAGTCCAGAGAAATGAAGCAGGAAATGAAGACAAAATGGAGATGTCTCAGACGCCTTTTTATATCCTCTGCCATGTTACCAGTTATTTCACCTCTAGCAATCATTTAACAAAACAAAAGCCTCTCAAGTGAGTCTAATCTGCTCTGTCTTTAAACAGTGAAGAGGGGAGAGACAAAATGCTGTCTAAGAACTTGTCTACGCTACAGGTCACTTTGGTATAACTTTTATTAACACCCCTGAGCGACATAAGTTATACTGACCTAAGTGTCGATGTCGACAGCGCTACGTCGGCCAAAGAGTTTCTCCCGCCGAGGCTGAAGTTATTAAGTTGACAGGAGAGCTCTCTCCCATCAGCTTAAAGCATCTCCACCACAAGTGCTACAGCAGTGCAGCTATAGTGTAAACATACCCTAAGACTCTTAAACAAAGCCCACACCTTCAGAGAGGAATACCTACCATTTCTCCCTCCCCCTTTCACTGGGATTTGGCATCCCTACTCCCTCCTTAGGTCAGTTCAGTTGAGGGTGACCCCCTCAATCAGGGCAGGCTAAGCACTGCCTTGCTGCCCTTTACTTATATAAGGATAGCACCATTTCATTACCCCTGCATTCATATTTAAAAGTTTTATTAAAGCTAATGTTAAAATTATATAATACACAGGTTGAGAAAAGAGTGTCTGTACACCTGGGTATAGTGCTTAGATTATCCACAAATACAAAGTTTGTTTTTAAAAGTCATATGATACATATGGTACATAATCAGCAATAACCCAAATTTAGGTGAATAAATTTAAGAATACAGTTTAGATATTAGCATCTAAGTATTTGGGTACATCACTCATGAAATGTTGTACATAGATTTGATTGTGGAAAGCAAAATAATCAATTAGTGAAGATTGTCCCTCAGTAATTGAGAATACAAGGTAGTTTGTCCATTTAGAAAATACAATCTGTCAGGGAAGTATTTCAGTTACTTTCCGCACTGCGCTTCTCATCGGAACTCCAGCTCATCCCTCCTGGTATGCCGATGATGGTGATGTGTTCTATGTAGATGCCCCTCAACCACCTGATGGCATCCAACACCATGAGTTGCCGCATCAGCTGAGTGTAGCGTTGACCGATTCTGCATTCTCTCAACACTGGCTTGTTATTGGGGTCTCATGTGCCCAAAGCTCCGATGATCAGCGCATGTATCTGAACCTGGTAACCCCTAGCTCTCAAGGTTTTGGCCAGAGGGGCATATTTCTCCAGCTTTTGAGCTCGGGCATTGTGGAAGACTGGGGTCCTGTTCTCGATCACTTTGGCAACATAGCTCTGACTGCTGGATACCTACACAGAGAAGGTGTGTTCATGCAAATACAGTCTGAAGTCTTCTCCTCCCAGCTCATCACTAGATGTCAGTGGAGAGCTCATTCAGACCCTGCTTACACTGTGCTGCTGAACTTCTTAAAAATCAATAAAGATGCTACAGTAGCTAAAGGTTTTTAGGTACAGACTTTGGGTACAGAAAACAGCTGGTTTTCTGAGTACTGGACTCTTCACTGATAAAAAAGAACTCCAAACCTTATGATTTGAAAGCCAAAACAGAAATTATTAGACATTTAAATGTCTTCTTTGAGCTTTGTTCCACCTTTTAGCTTTTGAACTCACCTTGAATAAGGAAAATGTTTAAAATTATAACAAACAGAAGATAGTACAAATACATAGCATGACAAAACTGTAACCAATACTCTGTGCTGTTGTTGACACTGTTAGTCTATTTAGCTGAATAAAAAATCCCCATAGATAACTTGTTTGACATTCTAATTGAGATTTGATCAACACCGTAATTGAAATTACCTTAGGCAAGCCTCTGTCTTCACTTTTAATGCCTTTTCACAATTTTATTTGCAGGTAGAAAAATCTCTCATATATGCTCATTACAGCTTTAAACCTGCCTTCCAGAGAAGGAGGCACAACACACTGTCTGAAAGCTTGTCATGTTTGTAAGCAATAGCTGTGTGCACTATAACCCCCAAAAGAACAAGGAGTACTTGTGGCACCTTAGAGACTAACAAATGTATCTGAGCATAAGCTTTCGTGGGCTAAAGCCCACTTCATCAGATGCATGCAGTGGAAAATACAGAAGGAAGAGATAGATAGATAGATAGATAGATAGAGAACATGAAAAAATGGGGGTTGCCATACCAACCCTAACGGGACTAATTGATTAAGGTGGGCTATTATCATCAGGAGAAAAAAACCTTTTGTAGTGATCATCAGGATGGCCCATTTCAAACAGTTGACAAGAAGGTGTGAGTAACAGTAGGGGGAAAATTACCATGGGGAAATAGAACTGTTACTCACACCTTCTTGTCAACTGTTTGAAATGGGCCATCCTGATTATTACTACAAAAGGTTTTTTTCTCATGATGATAATAGCCCATTTTTTCATGTTCTCTCTCTCTCTCTATATATATATATATATCTTCCTACTCTATTTTCCACTGCATGCATCTGATGAAGTGGGCTTTAGCCCATGAAAGCTTATGCTCAAATACATTTGTTAGTCTCTAAGTACTCCCCAAGTACTCCGCGTTCTTTTTGCTGATACAGACTAATGTGGCTATCACTCTGAAACCTATAACTCCTAACTAAGTCCAATCATTCTTTGTGGCCCTACTCAGCCCTTGAGTCACTACAAAGTGCTATGGTTCAGATTTACATTTGTATGCCAGGGAGTTTCCTTTAATAGATATCACACACAAAATGAAAATGTGATTAAGTTAACCATGTTCACAGTTCCGTTTTTTATCTTTTACACATTACTTTTCTTGCAAAAAGGATTTTTAAATGATCCTATTACTTTAATAGCTTCCATTTACACTCTGAATTTTCATTGTGCCAGTTATCTGATCCCATTTAAAGGGTGAAATTTGTGGGCCTCATGGCTATTTTAATGTGATGCCTTTCATACTGTAATTGAGAGGAGCCTCCAATGAATAAAATAAATGCTTTCAGAGGAATCTCAAGCCCTCAACAGACATCAGCTAAAATGCTAAGAGTGCCTCAAACTCCCTCCGGTACTATATTTTCTAACCATGAAAGAAATGTCATTATTGTAAATTCCCAGCCTTTGTCTGAAAATCTTGTACCAGATCCCTTGAGTGTCAGTTCAGTTAATTAATTCAAACAATTTCCTCTCTAATCTCTAAAACATTTTCATATTTAAGACAATAAATGAGACACTTAAGGGGCTCATTTGTTGCTGGCCATTAATGTCATAGAATTAAAAGAGTTATTGCTAGCCTTCAGTGACACGAATAATTTTCCTGTGGTTTTGACCTGTACAAGGTTAAAATTATGACCTCTCAGTTCTCTGAGCAAGTGAATACAATAAAATCCTATTGCCTAAATGCTCTCAGGTTAATATTTGGCTCTTCCTTCTTCTCTTCTTGATAATCAATTTGATACGTAGCCACATGATCTATGCCAATGTGGGGATCAAATTATGTAATGATCATTTTAAAATTAGTAATTAATTTAGCAGTGGATTGACTGCTTTTCCCTTGAACCAGTGCATAAGGTTAATGCAATTGGCGTCTGATGGATCTGGTAACTTTGACACTAATTGGTGATTGTGTTACATGTTAAGATAAGAGTCAGCAGGAAAGAATTCCCGTGAGATTTGCAGTGAGACAAAGCTGTGTGTTTGCAAATCTATATTTCTTCATTCAAACAATTGGTTTAAATTCAGAACTGAGTTATTTTTGACCATGAGGGTGATATTTCATGAGGTTTAACACAATCTAATGTACAATATCAGACTGTATGAATGTATTCTCATAATTCTATAATATGGAGATCAACAGAACTAGGATTTCTTTTTTTGTGTTCTGATGTAATATGTTTTCCAGATATCAATATGATTTGCTGCCATTATATACAGATATCAGTTTGTTTCTTAATGTTGCTGATGCTCAGATTAAATATTAACATTATGGGTCCAAAATATATAATGAATATTTGTATGACCATCAGCCAATCAGAATCGTTTCTGATGCTTTGGCTTGTACTGATTAGAATTTTCTGTAAAAGTTTAATCAGCAACTTGTGACCAATCAATGACACTGATTAATCAACACCTTCCAGAAATTGATTTAAAGATACAGAACAAAAGAGGATATTTTTGCACTGAATTTTACATTCCTTATTATTCTGGCTGATGAAACTTTCATGGCTATTGATAAGTCCTATTGATGTCAATTGATCTATTAGTACATAGTTTAAATGGAAACTCACAGAATCCTTTTTTGATAATATAACAGCATTAAGACAGTGGAATGGGATAATGCTGTTGAATCAAGTAGATTACCCAAAAGACTCCTTCAATTTAGCTGGGTTGCCTTTGAAACCAGATCATTAGACTGCTTCTGCAGCATATAAATTGATTTGCTACACGTATAGACTCTTTGAAAGATACAGCACTTTTAAGTACATATTGAGTTGGAAATGATAAAGAAAAAAAAGAGTTTGTGTAGTGTACCTATTTGTATTTTTAATGGATATAGAGGGATAGCATTTTGAGGGATCTAAAATATTACTCTCCCAAAGATAGCAATCCATTTTTAGGAAGTAATTGTTCTAAACTACTTCCAAGTTTCATGGATAATTTGGTACATATGATTGCCTTGTGCAACACATTTAAAGCCTGATCCAAAACCCACTGAAACCCGTGAAAATCTTTCAAAGTGGAAGCCACCAAACTCATTATCACATGGAGCATAGTATAGGGAAGGATTTGAACCAAGATCACCAAAGTTTGACCAAAGGGGTCAAAGTTAAAGTGTATTAACAGACTGTACTGCGTAGATCTCAAAGTGCATCTTTTCATGTATTAGATTAGGCAATGTTAATTACTTCTACTTTATCAGTCACATCATGTTAGATAATGTGATGCAGCATGACATGATGCACTGAAAAATACAATACCTCAACTAGGAAATTTAGAAATAGAATTTAGAAATTTTAAAAATAGAATATTGGGCATTTTCCACATGTTTGAACTACCAAAACTTTAGCATGAATGGGTCCCAGCATTTAGAATATCAGGAATGTGGGAGATTTAGACTGAGTTGCATTGTCAAAGCTAGATCAGTAATCTTGGACATCACCTGTCTTGAAAAGGTATTTTCCTTTTAGTCAGTGCTATAAGGTCTTCATTTTTATGAGCACCAAATCACACATCACTTGCACTTTGCACACACACAAAAACAGACAGAGTGATGAACAACAACAAAAATGGGAGCAGTTTCCCAGACTAGGG
This sequence comes from Natator depressus, assembly GCF_965152275.1. Classification (NCBI taxonomy): domain Eukaryota; kingdom Metazoa; phylum Chordata; order Testudines; family Cheloniidae; genus Natator; species Natator depressus. The sequence continues at coordinate 288,724,518 of NC_134234.1, read as the reverse complement.
ACCCTCTCCCAAAATAGTCCAAGTTTCCTCCTCTTTCTTTGACTGTTATTGTTTTCCTGTTTGGACATACCCTAAAACATTTTCAAGCAGATCACAAAGTCTCTTTATCTAGCCTGATTTTTATATTGCTCCTTTCAGTAGAATATCTGACCAGAATAATTAATAGGGTACCACAATGTTTGAAGGCCAAAATTTTATGCCTACATTTAAGAATTAGTCTATACTTCAATGTTTAATTAAGTGACCTGATTTTCAGATATGCTGACCCCCTGTAGTTCCTCTTGACTTCCTCTTTGAAAATGCTGGACATGTTACCTGACCCTACTGAAACCAATGCGAGGTTTGCCTTTGCCTTTCATGGAGCCAGGATTTCACCCCATGTATATATTCATCTCTTCTGTTATCTTGATCCAAGCATGTTGAATATGTAAATACATTCTCATCACTGGCTTTTACAGTCTCTGTCATCTTACATTTTTCTTCCTGGGCTATCCTGCAAACTTCCCTGTAAGCATGCAGAATGTGCATTTCTCATGTGTGCTCAAATATGTGAGCATTTTAAATGTACATCACCAACCTACTATTGTTGTACTACTATCATTTTTGCATAGAGTTATACGGTTAGAGCGCCTGCTACAAACGGAAAGGAGAAATGGAAGACAATATTTCAGGAGAAAATCATCCAAAAGTAAAGGCACTTGTTGTCAGGCAAATACCTGGAAAAGAGACAAATGTTTTCTGGTTAACCAGAAAGAAACCAACAAATTGAAGGGAATTCAGAGTGCAATAAACCTGAATAAAAGGAAGTAAGAATTTTCTTAGGAAGAAGGATTTAAACACTTCAGTAAGTTCAGCCAGGCTACGATGACTAATGGAGTCATGACAAACATGTACCAGAATCTGAAGAGCATAAACACCAGTCATAGGAAGGTGGGAACACATTGTTCACTTGCAGCAAAGACATAGAATCAAGTGCTAGATAAGCATGGACATAATAAAGACAACAACGGAAATCATTGTAATATTTTATGAAGCCATTGTGAGGAGGATCCACATGGAAAACTGTAGCCAGTCTGTAGCCAGTCTTACCTGCATAGGGACATCTTACAGAAAGAGTTAAGGCAATTGCCAAATTTGGGATCAGGAAGGGCATTTCACTTGCTGTACATCAGCAAGGATTTGGGGAGCTTATTGTATCTTCCTCTGGAGCAATGAACGGGGATCATCGATTGGGATCAAGCAAGTATATGCGTCTCTGATGATTAATTTGCTGGGATTGCAGGTGGCAAGTATTGGTAGAACATATACTCCTTTCCCTTCTCTCTTCCTGCCTTTAAGGATTGGTATGAATTGTTTAGGATGGCTCAATGGAGTTTAACTAGGACTGACAGAATGAAATTGAACAAAGGAAAATTAGGCTGAATATCATGAAAAATCTCTTATTAGTGTGGTCTATTCAACTGAGGAACAGCATCTCAAGGGAAGTGATAGAAGCCCCATAACTTGAGTCCTATATTCCACACTAGACAATCCACACAAGAATACAGGGAACAATCCTGGATTGATGAGATGGATGGAAACATTTTTGTAGCTCTTTTCCATCTCTGACTTCTATAATTTATGAAAAATACAAGTACACCAAAGATAAACAAACTCCATCAAAGGATTCAAAAGCATGAGCTGCATTTTAATAGAAACACGTGAAATGACTATGCAGTTAAATTTTCTTGAGCATTAATTGTGCTGTTTTATCAAACTTCCTTGTAAAAAAAAATCTCATTTTATTTGTACATTAAATGAAAGCAAATCACTAAAATATGCTAGTTGATTCTTTTTTGTTTTGATTCTTTCTGGTCTTTCATGATAATACCCCCAAGAGGTGGAGTCTTGGCTCTATTCCCACTTCCCCAGTGAGCAGAGATGAACCAGAGGTTTTTGGAGACCTGGAGCAAAATCTGAAACTGAGTCTCCCTGCCAGCCCTTCCAAAAAAATTACCACTGGGAGACATTGAACAAGACAGACCCCTGCTCACCCATCAGCAGTGGCTCCTGTCCTGTGGGGCTCCCTTCTCTGGGCATTGCAACCTAGAGCGTGGGGTCACAAAGCCACTCAGGTTTGATTCAGCTGCCCTTCAAATTTGAGTCAGGAACATTGTGACCTGGCATGCAGAATCACAGCTCCACTTGGGTTGGGTCTGGTCGCCTCTCAGTCAGTTGAGTGGCGTTGTGGCCTTGAGCACTAGGTCGCAATACCTTTCACTCAAATTTGTCCTGACCACCCCTCTATCATGATGGAGGGGCTGTCGGGCCAGACCTGAGTGGCTCTGTGACCATGTGCGCCCAGTTGCAATGCCACTCATTTTGGGAGCCCTCTCAAACAGGGGTCTTGAGACAACCTGCCCCTCCTGGAGGAAGGCCATAACTCTGGCAGCTCCCAGATTTTCCAGGTGGCTGCTGCTGCTGCAGTGGTGGCGGCAAAGGGCCAGCTCTACAGAATGTTAATTTTCAGTTATCATTTTGGCATGCTGCCAAAGTTTTCCTGAGAGACACAAGCAAGAGATGGAAAATTGTGGTTTATAGCTCAGCTAAACCTGAATGGAGTTTCATGGGACAAAGAAGAGAGGCTCTTCTCCAGCCTGTGGGCTTTCTACCTGCCAAATTTCAAATGGGTACTGCTAACACTGAAATATCAAAGCTTCTTAAAAGGTTGCAAAAATGTTTTATAGTGAAAATATATTCAGCAACCTAACTATAACCTAGCTATAAGGGTCATTATAGTAAATCCTCCTCATTCTGCTTTATCCCATTGGCTAACATTAATTAGTTCACCTTTCATTCTCCTGCCAGGTCTTTATGTTTTATTCTTTATTTTTTTATCCTTAAAATTTCACCAACACTCTCTTTTCACACTTATATTATAAATATTTCTGACACATAACATCACCCTTCTTACCTCCTGTTCCTTTTTCATCTCTTTTATGTAGATTGTACTGATCTATATTGACATTCCAATCAAACCACGCATTACAAGTATACCTGCTAGATCACAATTACAATAAATACTATTTACTTAGTAGCAATTTCAAGTCTACTTACTTGTTTCTGGTGCTTCTGCATTCATATACACATACTTTAGTACATTAATCAGACTCATATGTAGGGCTAGAATGTATTTTGAAAGGTCATCTAGTCCAGCCCCCTGCACTGAGTCAGCACTAAATAAACCTAGACCATCCCTGACAGGTGTTTGTCCATCCTGTTCTTAAAAACCTCCAATGATGGAAAATCCACTAACCTCTCTTGGAAGCCTCTTCCAGAGCTTAACTCCCCTTATAGTTTGACAGTTTTTCCTAATATCTAACCCGAATTACCTTTGCTGCAGATTAAGTCCATTACTTTCTTGCCCTACTTTCAGTGCATGTGGAGAACAATTGATCAATATCATCTTTATTACAGCCCTTGACATATTTGAAGACTGTTATCAGGTTCCCCATTAGTCTTCCTTCACAAGACTAAACATTCCCAAATTTTCCTCAATTTTTCCAAACTTTTTATAATTTTTGTTGCTCTCCTTTGGACTCCTAGACTTTCCTGAAGAGTAGAACCCAGAACTGAACACAATATTCCAGCTGAGTCCGCACCACTGCTGAGTAGAGCGACACAATTACCTCCCAGGTCTTACATACAAAACTTCTGTTAATATACCTCAAAATTATATTAAACCTGTTTTTACAACTGAATCACATTGTTGATTCATTCTATTTGTGATCCACTGTAACCCCCAGATTCTTTCCAGCAATACTATTGCCTAGACTGTTATTCCCCGTTCATAATTAGGCATTTATTTTTTCCTTTCTAAGCATAGTACTTAGCACTTGTCTTTCAACCAGCTTTGCATCCACCTCATAATAATTTTACCTAGATCTACACCACATTTCCCCAGTTTTCTTATGAGAATGTCATGTGGAATTGTGTCAAAAGTCTCACTAAAATCAAGATATATCATGTATACAGTTTCCCTCCATCCACTAAGCCAATAACCCTGTCAAAGGAGGAAATTAGGTTGGTTTGGCATGATGCTCTTGACAGCTTCATGCTGGCTATTCCTTCTTACCCTGTTACTCTCTAGATGCTTACAAACTGATTGTTTAATAATTCAATACTTGGAAAAATACTGCAACATAGTTAGGCTGTCTGGTCTAAAATTCCCCAGGTCCTCTTTGTCCCCACTTTTTAAAGATAGGTACTATGTTTGTCCCTCTCCAGTCTTCTGGGACCTGACCCATCCTCCATTAGTTCTGAAAGATATTCTCAAAAATAATAATCTCCCTAATCTTTATCTTTTGCTTTAGAACATCTTCATCTTCTGTTTTACACCTCGTTGGAAGTACCTGCCAGACTGTTTGAGTTAGACAAAAAGCTCCTTTTCTTCTCTTTCCCTACCCAGTTTGATGCCCACCTCTCTAGTCTATCAGTTTTGAATGCAATAGGTTGGTACATCTTCTGTCTGCATAGAGACCAGCCAATGCAAAAAGGCTGCCATCACAGAAATGGCTACAATATTCTGTAAATAATCCAAAATTCTCCCCTCTGCAGCATTATTATAACCACCAGTCAGGTTCTAATAATATCATTTTTTGTTCTTCTTAAGTAGCACAAGGATCTCTGAGAAGGTTACTTGCATTATTCCTAGTATTAGTTGTCTTTCCTGGTTCCTGAATTGGGGGTAGCCGTGTTAGTCTGTATCCACAAAAACAACAAGGAATCCGGTGGCACCTTAAAGACTAACAGATGTATTTGAGCATGGGGGCCCTAGCTAAAACCTCTCCAGCACATTATCAACGATCTACAACCTATCCTGGAACACGATCCCTCACTCTCGCAGACCTTGGGAGATAGGCCAGTCCTCGTTTACAGAGAGCCCCCCAACCTGAAGCAAATACTCACCAGCAACTACACACCACACCACAGAAACACTAACCCAGGAACCAATCCCTGTAGCAAACCTTGTTGCCTACTCTGTCCCCATATCTACTCTAGTGACATCATCAGAGGACCCAATCACACCATCAGAGGCTCATTCACCTGCACGTCTACTAATGTTATATATGCCATCATGTGCCAGCAATGCCCCTCTGCCATGTACATTGGCCAAGCTGGACAGTCCCTATGTAAAAGAATAAATGGACACAATTGGACATCAGGAATGGAAACATACAAAAGCCAGTGGGAAAACACTTCAATCTTCCTGGACATTCTATAACAGATTTGAAAGTAGCTATACTTGAACAAAAAAACTTCAGAAACAGACTTCAAAGAGAAACAGCAGAACTAAAATTCATTTGCAAATTTAACACCATTAATTTGGGCTTGAATAGGGACTGGGAGTGGCTGGCTCATTACAGAAGCAGCTTTGCCTCTCCTGGAATTGACACCTCCTCATCTATTGTTGGGAGTGGACTACATCCACCCTGATTGAATTGGCCCTGTCAACACTGGTTCTCCACTTGTGAGGTAACTCCTTTCTCTTCATGTGTCAGTATATTTATGTCTGCATCTGTAATTTTTACTCCATACATCTGAAGAAGTGCGGTTTTTACCCACAAAAGCTTATGCTCAAATAAATCTGTTAGTCTTTAAGGTGCCACCGGACTCCTTGTTGTTTTTCTGGTTACTGAAGATATTCTTACTCATACCAAATGTCTTTTGCTCATGACATTTATTCACCTGTGGATTATAAATAGTGGGAATTTCCTAGTGTTCTTTATTACATACAGCATACAATCCTGTTTTCTTTATCTGGACCAAGCCCAGGTTCCTAACTATGATGAAGTCACCAATTAGAATTACTTGTCTTTTTATTTCAGGGGGCTCCCTTTCTCTGTTCAGTCCATGGTCAGTAGTTGGTGTCCTGATTTCATCAGGTCCTTCTTCACTTTATCCTTCTATTTCTTTTCCAGGGCAGAGTATCTGTTGTGAGTATCAAGGTTAAATTGCTACATAACTATTTCCCATCTGCTCTTCCTTTGCTTTTTGTCTTCTTTGATACAATGTTCCTCCATCTTCTTTCATTTTTAACCTCTGTCTCATCTCCTGCTTCAACTGTTGTGTCTCTGCTATGAGACTTTCCTTTTACACTACAGTTTCTCTACTAATACAATATCTGTATGATCCAGTTTGACTTCCTTTCTCTTTTGGTGATTTAAACCGCCTGTCAAGGCCCTCTAACTTTACCTACAAAGCAGAACTCAATTTGCAGTTAATACGTGGTCTGCATCCATAAACAGGAAAATTTTGTAAGTTTCACATCAGACTCCCTTGCATCTTTCAGTTGGAAACTTGATACCAGTTTTTACTTCAGCATTTTTCCCCTCACATGTAGGATCCTGTAAGTGGAAAAACACTTTGCTAAGCTAAGAACTCCCCTATTTGCAGCATCCCATTCATTGGTAGATGCTTTGGATATAAATGCCCTTCTCTGCTACTTGCTGTGTTGCAATATGGATCATATAATACAGAGTAACTCCCACTCAGGAAATACAGGAATTTTGTAGGCAAGTTTTCCCTCCCATGGATTATATAATGAAGAAAGTCCAAGGGTCTCATATCAGAAAATATCTTAGCTGTACTGAATAAATGCATGGTCTCTGTATAACATTGGAATATAATAATGTGAGCTAAGAAGATAAATAATGTCAAACCTGAGTCCTCTTGAGAAAGTCACTCATATCACATTTCTCTTTGCCTAAGGGAACTTTAAACAAACAAAAACAAAGACGAAAAAGAAAGGGACTGAAGAACTGAAGTGATAAAGAAATGCAAAATGACTGCTACTTTTTTTTGGGGGGGGGGGCTGGGCACATATATTTCACAATCATTTAGTTCTGTTTTTGTAGGAGCACTTTGACATATTCAGTCTTCCAGGGTTATGCATTCATTCAAGTTAAAAATGTTTTTGTTATCTAAATAAACATAAAGGGAAAAGATAATACTATGCATTCATAATGATTAAGTAAGACCTCTGCAGTAACATTTATTTACATTTCTTCAGGACATCTTTGAAGTTGACCTTTTATTGTAAAACAAAGCAGTGGATGTGGAAAATAATTGTTATGGTAGCATCATAGCAATACATCCTGCATATTCTGCTAAAGTAGTTTGTATGGTGATCCGGATAAATTGTGTAGTTTCTGTTATTGACAGGAAATGAAATAATCTGAATTGGGAGGAAAAGGAATTGGAGGGCAGGGAGCTCACACACTAATGTGGGTTTTGTATACAACTCTGGCTTCAATGTTCTTAACACACATTGAGTAATAGCTATTTTCACCTTATTTATAACACACATATAATTAAATACATCTTAAAGACCAGTGTGCAAATGATGATGGCAAAGATTTCTCTTGACAAACTTAAAATGGGGATGCTAATGAAACAGTGGGTTTATAATCACATTCTGGGGCCCTGTGTGATGCTTTGGCATTACATCTAAAGATTTACTGGTCAAGAAGATCAAGTTCAGTGGCCACTATTAAAAAGTAAACATATATGAAGAATAACCATACTGTGGTATCAGAGATCTTGCAGTATTTTTGTCAGTATATCATAGAAAATAACTATACTATCACATATTCTGTGATGTGACTAAGTTAATGTTCTCTTAAAAAAATAGTGACCACTTTAGGTATATTCCTTCAACTGTAAAGGGATTATTATATGAGAAAATTATGAGATATGTCTACATATATATTGAAGTGATGTAAGAGAGTAATATAGGTCACTGGTCACTTAATTGCTATCTACATGTGCTGTAGCTTTACAAATATCTTCCTGTTAACATTCCCTGGTGGGTTTTTTGTTGTTGTTGTTGGGTTTTTTTGCCCTTGTTGTGGGCTTCTCAAATTTGATGGCAGAAAATAATGGTAGTATCTGACTTTTTGGAAATTTTGGAGTAAGCAAGCATTCTTATTACATATCTGCTTCTTGACTGGGCAACTAACCTGATAATTATGAATTACTGTATTAAGATTCTCAGAATATTCATCCAGAATTCATGCTCTCTATCCCAAACTAAGTGTCTTTGCTATTAAGTATTATTTAATGTACACTGATTGATGAAGGTCTAGCATTTTGGCTACGTTTTCAGAATATCTATAGTGGCGTTGGCTTTCTTACTTCTAGCTGCAGTATCCTTACTGAAATAAGTTTAAGTACCTTTGGGGTCCATTGTACTAAATGCAAAGTTTATGTATTATTGTGAGCTGGGATTGTATGTAACATATCTAAGGGGAAGATGTGATGTAAAGCCTGAGTGATCAAAAGACTATGTTGAACAATGCACCAGCAAGAATAGACTTTTGGGACAATACATGTGAAGTGGAATTTTGGGGAAAAATCTAGGGGAAGGTGAATGCAAATTCCCCTCCTCCAGTTATGTAAAACCCCAGCCTTTTGAAACTATACCCTGAATCTGCTGATCACCTGTTATTTGGAGCCAATATCAAAGGCCCATGCTGTATAAAGGAAACATTGAACTCTTCATGTTGTTCTGGTTTTGAATCTGAGATAGTTATGAACTTTTAACCCCAGGGAAAACCCAGTTGTGGGCTTTGAAGGACTGACTCATACCACGGACCAACGGTGGAGTTTGGGGTGACCTCTGATAAGCTTTTTAGCATGTGTATTGGTTTGCTGATTGTTTTTAATAGGTGTTGCTTATAAATAGCTGTGTGGTTACTTATAACTGTTGGCAATTACACTGTTCATAGCCTTTGAGGAAAAAGCAAAGTGCAGATAGCAGCTTGTTTAGTCAGTATGACTTGCTGGCAATATCAAAGTGTAGGCAGGGAACCGCATAGTCTGGAAAAACACCAATCAATGAGCTAGAGAGACACTGGTCTCTACCCAGGAGAGGCGACACTGAGGAGCTAGGATCCTAGAGTAGGTTTCCTTGAGGACAGAGAATACAGCTGCAGTTGCCCTTACCTGTTTAAGCTACATTAAAATGAACAAAGTTAATTCTTGTTACAATCACACTTTAGTAAAACTAAAACTAACCAGATTTTAAAATGAAGGGGGGACAACCTCACGACATATAAATTGGTGAAAATTGATCTTAAAACCAGATATACATCTATGTAATTTTGAAATAAATTCCACATAGAATAAGGACTTTGGATTTATCCCATGTAATAATTTCTGTAAGAAAAAACACTTTTCAACTGAACTTATTTTAATATGATTGCAAGAATACTGGCTAATATTGTCAGAATCATATTAAAATAAGTTTAATTGCAAGAGCGGTTTTTCTTAGAGAAACTACTATCTGGGTCAAATCCAAAGTCCTTATTCTGTTTTCATACATCCCTTATTCAGGCAAACTCCTGCCGATATGAAAAATTCATGGTGGCAATGCAAACCACATAAAACTCTGCTGTTTAGGGTTTTATTACAAAATGAAAGTTCAGGTCAAGTTTGTTAAAAGACTCATTAAGGGCTGTGAACCTGAGCCAATTTATGGTTTCTCAACATAACCAGGTGGAAAACAACAGAAGGTGAATAGCTCTGAAGGGTCTGGTTAATAGTTACCACTGATAAGCTGACAGAGGGCCAGACCATCAGTTGCATGTGTCTGTAAGAAAAATGCTAAGACTAGGTAGTTCATACTATATAGATCATGGATACCCTGATGCATTTACATGTTAAAAAGTTCAAAAATCCTAGGTACTTTAAGGACTGTATCTCTCCTATACATTTGCTAAAATATATTTCACTCTTTTGTAACGATACATAGATAAGTTTCAATAGCTTATTATCTCAATAAATGTATCCTGTTAAAAAACTGACTTGACTTTGAAATTATAGTGAATGTGTGTATTTTAATGGGAAGTTTAAACATTGGTTCTTTTTTATTTTTATATATAATTAGTTACAGTGTTAAATTTGTTTTACCCTTTGTCTTCAATTAAATATGATAGTGTTTTGGCAGAATTAATAGATGATGTTAAAATAGCTGTAAGTTATTGTACTGAAATGCTATACCACTTTATTTCCTTTCTCTGAAGGGAAGTGATTCTAATTTTGTCATTGAAGCTGAGTGGCTGATAATGTAATAAAATAGATTGGAACAAAAGGTGAAACACAGAAGTTTTGACTCAGCCTGACTTTGATGTTTTATGTCTATCTGAATCCAAAGATTAAAGCAAGAGTCAAAGATAAATACATATAACAAAGAAGTGCTTTACATGAGAACCTGGTAACTGAAATCGCATGGGGTCAGATTCTCTGGCTGCTGTAAATTGACATAGTTCCATTGACTTCCTTCAGTTGAGGATCTTTTACACAGGTCCATTGATTTCTTAATGGACAGAGATTATTCAGTTCAAGTTTTTCCTAAAAACACACACAGCTTACGTGAAGTTTGTGAAAAACAAAAATACCACATTAGTAACTTTGCTGTTTCCAAAGGACAAAAATATAACTAGTAGACCACAGCTGGCCAAGGAGAACAGAGTCTCAAAGCTTGGCATTATTACTGCACTAATGGAATGTGCTGATAAAAGAGTCCCTTTAGAAAATTTCTCTCTCCCACCCCCCTCTTTTCTTGCAGTCATGCCCTCCAATTGCCTGAACTGAATAACTTCTTCTGGCCACCAAGCCAATCTCTAACTACTAGTGCTCCCTATGTCTCTTTCATACTTTCCCAGTAGCAAGAACACAAAAGCTAGTGGAAAGAAAATTGGAATGTAGCAAAACAAAATCAATCAATCAATCAATCAATCAATCAATCTCTCTCTCTCTCTCTCTATCCCTCCCACCCCTGTCCTCATTAAGTTAAGGAGAAAATATAACTTTTATGCTCTGATATACACATACACTCATCAGGGCACCAAACACTTTCTTTAATTCTCCTTCCTTCTCCTGGCTGGCTGTAAAACTACCTATTTAATTTCCTCTGCTCATTATAATTTGAACTAAAGCAGTAACACCTGCTCACTTCCACCTTATCATGATATCACACAGCCCATTCATTTTTAAAGTTCTCTGGTTATTTTTTAACCCCCTGATTGTGAAGGGAAATCATGACTTAATTACGATCAGAGATAGACCCAAAGGGTGAAATAGGGATCCAGCGTCCAATCTATTTTCTGAACCTCTCCAAAATTAGGTGTGTTTTGATCTGGGGTTTTGATTTTGGCCCACCTCTAGCTACAATGGGCCACTGTTATAAGATCAATTAAATCACAAGGTACAGGCCGGATCCACAACTGCTGTAAATCAGTGTAGCTGTACTGAAGTCAATGGAGCTACACTGATTTATGTATGCTGAGGACATGGAACTGCATTGTTTTAGTCAGAACAATAGCATGTCCCTTTTTCAAACGCTTGAATCTCACTCTGCTGGCTAGGCAGTAGCTGAAGAATTATGTGCAAGTAACTGAGCTTATTGTATAAGACTGTCCAGCAATGGCTATTGGCAGTAACCTAGCAAAGTAGCTGTAAATACCCCAAATCTAAATCCAGATGGAATTTATGATGATAATATAAGGGTGTGTAACAGGGTAGACTAGGTCTGAAGGCCCCTGCTAGAAGCCCTGCTGTCCTGCCTCACTCCACCCCAGAAAAGAGCGGAAGAGAATCCTCCAGGTGGGCTAGAGTGGCTGCAGGGGGAAGCAGCCAATCAGAGGGGCTGCTGGAGTGGCCAATCAGGGGCCAGAAGGGCCATATAAAAAGAGCAACAGAGACAGAGCAGTTAACTGCTGCCTGGAGCTAGAAGAGGGAAGAGAGGGTTCCTGGCTCACTGCCAGAGTAGCAGGATCAAGGACAGCGCAGCGCAGGCAGGACTGAATCCAAGGAAGGTTGCCAAAGACCAGGGGAGTGAAAAAATAGCTCCTGGCTAGCTGAGGAACTGAGCAATGACTGAGCCCAGAGCCTAGCCAGACCAAGCACAGGTACTGTGATGGGCCCTGTTGGTCTGGTTAGAGACTGACACACCAACTCAGGGTATTGTAGTGGGCCTCAGTTGGACTGTTACCAGAAGGCAGTATCTCCACAGAGGAAGCCTTGGTGGTAAAGCCCCATACCAGGGCTATGAGAAGGTAGAGAAACTATACCTCAGAAAGGGTTTGTTGGTTCCATCTACAGACAGTGTGTGTTACTTGGTTGGAGGGCTGAGTCACTTAAGACCTGCAGAAGAAACACCTGACCAGAAGGGGAGGGCACCTGTGAGAGGTGGGTGCCATCCCTGTACCACAAACTAAGAACCAGCAGGCTCACACCCAACCAGAAAGGGAGCACCCATGAGAGATTGCAGACATGCATCAACCCATGGAGGGCGCTCACAAGAGGCGGGTGCTGACCCCATTACAGGGAGCAAAAGACCATAACACATATACTGAATGATTCCATTTAAAGAATCCAGCTTGACAGTATTCCATGTATAGACTTACTCTAATATTTTCAAGGAGCTGTGTGGTGTCAAGACAGGCTGCTGACATTGATTTTAATGGAAATATAACTCTTTAGAAATTTTGTGAAATTAGAAATGCAGGGGAAAATTCTGACCTTGGATGCAAACATGTGACTCCCTTTATTGTGAACCTCATGAATACATTGGCAAGCAGAACAGGGATCTTAATTGTCTCTCAATCATTTAGAGAAACTAAATATAATGCCTCCTATGATGAAGCCTCTCCTTAGGAACATCCCAGAGAGGAGAAAAGAATTGCAAGTTATCTTTCGCTTAAGAGAAAGGAACCAAGCAGTTTGGACTTTGTGGAAGATCCTGGCCAGAGGGAAGGTCAGCCATCTTGTTGGAAAGTAGATTGGTAAAGAAACTACTTTAAACAAAGGTAGTAACTTGTTTTGTTAAGTGTTAGCCTCTAGAAAGCATTTTTCATTTTTATTTGCTTTAACTACTTGAGTTATTTGCTCTAACTCTATCTTTGTGCTTGAGGTTACTTAAAATCCTATCTCCTTTTGTTAATCTTGATTTATTTTTAATGTAAGCCAATCCAGTGCTGTGTTTGATTTAAAGTGATTGTCGCTCACAACTGCAGTTGGAAGAGATTCTATATGGCAAGCTGCTGTGTATTGTATCTTTATAGGATCAAATGAACCATAATTTCTCTCTGAGTGGTCCAGGAGAGGGCTGGACATTGCAGAGCACATAGTTTTGGGAAAATTGTGGGAAAAGTGTTGGTCACCTCTGCATAATATAACTGTGCGATAGAGACTAGAGTGGAGCCATGGTGTTGTAGTTAGACTGCTGGACTTAGCTACATAGCACACAGACACTGCATACTTGTCTGCTGGCTGGAAGCCTCCAGATAAGAGAACCAGAGCATTTTGAGGAACTCAGGGTTACACGGCCCCTAACTGGTCTGGATTCCACTCCAGAATGACAGGGCCATCAACTCCTTACATAGGGCCAGATTGTGAACACCTTACTCACACTGATAAGTTTCTATTTGTGTGTGTGTTCTCATTGACTTATTTGGGAGTGCTTGTGAGAGTAATTGCTCTCCCTTGTAAGTAAGGAATTAACAATCTGGCCCTTAGTTTGTATAAATTCTCAGGCAAAGGACCAGCCTAAGGTCCCTCTTCAGTTTGTTGTAACCGTAAAAGTGTAATGTGCAACAGAGGGGGGGTCACTGTGAATCCAGTCACTCCCCTGTTATAATCCCTTGTAAATAGAGCTGGCCAAAATTTGGGATTTCTGGTTCATGAGCAATTTGGCATTTCAATATTTTGGTATCATTGTGAAGCTGAAAGCCTTGATGTTCCTAGCCCCAGGTCAGTCTCCATGGCAAAGGTCCCCAGCAACCCATCAAATGAACAGGCAGGGGACCCGGCAGTTTTCTACCGGGACCCTACCTGCGTTTTAGCAAAAGTTCATGAACCCAACTTGCTTCCCTAAGAAATTTTGGTTTTGACAAACTAGCATTTTCCAACTAAATTGTGTTTTGTCAGACAATTTCCAACAAGCTCTAATTACCTGTAATATTTACAAATAAGTAATGACAGCAGTACAGGAAATAAATATCCTTTTTTATTTTTAATGTAAACTGTCACTATCCGCTAACTAAACCAAATATACAGAAAGCAGGAATACTGTTTTACCAGGAGAATCATTCATATGCCAAAAACAATACAAACAAGCTATTATAAATGTTCACCGGTCCTTAACTCTAGACAAACTCTACTTAACAGAAGCATACGTAAACTCATTTGTTTCTGACAAAACACACAAATCCTCTTTTAGTGGATTTACTGGCAATCAGGTCATCTGGAGTGGTGAAAACAGCTATCAACCTTATCTCCCAGCTGTTTTTGAATAGCTAGTAAAAATGAGAGGGTGTTCCTTATGGTGCTCTGGTCTTGGCAAGTATTTTTGCAACCAGAGATTCCACGTTCTTTTGCCTTAGAGGTGTTATCAGAGGTTTAATGGAAAAAAACATTCACCATCACATTGCTATGTAAAGCCTTTTTGTTATATGCAAACGACTTAAAATGCTTTGATAACCTAGGGAATTGCCTCCTCTGTCACTCTAGGACAGGGGTGGGCAACCTACGGCCTACACGCAGCCCATCAGGGTAATCCGCTGGCAGGCCACGCTGCTTCCCACAGCTCCCACTGGCCAGGAACGGTAAACCGCAGCCACTGGGAGCTGCGGGTGGCCATGCCTGTGGACAGTTAATCTAAACAAACCATCTCGCGGCCCACCAGTGGATTAACTTGATGAGCCGCAGGTTGCCTATCACTGCTTTATAGTCTAGTGAACCTTTGAAATGGATTCTTCTGAAGTCTACCCCCAAAGTCAAGTTCATTCAAGCTGTGAAGAAGGTGATATGAAGTTTCCTGGTGCAGGAAGTTTCATGTTGGCTTCTTTCCCTGCTGGTGTTTGCTCAAATGCAAATCATGCCATTTCCTGCAATTTCCTCCCCCGTTGGCATGATGCTGAGTGGTTATTTCCTCCCCTTTTTGACTTAATGACCCTGTTTACCTTCTATGTAAATTGCATTCCCATTGTCTTTTACCTTGGAAATACGTAATTTGGAAATACATTCCAGATGCCTAAACCACATTGCTTTGTCTAGGGTGAGGTAATTTTATACTTTGACAATTTCCAATATGTCTGTAATTTTGAATTTGTTCTCCATATGTACACTACACACTAATACTAATCAGTATGATACTAGTTTTTTTATTAATATCTTACGACACCTTTTAGATACTGGTTATAATATTAGTGAGTTGGGGTACACTGAACTGGTCAGTTCAGCAGAAACTCACTACCAGATATCAGCAAGCCTCTTGCACTGGGATGCTGTTGGGGTCACAGGCTCCTCTAAACAAATATGAACAATCTGCTTACTAAATTCCAGCCTTAATTGGAGTAGGCCACGATATCTACTGGCAAGGCTTCTTGGCTCAAGTCACTTTTAGGACATATTGCCTTATGCATGAATGATATCTCTCTACCTATGTTCTGCCTTCTGTAAAAATGACTTAAGCTTATTCTATGGGCATTCCTACACTATAAATGCTACAGTGGCACAGCCACAAGACTGAAGATGTAGTACAATAGTGTGTACACTTACTACAGAGATGGAAGGGGTTCTTCTGATGCTGTAGTAAATCCACCTCTTAAGAGTGGCAGTAGCTAAGTCAATGAAAGGATTCTTCTGTCATCCTAGTGGAGTCGACAGTGGGGCTTAGGTTGACTTAATGACATCATATATGGCATGAAACTTTTCACAGCCCTGAGCAATGTAGTTAAAATGACCTAACTTTGCAGTATAGACCAGCTCTATGACTGACCTTTAGACCAAACATCCTGTTGTGAGAATTCAACCTCATCATGTTCTTGGGATATCCCACAAGTGTTACACACAGAAAGTTCCGCTATTAATCTGATCATAACACAGCATATAACCAAGCTTCCATTAGCCTCAGGACATCTCAGATATATAAAGCTATCTTCTTAGCTAAAATATCCAAAAGAAAAGCGGGCCTCAGTTCACAAACCTGACCACATGAGATCAAGTACAGAATGTTTTCTTATTTGAGGAGTATTCCTTCTTGAATCACCCAGAATAAATAGATTAAACCTAGACCTACTCCCATTGAAGTCAGTAGCAAAGCTCACATTTAACTCAGTAGGAACTGGATTGAGATTGCAAAAAAGATATATCACAGAATTTATTGCATGAGAGCTATGGAAAAGAGTTTGGATCAAATCCAGATCTGAGGGGAAGAAAATACAGTTGTATTAACCTTGGCTGATATTTCTTAAGCATGAGAGCACCTTTGCATTCTATGGAACTTTCTGAGCTCACAGGGCACAGTAAAACTTTAAAAAACCATTAGGAAGACAATTAGCAGCTTGTTAAAACACAATGCAGTAAAGATCCAATTTGGTATACACCTTTTACTCTATAAAATGGTACTTAAGCCCTCTTAAATATAATAAATATAAGGATTGAATTTAATATTTCTGAGTTTACTAATAGTAAAAAAAAGCTTGCAGCTGACAGAAATGTTTCACAGAACATTTAATTTAATTTATAAGGATAACAGGACACCAATAAATGCTAATTTAAGAACTCTCCATGATATAGAATCTCATAATTATTTCTTATGAAATGATCTATTGATTTTCAGGATTCTACAGCAAAATTTAGCCTTGTTAACCTATGGATAATAAATAAATACCTCAAAGCAATTATTCCTTATTCACCTTTTTCATATAGGCAGAGATTTCACACAAATGTAGTCTTGTGTTCTAAACTGTTGAGTCCTGAGATTCAGAAATACAGATTGCATTGTAAAGTAGTAATATTTACTATTACTTCCTAAAAGTTCCCATCCCCCAAAAGGGGCTATTTCTAAGTTTTCTCTATCGTGTTCTCCATTTCTGAAAACAAAACATTTGAATGCTATCTAATATTTTCTTCGATGCACTGCATATTCCTCCATTCTTCTTCAGTCCATTGTAACCTATAGGATTAAATCCTTCAGCTGTCAAGATAAAACATATGCATACAGGACACTGGTTTTGATCATTAGGCTCAGATCGTCTTTATCCCTTTGGGAAGGATACAAGTGGGGTGAAGTTACAAGAAGCTGTGTTGTCTTGAGCCTCCCCATGCAGAAACCAGCCACAGCTGCAGTCCCTGCCCTCTCCCAAACATGGAACCTTTTCCCGGACAGTGCTCATTGGGGTACCCCAAAAGTGGTGGGAAAGAGCAGAGAATAGGTGGAGCCAAGCCCCTTCACAGCCAGCCAGCCAGCAGAGCTGGGTGGATGTATAGGGGAATGGATGCTGCATCCTTTGAAAGGGTGGCACAGCTGCTGTGTACTGGGGAGATTGGGAAAGCATAGCTGAGGCACAATATCTTCTGAAGGTGCCCAGGGGTCCGGTTGCTTCAGTGGCATTGAAACAATTGTATAGTGCAGGTGCTGAGAGCCATTGAACCAAACTGTAAACCCTGTATATGATGGATACCACTTCAAGCCAGGGAGTGCTGTTGCACCCCCAGCACCTTTAGTTCCAGCATTGGAGGTTGCTTTTCCCTGCTCTGAATGTAGGACTGAACAAAATAGGCTGGCATAACTTGGCCCTTAATGTTATTTCATGAGTGAAAGTCAGGTTTTAATTAAAAGAAGAATATTCTGTTTCTGCTTAGGCTAAAGGGTTGCAATTTAATAAAAAGAAAAGTTTTCTCAATATTACTTGGTTCTTAAGCTTTAAATAATGTACAGACCAGTGTAGTGCACATTATAACTTAGATTACAAGAATCCCAATGAGTGATACTCTATTTAGCTCTGTTTAACTGAACACCATCCAAAACTTGTTTGTACTCAAATTCCCTGACACACAGACAATTTTCAGAAAGGTGTAACCTGACCTGCCCACATGCGTAAACTCCAATGAATGCCAGCAAAAGGATGGATCCAGGGCCTACTGAAGTCTATAGGAATCTTATTTACTTGTATGGGCAAGTACTGGGTCAAGACACTAAATCTTGATTTGTGCTTACATATAAGTATGTGTGCACACTGAATTCAGGGTTTGGTATGCACATTAGATTTGACACCTATGCAATTTGGAGGCCTGCAAAAAGTATTGGATATTACAGGCTGCAGTGCATTTTACACTGACAGGTGCATGACAGGACATGTCATACGGAACTAAAAAGTTAGAAACAATCAGGATGAAGTCTGACAATCTGCTGGCATCTTTCTTATAGATAATTGATGGTAAAATGGCTTTTGTGCCAAGACTGTATCCTCTGCATATTTGCCTCCTGTGTCAATGGTGGTATCTTTTAGCCATTTTTTCCATCAATGTATTTCAACTGGTGATTAGGAAAAATGGCTGCTCCATTTTTTATTATGCTGATGACATCTTTGTTACAATTACATACACAGCTGCTGTGGAAAAGTGATATTTTGCCACGCACATCCCATGCTGCCATTTCCTTTCTTGTGTTTCATTGCCACTCTCTGAAATAAAATCTCCAAACCTGAATATACAGGGATCGTTTGTTGTTCTGTTCTGTTTAGGGGTCACGAGACAATGAGAACACCATAGGGATGGCACCTACAAACCCAGCATATAACAGCCTAATGGTGGTGATGATGTGTGAATGAGCAACTACATCTGAGAACCACAAAGCTCATCCTAACCCTGAGGAGCAAGAGAATGTACTATTGCACCTTGGAAGGCTGCAGCAAAGGTAATAAAAGACTTCATACTAGAGGCATAGACAGTATAATATGCCGTCATATAATGTAGTCTTGAAAAGTGCATTTCTCTCTTGGGATCAGATTCAGCATCACTGAAGCCAATGGAAGTTTTGACACTGACTTCAGTGGGAGGTAGGTCAGTGCTGGATCAGTGATAGTAAACAGGGGTAGACAAACCAGGCCAGATTTAGAGGTGATGTAAATTATAGTTAAATTGAACATCGGTAAGTTGTGAATGCCTCTCTTACCATCTTTCCCTGTTTTACACTCTCTTTCTTGTTGCTACCTTTTCCGAGTAGAACCTCACCATTCTAGCCCCTCGGCAAGTAAGTTACACCATTTTTACTCTCATACTAACTTATACCAATTTATCATAAGGTAACATATGCCACCAGTTATGCCATCTTTGAATTTGACCTGTTAGCAAATGAGAGGAATACATGTTGTAACCAATGATGTCAACAGCAGTAGGATGAAGGGGCTGAATTATGATGTGATATCTGTGTTTTCCAGAAATTGGGTAAGAATCTTGGAGGATGAACCAGAGGAAGTAATCCCAAGAGTATTGTTTCTTGGGAAACAAAAATCCCATAACACTGCCACAAATCTGGTCAATATAATTGAAATCATAATTTGGATTACAGGGACACATTCTTTCCCCTCTTCCATCGGTAAAGCAGAACCTCTGCCAGTTCACCCAGTTTGTTTCAACTGTTTAAAGAGAGAATGCCATACAGACCCTCTGGGTGATTTGGAGCCCAGCTCAACAAGGGGCATCCTGCATTCTATTACATGTGAGAATAAAAAGGGGAAGGGTGGCACATAAGAATCCACAACTAGACAGATCTTACTCCTTCTCCACACAGGCTACACATGGCTATGGATGGTTCTTATGGATAATTGTTTCCACCTCCCCAGCCTGGAAGGGAGGATTATACATGAGAGAGATTACTAGTGCCCAGCCGAGTTATTTGGGCAGGTCGCTGGCAAAATCAGATCATGTCTCATTGAACATGTGATTTTCGTACAAATTTAATGGACAAATTAAATTGCATATACATAAGTCATTTTACTATGTAGTCAGAACACATTCACTTCCTGTACTGAGAATTTAAAACAAAATATCCCGCGTATTGGATCAAATTCTCCCATCCGACACACCCAGGCAACTACAGTGTGGTTGCATTGGTAGGGGAATCGAGCCCACTGGCTGTAGCTTGTATGTACTTCCTACAGTGAACATGTATACATATTCAGTTGAATTGTTATGAGATTTTTAAAAATATCAGTACAGTCTATGGTGGTTGTATTTAATTAAAGAAAGTATATATGAGCTTCCAGAAGACAACCAGAAAAGTTTGATTTTTAGCTATATTCCAATCTTTCCTTACGCTGCAATTCTACATGTCAATAAAAATATTGTAGACTTACTCAAAATATTTATCCATTTCTTTAATCAAATTCTTTAGATTTTGCCCAATTTGTTTTAAAGACAAATAGGCAAGTTACACTTTCAAAGTTTAGGTTGCAATCTGTGGAGAAGTAATGCAAATGTACAATCTCAGACATGGGAAAAAACCCACAACAACTAGGGGTAGAAGAGGACGGAATAGACTTCTTTTAATGTCCATAACTCACAGGGTATGAATGCTGGAATGTATTATACGACAATGACTGCAGGAAAGGGTTAGATGGATGTCCAATTATTGTAATGGTTGAATACACTGTTGTTCCAAGCAACCTGTAAAAAGGTGCTTTTAACTTCCTGCAGTTGCAGCTCTATAACCTGACCTGTCTGCTGCTGTAGCAGAATCATCATCCTGCTCTCCATTGCATTTCTATAATGATAACAGAATCATCCACACTCAGTGTTTCTTTATATAAAAATAGTTGATAACCATAGCTAAGTGGTAGTTGCCAGTATGTGTGTGTCTGTGCATGGACAGATAGAATAACCTGATGTTTTTCAGACCATGCATGGCATATGTCTCGCATATATAGTGACAACTGTGACATTGTTGTGCAGGCATGAGTAATGAGCATTCATGGTTCCAATAGAAGAAATTGCTTTATTAAATATGACCCAGAAGCGATACAGATAACAGCTACTTCCAAGTAGCGCTGCCTATCTGTGTGATTTGTGGGATGTCTTGGGCGCAGGGGAAGAAAGAGAGGACACAAGGGATATAGCCACACCATTATTAATTCATCCTGGAACTAGCCAGCAATAACTCATGCAGGCCAGGTTGTCATTCTTTCCTTAATTGTGTACACCTGATGGAAGACTACCATCGCCTCTACCTCTCCATAGGTGGTCTCAGCCCATTGCTGGAACCCTACTGCCTTTCCCTCATATGAAGGGAAAAGGGTAGTTTCCTTGCTGCACCAGACATTAGGAGCATTTCATTTCTCAATATCTGGCCAGGAGAAGGGGCTCAGACTGGAGGCACAGGGCTTACATACCCTTCTGCTGGGTATACAGAGGCCAATGGCTTACCTGAATCCCACCAGTCAGCCCACCAGCTCAGATGATGCCTTTCCCTTTCCAGCTACCCCATCCCAGACCCTTGGAGGGAAAGATCTTTAAAATAGCTATGACCCTCTCCATCAGTCCAGATAAAGGCCCTCTGCCTTTATGGTTGGGGCAGGGCGGGGGGGGGGGGGGGGCGTTATCATTAGTAAAGTACTGCCCTTGCCTGTTGGAATCTGCATCCCTCTCTCTGAGCAGTCTGGCCTGCATCAAAACACAGCATGATGTGAGACATAGGATAGTGTTAAAGATCTCACTATAATCTTGAAGTGAATCTTTTCTGCATGTACTAGGATCTACAAATCAACTCTTTGAATGCCTTACAGCACAACATCAGTTTTACAGGGGCAGGTTTCTTTAAATTGGAATACATTAAGAATGCACAGGAATGTTTCAATCTGAATAAGACACGTAGTTGCAGACAAACTGCCAGATGGCAGAGAACAACCTCAGAGGACAATGAAGCGAAGGATGGGTCCATTCAGACCCCTTTCTAAAAACAGGAATTTTCTGAAGACATCAGAATCAGAAATGCACAGCAGGTGAAACTGAGCTCTGTGAAGAGGGCCAACATAAACCATATAAAACACTTAAGTCCCTAAAGGCATAAGTGGCACTTACGTAGCTCATAGGCCTTATGCTGTCCTCTTGCACAGAGCTAAATTTCACCCAGGTAGAACAATTTCCCTGGCTCCATAAATTATTTAACATAACCACTCCTAAATCCACTTCCAAAGTGTTCTGAGCTTGGGAAAAACACATTTCTGTTATGTCTCATTGCAACAAAACAGTTTCCATCTCTCACACTATGCAGCAACATGATATAACAAGATGCTTCAAAAATGTAGAGAATGTCCTGTATTTCATTTTGTGTACCAGCCCAGGACTGAAGCAAGCACATTAGACAGAAAGAAATATATTGACCATGGGATCAGAATATTCATTAATTACATAGGCACTGGAATTATGGTGCAACAGCATCCACTGGCATGAAGTCATAACAACCAAATCCTTCAGTCCTGATTTACTCCTTAATCAGGCAAAACTCATTGATTTTAATAGCGGCTTTGCTTGACGACTTCAGAGTTGAAGGAATGGGCCCGCTTTGTTTTTGTGGTGATGAACAGATCTCCCTTTCTTCAAGGCCAGCAAAGGAGGTTTTTTTGGTTATTATTGTTTTCCAGCTAGTCACAGTATTTCAATGATCTGCTATTAAAGGGTCCCTCTTTGGTAATGGAGAGGAAAAACAATGTCAAAAATAGAAACAAGTGTGCAGAAAACAAATGCATTGTTCAAAGCGTGATTGCAGCCATCTATGTGCAGCAACCATTATTTATTATTATTTTATTACTTGTATTACCACAGCACCTAGGAACCCTAGTCATGGACCAGGATCCCGCTGTGCTAGGCCCTGTACAAACAGAACAAAAAGACAGTCCATGGTCCCCCAACTGCTTGCAATCTAGGTAAAAAGCAAGAGAAATACAGACAGACTGGTAAGTCCAAGGAAATAATGAGACAATACAGATCAGCAAGAAAGGCAGTGGTCTCAGCACAGCAGTGGCCTAGCTATCGTCAAGTCTGCATCCATTTGTTGGCATCATGGCAAAAGGAGGAATTTAAAGGAGTCACATGATGTAGCTTTGAAAGTGTTTACAGGGAGCTCCTCCCAAATATGAGGGGCAATGTACAGGAAAAGCACAAAGGTGCTTGTTTGATTCCAGCAGTATATCTCCAGTTATTGTTAAAAAGTGCCACCTGAAATAACATGTAATCCTGTTCAGGACCCTTAAGTAAAACTCTTTCCAACTCTTTCCTATTTCTTAATACAATGCACTCCTTTTATAAGAATCACCATCTATCCCAGATGATTTGATTCTTACAAGCGGAGTGTAGGTTAGGTATAGGAATAATTTTGTCCCAGTGGTTTTGATCACTACATGCTGATTCCTATATCAGTGATTCTTATAAATCGAGTATACTGTGTAACATTCTATTAAAAAGTTATGCAGTTAATTCTAATAAACAGAACATTTTCCATTCACCATGCTCCATCACTCATGCATATGCACATGACAAAACCAGTTTGAAATGTATGCGATAATCAAGGATCTGCAGCATACAAATCAGGTTGATTTGAGCTATTTATTTGCTCATAGATGTTTTGCTGTCAATTTGGAGGGATTTCTTTCACTGCTATGGAGCCATATAATTATGTAACAATGTTGAACATAGTTCCATTAAATCACTGATTAATAATTCTAATAGATCATTAAATACATATTTAGTGATCATTTTAAAATGTCTAAATGAATGTATTAATATAATTAAGTTTAAAGTATCTGACAAACATTAGGATAATGCATTTGTGATTAGATGTGAAATTATTTCAATAGTTTTGCCGGGGGGGTTATTTTATGTAACTGTCATGAAATAAGTGCTATTTAATTGCAAATTAGTGCTACAAAATCTCAGTATGGGGAATGAAGTTACAACAATGAAGGTAACTACAACCACATTCTTAATACATTCACAGAATCTTGATTTAAATATAATTTTGAGTGACAGGTCTTCTATAAAGACAGGCAATGTATAGGTTTAGATAGATAGATGGATGGATGATAATGTGGTATACAAATCTTTCAATCATTCAGAAAACTTCAGTTGTATTAATGAAATGGTCACTATTTCCAGGTCAAAGCATGAACAATTTTCCCACAATGTTCATAAGAACTACACCCTCATATTGACTGACAAATAGACCCCAGATAAGTTTTTGACTCTGCTTCCTATACGTGTAAAAGCTCTCTTCTTCCATCAACCTTCAACATCATTTAAAACAAGGGGTCAGAGTCCAACATTGCTATCTCACATACACACATTAATGAGATTGGTGAAATATAAACCTTTCTTTATGATGTTCACACTCAACTAGTGACATTCTTGTTCATCTCCATTTTCAGCCCTTTCTATGTATGCAGGATACTATTCTCAAGAAAATATATTCCTCAGACTGACAGTTCATTAACTCTGAACTGTCTGCCCGTCTTACAGAGAGTGTAAGCTCTTCAGAGCAGAGAAACAAATCTGTTTGTAAAGTGCTGTGTAAATTCATAGCACTACAAAAATCTATTATTATTGAATCATAGGACTGGAAGAGACTATGAAAGGTCATCTAGTCCAGTCCCCTGTACTCATGTCAGGACTAAGTATTATCTAGACCATCACTGACAGGTGTTTTTCTAACCTGCTCTTAAAAATTTCCAGTGATGGAAAACAATCTCCCTACGCAATTTATTCCAGTGTTTAACCAACCTGACAGGAAGTTTTTCCTAATGTCCAACCTAAACCACCCTTACTGCAATTTAAGCCGATTGCTCTTGTCCTAGCCTCAGAGGAGAACATTTTTTCTCCCTCCTCTTTGTAACAACCTTTTATGTACTTGAAAACTGTTATGTCCCCTCTCAGTCTTCTCTTCTCCAGACCAAACAAACCCAATTTTTTTCAGTCTTCCTTCGTAAGTCATGTTTTCTAGACCTTTAATAATTTTTGTTGCCCTTCTCTGAACTTTCTCCAATTTGTTCATATCTTTTCTGAAATGTGGCATCCAGAACTGGGCACAATACTCAAGTTGAGGCCTAATCAGCATGGAATAGAGCAGAAGAACTACTTCTCACATCTTGCTTACAGCGCTCCTGCTAATACATCCCAGAATGATGTTTGCTTTTTTTGCAACAGTTTTACACTGTTGACTTATATTTCGCTTGTGATTCTTATTAATTATTATTATTAATTATTAATAAGCAGGAGTATTGTATTATTATATTAAAATACAGGACAAGAAGCAATGGACTTAAATTACAGCAAGGGAGGTTTAGGTTGGACATTAGGAAAAACTTCCTAACTGTCAGGGTGGTTAAGCGCACTGGAATACATTGCATAGGGAGGTTGTGGAAGCTCCATCATTGGAGATTTTTAAGAGCAGGTTAGACAAACATCTGTCAGGAATGCTTTAGATAATTAGTCCTGCCATGAGTGCAGGGGACTGGAATAGATGACCTCTCGACTGGTCCCTTCCAGTTCTATGATTCTATGACTCTATAATTATAGAATATCTAGAATATTATATATTATATTTATAATATTAAATATAGGGCTGTCAATTAATTGCCATTAACTCACGTGATTAACTTAAAAATTAATCGTAATAAAAAAATTATCGAGATTAATTGCAGTTTTAATCACACTGTTAAACAATAGAATACCAGTTGAAATTTATTAAATATTTTGAATGTTTTTCTACATTTTCATATATATTGTATTCTGTGTTGCAACTGAAATCAAAGTGTATATTTTTATTACAAACATTGGCACTGTAAGAATGATAAACAAAAGAAATAGTATTTTTCAATTCACCTCATACAAGTACTGTAGTGCAATCTCTTTATCGTGAAAGTGCCACTTACAAATGTAGATTTTCTTTTTTTGTTACATAACTGCACCCAAAAACAAATCAATGTAAAACTTCGGAGTCTACAAGTCCACTCAGTCCTATTTCTTGTTCAGCCAATCGCTCAGACAAACTTGCTTGTTTACATTTACAGGAGATAATGCTGCCCTCTTCTTATTTACAATGTCTCCAGAAAGTGAGAACAGGCACTTGCATGGCACTTTTGTAGCCGGCATTGTAAGGTATTTACATGCCAGATATGCTAAACATTTGTATGCCCCTTCATGCTTCGGCCACCGTTCCAGAGGACATGCTTCCATGCTTATGATGCTCGTTAAAAAAATGTGTTCATTACATTTGTAACTGAACTCCTTGAGGGGGAATTGTATGTCCCCGGCGCTGTTTTCTGCATTCTGCCATATATTTCATGTTATAGCAGTCTCAGATGATGACCCAGCACTTCTTGTTCATTTCAAGAACACTTTCACTGCAGATTTGACAAAATGAAAAGAAGGTACTAATACGAGGTTTCTAAAGGTAGCTACAGCACTGGGCCCAAGCTTTAAGAATCTGAAGTGCCTTCCAAAATCTGAGAGGGACAAGGTGTGGAGCATGCTTTCAGAAGTCTTAGAAGAGCAACACTCCGATGCAAAAACTACAGAACCCGAACCACCAAAAAAGAAAATCAACCTTCTGCTGGTGGTATTTGACTCAGATAATGAAAAAAAACATGCATCGGTCCACAGTTTTGGATTGTTATTGAGTAGAACCCGTCATTGGCATGGACTCATGTCCCCCGGAATGGTGGTTGAAACATGAAGGGACATATGAATATTTAGTGCACCTTGCACATAAATATATTGCAATGCCAGCTACAACAGTGTCAAGAGAATGCCTGTTCTCACTTTCAGGTGACATTGTAAAAAGAAGTGGACAGCATTATCGCCTGCAAGTGTAAATAAACTTGTTTGTCTGAGCTATTAGCTGAACAAGAAGCAGGACTGAGTGGACTTGGAGGCTCTAAAATTTTACATTGTTTTATTTTTGAATGCAGTTTTTTTTACATAAATTCTACATTTGTAATTTCAACTTTCATGATAAAGAGATTGCACTATAGTACTTGTAGGTGAATTGAAAAATGCTACTTTTTTGTTTTTTTATAGTGCAAACACTTGTAATCAAAAATAAATATAAAGTGAGCACTGTGCACGCTGTATTCTGCATTGTAATTGAAATCAATATCTTTGAAAATGTAGAAAACATCCAAAAATATTTATATAAATGGTATTCTATAATTGTTTAACAGTGCAATTAGTGGCGATTAATTTTTTAATCGTTTGACAGCCCTAATTAAATATAATTATAATTAATAAACACTTTATTGGTTAAATTATGGCCCTTGGAGCCTTTGAAGTTCTGGGAAAAGAGGCAGGCTGAGCAGCTGGAATGACCAAGCTGTGATGTCTGGAGACATTATGCTAGCATACAGCAGAATGTGGCATAATGGTGCTAGAGGCACAGTGTCTTGTGGAAGTGAATCCAGTCACACACGTAGAGGTACAGGTTTAATGCTGATTTATTAGCAGAGTTGCAACCATCTGCTTCTGAAACTCAAAACTCCAGCACCAGACTAAGTTTCAGGGCTGGGACACTTGGCTTACTACAATATGGTGGCCTTAATGGGGCACTCCATTACAAGCTATTGGGAGAAGTGTGCTCAGTGGAGTACTTAGTACATCTATAAAAGAGATGTAGTGTTGTAGCGTGTATTCCCCCAAATACCTTCCTTTGTGTGCCATGTTGTTCTTTTTAGGGCAATGAACACCTCAATTATTCTTATTTAAAGACTGCATAACTAATACAACAGCTACCAGACTCAGGTGTTGAAAGCAGCCTGCAGATCTCAGCAGTGAAGGTTCTGGGTGCCTATGCTATAGGTCTCCAGTCCCAGGGGTTTTTTTTTGCCAGCTAGTCCATCACTTTTTGGCCCAGAAATCGTATTAGCATTTCTCACTGGGACACTTTCAGTGGTCATTCATGTTAGCTTGCAGTTTGACTCAGAAATATTAGTTGCATAAAAGTAGGCAGAAAGGGAAAAAAACTGAATCAAGAAGCAGCTACCTTGGGCTAAATTACAACATACCAGTAATCCTTGTTTTATCAGTTCAAAGCATATTAGTGTATTAATGGACAATAGTTTAGCACTTGGGTATTTTTATTATCACTAATAAGGTTAAGCAGGCCATTGCTATGAATTCATATGGTATTCATTGCTGAAGTACTGATCCTAATGAATTAATTTAGTTTGTTGAGATGACATACAATCTGTATTTTTGCTATAAGCTAAAATTAGATAATAGACCCTTAAGAGCTATCTTGTTATTTCTTATAAGAAATCAAAGGTTAGTTGTGACTACCCTGGGAATGTAAGGAAATATTCATTATACTGTACTTACATAAGTCAGAGGGCCTTTATAAATTCTACATACAGTAATATGCACATTTCATTTTCATGGTTCCTACCGCTTAATACTGTAAGTGTCTAAAAGTCTCCCTTTTCCATTGGGACCAAAAACTGAAGTATTCAGTGATCTTTGACAACAGTGAAGACAAATTAAATAAATCCTGAATGAATCTTGATGTCACCCTCCTTATATTCACATTTCTAAATAACAAGCCTTGAGAAGAAAAGCATTACCATCTCTTATGACCCAATTAGGAGAACTCAAGGCCACATTATTTACTATAGCAATTCCATATGGAGAAATACTAATTAGTTTATAAAAGGGTAATAAATGATTAATAGATGTTATAAGCATGTAACACATAAATAATGTGTTTTATAGATGGTTATAAGTACACTTCTAGAAAGTGATATAGCTGGGAATAAGTAACCTATTGATATCTGTAACAACTGATTAAGGTATTAGGGTATCTATTGACCTTTTATTAACCATTTAAAATATATTTATAAATGCATACAATATGAAATGTGACCAAAGAGGATTTTTTCTTTGCTGCTTTAGACAACTTGATACTTTGGAAAATGGCATATCCAAGTATTAGGATGGCAATTGAGGAAAAGACTTGAGTAGTGCGTATGACTCTCACATCTCACCAAAAATAATTTGACAACAGTGAGACTCCAGTCTGAGATTTAGCTGTAATTTACACAGATATATCTACTTAAGCCTAAACTAGTATCATAAAACCTTATCACAGTAGACCTAACATGTTTTACATATAGAAGTCACAGGTAAATTGCACAATGACATTTTAAAGTCAGCAAAGTAGATGCTGGCTTCTGAATTTGTTTTTAAAGGAAAGATCAAACCTATGTATTATTAATATAATTCAGTGAAGATAACAGACAAAGAAATATTTTTCATTTATATTGTGACAGCCTCAATCAAGACTGAAGCCCTCTTTTCTGGTACAAACACATAAGAGGCCACAGTCCCTGCCCAGGAGAACTTACACAATAAATAATTCAAATGTGTCCATATCCAGATTCTCCCAGTTAATAAATACCAGAATTTCTGTCTCTTCTGGTCTACAAATCTGGTAAATATAGATAATTACAAGAGGTTGCCATCAAAATCAATGGAATACTGCATTTTCATGGAAAATGCAAAGACTACCTCTCAGATATCAATAGCAGCCTCATGATAAGCATGGGAATTTGAGCTCTGTTAGCTCAGCAGTGCTTTTGACATTTGTAAGCAACTCACAAACAAATCAACATGAAGTCCCTGTTTTATGAATCATGTAACCCATCTCAGTTTGTCCAAAATGTTAAGCAATCAGTTTTTTGGAAATTGTATAATGTTATATCACATTATTGCATATTACATGTCATAAGTACATCAAGAGCAATAAAAGGAAACAGACTAAAAAAAACTGTAGCAAAATACAAATAACATATGTTAACAGAGATGCACGTCTCCTGTTTAGCTGCTGCCCTTGATACTATGAAGCAGCTAAGGTTAGTACATATTTAACTACGTTAACTGTTGAAAAAGCTTGACAATATAAAGAAAAGGAGTACTTGTGGCACATTAGAGACTAACAAATTTATTTGAGCATAAGCTTTCATGAGCTACAGCTCACTTCATTGGATGCATTCAGTGGAAAATACAGTGGGGAGATTTATATACATAGAGAACATGAAACAATGGGTGTTACCATACACACTGTAACAAGAGTGATCACTTAAGGTGAGCTATTACCAGCAGCCGGGGGGGGGGCACCTTTTGTAGTGATAATCAAGGTGGGCCATTTCCAGCAGTTGATAAGAATGTCAGAGGAACAGTGGGGGTGGGGTGGGGTGGGGAATAAACACGGGGAAATAGTTTTACTTTGTGTAATGACCCATCCACTCCCAGTCTCTATTCAAGCCTAAGTAAAATAGAGACTGGGAGTGGATGGGTCATTACACACAGTAAAACTATCTCCCCATGTTTATTCCCCACCCCACCCCACCCCACCCCGACTGTTCCTCTGACATTCTTGTCAACTGCTGGAAATGGCCCACCTTGATTATCACTACAAAAGGTCCCCCCCCCCCCCCCCGGCTGCTGGTAATAGCTCACCTTAAGTGATCACTCTTGTTACAGTGTGTATGGTAACACCCATTGTTTCATGTTCTCTATGTATATAAATCTCCCCACTGTATTTTCCACTGAATGCATCCGCTGAAGTGAGCTGTAGCTCACGAAAGCTTATGCTCAAATAAATTTGTTAGTCTCTAAGGTGCCACAAGTCCTCCTTTTCTTTTTGCAAATACAGACTAACACGGCTGCTACTCTGAAACTTGACAATATAGAATTTCATTGACTATTCTTAAGGAAATATTATGCATGTACGCACTGTGCAATATGTCAGGCTGGGAACAAGGACTGAGGCAGAGACAAGGATGGCTCAATGTTAAAAAGTTAAACTTGAGTTCATTGGCAGGCTTCGTGCAGTTATAATTTAACATAATTATCTATATAGGAGAAAAAAATGAATTTCCAATTGTTAAATACAAAGCCCTTTATTTAAGAACAGTTTCTTACATGGTTTGAATTTCTCAAAATGGAGAGACCAGAAAACAATTGTTTAATTTGCCCCCCTGCCCAATTATCATTCCTACTGCCACATGTACTACCATGCTGATTTACCTCCCCAATGGATTTCGAGATAATTTGTCTCATATTCTTTATTTAGTAACAAATTCTGTGAGCCAGCAGGGCCTAAGTAATAAATAATAATTTCTATTCTTATTTATATTACGATGGCATCAAGGAAACTCAGTCATGGACCAGGACCCAGTGGCACTAGGCACTATACAAACACGACTCTAAGAGACAAGAGCTAATGGATACAGACCAAGGGGGAGTACAAGGCAACAACACTGGTCTGCATGAGAGGCAGTGGTCTCAGCACACCAGCAGCCTAACCATAGTCAAGTTTTTTGTACACCTCATGGCAAAGGAGAGTTTTAAGGATAATAATGAGATAGCTGTGTGGATGTTTACCGGAGGTCCTCCCAAGCATCAGGGGCAGCTTGAGACAAAGCACAAAGGTGCTTGTTTGAAAACGTAACTGGACAAGGTTAATGGAGGCTTGCATCACTGGCCAATTAGAGATGGGAACTGACATCTCAACAGCGAACGAGAGGTGATAGAAAAGGGATAGGCCATGAAGGGCCTAGCCTGAATAGCAGTCTGTACAGGGGACTCATGGGGAAAGACTGTGGAGCAGCTGCACAGCCACTTCACATAGGCACTTCATTCCATGTAGTGAAGGAACCTGCGACATGGCAGATCCTTTGGCACTGGCCTCCACTGGTCTATCCCTGCTGTGCTCTCAGACTCCCATATGCAAGAAGGCTCCACTGAATTGGGCCTTGAATCATGTTGAGGAGCGACACCTCTGATTGTGCCTCCTCCAAAATCCCTCAACCCACTGTGCAGTGAACTGTAAACACAGAAGAAATAATGAACCCCTTAATGATGTACTATTTTCTAAGAGAAATAATGAAGTAAATTGGTTGGTAAGGCCTTTCCAGATCACACTCAGTCAAAATTTATGTAATTTACAGGCAAATTCTATATTTGATGTCATAAAATTATTTGCCCTCAAGACCCCAGTAAGAGAAGGAATAGGTGTACGTGGAAACTATCTTAATAACCAAAACTAATGAAAAATATAGATAGAGATTGCATTGCAATAATCATCTCAGAGATTGCCTGTAGGTATGTCATTGCTTTTTCTTCCACCTTATGAGACCCATAAAGGGCAGCCTTTGTTTAATAGCAACAGCTGACATTTACTGCTCTGCTTCAAATAGCCAATGTCCCTTTCAATTTATGAAGCCATAAGTGCATCACAGCTCTCTTCTGGAGAACAACGTTACCACTAGTGTCCTAACTAAGTCTCAAACATCAAATGCTATGTTTAAGTCACTAGTCAACATACATGAACAAAGACCTGTGCAACCGATTTCCATCTAGTTTACACACTTTTCTAATAGAAAGTTCCTGAGTTTGGCAAAAAGATAACTTGCAAGCCAAGAATAAAACAGAGTGTTCAAAGTTGACTCAGACAAAAAAAAACCCACCGAAACCCTTCATAAAGATGAGGGACCAAATTCTGCTCTCTCTCAGTTACAAGGGTATATTACCTACTGAAGCCAATAATTGCTCCATCCATGTATACCCATTCTATACCCCTCAGGGTAGGTTAGACCCAGAATCATAATTCTCCCTCTATTTTTGAGTACTTTGTTCAATATTTGAACACAGTATTGCCAGCTCCAAGCATTCATAAATTGTGAGTCAGGCCTCCAAAAACCATAACATTCTAAAACAAAAAAAATATCATATTTTGTGTATTTTCTTTGCCTTCTGGTTTCAGAGACTTTTGGGTGCATTTCAAGTCACACTTTCCAACTTTGCTCTGAAACTTTGAGTGCTGGAAGCTTATTAGAATGAAAGCTGAGATTCTCATTTAATCAGTTGTCTTCATGAACTGGGGTTTCAAGAAAGACACCAAATATTGTGAGACTTGAGATAAAACTGTGAGAATTGGTAACACTGAATAATACAGGGAAATGTATCAAGTTAGGGGGAAGATATAATGGGGTGCGTCAAAGTCTGGTTTAATTTAACATCTTCATTAATTATTTGGAACTGTATATAGAAAGCATATTAATTAAATTCTCACATGATACTATACTGGGAGGTGTTAGCAGCAGCAGTCAAGTCAGATAACTAATCAAGAGAGACCTCAGAAAGGTTAGAAATATGGGTAAGAAATATAAGAAGATTCAGCTTGGAAAAATGCACGGTGATGGTAGAAAATAATCAGAAGCACAGGTAATCAATGGGAGTGAAATACCTGGAAAGCAGTGAAGTCAAACAAATATAATACTATGTGTGTGGAAAACACCCTTCGATAAACGTTTGCAGGGTAACAGGGCCCCAAAAAAGTGCATTGCAGTTGTGTGTGTATGTATAATCACATAAAGGAGCAAGAAACTACATCCCTCTTTATGGTCTTGATCCAATGTACATTGGTTAGTCTAATTTTTTATTTGATTTGTCTTTTTGGGGGGAGTGCTAGGGGGTTTATTTGGTATTTTTCAATTCTCTTAAATTTGTGCATGTGTCATATGCTAATTATTTCTGAAGGCAAGATCTTCGTGAACTGGCAAGAATGATTAATTTTTTTTCCTCCAAGGAGGGCTGGATTCCCTATCATGTTTATCAACGGAGTCTTCATATTGGGAGTTTATTTGGTCTATTACTCTTTACACAGTCTCACCAATGTCATCTTAGAGATTTTCAACATCATTAGTAAAGGTATGTTTCTCCTAAAAAGCCCTGGTGATCTCTTTTGATGGTGCTGCTGCTTATTATCTTTAATTTACCGATGATTAATTCATCATACAGGTGAGGCAGTTTGTTATAGAAGCAACCCAACACATTTGCCAAGCATGGCTTCATCCAGTAGCCCTTGTATTTGGAAACACTGACAATCACTGCAGTAAGTTATTAAGTAGGGGGTATCTCTTTTGTAGCTGAAGGAGTATCACTATAGTCTTCCCACCCCTTCCTTACTGCTCCCATTGTACATCAATGACGATATCTGATATATCGGTGTGCTCTTGCAATTTGAACTCCTAGGCCTCTCATCCTGCTCTAAATACACACAGGTGGACCATGTTCCCCATGAAGATCCCCGCTGACTTCCCTGACTTCCCATGTGGATCTGACTGCAGAATCAGGTCCTTGTTTTTCAGGGCAATGGTATGCAATATAATATAGCATATGATTTGACCCAATGAAGTGCAAGAAATAAAGAGAAAGAGACTCCTAAAACTTTAAAATACCCCTAAGTATTTCAAAGATAAAGTAGCATGTATTGGAAAGCATTTCCTGTATTTTCAGCAGAAATAGGCTAATCTCATACTGTTCAGAGCTATACCCAGTCTGGAAACTTTAAGAGGAAATAAGGTTAACAAAACATTTGATCTGAGCTTTTTCAGACCCTCATCTCAGCTGGAAAAACTGTGTGAAAGGATATCAGATTACTCAGCAGAAACTGGATGTATATTGCATTGCTTTTTGTCCAGGAGCTGGCATGCCATTATTTATGTACATTCTATTGTTAAAATGCTAGCTGCTGCCTCCACTCCAGTTCTGGCCCCACCTCAGGTACAGCTGCAGAAGAGAGAAGAGTGTGTTCTTCAGACAACCTGTCTTGGCTGTTTCCAGTATTATGCATTTTCATCATATTAGCATTACACTACATCTCTGAGTGATGTACTGAGTGGAGATATAATACACCTGAAGAACAGAGCTATGGCTGAAGCAGGCACCTTAAAGCACTGAGGAAAGGCAATGCACCACAGGATATGGCTATGCACCATGCCTGGGGGCTTGTCTACCCTAAAAATGCTACAGCTGCAGCACTGCAGTAGTGCCACTGTAGAGCAGACACTACAGTGACAGAAGGGGTTCTTTGATCGCTGTAGTAAATCCACTTCTCCAAGAGACAGTAGCTAGGCCAGTGGAGGAATTCCTCCTTTGACCTACTGGTGATGACGACAGGGCTTAGGT
The DNA here is from genome assembly GCF_965152275.1 of Natator depressus. NCBI lineage: Eukaryota > Metazoa > Chordata > Testudines > Cheloniidae > Natator > Natator depressus. The sequence continues at coordinate 288,689,676 of NC_134234.1, read as the reverse complement.
CGGCTTCACTATGTCATGCAGGGCGTGGGACATCTTTTACACACCTGAGCAATGTAGCTGGGTTGGCCTAACTTTGTAATATAGACCAGACCTCAGAAAGGAGGAGGTTTGGCTCTCCAACTTTCCTCAAGGGCAAAGGGGTTGGGCTGGGAACATAGGGAAGGAGATAGGGCTGACTTTCCTAATCATTCCAGAAGTCAAAAGGGGCCCCAGTGCTGCCCTCCAGCTGACTATATTGCCCCTATGATGGAGACCTCCTCTCAGATGTCATAGGAAAAGTTCCCAATAGTCCCTAACACACACACACACTTATTTTAATGTCTGGCATCCATTTTTTCAACCCTCACTTAGTTGTATAGGTTTAGCTTGTATACTTAATGTAATTTTACTAGAGATATGTGATGTCAGGCAATTTTGCTTATTCCCCATCCCTAATATTTATGACAACCTCTTAGGAATACAAAAACGGTTAAAAAAAAAAAACACTATTTTTGTCCTTTTTACTTGGCAAACATAGGTTTGTTTCCCCAGAGTTGAGAAATCAATTGAATTAAATGGAAGTTTTTGTTTAATAACAATTTCAAATCATATAGCTCCTTATGCCAAAACATCTTTGAGTGATGAAGCCTGGTCACAATGATTTCAGCACAACTGTGGGAATACGGGGTTGTTAGATAACTACAAGTTATTATGCTGCTTGTTGCAGAGTGAACAGTGGGAGCACAATACATTGTTCACATGGGCCTTACAGACTTTGTGATGCTTTTGTTATGTTTCTTAATTTTTCTGTAGATTAAAAAAAAATTAACTAAGTAATTTTACTGAAATCTTCAATTCAGAATAAAATCTGAGTCTTAAAATATTGATAGTAACCTTTTAATTTAGCTGATATTTTGCATATTTATAAAAATCAAAAGTAGAAACAATATACAAATTAAAGAATTACAAAGAAAGATACTTGTATTGATGTCAGAGCCATCAAAAGGCAGCACCAATGTATGAGACATCTCTAAGGACAAAAGTCCTATTTGTGTTGTATGAGACCCAACATTCCCCAGGACTTGCTAGTGGAAGGTGACAATGTATACATTACATGAGACCCCTATGTTTCTGTGGGCCTGATCGTGTGTGCATTGAACTCAATGCAACACTTTCATTGGCTACAGTGTGTATACAAAATCAGGTCCTAAATAAAAGACTTCATCAGCCAACTGAATATTTACTATTTTATTTAACATCTTTCAAAGTATAGGAATTAGCCGCTGTTATATGTTAAATGTTCAGATTTAAAGTTTTGCCTGTTTGTGTTCTCCCGATACATTAATTTAGTAATGATACCCAGAGTGTCCATGTTAAATAAATCCACCTATTTAAAATGTAAAAAAAGGCAAAAATCTACATTGAGTAAAAGTGCTGCAAAATTTCAGTTTTTAACTTTGGGGGAGACAGATATTCAAAAAAGATTCTCAAACTGTCTCAGCTCCAATTCAAGTTCTCTAAAGTTAATTCTTCATTGGAAATTTCTGGACACACAACATTTTGGAAAATCTAGCCACTACATTAGGGAGTTTAAATGACAGTGGAGCAATGTTAAAAACCTGGCAGTTTATTTGAGGAGCCTAAATGGGAGCTACTGAGCACTTTTGAGGAAACCTCTAGCTAGCCCAACTAGGTAGTTCAACTGCCCTGTTGAAGTCAACAGGAGTTTTGCCATTGACTTCAGTGCAGCCAGGATTTTACCCAAAGAATCTGCCTCTGGAAAAAGGGTGGCACACAGGATTTAATAGGGTATGAAAGTGACTCATGGAGAGAGATTAGTCTTTGAGGTAGTGAGCCCAGAAAGTTACAGTACTTCCATAGGCCTGCAGATTCAGAAGCAATTTGGATGGCTAGGGCCTTTGTGTTTGTGGTTTCAGTGCTTGTTTAAACACACATCTCACACACACACACACACACACGCTCTCTCTTTATTCCAATTTGATTGCCTTAATCCATTCATTAGAATCTAGGTAGAAAGCAACCACCTGCTATATTTTAGCCTGAAGCAAGTTTAAATGGCAGACACAAACCCCAGGGGAAAACAAACATAAAAAGAGCTTCAGAACGGAAATGACCACCTAACTCGATTCTTAAACAGCAGCAGTAACAGACAGCTCAGTTTGTCCTGACCAGTTCAACAAGTCCTCTGAAAAATCCAGCGGGAGAGTTACCAGAAGAAAACAGGCAGAATAAGGCTAAACATCTCAGGATAAGGAAATCAGTGTTATTCATCACTAACTTTTTGGAATTCTAGGAAGGTATTTCTACCAAGGCAGAGAAGGAGGGAACCAAAAAACATCATATGCTGCAATTAGATTTTCATAAAGCATTCTGCATCAGAAGCTGATGATCACTAAGATACAGAGTCTCAGAATAAGGAAAACTGACAGATTGCATTGAAACCTGGCTAGCACCAGAAAACAAAAAGATGACTATACATAAAAATGTATAATACAGGGTCAAGTTGTGCCCCGGAAGCACTTCAGGATGCATAATCCCTCTCCCAGCTCCTTAGCACATAATTATGTAGCCAATAAAGCAGCTTTTTCAAGGAGACCAGGCCGTGCCCCATCTCCTCCCTGCTGCCTTTGGCATGATTTCAGCTAGATCTGTAAGGTCAGAACATTTGTTTCACAGACTATTTCAAAATTTGGATTTGTTAAAAAAAATGTAAAATTCTGGAAAGGAAAATTCCCCTCCCAAAATCATTTCGGGTGAAGTGAAACATTTTGTTTCACCATTTTGATTTGACTTTTTTTATTTTATGTGATAATATATACTGTAATTGAAACAAAATAATTTCAAAATGAAAAAATCGAATGTTTCATTCCCAAAATAATTTTTTAAAATGGCACATTTGCGTATTGTGAAATGTTTTTTCCTATTTTCTTCTGAAACAAAATTCCATGAAAATCCACCCAGTTTCGCGAAGTGTTTCAGTGTCAATGGAAGTGCATATTTTGACAGATTATGATCCCATCAAAGTTTCTTTGAACAGCTCTAATTGCCACCCCTCTAGGTGGTAGGAGGGAGCAGACCCTGTTTTCTCCTGAGCACAAGGACTGGTGGGTCTGGCCCTTGTGCACAAGCTAAGGAGATGATTCTTGCACAGTCACACTCTCCACATTCCCAGGTTAGAATTAGGAACACTCTAGCCCATAAGGAGGATACCGTAAATATATCATGAGGATCACTGCTGGATTGAGGTGTGGAAATTCCCCATAGCTTTCAATTTCAAGCAATACTTTTCCCACTCACTAGCTGGAATAATCCTTAATCTCTAGTGGGTGGTCCCTTATCTGCCCCTGTGCTCAGTGTAAAAGCACTGACAGTTGGAGAGACATGGTTTTCCCTCTATTTTATGCCTCATCAAGGTACTTTCCCCTCTCACCCTACACATTCCCAAGAAACTGTGTGGTTTGTGGGACATGACCCTTACTTGATGTCCACCCCAGACAAAATGCCAGGCAGAACAGCTACCCATTGCCACATTAAAAAGCAAAAGAAGGACTAGTCTTAATCTATCCAGAGCGAGAGTTGGTGAGTTGAGGCCACCAGCCCACCTGAAGTAGCAATGGACCCAGCCACAAAATTTGTATTTGAAATTTGAACTCTCATAAAGTTCACAGTTCTTCAGAGTTAGGATTTCAGTTTGGATGCTCTCTCATATCGGTGGCTGAATCAGCCCCTGGCCAGCCCCACAATTGGAGAAGGGAAGGAAAAAGTGTTCCATAATGCCACCTCTACAGCACAGATCTAGATCACCTGAACAATGAGCCCTTTATATCCAATCTTAAAAAAATAAATTCAAGATGGCTGAAGAGTCCAATATGTGCTTCACAGGTTTTTCCACATATGTGACAGGTAGTTACATGGCGAGAGCACAACTGCTGGCTGGGATGCTGCACCCTTTCCTTCCTGCTCTGCCATTTCTCAGCCTCTTGAGCAAGGCAGTTCTCTTCAAAAATAGGCTGAAGCTTGATGTATGATGTGAACTCATTGCAGTCTATTGCTAGCCAGCTCTTCCTAATTCGTGGGGTCAATGTCTCCCTTCTTCAGATATACTTTCGGAGAGTCTTTGTAGCATTTCCTCTTTCCCCCACAGATCCTCTTACCACAACTAAGTTGAGAAAAGAGGACTTGCCTCGGAAGAAGAGTATCAGCCATCCCCACACAATGACCAGCCCAGTGAAGTTGATGTTTCATAATCTTCACCTCAACACGGGTGATGTTAACTGCAGAGAGAATGCTGGCATTGGTGTGATGGTCTTCCCATCTCATACTGAGAATCTTCCTAAGGCTGCACTGTTGGTACCACTCCAGATGCCTAAGATGGCTTCAGAATGTCACCCATGTCTCGCACCCATAAAGAGTGGGGATGACTATTGCACTGTAGACCAGCATCTTCATTTCCTTTGCAGATCTCTGTCAATAAAGACACGATGGAACAATTACTTCACAACTGATGGAATCAGAGGCCTTAGTTAGGTCAATAAATACCATAAACAATGACTGGTGGTGTTCTCTAAACTTCTCTTGGCTCAGTCATGCAACAAAAATCATGTCAGTGGTGCCCTGGGACAGTCTGAAACCATATTGCGATTCCAGAAGGACATCTTCAGCAAGAGGAAAGAGGTGGTTCAAAAGGATGAGAGCAAGGATCTTCCTGGCAATGGAGACGAGGGCAATACCTTGGTAATTCCTGCACATTAATTTGTCCTGTTTCTTAAAAATGGTCACTCTATTGGGATTCTTTAGGTCAGGTAGAATTTCCTCATTAACCCAAATTCCAACAAAAACTTGATGAAGTTTTTCCACTAGTGTTATTTCACCAGCTTTGAAGACCTCCACGGGGATGCCATGTGGGCCTGGCATCTTGTTGTTTTTAGGCTGAGTCATGGCTTGCCAAACTTCCTCAGAAGATGGGTGGGTCAGCAAGAGGTTCTATCACTGGATGCTGACGCATGGACTCAATGGTGGCAGTTGAGACATCAGATTTACAGTTCAATAGAGTCTCAAAATGCTCCTTCCAACATTGGCTGAGGGCCACATTGTCCTTAAGAAGAATGGAATTGTTCAGGGATTGCATAGGGATTGTGTTGTATGAACTTGGCCCATAGATAGCTTTCATTGCTTGAAAAAAGCTTCTCATGTCATGCTGATCAGTGAAACTCTGGATATGCATGGGCTTTGCTTGCCACCATTCATTCTTGATGTCACATAGCCTCATTTGGACTACAGCTTTAAGCCAATGTAAGAGTCTCGTTTTTGCTGGTTAGAGGGTTCATTTTGCAAAGTATAAAATATGCTTCTTTTCTGACGAATAAGTGCTAGGGTTTACTCATTGTTCCCATCAAACCAGTCCTGATGGCGGCGAGTGGAATATCCAAATCAATCACAGACTAAACAACTATGACTAATGACTAAACAATGGTCTATCCTGCAGTCATTTGTACCTCTCATGGCTCATGTAATATGGACATCAGTAGGATCATGGGCTCTGGCAATAACAGTCAAGAAGATGCCAGTGTTTGGAATGTGGGTGTTTGCAAGTAGTCTTTTTTCTTGTCCCTCTGTCTAAAGATAGTATTTGTGATAAGCTAATCATGCTCCATATGTTTGCTGAGGAGAATTTCATTACAGTTAACTTTCCCCACCCCTTCCTTCCCAATGGTGCCTCTCCAGAGTTCGGGATGTCACCCAACTCACCCATAAAGATAAGCTTGTCTTCATTGGCTGTGGCAGTGAGAACTGCATCAAGAGCACAGTAGAACTTCTCCTTGTGGTCTTCATCATCGTCAAGTTTGGGAGCATACACATGAATGATTGGGGCATACTGGTCGTTACTAAGCTTAAGACAAAGAGTCATGAGACGTTTGTTAATACACAAAGGGAATTTTAAAAGCTGGTTAGCAATCTTGTTCTTGATGACAAAACCAATACCATGAAGACGCCTCTCTTCAGATGGCTTTCCTTTCCAAAAGATGGTATAGCCACCTCCATCTTCTTTCAGTTGGCCCTCATCTGCCCAATAGTCTCATTTAGGGCAGCAATATTGATGTCATATCTTGCAAGTTCTCTAGCTATTATGGAAGTTCTTCTTTCAGAACAGTCACTTTTCAGGGAATCCATGAGAATGTGAATATTCCAAGTGGCAAACTTCATTTTTCTTCATATATAGTTAGAGTGAGCCCGCTGAACAGAGCCATCCACTCGGGGGGCAGGGTGAAGGGATTGAGACAACATATGTTTAGTGTACCTTTTCTAGCCACTTCCCCATTCAGGGTAAGCACAGGGGATCCTGAAAAGGACTTCTCAGTCACACAATTTTGGCAGTTGCAGCCGTTTCTGTTTCACAAGTCCAAGTGCAAGATGACGAACACACAGCTGCCACCTGCATGCTGATTGGCAACTAAGGACTCCCAGAGATCACCTCTCCTATCCCCACCACCATTCATCTATTGCCACAGGACTTAATTAGTGGGAGATGTTAACACTGTTGGCAGATGCTTATGTGTGAAATCTTTTCCCATGAGGAAGCCGATGCGCAGGCAGCAACCTCACAAAACTTGACGGGAAGGATCCCTGGACCCGGTGGCAGGGGAGTCCGAGACAACCAGAGGTCTCTGTCCTGTTGCAGCCCTCATCCACCTTCACAGCTGCAGAGAACTGACAAGTCCTCGAATATGCCTGTTCTGCCATTGGATCACGCTTCATTTGGAACCTCAACTCAGAACTGTTCGCCAACAGTGACCCTACCAGGAGTACAAGACTCCAGATGACACAGTTCTGAGGGTCATTGGGACACACTAGCCTCTCCACCACAACAAAGGTAATGGCCCAAAGAGAGGTTTAGACCCCGTTACTCTACTCTTGTCTATCTATGAACTAGTATTAATATCTCTGAGAACATCTTACCCTCTTCCTACTTCTCCATATTCTCCCATTCAACACCTTCCCCTCAACACTCAGAGGCAAATACAATTCCTGGGAATATCTTTCATTCTCTTCCTTCGGACATCTCCATTTCTTATGCAGCCTCCTACTTCTTTTTACCCGACTCTCAGCACTGTCTTGGAATACCAGTACCTTCTGAAACCCCATACACCTTTGATCACTGTCTACTTATATTGCAGCAACCATTGCGATATTTGAGCATCAGTTCACATCAGATATGAAAATAAACAAACACAACCAAAAAATGGGGTTCTGTGCTCTCTAACTTGAGTAAGGTTCAGGAGGCAGATCCTCCGCTGGTATACACTGTCAACAGGCATAAATTGTCATATCTCCATTTAAGGCAATAGAACTATGACAATCTCCCCCCTCCCCTCATTAAGATTTTATTGTTACCGAGGAGCTCTGCAAGCCCAGTAGGGTCACCACCTTATCTGTGCTTGAAATGGGGGAGAAAATATTTTGTTCCAATACTTTCCTCTGTGTTTCAGCTGGCATTGTGAAATCAGTGAGGAGTGGGTACAGCGTAAACATAATCCACTTCCCTACAAACACTTCCCTACAAAAGCTAGAAGTTCAGCTTCACTTAACAAACACTTTAAAAATGCTAAATCAATTATATATGAGGGCAACGTCATCAGTAAAAAGGGGTGGGAGAAACGTGTCAGAAGTCCATTTCCTTCATGCCAGTGCTACTGGCAAATGGGAAATGGATCAGTGCAGCTATTCTCGCTTCACCGTCATGGCTCTTCAGTCAGTTTGAAGACTTCATAAGAAAATACATGGTGGCAATATGTATTGACATTACCTATCCCATGTAAACAGGACACATCCATATCAATGTTACTCTATAATTCAAGCCATTCGAGTAACAATCTGTCATTAGAATGAGTTTCATTCTCTTGTTCCATGAAAAGGTCAGTTATGACAGGGAGAGCTCAGACCATTAACACCCCCCCCCCGCCCTGCCCTTTTCAAAGCCAGAATCCATACAAGCTTCTAAAATGCCATGTAAGCCTGAACAAAGGGCTAGAAAAGGATCCAAGGAAAGTGCTGGTTTTCAAAGGCTTTGAAATGAAACATCATTTTGAGAATATTTTTAAATGAAGAACATTATCCTTCCTTTCTAATGTGTGATGGACTTTCCTTTTAAATATACTGAGCTAGATCTTCAACGGGTTTAAATGAGTCCTGCCCCACTGAAGTCAATGGAGCTACATGGATTAATAGTATCTGAGGATTTGGCTCAGCACTGATTTGGTACATTATGATTATGTTGTGAAATAGATGTATTTTTGAGTGTTAATAATGCAGGGAGAGGAAAGCAGAAATGTTAGCTATTGGTAGACAATATAATATTTCTATGTATAAGACACTGAACTGGGGAAGGAGGGCCAACTAAGAAAAAGTAATCCTTTGAGAAAGTGCAATTGTGCACTTGTTAAGTTTACCTAACCTGGGGAAGGAGGGACAGCATTAGCAACTTGCCACTCTGGTTATCCTGAGAAAAAAAATAATCCTTTGCGAAAATGGAAGTGTGTACTTGCTCCATTTAATTAACAAGGACATGATCCCCTCCCCACCAGTTTCCTTTTAAGTTCTGCTAAACAGAATGAGTTGAAAAACAAAAAGGACTGGAGATTCTTTTTAAAAGACTTAATTTAGGGTATCTAAATACACTAGGCACCAGAATAATATTGTTGATCTGTATCATGTCAGTTACATAAGTAAAGAAGCAGGGTTTACTCTCCAGTACATTGCTAGAAGTCAGAAGGCTCAGAGTTGTAGTGCTGATCCTGCTATTACAGTAAGCCAATAAATATTACAAACATTAAAAGTATAGAAGCATTCAAATGAACTCAATGTGTGTGTGTGTGTGTGTGGGGAATAAACACAAACTAAAATGCAAACTGGAATGCACCCATTAGGCCAGGGGTGGCCAACCTGAGGCTCCGAAGCCACATGCGGCTCTTCAGAAGTCAATATGCGGCTCCTTGTGTAGGCACAGACTCCGGAGCTGGAGCTACAGGCACCAACTTTCCAATCTGCGGGGAGTGCTCACTGCTCAACCCCTGGCTCTGCCACAAGCCCTGCCCCCACTCCACCCCTTCCCACCTCCTCCCCTCATCCTGCCATGCCCTTGTTCCTCCCCTCTCCCCTTACCCCCCCTCACCCCTCGAGCCTCCTGCACACCATGAAACAACTGATTGGGAGGTGCAGGGAAGAAGAGGGAGGTGCTGATCGGTGGGGCTGCTGGTGGGCGGGAGGTGCTGGGAGCGGGGGAGGGGAACTGATGGGGGGCTCCTGATGTATTACTGTGGCTCTTTGGCAATGTACATTGGTAAATTCTGGCTCCTTCTCAGGCTAAGGTTGGCCACCCCTGCATTAGGCTACAATAGAAAGCTGAACTTTATAAACATATAATTAAAGTCAGTCTCTCTGAGCCATTAAGAGATTTGAACTCCTTTCACATGCAGCAGATCCAACAGAGCAGCTGAAATGTCAGCAACTGTTCCCAGAAAGATGATCACTGCATCACAATTGAGAATAAATGTTTCTGATATGCATGCGAGATTGGCAACACTGAGCCCTGGTCTACACTAGGAGTTTAGGTCGAATTTAGCAGCGTTAAATCGATGTAAACCTGCACCCGTCCACACAATGAAGCCCTTTTTTTCGACTTAAAGGGCTCTTAAAATCGATTTCCTTAATCCACCTCTGACAAGTGGATTAGTGCTTAAATCGGCCTTGCCGGCTCGAATTTGGGGTACTGTGGACGCAATTAGACGGTATTGGCCTCCGGGAGCTATCCCAGAGTGCTCTATTGTGACCGCTCTGGACAGCGCTCCCAACTCAGATGCACTGGCCAGGTAGACAGGAAAAGGCCAGCAAACTTTTGAATTTCAATTTCCTGTTTGCATGGTTACCTGCAGCTTGCCACGCTGGCCAGAGCTCATCAGCAGAGGTGACCATGCAGAGCTCATCAGCAGAGATGACCATGATGGAGTCCCAGAATCACAAAGGAGCTCCAGCATGGACCGAACAGGAGGTACGGGATCTGATCGCTGTATGGGGAGAGGAATCCGTGCTATCAGAACTCCGTTCCAGTTTTCAAAATGCCAAAACATTTGTCAAAATCTCCCAGGGCATGAAGGACAGAGGCCATAACAGGGACCCGAAGCAATGCCACATGAAACTTAAGGAGCTGAGGCAAGCCTACCAGAAAACCAGAGAGGCAAACGGCCGCTCCGGGTCAGAGCCCCAAACATGCTGCTTCTATGATGAGCTGCATGCCATTTTAGGGGGTTCAGCCACCACTACCCCAGCCGTGTTGTTTGACTCCTTCAATGGAGATGGAGGCAACACAGAAGCAGGTTTTGGGGACGAGGAAGATGATGATGATGAAGTTGTAGATAGCTCACAGCAAGCAAGCGGAGAAACCGGTTTTCCCGACAGCCAGGAATTGTTTCTCACCCTGGACCTGGAGGCAGTCACCCCCGGACCCACCCAAGGCTGCCTCCCGGACCCGCCAGGCAGAGAAGGGACCTCTTGTGAGTGTGCCTTTTAAAATACTATACATGGTTTAAAAGCAAGCATGTTTAATGATTAATTTGCTCTGGCATTTGCGGCTCTCCTGGATGTACTCCCAAAGCCTTTGCAAAAGGTTTCTGGGGAGGGCAGCCTTATTCCACCCACCATGGTAGGACACTTTACCACACCAGGCCAGTAGCACGTACTCGGGAGTCATTGTAGAACAAAGCATTGCAGTGTATGTTTGCTGCCGTTCAAACAATATCCATTCTTTATCTCTCTGTGTTATCCTCAGGAGAGTGATATCATTCATGGTCACCTGGTTGAAATAGGGTGCTTTTCTTAAGGGGACATGCAGAGGCGCCCATTCCTGCTGGGCTGTTTGCCTGGGGCTGAACAGAAATATTCCCCGCTGTTAGCCGGGGGGGGGGGGTGTGGAGGTGGGGGGGATGAGGGGCTAGCCACGTGTTGGGGGGAGGCAAAATGCGACCTTGTAACGAAAGCACATGTGCTGTGTATGTAATGTTAAACAGCAAGGTTTACCGTGAAAGAGTGTAGCCATTGTTCTAGAAAATGTGTCTTTTTAAATACCACTGCCTCTTTTTTTTTTCTCCACCAGCTGCATGTGTTTCAATGATCACAGGATCTTCTCCTTCTCAGAGGCTAGTGAAGATTAGAAGACGAAAAAAACGCACTCGTGATGAAACGTTCTCTGAGCTCATGGTATCCGCCCACACTGACATAGCACAGACGAATGCATGGAGGCAGACAATGTCAGAGTGCAGGAAAGCACAATATGACCGGGATGAGAGGTGGCGGGCTGAAAAGAGGGCTGAAGCTCAAATGTGGCAGCAGCGTGATGAGAGGAGGCAGTATTCAATGCTGAGGCTGCTGGAGGATCAAACCAATATGCTCCAGCGTATGGTTGAGCTGCAGGAAAGGCAGCAGGAGCACAGACCGCCGCTACAGCCTCTGTGTAACCAACCACCCTCCTCCCCAAGTTCCATAGCCTCCTCACCCAGACGCCCAAGAACGCGGTGGGGGGGCCTCTGGCCACCCGGCCACTCCACCCCAGAGGATTGCCCAAGCAACAGCAGGTTGGCATTCAATAAGTTTTAAAGTTTTAAACTTTTAAAGTGCTGTGTGGCCTTGTCCTTCCCTCCTCCACCACCCCTCCTGGGCTACCTTGGTAGTTATCCCCCTATTTGTGTGATGAATGAATAAAGAATGCATGAATGTGAAACAACAATGACTTTATTGCCTCTGCAAGCGGTGATCGAAGGGAGGAGGGGAGCGTGGTTAGCTTACAGTGAAGTAGAGTGAACCAAGGGGCGGTGGGTTTCATCATGGAGAAACAAACATAACTTTCACACCGTAGCCTGGCCAGTCATGAAACTGGTTTTCAAAGCTTCTCTGATGCGCACCGCGCCCTCCTGTGCTCTTCCAACCGCCCTGGTGTCTGGCTGTGTGAAAACAGCAGCCAGGCGATTTGCCTCAACCTCCCACCCCACCATAAACGTCTCCCCCTTACTCTCACAGATATTATGGAGCGCACAGCAAGCAGTAATAACAGTGGGAATATTGGTTTCGCTGAGGCCTAACCGAGTCAGTAAACTGCGCCAGCGCGTTTTTAAACGTCCAAATGCACATTCTACCACCATTCTGCACTTGCTCAGCCTGTAGTTGAACAGCTCCTGACTACCGTCCAGGCTGCCTGTGTACGGCTTCATGAGCCCTGGCATTAAGGGGTAGGCTGGGTCCCCAAGGATAACTATAGGCATTTCAACGTCCCCAATGGTTATTTTCTGGTCTGGGAATAAAGTCCCTTCTTGCAGCTTTTGAAACAGACCAGAGTTCCTGAAGATGCGAGCGTCATGTACCTTTCCCGGCCATCCCACGTTGATGTTGGTGAAACGTCCCTTGTGATCCACCAGTGCTTGCAGCACTATTGAAAAGTACCCCTTGCGGTTTATGTACTCGCTGGCTTGGTGCTCCGGTGCCAAGATAGGGATATGGGTTCCATCTATGGCCCCACCACAGTTAGGGAATCCCATTGCAGCAAAGCCATCCACTATGACCTGCACATTTCCCAGGGTCACTACCCTTGATAACAGAACGTCAATGATTGCATTGGCTACTTGGATCACAGCAGCCCCCACAGTAGATTTGCCCACCCCAGATTGATTCCCGACTGACCGGTAGCTGTCTGGCATTGCAAACTTCCACAGGGCTATTGCCACTCACTTCTCAACTGTGAAGGCTGCTCTCATCTTGGTATTCTTGTGCCTCAGGGCAGGGGAAAGAAAGTCACAAAGTTCCATGAAAGTGCCCTTATGCATGTGAAAGTTTCGCAACCACTGGGAATCGTCCCAGACCTGCAGCACTATGCGGTCCCACCAGTCTGTGCTTGTTTCCTGAGCCCAGAATTGGCATTCCACCGCATGAACCTGCCCCATTAGCACCATGATGCCCACATTGCCAGGGCCCCTGCTTTGAGAGAAGTCTGTGTCCATGGCCTCATCACTCACGTTACCGCGCTGACGTCGCCTACTCGCCGGGTATCGCTTTGCCAGGTTCCGGTGCTGCATATACTGCTGGATAATGCGCGTGGTGTTTAATGTGCTCCTAATTGCCAAAGTGATCTGAGCGGGCTCCATGCTTGCCGTGGTATGGTGTCTGCACAGAAAAGAGGCACGGAATGATTGTCTGCTGTTGCCCTGACGGAGGGAGTGGCGACTGACGACATGGCTTACAGGGTTGGCTTACAGGGAATTAAAATCAACAAAGGGGGTGGCTTTGCGAGAAACTGAATGGCCCCCTCAAGGATAGAACTCAAAACCTCAAGGATAGAACTCAAAACTGGGTTTAGCAGGCTGGTGATTTCACAGAGGGAAGGAGGGAGGGAGGAGAAAATGAATACAAAACAAATCTGGTCTATTTCTTTTTTTGAGCCACTTCATCTATCTTTATACATCTTGCTGGCAGCAGACTGTGCAGTACGACCGCTAGCCGTCATCATCTCCTGGGTGCTCAGCAGAAGACGGTGCAGTATGACGACTAGCCATCATCTTCTGCTGGCTGGAGGTTAAAAGACAGCGCACTGCCGGTAAGACTGAATCACCACAAGACTAAACTTAAAAGGGAAATTACCTGGCTGAGTCACTCCCATGTTTGCCCAGGCGCCCGATTAAAAGAGCACCCAGGACTACGTCGATGACGGCTACCAGTCATACTGCACTGTCTGCTGCCAAAAGGCAATTAACTGCTGCTGTGTAGCAATGCAGTACCACGTCTGCCAGCACCCAGGAGACATACGGTGACGGTGAGCTGAGCGGGCTCCATGCTTGCCGTGGTATGGCGTCTGCACAGGTAACTCAGGAAAAAAGGCGCGAAACGATTGTTTGCCGTTGCTTTCACGGAGGGAGGGAGGGAACGGGGGCCTGACGATATATACCCAGAACCACCCGTGACAATGTTTTAGCCCCATCAGGCACTGGGATTTCTACCCAGAATTCAAATGGGCGGCGGAGACTGCGGGAACTGTGGGATAGCCACCCACAGTGCAACGCTCCGGAAGTCGACGGTTGCCTCGGTACTGTGGACACACTCCGCTGACTACATGCACTTAGAGCACTTGTGTGGGGACACACACAATCGACTGTATAAAACCGCTTTCTACAAAACCGACTTCTATAAATTCGACCTAATTTCGTAGTGTAGATATACCCTGAGACATAGACGCAAAAAAAGAGAAAGGAATGAAGAGAGCAAGGACAAAAAGCCCCAAAGTACTTAAGTAGTTCCTACTCCCCACCCCAAAAAATGTTAGAGGGGATGAAAGAAACAGATCACAGAGGCAGGGCATGGAAGTAGCCATAAAACTCAAATTTTAGTTACTTTTTTCTGAAGGCATCCAATAGACTACAAGGGAGGGGCAGGATGAAATATGAGGCCCTGCATATGCAGTACAAGCCAATGACAAGGTCAACATTTGCCAAATGTTAACAAAGATATTCTAAATGTTTACAGTTGACAACACCAAATTCTCCCTGTCACAAAGGCCTGTAACCTAGGAAGCAACTTCAGCTCCTTCTTTCTTCCCTCACCAGGCTGCATCCAAATCTTGTGCTTCTACCTCCAACACAATATTTCTAAGAGCTGATCTTTTTCTATCCAGACAGCCAAAACTCTTGTCCAAACGCTCATTACCCAATTTCGGTATGTAGCTTTTTCTATGGCCACACACATACACCTCCCACTGCTTCATACAAAATGGAGCTGCTAACATCAAAACATCAACTTTATTTCCTCCTCCAACAATATAACCCTGTCCAGTGCTTCCCCTCTTCTGTCACATCAAGTTTAAGCTTCTTGCCCTCACCCTCAAGGTCCATTGCAACTGTGCTCTTTCTATTTGTTCACTCTTATTTCTTCTCACTTGTCCTCTTCCTCTCTATTCTTCCAGTGATGACAGCCTCACCCACTCATTTGTCTGCTTCTCTCACAACCACCTCCATTCCTTGTTCCATGCTGTCACTTTCTCATGGAACATAGTCCTTAAACTGGAAGAGGCACAAACTGGGTGAGAGACAGACTGGAACTTATTGGATTGCTTTGTAGCCAAGCATGTACCCCTCAGTAAAAGACCAAAGGCATTTGCTTCAACAGAGAGAGTCTCTAGAGAAGCCTGCTAGAGGTATTTGTTTTATACTAGCCTACATTCTTCCAATATCTGAAGGATAAGATAATATTTACCAGATGCCACCTGAAGGGTTTAGCTTTTATTTTTATCACCTATCACCTGGATCGTCAGTGGAATTTGTTGTTCAGGAAGGAAGGAAGGAAAGAAAGAAAGAAAGAGGTTCTTAGTCCATGTCCCAGGATAAAAGCACTAAGAAAACAGACCTTCTTGATAGAAAGGCCCATTCATCTTCTGTGCTATAGGTGAGAATGGCTAACTACCAATCCTTTGTGGGAAAATATAATTTTATTTCATGGAACAAAATGCTGCCCATTTTATACCGTTTTCGAGAAATTGTTAAGTAACAGGCACAAACCCTTATAGGGAAAGATTGTTTCACTGTGTGCTTCTACAGGGACTCATGATGCTGTGAACGCAGAAGCTGGGTCTGTGACCACTGCAATTACTATGCAGCATACATCTTGGTTTAAGAGCTCTGGCCTAAATTATGATGTCCAGTCCATTTTAATTAACATCCCCCTTCCTTTTGAATATTCTCCATGCTCCAGGAAATGTCCCTTTCTTTTTGCTAATTAAGATTTTATTGTTACCCAAGAGCTCTGAAAGCCCAGTAGGGTCGCTCCCCAGCTTTCTGGTGAAGTATAAAAATTCCCCCATACATCCATTTTTCATCAGGATAGATCCTGGAGGGTCTCCATTGAATTACATTATGCCAAGATGAGTTATGTCACATTGGCACATCACTCCATCTTCTGTCAATGGCATTCTGTAACCTGGTATAACCTTCCACAGTTCACTTAGCTATATGGAGGATTATGAAATATTCTAGTTCTTCCAAGTAAATATAAGCAAAAGTGAGTTTTTAGCTATTTTGTAAATTTTGTAAAATTATATAACTATTTTATAAATTTTGTTGTCCATCTTAGGGTTTGAAATTCCCAAATGAAGCACATTACAGAGATGTAATTCAGAATAGTGCCTCCATTTTTAATATGGATTAGGCATCTTAATTTTTAGCTGCCCAAATTGAGGCATCATAAAAAGGCCTGCTTTGCCAAGGGTGAGGGCTTAGTGCTTTCTGAAAACCAGGCCACTGTAAGGCATTTCCAGTTGAGTACCCCAGAACTGAGGCATTTGAAATTAGTAGTTACTTTTGAAACTGATGTGTACAGAACAGATAGGACGTGTGTGTGTTGGAAAATCTATACCCTTAAATTGTAATATTAATTGTACATATAATTTCCTGATTTCAAGATACTGAGTAGAAACTACAAAAAGAAAAGGAGGACTTGTGGCACCTTAGAGACTAACAAATTTATCTGAGCATAAGCTTTCGTGAGCTACAGCTCACTGGAATGCATCCGATGAAGTGAGCTATAGCTCACAAAGGCTTATGCTCAAATAAATTTGTTAGTCTCTAAGGTGCCACAAGTCCTCCTTTTCTTTTTGCAGATATAGATTAACACGGCTGCTACTCTGAAACCTGAGTAGAAACTGTACAGCCAAACTGATAATAGCAAAACCACCATATTGTGGTATTCTGTACCATTTCTTAACCTCTTCATAGCATACTATACATTATATCACGTGGCTACAGAAGAGAAAGACAAAGTTTCAATTGGAGTTTAAAGAGAACCTGGGAAGTTAATAGAGAACAGCTGTCAGCAGATGAATGTAGTTTGGATGAAGGAATATAGGGGACAACTGAGAAAGGGAGATGACCAACAATAATAAAAGACCTTAAATTTAGGTGCCATTAAAACAATTCAGTTTTCCCTGTGAAACTTATTGTATATTAAACACATTTTATTATTTGTATTTCAAAGACATATTTTAAATGATTTATTTGTATTGTGGCAATACCAAGATACCTCAAGCAAAGATCAAGAGACCACTGAGCTGTTCATGCAGGAAAAAGAAGAAGAATCTTTGACTGGCACTCTATTCCCTATTCTGCCTGATAAATACACTTCAGGCCTGATAGAACAGTAACCATTCACAGATACTCTTAAGTACTCAAAAAGAACAGGAGTACTTGTGGAACCTTAGAGACTAACACATTTCTTTGAGCATAAGCTTCCATGGGCTAAAACCCACTTCATCGGATGCATGCAGTGGAAAATACAGTAGGAAGATAGAT
Organism: Natator depressus; assembly: GCF_965152275.1. Lineage (NCBI taxonomy): Eukaryota > Metazoa > Chordata > Testudines > Cheloniidae > Natator > Natator depressus. The sequence continues at coordinate 288,672,307 of NC_134234.1, read as the reverse complement.
ATATACACAGAGAACATGAAACAATGGGTGTTATCATACACACTATAACAAGAGTGATCAGTTAAGGTGAGCTATTACCAGCAGGAGAGAGAGAGAGGAAAAAAAAAACCTTTTGTAGTGATAATCAAGATGGGCCATTTCCAGCCGTTGACAAGAACATGTGAGGAACAGTAGGGGGGGAAAATAAACATGGGGAAATAGTTTTACTTTATGTAATGACACATCCACGCCCAGTCTTTATTCAAGCCAAGTATTTGCATTCTTCCATCCCACCATCAACCTCAGCCTGGACCAGTCCACACAAGAGATCCACTTCCTTGACACTACGGTGCTAATAAGTGATGGTCACATAACCACCATCTTATACCAGAAACCTACTGACTGCTATACTTACTTACATGCCTCCAGCTTTCATCCAGACCACACCACACGATCCATTGTCTACAGCCAAGCTCTACAATACAACCGCATTTGCTCCAACCCCTCAGACAGAGACAAACACCTACAAGATCTCTATCAAGTGTTCTTACAACTACAATACCCACCTGCTGAAGTGAAGAAACAGATTGACAGAGCCAGAAGAGTACCCAGAAGTTACCTACTACAGGACAGGCCCAACAAAGAAAGTAATAGAACGCCACTTCAGCCCCCAACTAAAACCTCTCCAGTGCATCATGAAGGATCTACAACCTGTCCTGAAGGATGACCCATCACTCTCACAGATCTTGGGAGACAGGCCAGTCCTTGCTTACAGGCCAGTCCCCCAACCTGAAGCAAATACTCACCAGCAACCACACACCACACAACAAAAACACTAACCCGGGAACCTATCCTTGGTTCCATTGCCAACTGTGTCCACATATCTATTCAGGGGACACCATCACAGGGCTTAATCACATCAGCCAAACTATCAGAGGCTCATTCACCTGCACATCTACCAATGTGATATATGCCATCATGTGCCAGCAATGCCCCGCTGCCATGTACATTGGCCAAACCGGACAGTCTCTACGTAAAAGAATAAAAGGACACAAATCAGACGTCAAGAATTATAATATTCAAAAACCAGTCAGAGAACACTTCAATCTCCCTTGCCACTCGATTACAGACCTAAAAGTCACAATATTACAAAAAAACCCTTCAAAACCAGACTCCAGCGAGAAACTGCTGAATTGGAATTAATTTGCAAGCTGGACACCATTAACTTAGGCTTGAATAAAGACTGGGAGTGGATGGGTCATTACACAAAGTAAAACTATTTCCCCATGTTTATTCCCCCCACACACACACACACACACTGTTCCTCACACGTTCTTGTCAGCTGCTGGAAATGGCCCATCTTGATTATCACTACAAAAGGGTTTTTTTTCTCTCTCTCCTGCTGGTAATAGCTCACCTTAACTGATCACTCTCGTTATAGTGTGTATGATAACATGCATTGTTTCATGTTCTCTGTGTGTATATATATATATATATATATATATATATATATATATATATATATCTTCCTACTGTATTTTCCACTGTATACATCCGATGAAGTGGGTTTTAGCCCACAAAAGCTTATTCTCAAATAAATTTGTTAGTCACTAAGATGCCACAAGTACTTCTGTTCTTTTTGCAGATACAGACTAACACGGCTGCTACTCTGAAACCTGTCTTAAGTACTCAGCAGCTATGATCTGGGAACAATGTGAGGATTTCCCAACACTGCAGGCAGAATCAGAATGTTCAGAGGACTAGATTTGAATAGGAAGAGGTTTATTGCCAGGGAGAAGTCAGAGTTATTTTGAGCTACATTATATTCTCTAAAACTGTGCTCCCAGGGAGCAACAGATCCAGGAACTGTACCTGAGAGGTGATGGTGATGATACACAGCACTTTTTTATAGCACACCCACATAAGGGAGTATGGAAAGGCATTATGCATTTTAAAAAGCCCCTTAAAATGCAAGCCTGACTGTACAATGAAAATGCCAATGAATCTTTTAGTATACCTGTTCTGTAAATGCCATATGAGCACTAGTTTGTGTTGTTCCAAAAGTACCACATACTGTATTAAAGTACATTAAAGTATATTAAAATTAGCATTTATTTATTTATTTAAAGGCCAGAAGGAACCACTATCAAAGACTAATCAGACCTTCTGCATAAACATAGGCCAAAAAAAGTCACCTAGTACTTCCTGCAGTGTAGGAAATCATTCTTCCCTACTACATAAGTCAGCACTATTTGGATCAATAACATGCAAGTGTACTGGAACATTTTTTTTTTAATATCTAATCTCACTAGTAAGTCTTCAAGAGATGCATGCGATGAAGCGAGCTGTAGCTCACGAAAGCTTATGCTCAAATAAATTGGTTAGTCTCTAAGGTGCCACTAGTCCTCCTTTTCTTTTTAAGAGAGGATGCCTATCACTTCTCTTGGTACACTCTTCAGATATTAATGATCTCCTAAAACATGCCTGACTTAAATATCTGATTCAAAAGCTTCAGCTCAGAACTGGAACACACTCTTTTTCAAAGAATATTTTTTCTATTTGTTTTGCATAAGCTAAAGTTTGTTCGCGTTTATTCCTTCTTCAGGACTCTGGTGGGCTAAGCGCCCAGAGCCACTCTTTAAATGCGTTGGCACCAACTGTACCCGGCCTGGCTGCCAGAGTCTTTCAAAATCAAAATTTCTTTTAACTCATACCTTGATAGCAAAAGTCCTACCTCCCAGTGTTTCTTTTAGGTGGAGAGATTTCTTGCTCCCTTCCCAGAACCCAGGATGGAGAACTCAGGTCATCCATTTCCCATTCAAGAGGGGACTGAAGGTTTAGTAATAGAGCAGTTTTTCCCTCCAGGAACATTCACCGTCAAAGAAAGCAGGGAGTCTAATGTCCTGCTCTTCCCCTAGGTCTAGGGTCTTATTTTCATTGTTATGGAGATTGATTAGAAGAGAGGGGAGCCTTGCCCCTATCCTTCACTACAAGGGTCCTGGCCAGGGCTCTTAAAGAGATTGTCATCTCTTCTTGCCCATATTAAGTTTTACCCCAGGATCACTTCCTTTCTTCCCATGTCTGTCCTGCTGTCCCGAAGATGTTTGTATGGTTGGTATTACTTGGAATGGACCCCATTCTCTCCAAATGCTTTTATCCATAGGAAGCCCCAGTATCCATACTTTGCGGCACTTTATTGCTCACACTGCTGATGTTTGGAACTCAGTCTGGCATAGAATGCCTGGCTAATGTTCAATTCCTTTGTGACTGACCTCAGTTATAAATGCCAGTACAGTATACTAGCTTTCAGCAGAGCAAAGACTTGTCACACTGCTTGAATTCTTCATTTGGAGATATTCAAAAAACTACTACATTTCACAGATCTTGCACCTATTTCACATGACAGCGTTTATGATTTTATTTCATTTTACTGGGAAGAAAATTTGATACAACCTTTACTTACTTTTGTTGTTTACATTAGTTATTTAACATTCTTTGCTTTGTGAATTTGGATAGCTAGAATATGAACAAGTAACAAAAATCACCAGAGGAATGTAGAATCTCTCAGTACAATAGTTTATTGAACATATTTCTAATATTTCAATAATCTTTTATAAGAAAAGAGTGCACACTAGGTCCGGTTATATATATTACCGTTCTATAAATTTGCATACAATTTATTGTGTAATGTTATATTTAACGGAATACTGTTTGCCAGTATTCTTTAATAGCTTTTCTGCATTGAGCTAGCTTCATTTATTTTAATATTCTCAGCTGTATAATAGTTCTCGCTGTGTCATTTAGACAGATCTATCGAACTTTATGAAAGGTCGTGAAGAAAGAGGACATGGGGATAAGTGGCTATAATAGGGGAATGTAGATGGTGTCAAATTTACCTTATACCGATCGGTTAATCACAGTTAAATATTCAGCACCTCTGCTAGTTTTAGCGTATCAAGTGCCAGACACAGTTTCACAAGTTACTTGAAATAAAGGTGGGAGAAAGTCCAGTAACAGTGATTGTTTTTCACTCCAGCATCGATGATGCTATGTGGCTAGATGATGAAAATTGGTTAAGAAGCAATGTTTGAACAGTTTGGACAACAATGGCAGGGTTCTGCTTGAGTTAACAACTGGATTTTTTCCTTCTCTTTCTCAACCTAATGGCCTCTTGATATGCTCGGTGATTTGTTGCTAAAAGGCAGCTATGGCATTGCTAATGAGGTAGAACACAGCACACGAAAATTCACTGTCTGATACCAGTAAGTTAGGTGAAATGGAATCAGTATGAGGACCCTAAAGACACTGTAATTACTGTCAGTTTCTATACTTTCCCCTTTTAGTATTGCAAGATAGGACTTTACCAAGACGGAGGGTATCATGGCTACATTCTTTGCAGCTGTCTGCATTCAAATTTTATTATTTCTCCTGAGATTATCCTGAGAAGAAAATATAAGGGTGTGTTCAAAATACCTCTGTTCCACTAGCCTATGTTATGAAATGTTTTCAGCAACTCAGTAAATAAAATATTAGCATTTTGATTTCAGAGTGGCTCAGAAAAATTAGGCTCAAACAAAGGGACTAACTCCTAAGGTAGCTGTTGCTTTATAGCCTTCCCATTAACTAATATTTAATCATGGTTTATGAAGGAAAGGGGTATTGCATGTTTTCATGATAATTAGGATTTATGAATGAATAGATGCTATAGTAAAAATATCACAGATTCTTTATTTTAAGAGCTGAAAGCTCACAAAAATAATCCTCGGATATGTTTTATTAAGGAGAGAGAGAGGGGAAAAAAGCCCTTTAACTAACACCAGCAACAGAACACTGCCTTTCCAGAGCAGTGTAAAGTGTCTGGGAAATTCTCATAATAACTTGATATCTCCTTTTATTTCAAATGAAATTATTTGATATTAATAATGGTAAGCAGAGCTTTAGGACACTTTACAGTGGCTATCATTCCTTTAACCTGTCAGACATTTTATATTACAGGGAGAAATGGTGGAGGGGGGAGAATATTCCCAGGTTCATTATGGATGGTGAGGTGAGGTGAAGAATCTGACATCCAGTACTAGACAGCCAATTCAAATGTATCATTGCATAGGAAAGTCATTGCTGTATGAACACTGTCATGCACTTATCAGTTGCAGCTCTCTTTTATTTTTATTTTGGTGGTTTGGTTTGTTGAACTATTTTACATTTAAATCAGTGCCGTCCTTCTTCATATAATCCATGGAAGCATTGTGTGAAAAATATGCATGAAAGCTGAGGAAGGTAGAATAAAGCCCCAACAACTGTTTACGTCCAAGACCCTTTCCTGAGGGCTGGATTTATTTTAAAGTAGGAGTTTCAAAACGAGAGCAAATAAACTCAAAATATTGTCCACTAGCCCTCCACCCACACCGAAGGCTTTCTCAGCTTCCTCCACTGCAAGGTGAGAGGATGCATCCTTTTTGGCTACCAGAAAGAGACCTTCACACGGATTTTCCTAAACCTTGGTCACCCTGTCTGCCACCCCTGCCTCAGTGCGTTTGAGGAATTATGGGCACTGTCTGGGGTTATATGCTTAATGTCCCACTCTGGATTCCTGATTTTTAACCTTCAACCTTCATTCTAATCCCTTTTTTCATTTGTTGCCCTCAGTATTTACTTGTGGCCTAGGTTCAATGGCTCCTTTGGGGGCAGGCCTTTAGCTTTGGGTAGACTTAGGCCTGCCATCTCCCAGTAACCACAACAGGTGCCCCTGCCTCAGAGACAGAAAGCCTTATATCTGATTTCTTGAAGGGCACATGACTAGGAAAAAACATGTGACCTGCCACTACAGCTCCCAGTCTTCAAGGGTCCAAAAGCCATAACCTTTCACTAAGGTACTATTTACCTAGTAAATACTAAAGGCCATGTATTGTAAGCAGACTTTAGAAATCCATGAAGGGGCTTGCCAGGCTGCCAACATTGTGAAAATTTTAAAAATTAAAATTAGAAACTAGAAAAATAAATGGGGAATGGGGGAGTTGACCACATTTTTCTGAAACCATATCCCTGTTTAAAAAAACAAAAACAAAAAAACACTATCTGTATAGCTGGCCACGTATCAAATTTTGAAATTTTTCATATCTTGAAAAATAAAAGTATCTTAAAAATATTTTGCTAAATATTTTCCCTTTTTTAATTGTGATCAGCTCTAGTGTTGAATAGTCCTTTACTCCACAAATAGTCCTACTGTAGAGCTGAAGAATGAAATTGTTTCTTTTCTTTAATTACTATTATTAATAAGACTCCATATTGTAACTCAAACTCCATTTTGAAATGCTCACTCCATTTTGTAAACCCTGCTGTAACCTTCATTTTGGAAAACCCTGTTGTGACCTTATTAGTTTAGTTCAGATGTGTGAATAAGGTATGCATGGATAATGGAATCAACCTCTATCCCCAGCCTGTCCTGACGAAATAAAGTGTAAATACCAACGGCTGAAAATGCAGACAACTGCCCTAACAAAGTAAGAAGAGTCCACCCTAAAAAGAAAAGAACGAAGGTGCAGTTGAAGGAAGATCAAAGCCAGGTCCGAGGCTGAAAGTCACGTCTGCAATTGACGGGCGATCAGTCACACCGAACCCAGAGACAGCTTGACACAGCAAGACCTATAGACTCTTGATTCAAACTAAAGCCTACAAAAAGGATAAGTGAGATGGAAGACTTTGGGTAATGTTCTGTCGCCAACATTGAAGGGCATCGGGGTGCACCCGACAGAGACCCAGCCCTTCCTTGTGCCTGGCTTTCCTGGCCAGTTAGCTGCCACAAGCTACAAACCCAAGCTGTGAAATCAAGCCACGGACTCAAGCTATGTTCAGGACTGGTAACTATACAGCAGCTGCAGAACATTGTGTGTGTGTGTGTGTGTGTGTGTGTGTGTGTGTGTGTGTGTGTGTGTGTGTGTGTGTGTGTGTGTGTGTGTGTAGGTATTAGCTATTAGTTATAGATCAAACTGTTATCACAATAAATGTGGCATCTTTGCCTTGTCCCCTGAAACAATCCTGTGTAGTTTTGTCTGCATAACACTACTGAAACCAATGGTGCTAGTTGGTGGAGTGAGATGCTACCCAACATAAATAAAGTTACTAGACTATAACTGATAAAAAGTGAATAGTTTATTTGACGAATACCACTAGAATATCTCCATGGCTTGCTAAATAGTAGAAAAATGTAATTATAAATAATTACAGGATGAAAAATGCCAAAAAAATCACTATTAATATTATTCACAATAAAGACACTGATGATTCCAGGAAAGGGATGACAAATTTACTCATGTTTATGGAATTTGTTTCGCTTTATACATTATAGTTTATCAAATTATGAAATTTAAAATTTTACTATTTATATAAACATTTGAAATGAAATATAAATAGTCTTGGAAACTGATACTTCAAATTCAGTTGATAGACTGATTAACTTAACTTCAGGATAGAATTCTGCCTCCATTCCATAACATCAGTGATACTGGGTAGGAGGGGGAATGGTCAGGAAGATGGGGGCATAACCCTCTACCATCATTGGAGGTTTCTAAGAATAGGTTGAACAAACACCTGTGGGATGGTCTAGGTTTATTTGGTCCTGCCACACTGCAGGGGGCTGGACTTGATGACCTTTTGAGGTTCCTTGCACCCATCTGTTCTATGATTCCATGCTCCTTATATCCACTTATCCAGTATGTGAACGACTCAGAACAGGAGGATAGACACAGTGAGCTTGGAAACTGAGGTGGGATTGTACTAGAGAAGTATATCTTTTATTGGCCCAACTTCTGTTGGTGAGAGACAAGCTTTCAAGCCACACACAGCTCTTCTGCAGGTCTAAGTATATTCCTCTGAATCTTTAACACTGTGGATATACATCAAGTAATTAGAGTCAAGTCTTTGAAAATAACCCTGCCACTAGGTCTGTATGCATAAAATGAAGCACAGTGGTAATACTGAGATGGAAGAGAAGAGAGTAGAGCCAAGGTGAAGATCTGCATTCAGTGAGGCTTGGCAATGGCCAAGATTCCTGGATAATTTGCTGCTTCCGTTTTGGCAGAGTTCTTTTACTCAGTAACATTCTTTTCCTGAAACAATGTTTAAGGTCTTGTTGGTAGGTTAGTGATATTACTCTATCCCAATGATACTCAGTGGTTCAGGAGCCAAATTAGTGATCAACATTACCAAAAAGAGTCACAGTAGTTTTATTTACTATATCGTACTATATATTCATATTTAAACCGTATGGCAGAGGAAATATTTACTGCAGCTTTTCTAGAATTGTAGTATTTTTATTGATAGAGAGACAGACAGATTCACATTATAGTTATATATTGAATGAAACTTGTGCCCCATGAGTTTGCCAGTGATATCAGTGGTACCAGGGTTTCACCTATTATATGTTGAGAAGCCATGTAATAAAAAGACGGTTGTAAGTTACGTGAGTTAAGGTACCTGAATTTCCTGTTTTGTGTGGTTAAAGTTAAATTTTAACACAGATTTTCTGTGTCTTTAATGCAACTCTGAAGTCCTTACACAGGCAAAACAAGAATTGGCGTGTAAAGGGAATGTGATTGAAATGAGAGAAGAGTAGATTAAAGGAAATTTCAGTCCTCAAATAAGATAAGAAAATGATAACTTGAGAAAAGAGCACAGCTTACACTGGAAGATGTATAATATGTCAGTTTGTCACTCTAAATCAAGACAGAGAAGAGGGCGGGGCATTTGTAAAAGTATCTATTTGCCATTGGAATTTGAAACAGGGTAGGTATACCAGTAAAACTATTGATTTATGTAATTCTTACTGTACTCTTCAAACAATTGAGTAGATGGACACTTTTCACTAACAAAGAACTGTGCTCCCACAGACAATATAATCTAGATTTTTAAAGACCAAAGGAAGGGAGTGTGCTCCTGTGACACACCCTGCACACTACTGTAAAAATCTTTGTACAAAATATGTCTTGTGAGGTATCATTTGAAAACTAAACTCACTGGTTAATAATATCATGATGAAATATGTGTAGTGACATTATATGTAAAGTTATGAACATAAGCTGAAGTTATGTCTGAAATGTGTTGACCAGACAAGTCTGGGGAGAGGCGAAACCAGTTTCTCAAAGACAAAGGACAAGCTGATGCTTCTATCCAGGTGTCATTGAAGTTAACTGGCAATCACCTGTCAAGTGGCCATTCTTTGCCAACAGAGGAGAGCATGAACAGATTGATCTGCATTTTAACAAACAACAACATAGAACCTCTTTCACCCTGAGACTATGCCTATGTCCTCACAGCTGGAAGGAACTGTATCTAGGAGTAACTCTCTGGAAAATGCATTTCAAAGGGGGACTGAACTATAAAAGTGAGGGGCAAAACACTTCAGGTATTCTCTTTCTTTCTCACCCTATCGCTCTCTCCCTCTCTTTCACTTAAAAAGACAAAAGGAACCAGCATTGGTACTTTGTGAAAGATCCTGACTTGAAAATTTGGTCAGCAATGTTACTGGAAATATGTGGTAAAGGATTTCACCTTGAACCAAGTCTAGTTTGTTAAATTTATTACTAGAAACAGTTTTATCTTTATTTCTCTTTTAACCATTTCTAGCCTTAATGCCTTATACTTGTACTCACTTAAAATCTATGTCTTTGTAGACATAGATATAAGCTTGTTTGATTCTTCAATCAAAACTAATCAGTGTTGTGTTTAAACTAAATTGTTTGGTAGTTCCAATTAAAGTAGAAAACTGTTGTACACTGACCCTTTATGGGGCAATGGACAGCTAATAGCTGAACTGTCCAAGAGAGGGCTGGACAGTGCAGTACACACATTTTGGGGGAAAATCCAAGACTGGGAGTGTATTGGGGTCACCCTGCAAGTGGTAAAGAAGGCTGCTGGAAGTCAAAGCATGGCTGGTATGTAGTTGATGTGCTGCTGGGGTCAGAGTTGCTGGACCAGGACTGCAGCTATACACAGACACTCAGGGTGTGACCTGCATGCTGTTTGTCTATTTTTTAGAGGCCCAGGTTGAGAGCTTGTGACGTTCCCCTGGTGTTGTCTGGACCGGTGATATGCTAGGTCACTCCAATCCTTGACTCTGGTTGCCAGCCTTACCTTGCTCTGCTGTTGTTCATGCACAGCCTTTAGTATGTAAGCTGCTCCCAGCTACATGAGTGGGCACTTTTGGCCAGCCACTGCTTGGATTGTGCAACCAAATGACACTAGCCGATATCTATGGTCCCACACACAACCCTAAGAACCTCCGGCTTGCAGTGTCCAGTTATACCTGCTGGATGCTGCAAGCTTACATGAGTTCATCAATTTAACAAAAAAATTGATATGTACCAGGCTTGTTATCCCAAGGGGAGTCTCTGACACACTTTAAACCAAACGCACTGCTTCAGGTAGAACAAACAAACAAATGTTTAACTACAAAAGATAGATTTTAAGTGATTATAAGTCAAAGCACAAGTCAGATTTGGTCAATGAAAGAAAAGCAAAACACATTCTAACCTGATCTTAACTCTTTCAGGGCCCTTACAGACTTAGATGCTTCTCACCACAGGCTGGCTGGTTGCCCTTCAGCTAGCTTCTCCCCTTTGATCAGCACTTCAGTAGCTTGGTGGTGGTGTCTGTAGATGGAGATGGAAGAGAGAGAGCATGGCAAACGTATCTCCCTTTTATCATGCCTCATAACCATAATCATGCCTCATAAACATATACATGAAACTGCAACCTATAATATTACTATAACAACAATGCTCAGTGCATCGTGAGCCTTCCAAAGACACCCAACATGACAAACTTTGCATTGGATACCACATAATCATATTATACGGATGAACAAGGGGGTGCAGGGTGTTCCCTCGAGATACAGAGTGTCACAGACCTACAGTAGCAAAGAATTGTGAGGCACCCAAAGTTGCAGGGCAGGTGGTGACAACTCCTCACTAGTCTGGATTGCACCCCTGAATGCCATAGCTTCCCAGATCTCTCTCTGCATTTGGCTCTCCACCCTACCATACAGAGAGTGGACTCAGCCCTCTCTATGGCACCATTACTTCCTTCATGTTCCCTTGATGTGTGTGAGAGAGACCTGGGGTTCTTGTGCTGGAGGAAAGGGCACGGACTAGGGACACTGGGGACAAGAATAGGTAGATTGGGGCCGTCAGTGAGGCGGCCATCATAATCTAATTGGCCCAATGGAGATTCTCTGGAAAAGGTAATGCCACTTGTAACAATCTTATTGTTTCTACAAAGTCTATGGTAGGGATCCCCCTTTAAGGAGGTTTTTAGAGCAGATGCAACTAGGAGAGGCCCAGGGGCCATGGAAGTGTTCTCTCAGGAATGGAAGCTAGAGCTGTCATGGGGCTAGAGGTGGCTCAGAGGCACAGAGTTTCTGCCTGAGTGGCTTTGACCTCTAACTCAGACTGAGGAATTGTGAAGTTCCTTGGGGATATACAAGCTTCTGTGCAGGTAGCAAGGCTGGTGTTCAGGGCCAAATTAAGGCAAAAGCAAAACAGGCCAATGCCTAGGGCCCCAGCTCATGGAATTACATGAGATCAGATTCCCAGCTTTCATATAATAAACAAAACAACAACACACCTATGTTTCTACCCCCTTGAGGATGCAAAAAACAAACAAAAAAAACCCCAACAAAAACCAAACAAACAAGCAAACAAACAAAGCTTTCAGATGTGAACTGTGTGTAACTGAAGCCTATCTACCTTCAGACAGCCTGAAACATTAGTTCCAAGAGCAGTGAACTGCCCCATTGTGGAAAGTCCCTAGGACCCCAGGTTCTCTTAATTTGCCCTTGCCTGTTCTATGCAGGGGCAAACATGCATTCTCACCCACACCCTCTGAGAGAGAAATTTGAGAGATTTCTATGCCCTGAACTCCTTCCAACAAGGCTATCCAAGCTCCAAGATATTAAGGAACAATTCAACATTTAAGTTGAAGGCAATAGGATCTAAACAAATCTCACAGTTAAGCACATACTTAAGTCCTTTGCTGAATAGGGGACTAAAATAAGCCTCCATTAAAGAGGTAAGAAAAGTGAACACTACTGGGAAGACAGACCTTCTTCTCTAATAAATTTGAAGCAGTATAATGGTAAAATGTTATTTAAGTAAGTGACAAACTCATTTAACCTTTCAGCTGAAACAAGAATATATAACTTATAATTTGTACAGTCCAATTTTTGAAACTCATAACTTCATCTCTGGCTTCATATAAAATTTACAAGCAGTAATAAGTGACGAGTGATTGTGAAAATAATTTATTATATTAATTTTATTCAAATTCAAATAAGGCATGTGCTATGCTGTATGAGAACACATAAAATAGAATGAAATAATCCTCATTGGATAATCTTTGACAGGATTATTAAAAGACTGAACAATTTGATTCCTATTGCAGATACATTTATCCTTACCCCAGACAGTTAATATGAGGTGTAGCATTTTAATAATGCAAATAGCTGAATATTCAGTTGAGTATGAAAGGGAGCCTGACCTTAGATAATAATTCAAAAACTAACTTTCTAAATATCATGATAAGGCATTGCTCTTTAATTGGGGCTTAGGTTAGTTTGTATTCCTTCACTTGTTGTATTGATTTGTATGCAAACTGCAAAATAAAATCTCTTAATTTAATACAATAATGAAGTTGTAATCTTGATGGATGGCAAACATTCTGGAAATTATATAAAATTCTTTATGCAGTAAAACTTAATTTAATTCATAACAGATGAGTTTTTGTATTTGTACATTGCATACATTGCAAGGAGAGGTAAACAATGCTGTGTTACAATCGATGTACACAAGGACCTAAACCTACATTTGGGCTAGTCTTTCTCTCAGTAAAATCAAAAGCAAAAATATCTCTTCTACTTCAGTAGGAGGAAGGTCCCGGCAGAAAGATTTCATCTCTATAGGACTATTTTGCAGTAAGTTGCTCTTTTGTTTGAAATTAAGCTGAAAGGAAAGGCAAGGAGCACAAAGCGTTAACTTGTTGCATGTAGCCACACCTCTGAGTAGGTTACAGAAACAATCTCTTGCCCCTCTTTCCCCACACTTATTCCCTGAGAGGAATCTGCATGCTGCACCTTCCCACTCCCTGTTCAGCTTCTCAGGTCCGTGCACAAAGGTTTAGGGCCATGATCCATCCCCTCAGCACAAGCATTAGAGCTAGGGAGAATCTGCTCCAGGTATCTGCTCATCATTTATGAAGAAACTTCCACATGATGAGGAGAAATGTGCACTATGTACATTGTCTTTGATAAATAGATATGGCTACTTCAATAAATAGTGGAAATATTGAGACTAATCCAAGTTAGGCCCAAACCAAACCTAGTGTTGTCAACTCTCAACTTTTCACATCAGAGTCTCACAATTTTACCTCACAAAAATGTTTCTAGTGCTCATAATTGCAGAGAAAAGCTTGAAAAACAAGAACCCTAAAAGTTTCACCACCAAAAGACAAAGGCTATGGCTACACTACAGAGTTTACACTCAAAGCTGATGGGAGAGAGCTCTCCTGTTGACTTAATTAAACCAGCCCCAAGAGCAGTGGTAGCTATTTCAGCAGAAGAAGTTCTCCCGCCACACAGCACTATCCACACTGGTGCTTAAGTCAGTGTAACTTACGTCACCCAGGGGAGTGGCTTATTCACACCCCTGACTGACATAACTTATACTGACATAAACTGTAGTGTGTACATAACCAAAGACAGGAAAGAAGGCACAGTAGTTAGGACATGTTGCTGGGACTCATTACACTGGGGTTCAATTCCCAGCTCTTACACAGTCTTCCTGTGTGATCTTAGGCAACTCACTTAGTCTCTCTGTGCCTCAATTCCCCATCTGTAAAATGGCAATTCCCTACCTCGCATATGTGTTGAGCAGATAAATATATTAAAGCCTGTGAGATGCTCAGGAACTACAGCAATGGGGGCCACGTAAGATAGAAATAAAAAAAACCCACAACTTTTTGTGTGTCTAACTTTCTGATTTTCAAGCTAAGCTAGTGATTTTTAGGGGCCTGATTCATGATTTTTTAATGTGTGGGGTAGCAAATCACTCCCACCAGACCAGAAATCAGAGGAGCACAACAGAGGGTTAAAGGTGACCTCCTTCCCCACCACCTGTGCCAAGCAGAGCTGTGACACAGCTGAATATCTGGCTTCCTAGCTCCACCAGTCCTTTCTTTACATATAGTATTTGTACTTATTTGAATATATTCCCCAAGACCCTATATTATTTAATAAACAGATGGTTGCAGTGGGACAACTTTATATCAGATGTAACCCCAGTAAAGTCTGTGGAGTTATATCAGGGAAGAAGAAAAGGAATACTTGTGGCACCTTAGAGACTCACCAATTTATTTGAGCATAAGCTTTTGTGAGCTACAGCTCACTTCATCGGATGCATAAAGTGGAAAATACAGTGAGGAGATTTATATACACACAGACCATGAAAAAATACACATTGTAAGGAGAGTGATCACTTAAGATGAGCTATTACCAGCAGGAGAGTGGGGTGGGGGGAGAGAAAACCTTTTGAAGTGATAATCAAGGTGGGCCATTTTCAGCACATTTCCCATACAAACTAACACGGCTGCTGCTCTGAAACCTACCAGGGAAGAAACTGACCCTGTATATGTCTGAATTAAAGCACAACACATGTATTTTGTTTTAACTGGGAATTTTCCTTTGCTGCAGGAATTTTACAGATTGCTATGGTCAAATGAATTGCAGACAGCCCCCTGAGGGCAAAGCCCTCTTTTTTATTTAGAAATTTCCATGTATATTATGATCAGCCTTCAAGTAAAGTCTAAATACAAAAGGCCAGGAAGGGAAAATGCCTTTTACTCTGAAAGTTGCCTTTTACTCTGCTCCATTTTTCTTTTTGATCTGAAAGGGAATCAAAACATCATGGCTTCCACTGAGAATGCCTTGTTTGAGATCTACAACTCTTTTATACTGAACACAATAAGGATTATGGTACAGCCTAATCTTTATGCTGTTGGAGCCAATAGCAGAACTCAATGGGACTGACCTGGATTTCACCCTTAAAGCCACATGGAAGAACTACTGCAATATAGACACTATATTCACTACAACCCACCAAGCCAAAAATGTATGCAAAATACATTTTGCAAAACAGATTAATAGGAAATTATAAAATCCCATTTTCTAGTCAAGGGCTCCATGTCCAGTATCATCTTCCACAAATGTACACGTCATTACTTACTACAAAAAATGCAGATATCAGTGGCTACAGTACGATACAGTTAAAACTCAGATTTGTATATGGTTCGATAAAACTGTAACACATTTCTTCACTTGAAACAGATCAGACATTTCAATTACATTCATAGATATATGCTCTACTCCATCAACACACTGCACTATGGGGACACGTACAGAACTCTGACATAGTTTAATGAATCCCGAGACTATATTTCTTTGAAATTTGTAGTACACAACACCAAACATTAAAACATCCAATAACACATTACAGAACAAAACAAAAGGGCTAAGTTAAGGTTGGGTGGGTGATTTGTGTCTGATGGGGTGACAGTAAGTGATGAAATATTAAATGATTGGGATTCTCTATGTGAGTCCCTTCACTCATGTGGGGGAGGAATTATACATATAATTTAGATCTTTGCTTCTATCTATCTCAGTATAAAAAAGGAAATTAAATTTTTGAGCATACAAATTCCTTAGCTGGTACCTCCCATTTTAAATGCCTTTACAAAGAGCATTGTTAGTGGGGAAATAATCTGATACTGTGAAAACAGTCTAAATTGCTGAAATTTAATTCAAAGTTAATATCAAACTTTGCTGTCTTTGAAGCCATCTAAATGGATCGCTTTATAGTAGGAAGCTTTGATGCCATTTTAATTCACCTATGAGTAGAGGGACTCTGGAAAAAAAATGT
Organism: Natator depressus; assembly: GCF_965152275.1. NCBI lineage: Eukaryota > Metazoa > Chordata > Testudines > Cheloniidae > Natator > Natator depressus. The sequence continues at coordinate 288,656,366 of NC_134234.1, read as the reverse complement.
TGCCCTCTTCAGTATAATTTAGTGCACCTAAATTCTGGCTGAGGATACTCAGTATATTCCAAGAGAGCAGAAACCTTTAGCCACGTTTCAAATACTGAGTTTCTTTAAATTTGTGATGTAGCATTAGGAACGTGTGACTAGGACTCAGATTCCACTCATCTATATCTTTTCACTTTAGGTAAGAATTAATAAAGTGCTTCACTATTTTGGTTAAGCATCTTTCAAAAACAGAATACACAGGTTGGGTTTGGTTTTCACAAGGCGCCTCGATCCAATTTGCCATAAAATCAGCCCCAGACTTCAACAGGGGGACTTAACTAAATGCAACATGCTGGAGGTTATAGTGCTCATAAGGAGCGGGAAAAAAAACCCTGCGTGATAATATCCCAGGAAAATCTTATTTCAGGTTTTTTAGGATTGGATTGTAATCTTAAAATCCAACCTATGTAAGAGGCAACACATAGCTGCATGGCCCCAGGAGCAGGACATGGACCAGACTGTGGCTTTCATTCTGGCTCCTCTTCCCCCTCTGTTGTGAGGGCTTTGGGGACAGTTATCCACGCATCCTTTAGCTGATGCAGATTACTTCCCCTCCTGAACTGTTGGAGGAGTAGAGCCAATTTAAGGCACCAGATGCTCTCCCCTTTCCAGCAGTGCAGATAGCCTACAGAGGACTTTTCAGAGTGCTCCTTAAGCCCCCTTACCTATGCAGTTGTGCATCAGGGTTCACGATCAAGCCCTTAGCAGTTGTTCTATGTAACCCTTCTGCCAGGTACAGTCAGCAGCCACAAGCACCAAATTCCATATTTAGGGAGTCTTCTTAACAATACAAAGCAGAACTGGCTTGAGCCCCCACCCAGCAATCTGTGAAAACTAAACACCACCCCTGGGTGCCTCTAAGAGGCAATGCTTCCCCACTTGCAAGCACCGAGTCTGTGTATGACAAAAGAAAGCTTTTATTAAAAGGGAAAGGGAACCCAGCATTAATATGAGAAAACAGCAAAAACACATTCAAAAGCATGTTAGCACAAGAAAACGCCCACCCCACAGTATGCTGGGCAGTGTCCTTTGTCCCAGTTTCCCACCTTCCGGTGTGAAAGTCTGATGAACGAATGTCCCTTTAACATGCCACTCCCCTTTTCCTCCACTGCACCCCATTCACAACTCTCCTTGGTCAATGGTGCACTCACATGGGTTCACTTATGACTCCTGAAAAATGGGGGAGGGTGTCAAGTAATGTCTCTGCTACTGCTCTGCACCTCTGCAACTGGCTTATTGCTAGCCCTGTTTTCACTGTCATCTCTGCCACTTTTATAACGGCTGCTTCTGCTTGCTGCTCACTGCCATGTCTGTGATGCTGTGTTCTGAGATTCCACAACTTAGCTTAGCTCTTATATAACTCTTCCGCCAGGTGGAATTCGCAGAGACAAGGGCCAGGTTTAATATCTAAGGGTTCCCTGTCAACAATACAACCAGAACCAGCTTGAGCTCCCACCAGTAACTTGAGAAAATTACACACCAGTCCCTGGGTGCCTCTAAGAGGCAATACTTCCCCTCTCAGAAGCACTGAGTCTGTGTGTAGAAAAGAAACTTTTAATAAAAAGGATGAAAGTAACCCAGCATTAACTTGGGAAAACACCACAGGCAGAAGTCACAGGCATAAAACCATGAGCAAAACACCCACCACAGAATACTTTCGGCAGTGTCTTTTGCCTCAGGTTCTGAAGTCTAACCACCAAAAAGTTCCTTTAATGTGCCCCTCCCTTCCCCCTCCTCCACACCCCACTCACGGTTGTTGTCCTTAGTCAGTGAAGACCCAAAGTTCAGAAGTGCATTCACATGAGTTCACCTCTCACCCCGTGAGAGGGGCGGAGAAGGCACATTGCTCACTCCACCCGCTGCTCTGGTCAAGCCACTTCACCTTCTAGGATGTTTTGAGATCCCACCACTTAATACAGCTTTCAGTGATTTCATTTCTCAGTGATTTCAACAAGTAGTAGGAAAGCCTCACTGCTAGCATATGCTGGACAGTCTCTTTCACAAGAGACAGTGATTTCAGCTCTATTGATGCACAGCAAAAGCCTCTCAACTGAGTCTTAATCAGCTCTATAATTACACAGTGGAGAGGGTCAAATGATGCCTAGGACCAATAAGCAGCATACCAGGTACAAACACCTGTCACCACCCTCTCACATCACTATTAGGCTTTGGCACCTTACCCCTGCCTAGCGAGTGCTGTTCATTTGAGGGTGAGTCCCTCAATCATGGCATGCCAAGCACAGTCCTGCTCCCCTTGATTCACACACAGATAACAACCCTTTATTACCTCTGCTTCCAATAACAAAGTGACTTGCAATCCAACACCTGCCAAAAATGATCATTTGGATAAAGCAACCCCATCATGCTGCTCACCTAGCTGTGTCCATGTAGAGTAGGTGTGTCCATGCAAACAAGGTTGGCTCCCGAAGTCCTTTCCCCAGCTCATCAGTAGATGTCAGGGGAGAGTTCATTCAGACCCTGCTCACACTTAGTGATTTCACAGGGTAGCAGGAAACCTCGCTACTGGTGCAACTTCTGTACTGTCTTTCACTGCAACACCAGATCTAAAGCTTAGCTCCTATATCTGCTCATCAGTGATTCAGTTCTAATAATCACTAAATAGAAAAAAAGGACTCTCAGTGTAGCCTAATCAGCTCAAGAGATGAGGCAAATAATATATGACTTTTAAAACAGAGGCCATACCACTAACTAGGAATACCTATCCCCACCTTCTCTTTTCTACAGGGATTTGGTATCCCTATCACTGCTTAGCAAGTGCGGTTAAGATTTAGGGTGACTCCCCAAGTAAGTGCAGTGCTAAGTATAGTTCTTCTGCCCTTTACTCATACAATAAGGATAACATTTCATTACCCCTGTACTCAGTACTAAAGTGAAATGTAACCCAAAAACAGTCAAAATTGACTGTTGGTAAAGCAGCTCCATCTGCTGAGCACTTAGGCAGAGTAGGTGTGTTTATGTAAATACAATCTTCTCCTGAAGTGTTTACCCCAAGTTCATCATAGACGACAGAGGAGAGCTCATTCATACCTGCTTCCATGTATATATAAAAAAAAACCCCAGAATTTCCAATACTAAGAGAACAACTTCCTTTGTAATTAATGTTATATTACTTATATTACTATAAACTATTGACATGGTGACACGAACATCATTAAGTACCATTTGATGTGGTGTCCCAAGAGATTTAGGACAGGTTACACAATGAAGGTGTGAAGGATTACACTATATGGTTTCTTTGATGTGCACACCTCTCCCCTGGATGTCAGTGGAACTCCCTGGCCGTAGTGAGAGCTGCTTATGGTCCTTATTGAAATGATAGTTTAGCTGTAAAAGTCCTGTCTGAAAGAATAATGGAAATCAACTTAATGTATCTTGTTGGGTTATGAGCTATTATTTCCAAAAGGGTGGGGAAAGGGAGTACCTCTTCTGAATGCTGAAAATACAACCTTACTTATGGCAAGAAGTTTACAATGAAGCACAAGATTCTGTGTGCAGTGTCTTATTCCTTGGTAGCTGGGGATATTAATTCACGAGCTCTAGGCAAGCACATTGATCTTCCCAGCTATCCAGAAATGAAATGTCAGGTAGAGCTATTTTTTCATTGCTATTCCAACAGCCTGATTCATCCACGGTACTGTTTTCTTGCACTTAAAACAGAAACTACCAGGTGACTCCTTCAAAAATTCAGGTTCACATGGTTTCAAGTTTTATGAATTCCCATTTGTCCCCAGCCTGATAACCACCCATAAATGGATTCAGATAATGTACATGTGCTACAAATCTAGTCTTGGGAGTGAGATTGTTTTATAAAGAAAAAAAGTCTTAAAATCTTCTGTTTTGCTCACATTGGGCCCAGTTCTGCATGGCATGTGTCCCCAAAATTCCAAATGAAGTCTATGAGAATGTTGAAAGCACAAGAAATACAGGATTAGGTCATGTGTGTTATGCTGTATTCTGTACTGTAATTATTTAAAACAATGTCTACACTATGAGAAAGCTACCTGGGTGACCTAGAAAAATCTAAAAGTGCTTACTAAATCAATGTAACCAGGTTTTAAAAGAATCCCTTAGAAATTCTAAGTGTGATAGGAATATAAGTATTCCCATACCAGCTCAGACCATGATCCATCCAGTTCAGTATTTTATCTAGCAGTGGCCTATGCCATGTGCTTCAAAGGCAGATCCAAGAAACCTTACAGTGGGCAATTATGGACTAACTTCCCCTCATGAAAAGTTTGTTCCTAACCCTCATTAGAGATTTTTTTAATGCACTGAAGCGTGAGGATGGGTTTATATCCCTTCTAAAACTCTTATTTTTAAATTATTTCTATTGCAATTCTTGATATTTTCTTCATCCATATAAACATCCAATATTTCTTTGACTGCTACTAGGATCTTGACTTAATTGGTATTATGTGACAGTATGTTCTATGGCTAATTTCAGTCCAAATATCCATAATTCAATAGACAAGGCTGTAAGAAAATCACAGGCTGGTATTTTGTTGTGGAAACTGCAACTGTTAACACACACTGCAACTTCTTATACATGCCACAACTTTGTTGGGTGTTGTGACCCCATGCACCAGGTTGCACTGCTACTCGCCGACATTTGGTCAGCTGCCCCTCCGACATGATGGAGAGGGCAGCTAGGCCACATCTAAGTGAATGGCACTGCCACCTGGCACACGTCACCACACCACTCAAATTTGGCCAGGCTACTCCTCTGTCATGCTTGCCCTCGAGGGCCAAGCTGCACATACAGCATCTCTTCTGTGCTGCTGCCTACTTTGGAAGGCTGCATGACTTGGAAGAAGGTGCTGGAGATTTAATGTGATTGAGTCATTGGGTGCTTGTGGGGGGTACCCAGGTTGAGTAGAAGCCTGAGACTAGACCCCCACAGTAGTGTCCACTGATGTCTGACCACACCAGAGCTGCAACTTTAATAGTGTCTTGTGAGCAACCTTGTCAAAGGCTTTTGCAATCAAATTGTCAACCAGTTCTCTTTTTTGCTGTTTTGCTGACACACTCATAGATCTATGCAGTGGTATTGTGGTGTGACTTTCTATCTCCATAATCCACCCTAATAATTCTACCTATTTAAGTTTCTTTTAGGTTTTTAAGGTACTTAAGCATATTGCTTACTTTACAACTCACATGTTTAAGTATGTTGCTGATTTGGGGTCTGAATGGGCTGCACTGCCCCCCATAGTGACCCAGACTGACAGCTTTAAAAGAGAGTTCCCCCTTCAAGAAGCCCAGGATATCAAAATATGCCCTGCATCAAAATATGCCTGTCTTCCAGCTTCATTTATGGCAGTGTAATGTATGGTACATATTTTGATAGGTTTGAGGCCGCCCTCAATGTGTGTGCACCCCCCAACCTTCATCCCAGCACCAAGGACAGCACATTTGGACAAGTAATAGGAGCTCATCAAAATGTGCCAGCTCTCCTGGTTTTCCTGCTTGGGACCTGATCCTTTCATCTCAAATCTGCTTAAGCTTCATCAGGGGAAGTTTGAGCCACAAGACGGAAGTCTGCAGTTCCATTCTGGATCTCCCTGATATTGGAAATTAGACTGTACCTGTGGAATAATTCTGAAAGAACTCTTTGCAACTCTAAAGCTCACCATCTCTATTATGAAACTGACCTAAGAACACTATTCATGCCTATATGCATAATGATCTTTTGCTTGAAGGGAACTGTATTTCTGGCTTCTGGGTAACCAGTAAAGCATTATAGAAACTGTTCTGTTGCTAGCATATTGAATCTAAGTATTAGAATAATCACCAGTCTTAGGGAGTGTCTGCCCCATTCTTTGCAGTTTGCCCAAATGAGCAATCTCAGCATCCCTCAATGCCCGCCCCGCCGGGACTCCGGTATGGGAGTAATAGATTTTTAATGGTTAGTTTGAGAAATCTGTGGACACTTCTCACCAGATGATTAACTTAATAATTTTATTAATATTGTAAAGTAATTATAAATAATTAGAACTGGTCAAAGAGGTAAGTATTTTCAGTGAAAAAGTTTGAAAATCAAAATAATTTCATTTTGTTCAAAAATTGCAATGAAATTTTCTAATGAAGTGAAAATTTTTATTTGAGTCAGTTTGATTTTAATTTCATTTTGAATTGAACAATCTGAAAACTTTGAAGGAACCATTTTTTTAATTTCCTCTGAAAATCCTTTTCTCATTAAAAAAAAAAAGATTAAAAATCCAACCAGCTCTCATAAATAAATAAATAAATGTAAATAACTTAAATTAGGTCACATTTTGTAACTAAACTACTACTAAAACAATAATAGGAGTAGTAATATTTTTCATGCAGAATGACCCTAAATCACTCTAGAAATTTTGGATCCAGTTGTACTAACTTTATGTTGGTAAGCACTTACTCATATGAGTATTCCCATTTACTTCAATGGGAGTACTTACACAGGTATATATTCACTCATATAAGGAATTATTTCATCTTCCAGTAAAATGCAGTCAACCTTGGACAACTGTATAACTTTAAACAGTTGTTTAGTACAGGAGCTATCCTTACCCAACTGAAACTGCAGGAGGAATTTAGATAGACACACTGCAATTACCCAAATTGAAATTTGATCAGGACACTGGTTCTAACACCCCTACTCTTGTGAAAAGGGTTATGGGGTCTTTGATATGTACAGTTGGCCAGAACCTTTGTTGCAGGTATCTTTCTTCAAAAATGGCAACCTCAGCAACACAGTAACAGAACCATTCTGGAGTAATAAGGGAAGAGTGCCATGATCTCTCTGAACAGTTACTGTTCAGGACTGATGCTACTTAGTTTATGAGGTCTGGGAAAATTACAACCCAAGGGTTGTAGTGTCACTTTAAATTTGGCAAGTATAAGAACAAATACTTAAGGCCTGAAAAGTAAAAATACTAAGGAACTTTATACATATTTAACTACCTTTTAACAATATCATGTGCATCATTTATGATGAAATAAAATATAGGATATGCTGCTTCTTAGACAATAATGTGTTACAGGAGAGAGAGAAATCAACATTACTTAAAGCACCTCTATTGGTATCTCATCACTAAACCTTTTAGAAGCTTCTCCCTATATGGAAAAATACTATACAATTTAGGCCCCAATTTTGCAAAGCACTTATTCTGTGTTCAATCTTAAGCATCTGAGTAATGCCATTCCTATTCAGCAAAGCACTCAAAAGCCTGATCCAAACTCTCTGCAGTCAGCAGAAGTCTGCTGACTTCTATGTGGTATGGATCAGGCCTTTGAGTGGGTGCCTAAGTATGTGCTTGAATGCTGTGTCAAATACAAATGGGATTATTCACATACATACATACAAGAGGTTATCATTTTCTATTAACTTCCACAGGCCTTTGTCATAAGGGTCGTGATGCCAGGCATAGAAGTTTGTTCCATTCCCTCCCCTCCCTGTCCCCACCACCGCAAAAAGGTACTAAGCTTGCAGGCTCATTAAATTCAGATATGCAAACAGACAAAAGTGATCCTCACGGCTACCTGATTTTAATTCAAGATGCTCTGTGAGGAGGCCATGGTCTAATAGAATGGTTGCCTTTCCTGCATTCTTATTAGCTAGCTGGGTGCCTCAAAATGTTTTGTCCTGTGCTGTATAATCATTCTTGGATGCCCTTCCTGAAAGGAAACTGCAGTGTCACTACCTGCACACTCACCCACCTTTGCAGATATCTTAAATTATCACTGTTCAATGTATTGTTCTGAATATTCTTCTGTTCCCTTATGGAAAAGTTATCATAATTTATTAGAGAATGTTCTTTCTATAGAATGTGTAAACCAATTTCTAGCACGCAGTTCTACAGCAGTGGTTTGATTAAACTCAATAGGTTGGTTTGAAATATTATAGAAAGAGTATCATTCTCCATTAAATACTGTAAACTATTTAGAGAAGTTTCTATCAAAATCTCTTGGTTTCATCCCTATTAAATTCCATAGGTGTTTTCCATCAACATTACATAGGACAGGTCCAAATAGAAAACCACAGAAAGAGCCAAACCATAGGTACTGTTTAAGCAGAGAAAATGATTTCAGATTATTACCCCTATGTTAGGCCTCGGAGAATAATTTGCAGCAGATGGTATACTCAACCAATTTAGCCACTTTGCCTTGTGGAATGTCAGTGAGCAGATTGGGATTTCCTCAGAGTTATTCAATATTCAAATTTACTTGTGTATGTGTTTTGTTTTGTTTTCTTTTTTTTTGTGAGTTGTAATTTATTATTTGTATACCCTAGGTTGAAATAATGGGTGGAGCAGACTTACCCGCTCCATTATCTCCCTTGTGCTCTTCCTGGGACTGCGTGACTCTACTCTACCATTTACCCAGAGGTGTGATTTTAAAAGTCCAAACCTAGCCCAGAGTAATTGTATGAACAGACACGGCCCTATTTTCCCTCTCTTTGTGTCTATTGAAGATTCTTTGAGCAGAGACCTTGTCTTCTAATGTGTTTACAGGGCACCTCCCATAGTGGAATATAAATATCTGATAATAAATAATAATAATAATAATAATAATGATAATTAATTGTTGCAAAAGCTGCTGGCACATCCTTGCCTGGCTTATTTAATTGCCTCTATGACAGGGTCCTGGTAAATGTATTTTTAGAAATATGTCCTCTTATTGTGGCAGCCTATTTAAAAAAATACAGTTTTGGGGTGCTAGCTTCCGATTTATTTCCCTTGAACATTCACAGAAAAAACATTTGATGGGATATTTATGAACACAAACACTAAAAGAGTGTGAGCATGCCTAAAATTCATTTGAAAGAAAAATTTGACTGAGTACTTACAGATTTTTTTTTCAGTTCTCCTCTGTGACAGAGTCTGGCCAGCTCTTCTTGACCCGCTGCTCACAAACCAGGAAGAATTAGTAGGGGAAGCAAAAGTGGATGGGAGCCGGGGAGGCAGTGACCATAAGGTGGTCGAGTTCAGGATCCTGACACAGGGAAGAAAGGAGAGCAGCAGAATACGGACCCTGGATTTCAGAAAAGCAGACTTTGACTCCCTCAGGGAACTGATGGGCAGGATCCCCTGGGAGAATAACATGAGGGGGAAACGAATCCAGGAGAGCTGGCTGTATTTTAAAGAATCCTTATTGAGGTTACAGGGACAAACCATCCCGATGTGTAGAAAGAATAGTAAATATGGCTGGCGACCAGCTTGGCTTAACAGTGAAATCCTTGCTGATCTTAAACACAAAAAAGAAGCTTACAAGAAGTGGAAGATTGGACAAATGACCAGGGAAGAGTATAAAAATATTGCTCGGGCATGCAGGAGTGAAATCAGGAAGGCCAAATCACACCTGGAGGTGCAGCTAGCAAGAGATGTTAAGAGTAACAAGAAGGGTTTCTTCAGGTATGTTAGCAACAAGAAGAAAGTCAAGGAAAGCATGGGCCCCTTACTGAATGAGGGAGGAAACCTAGTGACAGAGGATGTGGAAAAAGCTAAATGTACTCAATGCTTTTTTTGCCTCTGTCTTCACAAACAAGGTCAGCTCCCAGACTGCTGCACTGGGCAGCACAGCATGGGGAGGAGGTGACCAGCCCTCTGTGGAGAAAGAAGTGGTTCGGGACTATTTAGAAAAGCTGAATGAGCACAAGTCCATGGGGCCGGATGCACTAAATCCGAGAGTACTAAAGGAATTGGCGGATGTGATTGCTGAGCCATTGTCCATTATCTTTGAAAACTCATGGCAATCGGGTGAGGTCCCGGACGACTGGAAAAAGGCTAATGTAGTGCCCATCTTTAAAAAAGGGAAGGAGGAGGATCCGGGGAACTACAGGCCAGTCAGCCTCACCTCAGTCCCTGGAAAAATCATGGAGCAGGTCCTCAAGGAATCAATTCTGAAGCACTTAGAAGAGAAGAAAGTGATCAGGAACAGTCAGCATGGATTCACCAAGAGTAAGTCATGCCTAACTAATCTAATTGCCTTATATGATGAGATAACTGGCTTTGTGGATGAGGGGAAAGCAGTGGACGTGTTGTTCCTTGCCTTTAGCAAAGCTTTTGACACGGTCTCCCCCAGTATTCTTGCCAGTAAGTTAAAGAAGTATGGGCTGGATGAATGGATGATAAGGTGGATAGAAAGCTGGCTAGATTGTTGGGCTCAATGGGTAGTGATCAATGGCTGCATGTCTAGTTGGCAGCCGGTATCAAGTGGAGTACCCCAAGGGTCGGTCCTCGGGCCGGTTTCATTCAATATCTTCATTAATGATCTGGAGGATGGTGTGGATTGCACCTTCAGCAAGTTTGTAGATGATACTAAATTGTGAGGAGAGGTAGATACACTGGAGGGTAGGGATAGGATACAGAGGGACCTAGACAAATTAGAAGAGTGGGCCAAAAGAATTCTGATGAGGTTCAACAAGGACAAGTGCAGAGTCCCACACTTCGGATGGAAGAATCCCATGCACCGCTACAGACTAGGGACTGAATGGCTAGGCAGGAGTTCTGCAGAAAAGGACCTAGGGGTTACAGTGGACGAGAAGCTGGATATGCATCAGCAGTGTACCCTTGTTGCCAAGAAGGCCAATGGCATTTTGGGATGTATAAGTAGGCGCATTGCCAGCAGATAGAGGGACATGATCATTCCCCTCTATTCGACATTGGTGAGGCCTCATCTGGAGTACTGTGTAAAGTTTTGGGCCCCACACTACAAGAAGGATGTGGAAAAATTGGAAAACATCCAGCAGAGGACAACAAAAATTATTAGGGGACTGGAACACATGACTTATGAGGAGAGGCTGAAGGAACTGGGGATGTTTAGTTTTTAGAAGAGAAGAATGAGGGAGGATTTGATAGCTGCTTTCAACTACCTGAAAGGGGGTTCCAAAGAGCATTAATCTAGACTGTTCTCAGTGGTAGCGGATGACAGAACGAGGAGTAATGGTCTCAAGTTGCAGTGGGGGAGGTTTAGGTTGGATATTAGGAAAAACTTTTTCACTGGGAGGGTGGTGAAACACTGGAATGCGTTACCTAGGGAGGTGGTGGACTCTCCTTCCTTTGAAGTTTTTAAGGTCAGGCTTGACAAAGCCCTGGCTTGGATGATTTAGTTGGGGATTGGTCCTGCTTTGAGCAGGGGGTTGGACTAGATGACCTCCTGAGGTCCCTTCCAACCCTGATATTCTATGATTCTATGATGGCTTCAGGAGTGTGATGGATACATTAGCCCCAGATTAAACAGGTCCCTTTCCCCTGGGTAAGATAACGGGGCGGTTCCAGAACAATCAGGAACTTTCTGGAACCAATTAAGGCATGTAGGCTAATTAGGACACCTGGAGCCAATTAAGAACCTACTAGAATCAATTAAGACAGGCAGGCTAATCAGGGCACCTGGTTTAAAAAGGACCTCACTTCAGTTAGTGAGGGGCATGCAAGGAGTGGGAATTGAGAGGGCATGCTGCTGGAGGACTGAGGAGTACGAACGCTAGCTGGCATCAGGAGAAAGGTCCTGTGGTGAGGATAAAGAAGGTGCTGGGGGGAGACCACGGGGAAGTAGCCCAGGGAGTTGTAGCTGTCACACAGCTGTTACAGGAGATGTTGTAGACAGCTACTATCCACAGGGCCCTGGGCTGGAACCCAGAGTAGAGGGCAGACCCAGGTTTCCCCCAAAGTCCCCATCTGACACAGGAGGAGTTGACCTGGTCTGTGAGACACACCAGAGGGAAGGTCTAATTTGGAATGCGATCTGGCCTGTCCCTGACCCATTAGGTAGGACAACACAGACTGTGGAGATTGTTTTCCCTTTCCCCCATGCTGGCTAGTGATGAGGTTAGCTGAGTGAATGGCAGGTTTGTGCCACTAACAAAAGGAGCCAAACTGAGGACTGCCATGAACCTCTGAGGAGAGCAAATCCACCAGAAAGTGCAGGATCCACCAAAGAAGAGGAGGAACTTTGTCACAACTGGTTTTAGAGGTGGGATTAGGTGCACAGTGCTGCGGAAGAAGGATGGTGTTTTAAAAAAAGTAAAGGACATAATTTTTTCCACCACCACAATGGATGACATAGTGCGGACACTGATACAAGCCACGGTTACCCAGCAGGAGGCTACCCGTGTCCAGGCAGCCACCCAAAAGGAGGCAGTGCAGCTGCAGCAAGAAACCAATCACCTGTTGATGGACCAGGCTGTTCAAGATTGTGCTATGTTGTGGGAACTGGTAAACCAGGTAAAGACCCTTACAGAGCTAAACCACAGCCATGATGGGTCACCTAAAGTATGGACCAGCAATTGGCTGCAGAAAATGACGCGGGAGGATGATGTAGAGGCATACTTCCTGGCCTTTGAGAGGACAGCCCTGCAGGAGGCTTGGCCCCGAGAACAGTGATCTGTCATCCTCGCTCCATTCCTGTGTGGGGAGACCCAGAAGGCCTATTATGATATGTCTGAAGAGGCTGTGGCAGACTACCCCAATCTGAAAGCAGATATCCTGGCCAGATCTGGGGTAACAAACGCAGTGCGGGCCCAGTGGTATCATGACTGGAGGTACCAGGAAAACAAACCCCACGGTCCCAATTGTATGACCTCATCCATCTCACACAAAAATGATTATGAAACGAGTCCCAGAGTCCAGAAGTGATACTCAAGGTTTTGGTCACTGACCGATACATGTGGGGACTACTGCCAGACCTTCACACCTGGGTAAGCCAGAACACCTATGATGAGGTTGTCGCACTGGTAGAGAGGCGAAGGACGGCGAGGGAGCCCCGGAGCTTGGGCGACTGGGCACCCAGGAAGGTCCAGGGGGAAAAAGAGAGGGGTTGAAGGCCCACCGGAGTCCACAAAAAGTCAGAGCACTGAGGGTGAAGAGGATTGTGACATTATACTGCCCAAACCCAGAGATCAGGGAATGCCTAGGGCCCCATACAGATGTTACACCTGCGGGGAGTGGGGACACATAACCGCACAGAGCCCCAATGCTGACGAGCCTATGCAATGTAACCTGGGGAACTGGGCAGACCCATGCTCCCTAATCCACCTTGTGGGGGGGTCACACTAACTTCGCATATGCACACCAGACCAGTGAAACTAAATGGGGTAGAGACCACGGCACTCGTTGATTCGGAGAGTGCTATCATGCTTATCTCAGGGAAGCTTGTGAAGTGTAGTCAGCTGCTGCAGGCTAAACATATGCGGATAACATGAGTCCATGCATATGGGGTTGGTTATTCCACTATCCCAGTAAAAATCGAGATCCACAGGAACGCTACTGAGGTAGCAGCATGTGTAGTTCCTAAACTCCCATACCCGGTGCTCATAGGGAGGGACTTCCCAGGGTTTGGAGAGTTGCTCCCAGTAAGGGGATTGGAGAAAGGGGGAAACCCTGAAGTTGGTGAGGCATCCACAGTAACTGTTAACCCACAATCTTCTCTGAAATATCCCCAGATTTGTTCTCCACTTCCAGGCAGGGTAGAAAGATGAAAAGGGAAAGAAGGGCAGCTAAGGCCTTGGGAACCCAAATAATGACCCAAAGCCAGAGGCTTTCTCTCGTAGGTAGGCAGACCTGAGCAGCTGAAAAGGAGGCCACCCAGGAGGGAGAAGCACCCAAGTCTGACCCCCACCCTAATGCCTCTGAACCAGTAGAGGTGACAGAGACTGGCCTCCTAGATCTCAGGCAGATTGGCCCCAGGAGACAAAATTTTGGACTGGACCAGGCTGAAGACCCAAGGTATGACAACATTAGTAAGGAGGGGACCGAAATAGATGGGGTCCCCATGGAAGGGAAAGCCCAGGGACCAGGACCCTACTTCATAATGAAGAAGAAGGATCTCTTGTACCAGCTTGCATCAGTACAGGGGCAGAAGGTACAGCAGCTCCTCGTACCTTGAAAACACCAGAACACTGTATTAAGTCTTGCCCATAGTCATCTTTTGGGGGGTGATTTGGGGGTAGAGAAGACCCTAGTATGGGTCCTATGACTGGTCTTCTGGCCCGGAGTATATGAAGATGTGCAGACTTTTTGTGCATCCTACCTGGAGTGTCAGCTACGTAGTCCCCATCCCCACTTGAGGGCACCTTTAGTACCCCTTCCCATCATAGAGGTCCCCTTCGAGAGAATAGCCATGGACCTAGTGGGAGCCCTGGAGAAGATGTCAACAATATATACTTGTTGTTCTGGACTATGCTACTCGCTACCCAGAAGCCGTCCCCCTGCAGAAAACAGCCTCTAAAATGATAGCCAAAGAGCTGAGGGGATCTTTGCCTGAGTGGGGCTACCAAAGGAGCTATTGACAGACCAAGGAACCCCATTTGTGTCAAATCTAATGAAGGACCTCTGTGCCCTGTTCCATATACATACCCTGAGAACTTCAGTCTATCATCTGCAGACCGATGGGCTGGTAGAAAGGTTTAACTGAACCCTCAAGGCTATGATAAGGAAGGTGGTAAGTTAGGATGGGAAGGATTGGGATACCTTACCTTACATTTGCCATAAGGGAGGTACCTCAGGCCTCAACCGGGTTTTCCCCCTTTGAGTTATTATACGGGCGCCACCTCTGTGGCATACTAGATATCGCCAAAGAGATCTGGGAAGAACCACCCAATGAGGGAAGAAATAGAATTGAATATGTGCTACAGATGCGAGACTGGATAGCCCAAGTCACCCCTATCGTACAGGAACATTTGGAAAAGGCGCAGGAGGCCCAGCGAACCCATTACAATCACCAGGCAAAAGTGGGACAGTTCCAACCACGGGATCAGGTGATGGCAAGCTTTTGGCCCAATGGCAGGGGTCCTGTGAAGTGGTTGAACCCATGGGGGAAGTAATCTACAAGGTGCAGCAGCCCGGACACTGGAAAAAAGAACAGCTTTATCACATTAAACTCTTAAAACCTTGGCACCCACAAGAGCTGTGTGTAGTGGCCCAAGAGACCCTGAACCAATAAATAACCTGCATGGGAGGATCAGGATATCCCCTGATCTGACACAGAACCAGAAAAAGGATGTTTTGGAGATGATCAGCCGGTACCAAGATGTGTTTTCGACTATACCAGACCAGACCACTGAAACATATCACCACATTATCACAAACCCTGGGGCAAAGGTAACCCTGGTGAAAAGGGAGGAGATCAAGGCTGAGGTAAAAAGGATGTTGGAACTGAAGAGTCCCACAGTCAATGGTTGAGCCCGATTGTGTTGGTGACCAAACCCAATGGCACCTCTAAGTTTTGTAATGACTTTCACCGGCTGAATGAGATATCCAAATTCGATGCATACCCCATACCCCACATCAATGAGTTAGCTGACCACCTGGACAAAGCCCAATTTTTGACCATCCTTGATTAACAAAGGGATATTGGCAGATCCCCTTGGCGGAGGACACAAAAGAAAAAAACTTCATTTTCTACACCCAAGGGACTGTTTCAATATGGACACAGGAGGACACAGTCAATATGGACACGGTCCCCATCTGACACAGGAGGAGTTGACTTGTTCTGTGAGACACACCAGACGGGAAGGTCTAATTTGGAAAGGCATCTGGCCTGTCCCCGATCCACTTTTCCTCATGCTGGCTAGTGATGAGGCTAGCTGAATGAATGGCAGGTTTGTGCCACTAACAAAAGGAGCCAAACTGAGGACGGCTGTGACCCTCTGAGGCAAGCAAATCTGCCAGAAAGTGCAGGATCCACCAAAGAAGAGGAGGAACTTTGTCACACCTCCTACACATTTCTACTTGGAGGCAAATAAAACAATTCAAATTTGTTTTTATTTTTTTTAATTTACATGCAAGTTTACCAGAAAATCAAAAAAAGGAAAGGAGTACTTGTGGCACCTTAGAGACTAACCAATTTATTTGAGCATAAGCTTTCGTGAGCTACAGCTCACTTCATCGGATGCTGTAGCTCACGAAAGCTTATGCTCAAATAAATTGGTTAGTCTCTAAGGTGCCACAAGTACTCCTTTTCTTTTTGCAAATACAGACTAACACGGCTGTTACTCTGAAACCAGAAAATCAAAGAAGGCCATCTCCCTTCTATTGAGAGATTTCCCCCTGCACTCTATTGCTAAGGCTGAAAGAAAGGTGTAGACAAGCCCAAAGAGACTTAAGGCGAAAGACTGGATAAATGGTCAGTTTTCAACATGGCAAAAGAATCTGCCCTCAAGTTCTGTAATGTGCTCAGTGTTACTTCATATATTTATGAATAATCTGGAAAAGAGGAGTGAACAGTGAGATGCCAAAATTTGCAGATAACATATAACTATTTAGGTTAATCAAGACTGAAGACAACTATGAGGAATTTCAGAGAAACCTAACAAAGCTGGGTGAATAGGCAGCACAATAGAAGAAAGCATTTGATACGAAAAAAAAGCAATGTACCCTGGAAGAAATAATTGAAACAGCTCACACACATTGCTAGGCTTTCAACTGATTTAAATCACTCTGGAAAAAGACCTGAACATTATTCACACAGCTCTGTGAAAATCATGGCCCAACATGCAGCAAGGACAAAAGGCAAACAAAATGTTAGGATGTGTAAGGAATGGGATAATACAGAAAACATCATGTCTCCACCAAATAAATCAATGGTATACCTTTATCTGGAATAAAAAAGATATAGCAGAAAAAGAAGGGATTCAGGGTTCAGCAACAAATATGTTTAGAGACTTGGAGATTTCAATATGAAGAGAGACTGGGAAGACTGTGACTGTCAGATTTTCACAAGAAACAAATATGAGATGTGATTAAAAAGTAAAGTAATGAATGGCAAAGAGAAAGTAAACTGGATGGCTCTGACTTATCCTTCTCATAATACAAGAACAAGGAAACATTTGATACAATTGAAAAACAGAATAGTTAAAACTGAGTAAATGAAATATTTTTTATTCACAATGCCTGTAGACTTCCTTGCCACCACATATTTTTGAGGACAAGAGGTAAATGTGATTAGAGAAAGGATTAGACATTTATTTAGACATTTATTCAGATAATGAGAACATCCATGGTTCAATTATATAGGATATTTTTAGAAGGTTCACGCTTCAAGGCCTAAGCCAACCACCAGGTATTAGGTAGAAATGGGCCCTATGAAGAGGGTTATTCTAAAATTCTTCCCCTCTGAAGCACCTAGTACTCACCATTGTCAGAGTCAGGACATTGGAGCAGATAGATGACTGTTTTAATCTAGCCTGGCAATTCCTCTGTTCATGTGTTCCTGTGTTGCCATTGCAGGTTGAATATGCACCATGAAAAGTCGCAACTGAAATTCTCAACTATCTAGATAGTAAAAAAAAATTGCGCATGCAACTTTGATATTTTTTTTTTGCTGATCTGAAAAATTTCAGTGGAAGTACCAAGAACTCAAAAAGAGGAGCAATTCACATCTCCATAACTCATAAAAAATATTAACACAGCTTCTTCAGTTCTCAATACCATTTAATTTCTCCAAAGAGGGCAAAGAATATGCCTGCAATTTTCCCACACCCTACTAATACCATATGAAAAGAATTTATTTTACTTTCCTATACATTAAATGTACCTCTGGTGTATCACAGCTGATTTACATCTAATTCCAAATAAAAAAGGACCTATTTGTTTAAAAGAAATAGAAAGATTACAGAATTTATTTCACTCTGAATCATTAGCTTGGGAAACATTGTCAAAATGTATTGAAGGGGAGACAAATGAGCTATAATTTAAGACTGCAAAATCTTCCAGTCTAATATCTAATCTAAGCCAGCCTAGATGTTGGATGACTCTAATTTGGGTGCCCCATTTGAGATACCTTTTAAAAGGGTCTTATTTTGCTAAACACCCATCCTTTGAAAATCAGGCACCTTCGAGGCATCTCAGGCTGAGGGCCCAAATTCACTAATCACTTAAAAACGGAGGTCACAAGGTTGTCTCCCTTGTCCATGGAGATCATTTATACATATAAAAAACACATGCTGGTCTATGTATCAGTCTGGAACCTGAATGAAAGAAGCCTGAGAGATCTATAGTCAGTAGCCAGCGTTTTAATTAGTTTATTCAGAAATGGAAGATTTGGTATTGTGTGGTAGATTGCAAAGTGGGTTACATCAACAAGTGGTTTCTTGTGTATTGACTATTCTTTGAGTGGGTGTAGCTTTCCCACCTCAAAGTATGTTCAAATTACAATATACTAATCCAAAGGCATGGATCAGAACTAGAAGATTTCTACGCAGTTTATACTGGGCAGTGGCACAAGACAAGGGCAATCAATGCTTCTTCTTGCTTTCTTGGTATAACTACCAAACCGATACAATATTCGGTAGCTGAATATTGTGCACCGGTATGGAGCAGATGCAGCCACACATGACTCACTGATGCCAGGCTGAGTACAGTGATTCAGTGCATCACTGGAAACTTTAAGTCAACTCCAACACCATGGCTACCTGTTCAGACTAACATCACTGCCCCTCCCGCCGCTGCTACACTAAACTGCTGCGACACTCCGCAAAGTTCAGTGAACCCAGGAAAACAGATGTCTTCCTATCCACCAAGACCTCAGCAACACCCACCTCCAAAGTCTTAAGTCCCTCAAGCCTTCCTGGGATATGTGCTTAGTTTCATGCAAGCAGGCTATGATCAGAAGAAGGCTTGGAAAGCAGATTGGGCTAAACAAGACTTAAAAAATAAGCACTCGGTGCCAGATCCCACGCAGAAGGTTCCCGGGTTCAACCTTCTACGGTCATCTCGATCAACTCTGAACCAAATCTGAACCAACCACGGAAGATGCAGACATCTAATGCACAAATAGAAAATCAAGGACTCCCCAGCATGTGAGTGTGGCTCCCCATGACAGACCAATAATCATATCACCACCTACTGCCCAATTTATAAATATGAAGGAGGCGTCACTGCCATAAATTCTGCTATTCATGATGTAGCCATTTGGCTCTATCAACTTGAAGTGAAATTGTAATTGCTGCTTTATATCAGCCATCTAAAAGAAGAAGACGGTAACACTACAACCCACTATTATCTGAATAAAATGTTCAAATTATGGCATAAATTTGAAAAGGATACCACAGGTAGCCTAATATGAAAATGTCACTTGTCCCACAGCAACACTAGAAATTATTGTCTTAAAAACAGTGTAAGTAGAATGTGTGCTTGGTGGATTACACAATGTGTATATTATAGAAAATGAAAACTATTTTCAAAGAAACTGTACTTTAAAAATATTTTTATTGTAGAAAAGAGAAACCATGAATTTCAGGTCCAGTACATCACTATAGTTTCTGACATCCAAGAACCACTGGTGGGCACCAATGATACTGCCAAGAATGACCTTGAGTGGATCACTGCAGACTATATGGCTCTGGGAAGAAGGATAAAGGAGTTTGAGGTGCAAGTGGTGTTCTCGTCCATCCTCCCCGTGGAAGGAAAAGGCCTGGGTAGAGACCGTCGAATCGTGGAAGTCAACGAATGGCTATGCAGGTGGTGTCGGAGAGAAGGCTTTGGATTCTTTGACCATGGGATGGTGTTCCACGAAGGAGTGCTAGGCAGAGATGGGCTCCACCTAACGAAGAGAGGGAAGAGCATCTTCGCAAGCAGGCTGGCTAACCTAGTGAGGAGAGCTTTAAACTAGGTTCACCAGGGGAAGGAGACCAAAGCCCTGAGGTAAGTGGGGAAGTGGGATACCGGGAGGAGGCATGAGCAGGAGCGCGTGAGAGGGGAGGGCTCCTGCCTCATACTGAGAAAGAGGGGCGATCAGCAGGTTACCTCAAGTGCCTATATACAAATGCACAAAGCCTGGGAAACAAGCAGGGAGAACTGGAAGTCCTGGTGATGTCAAGGAATTATGATCTGATTGGAACAACAGAGACTTGGTGGGATAACTCACATGACTGGAGTACTGTCATGGATGGATATAAGCTGTATAAGGAAGGGCAGAAAAGGTGGGGGAGTTGCACTGTATGTAAGAGAGCAGTAAGAGTATGTAAGAGACTGCTCAGAGCTCAAGTATGAAACTGCAGAAAAACCTGAGAGTCTCTGGATTAAGTTTAGAAGTGTGAGCAACAAGGGTGATGTCGTGGTGGGAGTCTACTATAGACCACCAGACCAGGGGGATGAGGTGGACGAGGTTTTCTTCCGGCAACTCGCAGAAGTTACTAGATCACAGGCCCTGGTTCTCATGGGAGACTGCAATCACCCTGAGATCTGCTGGGAGAGCAATACAGCAGTGCACAGGCAATCCAGGAAGTTTTTGGAAAATGTAGGGGACAATTTCCTGGTGCAAGTGCTGGAGGAACCAACTAGGGGCAGAGCTCTTCTTGACCTGCTGCTCACAAACCAGGAAGAATTAGTAGGGGAAGCAAAAGTGGATGGGAACCTGGGAGGCAGTGACCATGAAATGGTCGTGTTCAGGATCCTAACACAAGGAAGAAAGGAGAGCAGCAGAATACAGACCCTGGATTTCAGAAAGCTGACTTTGACTCCCTCAGGGAACTGATGGGCAAGATCCCCTGGGAGAATAACATGAGGGGGAAAGGAGTCCAGGAGAGCTGGCTGTATTTTAAAGAATCCTTATTGAGGTTACACATCCCGATGTGTAGAAAGAATAGTAAATATGGCAGGCGACCAGCTTGGCTTAACAGTGAAATCCTTGCTGCTCTTAATTACAAAAAAAGAAGCTTACAAGAAGTGGAAGATTGGACAAATGACCAGGGATGAGTATAAAAATATTGCTCGGGCTTGCAGGAGTGAAATCAGGAAGGCCAAATCACACCTGGAGGTGCAGCTAGCAAGAGATGTTAAGAGTAACAAGAAGGGTTTCTTCAGGTATGTTAGCAACAAGAAGAAAGTCAAGTAAAGTGTGGGCCCCTTACTGAATGAGAGAGGCAACCTAGTGACAGAGGATGTGGAAAAAGCTAATGTACTCAATGCTTTTTTTGCCTCTGTCTTCACGAACAAGGTCAGCTCCCAGACTGCTGCACTGGGCAGCACAGCATGGGGAGGAGGTGACCAGCCCTCTGTGGAGAAAGAAGTGGTTCGGGACTATTTAGAAAAGCTGGATGAGCACAAGTCCATGGGGCTGGATGCATTGCATCCGAGAGTGCTAAAGGAGTTGGCGGATGTGATTGCAGAGCCACTGGCCATTATCTTTGAAAACTCATGGAGATCGGGGGAGGTCCCAGATGACTGGAAAAAGGCTAATGTAGTGCCCATCTTTAAAAAAGGGAAGGAGGAGGATCCAGGGAACTACAGGCCAGTCAGCATCACCTCAGTCCCTGGAAAAATCATGGAGCAGGTCCTCAAGGAATCAATTCTGAAGCACTTAGAGGAGAGGAAAGTGATCAGGAACAGTCAGCATGGATTCACCAAGGGCAAGTCATGCCTGACTAATCTAATTGCCTTCTATGATGAGATAATTGGCTCTGTGGATGAAGGGAAAGCAGTGGACATGTTGTTCCTTGACTTTAGCAAAGCTTTTGACACTGTCTCCCACAGTATTCTTGCCAGCAAGTTAAAGAAGTATGGGCTGGATGAATGGACTATAAGGTGGATAGACAGCTGGCTAGATTGTCAGGCTCAACGGGTAGTGATCAATGGCTCCATGTCTAGTTGGCAGCCAGTATCAAGTGGAGTGCCCCAGGGGTCGGTCCTGGGGCCAGTTTTGTTCAATATCTTCATAAATGATCTGGAGGATGGTGTGGATTGCACCCTTAGCAAGTTTGCAGATGACACTAAACTGTGAGGAGAGATAAATACGCTGGAGGGTAGGGATAGGATACAGAGGGACCTAGACAAATTAGAGGATTGGGCCAAAAGAAATCTGATGAGGTTCAACAAGAACAAGTGCAGAGTCCTGCCCTTAGGACGGAAGAATCCAATGCACCGCTACAGACTAGGGACCGAATGGCTAGGCAGCAGTTCTGCAGAAAAGGACATAGGGGTTACAGTGGACGAGAAGCTGGATATGAGTCAACAGTGTGCCCTTGTTGCCAAGAAGGCCCATGGCATTTTGGGATGTATAAGTAGGGGCACTGCCAGCAGATCGAGGGACGTGATCGTTCCCCTCTATTCGACACTGGTGAGGCCTCATCTGGAGTACTGTGTCCAGTTTTGGGCCCCACACTACAAGAAGGATGTAGAACAATTGGAAAGAGTCCAGCGGAGGGCAACAAAAATGATTAGGGGACTGGAACACATGACTTATGAGGAGAGGCTGAGGGAACTGGGGATGTTTAGTCTTCAGAAGAGAAGAATGAGGGGGGATTTGATAGCTGCTTTCAACTACCTGAAAGGGGGTTCCAAAAAGCATTAATCTAGACTGTTCTCAGTGGTAGCGGATGACAGAACGAGGAGTAATGGTCTCAAGTTGCAGTGGGGGAGGTTTAGGTTGGATATTAGGAAAAACTTTTTCACTAATAGGATGGTGAAACACTGGAATGCATTACCTAGGGAGGTGGTGGAATCTCCTTCCCTAGAAGTTTTTAAGGTCAGGCTTGACAAAGCCCTGGCTGGGATGATTTAGTCGGGGATCGGTCCTGCTTTGAGCAGGGGGTTGGACTAGATGACCTCCTGAGGTCCCTTCCAACCCTGATATTCTAAGATTCTATGATTCTATGACTCAGCACTTGTTTATGTTGAGCAATGACTATGGTAGCCTAAGGGAACTATTAAGGTGTTTCTTCTAATAAAATCTGGGAGGAAAAAACCCACACATTTAAAACCCTTTTTTATTGTTGTTAACTTAATAAAGCTTTTATGCTTAGATCAGTTATAAACTCAGTCAAGCCTATATTTCCCTTCGGAGGAAAAGCTCTAGAAGTTTTTACTCTTTCTCTTTATATATCCCTGCCTATCTTCCCTCCCATCTTCCTTCTTCTGCTATCCCAGAATTTCATCTGTGTGCCAGTTTTTCCATCTTCAGTGCCTTGATGAAACATTACAATGTTTTCTACTCATCTGCTTCTGCAGTACAAAATAGATCTCTTGTATATCTGACAATCCTGTGGCCATTAAGCATAACATTTTGGAGAGTAACTATCCCTTTCCTTTATATTTTTAATGTTCTCATATCAAATATCACAGCAATAAGCATGATATAGAAATCTGAGCAGACAAATATTCATCAGTTCCATCACATTCCAACACTTGTATATTGACATTCAAGCTAGAGGAAATTCAAATAGGAAGAAAAATGCTAATTTAGCAGAGACGGTATTACTCACCTGAATATCTTATCCAGAGATACGGTAGATTCTCAATCACTTGATGTCATTAAGTCAAGACTATACGTCTTTCTAAAAGACATGCTATAGTTCCAGTACCAGTCGTTGGGCCTTCTGTAGTATTTACTAAGTGAAGTTCTATGGCTTATGATATGCAGGTCAAATTAGCTGATCATAATAGTTCCCTCTGGCCTTAAAATCTGTCACACAAGTGAAATCTTCCTAAGTATTGTCCCATAAACATACATCAATTGATATGATTTTTTTTCTTCCTTTCCCTTTCTCAAAAGGCAGAAAGTTAAACTGAAATCACTTGAACTGTCAGAATCAAAAGATCTACTTATCTGTGTTGTGATACTAACCCTGAATGGCAATTGTTCATAATGCCATCTTAACCATTCATGCTATCAACACAGCTTGCATCCATAATACTTCATTTAAAGATTAATTTGAAAGTTACATTGTTGCAAAGTTTCCATCTCTCTAATGCAAACTGAACTGCCTAGGAGATAGTCGTATATAGTGTACCTCTAAAAGAAAGTAGCAATGCAACATATTTACTGCAATCCTTCTATCACAAACATATTTGGTTTTCGCTATGGGAATGTGTTGCCAAACTTCACTTTGTGACCACATGGTTAAGGATTAACCAATACCTAGGGTAACACTTAAACTTGTTTTGTTAGCTCAAATTCTGTATTTTAAGAGTATGTCTACACTACCGCTGAACGGTGTGTAGCTCAGGTAGATGCACCTGTCCCAGCTCTGACTGAGCTAGTATGCTCAAAATAGAAGTGTTGCCATGGCAGCATGGGTGGCAGGAGGGGAGAGCCGCTTTGAGAATGATCCCATCCAAGAAGCTAGGTACATACTCAGGTAGCTAGCCCATCCCCTCGTGACACTGCAGCTGCACTTCTATTTTCAGCATATTTGCTCCATCAGAGCCAGTGCAAGAAAGTCTCCTCAAGATGGAAATTACACCTTCCAGCACCAGTGTCAACATACCCTACCTGTAGAGCAGGCTTTTTATTCACCTTGTTACCCGCAAATTACAATGCTCATTTTACTAATCTGCAATAGTGGTATTTGAAGAAGATTTATATTTCTCCTGAAACAAAAGGTGCCAGTAGACAACTGTGGGCAATGTTTTTAAAACATGCATTTCAAATAGGTCAAGGATCATGTATATTTTTTTGTTGGACCTCCCATTCCAAAACATTTACTGGCTGTCAGTAAGAGGCAAGGATTAAAAACATACCCGAAAAGTTGAGCATCTGCTGGCTCTGATGCAAAAGACTGGTCACATGCCTGCTTTTTCAGATGTAGTATACTGCCAAACCATGCCACATCACAGACATAGCTTCTGGTATGCCACATGCTACAAAATCTCTCAAACATTTTGTGTCAGAAATTTCACTTCTGCTTATTTTCCACCCTCACACAATATTGATTAACAGTATACATTTTGCTTATCTCTCCCACCTGAAACTTTCAAAGATGTTGCCAAATTAACAGTAGAAACCAAATAAACTGTGAATCTAAAGAGCTCTTTGTCTGGCCACATCATGGCCTGTCTTAGAACTCCACCATCTATCTTCAGCACACTGGTGCATATTGCTGAATTCCCAAAGGTATCAGTTAATTATTTTGACTCACAAATCTTTCTTAAGGCACTACTAAGGGGAAAGCATGACAACAGATCTAGCAGTAGAATTTTGCCCTAAATAAGACAATTGTTATGTTTTATTTCCTCCCAAGTTTCAAAGAAGAATTATGAAAATATATTTAATGTAATTAAGAAACATTTTTTCAGCATTACATCTGAGTGTTATGGCAATAATTTGCATTATTTTATTATCAGTCCTGTATATGATAGAATTCCAAAATCTTTATGCACTTTCTCAGAAACCTTTAATATGCGTGGGTAATTTGGCTGACTTCTTGATCCTCCTTTGAACAATTGTCTTTCTAACTTGTTCTGAGGTGGCTTATCTTCTTTATTTGTCTATGGTTTGGAACAATTACAACTCTTATTTTTAATATTCAGTTGTATCCTGTCAATCATTTTTGTGTAAATTCCCTTGTGGGTATCCCTTAACATTACTGGGGAAAAAAGCTAGCCAATCACTAAGTAAATACATCCATGGGAATAGGTGCCTTTTTGAATAGGAATAGTGACTTCTAGAGCATGCTGTTGATTCTAGCCCTGATGCTTTCATCAGCTTGGCCTGGACAATCCTGCTGAGGGTACAATAACATTTTAGCACATTACATAGTGAACACCTGGGGGCTGCCATAGCAGCTAGGATGTGCTAGCTATGATAGTCACCTGATCCTTCTCATATTTTACTGGAATTACAAATATCTCCAGCCATTCACTGGGCTGAAGGTAAATCCCTTCACTGCCAGTCCAGGGGTGGGTTATGGATCCTGTCACAGGTGACTGCTGATATGCATAGTCAGTTATTTTGTCTTCTTGTGTCCTGTTAAACATGTTGGTTTTTTAAACAAAAAATTCCTTTTGGGCAAGGATATCCTGCCATGCTACTTTGATGTTGTTATGGACACCTTATTCTCTAGCACATAGTATCATCCCAGGCTGGTGCATTAATTTGGGCTTGTATTTTAGGTCACAGTAACACTCCAAACCTACCCTGATTTCACCTGATTCAAAATTAGAATGGGAGCTTTTAAAATCCATTTTGCAGAGGTAAATAACTACACACAGTGCAAGACTGTAGAAAATCAGGCTCTCTATACCACTTTGCAAGACAGATCCCAATTAGAATGTTACAGATTGATGCAAAGATCCACACTTCCAGACTCATTTAATTGATTTATTTGTTTAAAGTTCACGATTCACTTTTTAACAAAGTAAAGACCTCATTTAGATGATGCATTTAAGCATCAACCACACTGACACGAACATCAATATTTCTTTCGATACAATTAGTTAAACTACGTTAAGTTTAGATTGAAGTATTGCCATTTTTTCACATTAATGTAGATCATGTTATCACAGCTGTCAAGAATTTTTATTCTTACCCATTTTATGAAGGGCCAAAAAAGAGGAAGAAGGAAAATGGCATTTCTGAATATTTCTCATGTGCATTCGTGTATACCAATTCTGTTTCCACTGATGTTAGCTGGATTTTTTCTGTTCACTTCAATGGGAGCACAATAAGAACACAAATTTAACTCTTATCACAGGAACTGAAAACATCATGAGCACATCATGACAATTCTTAAGGAATTGAAATATTATGTTGACTTTCACACTGTGTTTCCTAATATCCAATTTCCCAGAGCCTTGTAGACAGATTGAGTTCTTCCCTCGACCCAGCTAAGAAGGACTCTTTTGTGTCAAAACTAAATGGGGCTTTTGAAGAAGGCACATGAAGAAGAGTCATGGATTCTGGCTGCTGACTTCCACAGCTTTCCACCTTCAGAACTCTACATTCAATTACTCCTCACTCATACTAAACGCATCTTCCAAAATTTTAGAGATGGAAAAGAACATACATAATTACAGACTAGCAACACACGGCAGCATCACCTAACAGCCCTGTCCGAGGAAGATATTTAATACCATTTAGCTGTCCTTTATTTAAAATCAGGTTTCTGAGAAGATGGGTGCTATTCATAGTTCCTGTGTTCTCAGTGGAAATCTGGCATAACCTAAGAATAGTATGTGAATAGTAAAAAAGAGCCAGGCAAATAAAGAGTTGGATCCAAAGGAGACAAAGGGAGCAATATTCAGAAGACAATTATTTCTATGGATTATACATGTTAGTATAAAAAACCTGCAAGCTTTTATTATATGGATATTTAAACTAAACCATTGACTGTAAGGAAATGAGAATTCCTTATCCTCTTCAGGTCTGATCTGAACCTCATTCAGGATTGGGAAAAAGAAACAGTGGCATGACAGTAAATTCCTGGGTAAACATGGTGATGATGCTGGAGGGTTCCCTGGGAAGGAGATGGTTATGGGGTTTTAAAAATATATTATTTTGAAGGATTAACAGGGGCACTGTGCTGTGATCATAAGGTTAGACTATAATATAAGCCATGATACAGGGCAAGAAATACAACACCATATAAACCACTCAGGGAAGTTCTAAACTGATTATGCCCCCACTACATTGAATAAAGTTGCTATGTGCTCCCCAGAAGAGATAAGAATGGCCATATTGGGTCAGA
Organism: Natator depressus; assembly: GCF_965152275.1. Lineage (NCBI taxonomy): Eukaryota > Metazoa > Chordata > Testudines > Cheloniidae > Natator > Natator depressus. The sequence continues at coordinate 288,628,930 of NC_134234.1, read as the reverse complement.
CCGAAGGTCCATCTAGCCCAGTATCCTGTCTTCCAGCAGTGGCCAATGCCAGGTGCCCCAGAGGGAATGAACAGAACAGGTAATCATCAAGTGATCCATCCCCTGTTGCCCATTCCCAGCTTCTGGCAAACACAGGTTCGGGACACCATTCCTGCCCATCCTGACCTATTCTCCATGAAATTATCTACTTCTTTTTTGAACCCTGTTATAATCTTGGCCTTTACAACATCCTCTGGCAAGGAGTTCCACAGGTTGACTGTGGGTTGTGTGAAAAAATACTTCCTTTTGTTTGTTTTAAACCTACTGCCTAGTTCTTGTGTTATGAGAAAGAGTAAATAACCTTTCCTTATTTACTTTCTTCACACCTGTCACGATTGTATCGACCTCTATCAAATCCCCTCTTAGTTGTCTCTTTTCCAAGCTGAAAAGTCCCAGTTTTATTAATCTCTCCTCATACAGCAGCCATTCCATACCCTTAATCATTTTTGTTGCCCTTTTCTGAATCTTTTCCAAGTCCAATATATCTTTTTTGAGATGGGGTGACCACATCTGCACACAGTGTTCAAAATGTGGGCATACCATAGATTTATATAGAGGCAATATGATAGTTTCTGTCTTACTATCTGCCTTTCTTAATGATTCCCAACATTCTGTTCGCCTTTTTGACTGCTGCTGCACATTGAGTGGTTGTTTTCAGAGAACTGTTCACAATGACTCCACGATCTCTTTCTTGAGTAGTAAGAGCTATTTTAGACCCCATCATTTTATTTGTATAATTGGGATGATGTTTTCCAGTGTGCATTACTTTGCATTTATCAACATTGAATTTCATCTGCCATTTTGTTGCCCAGTCACCCAGTCTTGTGAGATCCTTATGTAGCTCTTCACAGTCTGCCTATGACTTAACTATCTTGAGTAGTTTTGTATCATCTGCAAATTTTGCCACCTCTCTGTTTATCCTTTTTTCCAGATCATTTATGAATATGCTGAATAAGACTGGTCCCAGTACCGACCCCTGGGGGACACCACTATTTACCTCTCTCCATTCTGAAAATGGATAATTTATTCCCATCCTTTGTTTCCTATCTTTTAACCAGTTACCAATCCATGAGAGAACCTTCCCTCTTACCCCATGACTGCTTACTTTGTTTAAGAGCCTTTGGTGAGGGACCTTGTCAAAGGCTTTCTGAAAATCTAAATACACTATATCTACTGGATTCCCCTTGTCCACATGCTTGTTGACCCCCTCAAAGAACTCTTGTAGATTGGGGAGGCATGATTTCCCTTTACAAAAACCATGTTGACTCTTCCCCAACAAATTACGTTCATCTATGTGACTGGCAATTTTGTTCTTTACTATAATTTCAACCAGTTTGCCTGGTACTGAAGTCAGGCTTACTGGCCTGTAATTGCCAGAATCACCTCTGGAACCCTTTTTAAAAATTGGTGTCACATTACCTATCCTCCAGTCATTTGGTACAGAAGCTGATTTAAATGATAGATTACAGACAACAGTTAGTAGTCCTGCAATTTCCCATTTGAGTTCCTTCAGAACTCATGGATGAATACCTTCTGATACTGGTGACCTATTACTATTTATTTTATCTTTTTTTTCCAAAACCTCCTCTAATGACACAATCCAGCACAGTTCCTCAGATCTGTCACCTAAAAAGAATGGCTCAGGTTTGGAAATCTCCCTCACATCTTCAACCATGAAGACCAATGCAAAGAATTCATTTAGTTTCTCCACAATGGTCTTATCGTCCTTGAGTGCTCCTTTAGCATCTCGATCATCCAGTGGCCCCACTGATTGTTTAGCAGGCTTCCTGCTGATGATGTATTTAAAAAAAAGTTTGCTATTACTTTTTGAGTCTTTGGCTAGCTGTTCTTCAATTTCATTTTTGGCCTTCCTAATTATATTTTTATATTTCAGGTCTGATGTTCAAAAGGGATGACAAATGTTGTCCCACCAGAAGTGTTTTATCACAATACATTTCCAACATTCCATATTTAGAAACTTCCTTGGTATTCATGAGATACTGGTCTGTTGCTATAGCAATTCAACAAACTCTCTGAAAACCTTGAAAACCCTTCCTCAGCATGTCTTCTAGTCCAAACACAATTAACCATGCACTCTCTTTTCTCTCTCTTTTTGTCATTTTAGAAAACATTTGATTATATTCCCTTCCTTGCCATTTTCACCTAACTGAGTCAATAAGACTTTTCTCAAGATTTTAAGATGGCTGGGTTTTGACGTGAGTACTTTTGACTCCCATGGAAACTAATAGAATTTGAAGGCAATCAACTCCTTGCAGGATCAGACTCAAAGGGGTGGATATGGTAGCGGTTATATTTTGAAGAAGAGACAGGATTTGGCAAGAGTTTAGATGTGGGGAATGGTTTAAATGATAATTCTCAAAACTGAGATTTAAGTAGCAGGAGAGTACTCCTAGCAAGAGAAAGAGTATTTGGTTTTGTATTTGTATTATTTGTATGTGTAGAGGCTTGTAGGGGCTTTGTGCTGGGAGAGAAGCTGAGCTCTGATTAGGGGGTGGGACTTCTCTGACTAGGGGTCCTATTAAAGGTAGCCAGCCAGTCAGGCAGGAGCACAGACAGATGCAGTGGCACAGGAGCCAGCAAACAGAGCTGTAAACAGGGGAGTTTCAGTGGGAGTTTGTATTGTGGTGCTTGTTTGGGGTTTGTTTTTGCTGTGGGTGGTGGTGTTTTGGTATGGTTTGTGTTCCCCAGATTAACAGGATTTAGGTGGGAAGGCAATGACAGAGACAGAGGCAGCAGTGGGAGTGACCCATGTAGTGGAAGACACAATGAGGATGACTGGATGTGGAAGCTGCGGTATGTACATGAACCTGGAGGGGGTACCTGGAAAGAGTTTTGTCTGCATGGAGTGCCGTCTGATAGAGCTGATGGAAGAAAAGATCCGAGGATTGGAGATGCAGGTGGAAAGTCTGGTTGAGTTTAGAAGGGGGTTCGAGCAGATTATGGAGCAAAGACATAAGGCAGCTGAAGGGAAAAGCTCAGACTTGCAGATGGAAGGAGGACTGAAGAATTCTGAGGGGGGACTGCTGGGTGAAGAAAATGGACAGTGGAAGCATGTGACTAAGAGAACCAGGCAGAGGAAAAGATGGGATAGTGAAGGAGAAAAAGAGCTCAAGAACAGGTTTGCAGAGTTGGAACATGAAGAAGGGGCTCAGCAGGTAGTCACGGAAGGTGGAAGGGCAAGGAAGAAGAGAAGAGCGGCTAGTCCTATAGGAAAAGGGGAACAGTCAATGGAGACTACACCAAATATGAGCCCCAGGAGGATACAGGATGGGTTGAAGAGGATTACAAGGGAGAATAGGAATGGAAAGAACTTGCAGCCAGACGGAACAGGGGATGGACTGGAGAATCACACTGTCACCAGGAAAAGGCAGGTCTACATGATCGGGGACTCTTTACTGAGAAGAATAGACAGGCCTGTAACCAGAGCTGATACAGAAAATAGAAGGGTGTGCTGTCTTCCAGGTGCTAAGATACGGGATGTGGACCTGAGGTTGAAAAGGATCCTAAAGGGAGTGGGAAAGAATCCGTTAATTGTCCTTCATGTGGGAACAAATAGATTCTCGCTGGAACGTATCAAGGGAGACTATGCCAGGCTGGGGAAGACGCTTAAGGAAATCGAGGCTCAGGAGATCTTCAGTGGGATTCTGCCTGATCCTAGAGAAGGGCAACAAAGGTGTGACAAGATTATGACTATCAACAGATGGCTCTGTCAGTGGTGCTATAAGGAGGGCTTTGGGATGTATGGCCATTGGGAGGCATTCATGAACAGAGGACAGTTCTCTCAGGATGGACTTCATCTGAGTAGGGAAGGAAATAGACTTCTAGGATGGAGGCTGGCACAACTGATTAAGAGAGCTTTAAACTAGGAATTTGGGGGGAGATGGTTGGGAGATGTCCCGGTAAGCTCCATGCTGGATTTTAGCATTGAGAGGGAAGAAAACAAAGTAAGAAAGGATACAGCTGTGGGTAGGAGAATGGACATAAGGAGGAAGGGCAGTGTGGATACCAGTCTAATAGGTCATACTGGTTGTAGAATGACTGTGCCTAATCGGGTACAGAATGGGAGCGAAGCCAAACAGCAAAAATTAAGATGTTTGTACACCAATGCGAGGAGCCTAGGTAACAAAATGGAGGAACTAGAGCTACTGGTGCAGGAAGTGAAACCAGATATTATAGGGATAACAGAAACATGGTGGAATAGTAGTCATGACTGGACTTCAGCTATTGAAGGGTATGTGCTGTTTAGGAAAGACAGAAATAAAGATAAAGGTGGTGGAGTAGCACTGTATATCAATGATGAGGTAGAATGTAAAGAAATAAGAAGCAATGGAATGGATAAGACAGAGTCTGTCTGGGCAAAAATCACACTGGGGAAGAAAACTACTAGAGCCTCCCCTGTGATAGTACTTGGGGTGTGCAATAGACCGCCGGGATCTAATTTGGATATGGATAGAGCCCTCTTTAATGTTTTTAATGAAGTAAATACTAATGGAAACTGCATGATCATGGGAGACTTTAACTTCCCAGATATAGACTGGAGGACGAGTGCTAGTAATAATAATACGGCTCAGATTTTCCTAGATGTGATAGCTGATGGATTCCTTCATCAAGTAGTTGCTGAACCGACGAGAGGGGATGCCATTTTAGATTTGGTTTTGGTGCGTAGTGAGGACCTCATAGAAGAAATGGTTGTAGGGGACAACCTTGGTTCAAGTGATCATGAGCTAATTCAGTTCAAACTGAACGGAAGGATAAACAAAAATAAATCTGCGACTAGGGTCTTTTATTTCAAAAGGGCTGACTTTCAAAAATTAAAGAAATTAGTTAGGGAAGTGGATTGGACGGAAGAACTTATGGATGTAAAGGCAGAGGAGGCCTGGGATTACTTCAAGTCAAAGCTGCAGAAGCTATCAGATGCCTGCATCCCAAGAAAGGGGAAAAAAAAATCATAGGCAGGAGTTGTAGACCAAGCTGGATGAGCAAGCATCGCAGAGAGATGATTAAGAAAAAGGAGAAATCATACAGGGAGTCGAAGATGGGAGGGATCAACAAGGAAAGCTGCCTTATTGAGGCCAGAACATGTAGGGATAAAGTGAGAGAGGCTAAAAGTCAAGTAGAGTTGGACCTTGCAAAGGGAATTAAAACCAATAGTAAAAGGTTCTATAGCCATATAAATAAGAAGAAAAAGAAGAAGTGGGACCGCTAAACACTGAGGATGGAGTGGAGGTTAAGGATAATCTAGGCATGGCCCAATATCTAAACAAATACTTTGTTTCAGTCTTTAATAAGGCTAATGAGGATCTTAGGGATAATGGTAGCATGACAACTGGGGATGAGGATATGGAGGTAGATATTACCATATCTGAGGTAGAAGCGAAACTCGAACAGCTTAATGGGACTAAATCGGGGTCCCCAGATAATCTTCTTGCACGAATATTAAAGGAATTGGCACATGAAATTGCCAGACCTTTCGCAAGAATTTTTAATGAATCTGTAAACTCAGGGGTTATACCATATGACTGGAGAATTGCTAACACAGTTCCTATTTTTAAGAAAGGAAAAAAAGTGATCCAGGTAACTACAGGCCTGTTAGTTTGATATCTGTAGTATGCAAGATCTTGGAAAAATTTTTGAAGGAGAAAGTAGTTAAGGACATTGAGGTCAATGGTAAATGGGACCAAATACAACATGGTTTTACAAAAGGTAGATCGTGCCAAACCAACCTGATCTCCTTCTCTGAGAAGGAAACAGATTTTTTAGACAAAGGAAACACACTGGATCTAATTTACCTAGATTTCAGTAAGGCGTTTGATACCATGCCACATGGGGAATTATTAGTTAAATTAGAAAAGATGGGGATCAATATGAAAATTGAAAGGTGGATAAGGAATTGGTTAAAAGGGAGACTACAGCGAGTCATACTGAAAGGTGAACTGTCAGACTGGAGGGAGGTTACCAGTGGAGTTCCTCAGGGATCGGTTTTGGGACCAATCTTATTTAATATTTTTATTACTGACCTCGGCACAAAAAGTGGGAGTGTGCTAATAAAGTTTGCAGATGATACAAAGCTGGGAGGTGTTGCCAATTTAGAGAAGGACCGGGATATCATACAGGAGGATCTGGATGACCTTGTAAACTGGAGTAATAGTAATAGGATGAAATTTAATAGTGAAAAGTGTAAGGTCATGCATTTAGGGATTAATAACAAGAATTTTAGTTATAAGCTGAGGACGCGTCAATTAGAAGTAACGGAGGAGGAGAAGGACCTTGGAGTATTGGTTGATCACAGGATGACTATGAGCCGCCAATGTGATATGGCCGTGAAAAAAGCTAATGCAGTCTTGGGATGCATCAGGTGAGGTATTTCCAGTAGAGATAAGGAGGTGTTAGTACTGTTATACAAGGCACTGGTGAGACCCCATCTGGAATACTGTGTGCAGTTCTGGTCTCCCATGTTTAAGAAGGATGAATTCAAATTTGAACAGGTACAGAGAAGGGCTACTAGGATGATCTGAGGAATGGAAAACCTATCTTATGAAAGGCAACTCAAGGAGCTTGGCTTGTTTAGCCTAACCAAAAGAAGGTTGAGGGGAGATATGATTGCTCTCTATAAATATATCAGAGGGATAAATACCGGAGAGGGAGAGGAATTATTTAAGCTCAGTACCAATGTGGACACAAGAACAAATGGATATAAACTGGCCATCAGGAAGTTTAGACTTGAAATTAGATGAAGGTTTCTAACCATCAGAGGAGTGAAGTTCTGGAATAGCCTTCCAAGGGAAGCAGTGGGGGCAAAAGACCTATCTGGCTTCAAGATTAAACTCGATAAGTTTATGGAGGAGATGGTATAATGGGATAACATGATTTTGGCAATTAATTGATCTTTAATTATTCTCGGTAAATAGGCCCAATGGCCTGTGATGGGATGTTAGATGGGGTGGGACTTCTTTCCTGGGTATCTGGCTGGTGAATCTTGCCCATATGCTCAGGGTTTAGCTGATCGCCATATTTGGGTCATGAAGGAATTTTCCTCCAGGGCAGATTGGAAGAGGCCCTGGGGGGTTTTCGCCTTCCTCTGTAGCATGGGGCATGGGTCACTTGCTGGAGGATTCTCTGCACCTTGAAGTCTTTAAACCATGATTTGAGGACTTCAATAGCTCAGTCACAGGTGGGAGGTTTATTGCAGGAGTGGGTGGGTGAGATTCTCTGGCCTGCATTGTGCAGGAGGTCAGACTAGATGATCATAATGGTCCCTTCTGACCTTAATATCTATGAGTCTATGAGAGTGTATGGAATGAGAGGAGAGAGGGGGTCTGATTCTTGATTGCCCTGCACTTTATATAGTCACTAGTGCAAAGTGAGTGCAAAATTGAAAACACAATCAGATCAGAAGTATAACACCACTATTCCCTGGTGTAAGTGACTACACAAGCTACAGAAGAACAGAGGATCAGGCCTGGTATTTGTAGCAAGTAGTTAGACACATGAGCTTCTTCTCATTTTTCTATGCCCTCCCTTAGTAAGAGGAATAAAATGTCTATTTTAACTTATAATGGATAAAATATCAACATATTTTGAGTTTTATAAATTTTACTCAAAAGACTGAATTGATCTTCAATCCAGATCATCCCTCTGGGGAAAAACAGAATAGTGTTGTGCTAATACATCGCCATAAATTATCACTGTCATATGTAATACACAGCTATTCAACTCACCTCTTATTTTGGTTTTTTTTGTTGCTGTTGTTATGTTTTCTACCATGAGTTGTTATGTTTCTAATGGACTTGTCAAGGTTCCTCCCCCACTCTGAACTCTAGGGTACAGATGTGGGGACCTGCATGAAAACCTCCTAAGCTTACTTTTACCAGCTTAGGTTAAAACTTCCCTAAGGTACAAATTAATTTTATCCTTTGTCCTTGGAATAACCACTGCCACCACCAAACTTTAACTGGGTTTACTGGGAAACGTAGTTTGGACACGTCTTTCCCCCCAAAATCCTCCCAACCCTTGCACCCCACTTACTGGGAAAGGTTTGGTAAAAATCCTCACCAATTTGCACAGATGACCACAGACCCAAACCCTTGGATCTGAGAACAATGAAAAAGAATTCAGTTTTCTTACAAGAAGACTTTTAATAGAAATAGAAGTAGATAGAAGTAAAGGAATCTCCCCTGTAAAATCAGGATGGTAGATACCTTACAGGGTAATTAGATTCAAAACATAGAGAATCCCTCTAGGCAAAACCTTAAGTTACAAAAAAGACACACAGACAGAAATAGTCATTCTATTCAGCACAATTCTTTTCTCAGCCATTTAAAGAAATCATAATCTAACGCATACCTAGCTAGATTACTTACTAAAAGTTCTAAGACTCCATTCCTGTTCTATCCCCAGCAAAACAGCATACCAACAGACACACAGACCCCTTTGTTTTTCTCCCTCCTCCCAGCTTTTGAAAGTATCTGGTCTCCTCATTGGTCATTTTGGTCAGGTGCCAACGAGGTTACCTTTAGCTTCTTAACCCTTTACAGGTGAGAGGATTTTTCCTCTGGCCAGGAGGGATTTTAAAGGGGTTTACCCTTCCCTTTATATTTATGACAGGCCTTTATAAACATTGTGATTTCCATCTTAAACAACTAGTAAGAAAAAACTTTCAGGATCCTTTCTTTCCTAACACCCATGCTGCAAAGTTAGAACAGCGTTAATGCAGATATACTCTGAGATGCCTTGCTGCCATACTTTATGCTTTGTGAGCATAAAACAAATTAGTTGACTAAATTTTAAGTATCTAACTTTTAGTCAAGAAATTTTTATCCCATAGGTTCACACGGATAGAATTTATTTCCCTAGTGAGTTCAGACATTGTCCGTGAGGAAAGGCAGTTAGTTGCTCTTAGCCTGGGCTTGAATCGCTAAAGAAAAAGGCACTTACTAAAACTATTATCTGAGTCATTTAAGATCTATGGCCTTGACTACCAGAATTTTCTCTATTTTTCACTTCAAATCTGAACAAATGAGAGCTGTTCCAGTCCCAACAAACCCTGAAAAGTGTCTGGAAGGTAAAAATAAAACTCAGAGGGGAAAAAATGTGTGATCACTCAATCTTGGGTGTATGAAAAAAGCATCATTTGAAGCAAAGACTTTAAATATCCTCTTCCCTTGCCAGCAAAACAGAGTTAGCCTGAGACTTTTTACACTGTTCGCTTTACAATGAAGTTTCAAATCTTGAGAGAAACTGGGTGAGAGGACCATTTCATTATGGTTTGCTTCAATACAAAAGCTTCATAGAAGGAAATATACTTTTAACAGAGTAGACAAAAAGTGCCTGAAATGAGATTGAGGGAATATTTATGAATAAAAAATCTTGGGGCTACCAATTCATCGCATTGCTTTTTTTCTCCAAAGCCTCGGAGAAGTGCTGCAATTTACTAGCTGGGGAGTAATTTATTTACTGTTGACAGCTAGACCCTGAACAAAGAACCAGTACAAATAACAATTCTAACCAACACTAAATGAAGATTACAGGGATATTATGTCTTATTTCATCATATTTGAGGGTGACTAGTCAAGAAGTGACTTGTATTCATGTTTTGCATTGGAGGGATTTGCCAGGGACACTGATTCTAATGAGCTTTCCTAAAGGTTCTTACATAGCCTTGGCTTTCAGGCAAGAAATAACTAGCTATAGACTCCTCAGGTACAAACCTGCGGTAGCTGGCAGGAGGCAAATGACTCTGCGGGAAGACAGAGGAAAATGTCAAGAAAGCCGACACAATTAAAGCACAATGCAGAGTTCCCATATATACAATCTGAGAAAATACAATTAATGGTGTAAAAAATAACAGAATCCCTTCCTTTTTTCACCTTGCCACAGAGGAGAGCTTTAATTGATATGCCGGCTATGCAGTGCTGTAAGCAAGCTCTCATTTAAAACACACTTTCTATATAACAAGGTCAAACCTTCCTGCATCGAAGACCCTGAAGCAAGCTTAGCTAGGATCCCTAAATCATGGCATCTGTTGTGAAGAGTGACATCAGGTAAGAAACTTTTCAGGGGGAAAAAATATAGGCAGTGACAGCAACAGAGTGCATTGCCTACTGCACATATTTATTCCAGTTGTGGATTTCTGTGTATGTATTTATGTTTCTTTCTCTTATTTTTTTTTCCTTAAAGCTGTGCACTGCTGAAAAGTACACTTCTTTTATATAAAAAGTCCACTGTTTGCAAAAGAAAGTGATCATCCTTTATTCATTTTATAGGAAAATAATGATTATACACTGTACTGCATTGCTAAAACATTTTATGGCATGTAATTACTGCCTTTCAGTAATTCTGGTGACATCTTTCTTTAGGGCCAAATTCTGCCACCTTTCCTCATGTTGAGCAGTATCTTACTCCAGGATGAACTCCACCAATATTAAAAGGAGTGGAGGACTTCTTGATGGATAATGTACTAACTCAACATGAATGGAGGCAGCAGAATGTAGCCTTAAATATTTGTAGAATAAGGATTTTGTCAGAAGCAAAACCATAAAATATACAGTAAACTCTTTGCCCATTTACTAAATTACTGGCTCACTCTTCCCCAATCTTACTGTGCTTACAGGTTCTGACTCAAACCATAATGACATCAGACAGGCTTTGGATCAGGTCCATGAAAAGAGAGGATATTAAGGGCCAAATCTTGCACTTGTTAAAAGTGGAGGGACTTGTGCCTATACAGAAGGCAAGCTACACACCTAAACGGGTAGCAGCACTATTCTCTATCCTACTTACTACCAGCTAACTCAGGTGTAGGTTTCCTGTTATTCCTGAATCTGAACATAAAAGTTGTTCCCAGTCACAATTATGAGCATTGCTGTAACAGTTTCTTCTGGATATGTTAAGAAAATAAAATCAAAATTATGGCCTGGACTTGAGAGGTTCTGGGGATTCACTGAAATCCAAACTGCAAAGTAGGACTTGTGGGTACTCAGTCTCCTTCTATGTTGGACTTTTGATGAGATATCTCCCCACTTCAGTCACTGCCACTTCTACAACAGAATGAGTAGCACTGGGTAACTGTCCACCAAAAGAACAAATCCTGAAAAATAGTCTGGTATCAGTGCAATTTGATACTGGGAACTTATTTCAACCTTATGTCCAGAGCTATGTACTGTGCTTGCTGAGGGGGAAAGACCAGGCTGGAACCCATTCTCATTGGTGCTACTCCACACATAACACCATCTAAAGTGAGTGTTTCCACCACTATAGGCTGGTTGTGTCCAGTGTGACAGAAATAACAGAAATATTATTGAATAACATGAAGGTCACACTGCGTCTCCACTGAATGAACTGTAGAAGGGTTTGTATCCAGTAGTATAAAGGTGGTCTGTATCTCTTTAAATATCAGCATAGTCCTTCTCTATAAAGCCCCTTTGAAAAAGACCAGCAGGAAGACGTGCCAAGGGTATACTTGTACTTGTCTGTCAACTAGTCAATTAAACGTTCATTCTAAAACCTATAGTTATTTATTTTCTTTGACATGCACTTAGAAATACCTTTTTGTAATTTCCAACTATTTGATTTGTATCTTCATCAGTCTCCAAGGAGCCACCCACCTTACTGCCATTGTGCAATTTCTTATTATGGAATGTAAAATCGCCACTGATCTATGATCTTTTCTCCTAAGCTCTGTGCATCCCAAAGAAGGCATTTTTATCAGACAATCACTCTCCTACTTTAGGATCATAGAATATCAGGGTTGGAAGGGACCTCAGGAGGTCATCTAGTTCAACCCCCTGCTAAAAGCAGGACCAATCCCCAACTAAATCATCCCAGCCAGGGCTTTGTCAAGCCTGACTTTTAGTTTGGTCATTTTAGAAGAAGAAAATGACCAAAGTGAATAACAGAACTACCATATTACATCTCAAGGTTTGTTCAAAAGTTAAGAAAGTTAGCCAAAGGACTGGGAACCACACTCTTTTCTCATTCAGACATCTTCTGGATTTCCAGGTAGTAGCTGAACTTTGGGCAAAAGCTTTCCAAAGTTCCTGACCTCCCGCCTTAAGCACTTCTGCTGTCAGAACGTCCTTGCACGGAGCCTTCCTCTCTTTCATTTGATGGAGTGTGTGACGGACTTTGTATAGAAATCCCTGCAGATTGCCTCCATCTCTGTTCAATCGGTTACTGATTCTCCGTCCCTGTTTGTCAAAGCTGATAAGGATGACCTGTACAATGCCAGTTCCCATTCATATTTTTTGAGACTTTTTTGATCTTCAGCAGCCTTTAGGAGCTTTTCGGTTGGAAATTTCTCAAAGTCTTCCTTCAACTTCATTCGTTTGAGCTTGCAGAGAAGGGAGTACTCAAGCCTGTTGCTGCCATTTCTTTTCATTGTCCTCCTCTTTTCCAATAAAGTCTTTGTATTCTCCGAAATTCTTCAGCTAGCTCTTCTTGGTCTTTCACGCTCAGCTGATTTCACACACCATTTCAGTCTCTTACTGAAGTTCTCAGTCATCGGCGCAGTCATCCAGGAGGCTCCAATCTTCCCTAGAAATGTTTTTCTTCAGGATTGCCTCGTCAAAAGCTATCGGTTGGTGCCTTTTGTTTGCCATGCACAGCGCCTTTTTCTCCACCTTCACAGTGAATGTAAGTCTGGCTCTCAGTAGGCGATGATCTCTACCAATATTGAATAATGGCATTACTGAAATATCCTGCACAATGCATCATCTATCGATCAGAAAGTAATCGATTTCTGATTAATTTTTTGTCTTTGCGTTTGGTGCAATCCAGGTCCATCTTCTGTTGGCCTTCTTTCGGAACTAGGCATTACCAATGAACATTCTCCTCGTCTCTGCCAATATAGTTAGTCGTTCTCATGCGTTTTGTTCTTCGATACCATACCTTCCTATGAACTTTTCACCCTCTCTCCCGCTTCCAACTTTGGCATTAAAATTTCCCATCACAATCGTATATGTGGAACTCTGAGCGAGGGTTTCCTCCAGTTCCTGATAGAATCCTTCCACATCATCATCTTCGCATGCACTTGTGGAGCATAGATCTAGATGATTTTCAGGGTACTATTTCGGTTCAATCGGAGGTAAAGCACCCCGATACGTGATGACTTCAAATGGCATGAGACAATTTTCAAAGACCATTCCTTGTTTATGATGAATCATAATCATAGAATCATAGAATATAAGGGTTGGAAGGGACTTCAGGAGGTCATCTAGTCCAACCCCCTGCTCAAAGCAGGACCAATCCCCAACTAAATCATCCCAGCCAGGGCTTTGTCAAGCCGGACCTTAAAAATCTCAAAGGAAGGAGATTCCACCACCTCCCTACGTAACACATTCCAGTGCTTCACCACCCTCCTAGTGAAAAAGTTTTTCCTAATATCCAACCTCCCCCACCTCCTAAACCTCCCCCACTGCAACTTGAGACCATTACTCCTAGTTCTGTCATCTGTTACCACTGAGAACAGTCTAGATCCATCCTCTTTGGAACCCCCTTTCAGGTAGTTGAAAGCAGTTATCAAATCCCCCCCTCATTCTTCTCTGCAGACTAAATAATCCCAGTTCCCTCAGCCTCTCCTCATAAATCTTCACCTTCTTAGGGTAGGGTTTACCAATGCTATGGGGCCTCGGTGAGGGAGCAGCAAATGTCTGGTACACCCTGTCATGATGGAGTTCAGTGTAGTGCAATTATTTTTTTTTAAAGGTTACTGGAAAAACCTCCAAAACGGAGCCTTTCTGGATGTCTGCATAGAGCACTGAGGACAAGGGTCAAGAATTTCAAAAGGGACTTGAGATTTGGGGTGCTGAGCACCCAGCCTCTTAAAATTAGATTTTCAGAAAATACTGAGCACCCAGCCTCTTAAAATTAGGTCACTTTAAGGTGTCCAAGCAAGATGCCCACTGGTCAATTTTATTCTTGGCCAAAAATCTATTGGCACCCTAATTGGTCATATGGTAAGGTGGATAGCTGGGCAAAATGTCTATGAATAGTATGAATACTTTACTTTGACCATGTCCAGAGTCTGAGTTTTCTAGCAAACGAGTTTAGGGTCAGGACGACTTGAGAAAAGAGCAAATTTTAGGCAAACATTGAATATTGTTCATAGAAAGTGAAATTCAGAGGGCTAAGTATGAGTATTGGCACTGGAAATCTAATGCTAAGAGTTTTGTCTTTTTCCATTATTAGGTTCATACTCTACTCTCATCCACAGCTGATATGTACCACACAGTGGATGGGTGATCAGTTCCATATTGTGCATACATGGTATGGAGGACACTGAAATGAATTACTATGATTGATTGCCTGATTCTGAAATTGCATTATCATTGATTACTACATTTTGCTACTCACACGTATGCTGTTGTATATCTTTTTTGCACTTTGGAACTCCTCTTAATTTAAATCAGAATTTTATCAAGTAAAGTGGATGGAGTACATACTTCACTACAACACATGCAATATATATAAGTTACAACTGCAAACAATGTGTAGTGCTTCTTAATCAAGCAAAAAAACAGCCTTATCATAAAACAATATAAATCACAGCAAAGCACCAACTCAGTTTGGTCATTAACTAAAGTAAACAGAAAAAAGAAAAAAGAAAAAAGAAAAGGAGTACTTGTGGCACCTTAGAGACTAACCAGTTTATTTGAGCATGAGCTTTCGTGAGCTACAGCTCACTTCATCGGATGCATAGCATCTCTGTGTGTATATAATGTCTTCTGCAGTTTCCACGATATGCTATGCATCCGATGAAGTGAGCTGTAGCTCACGAAAGCTCATGCTCAAATAAACTGGTTAGTCTCTAAGGTGCCACAAGTACTCCTTTTCTTTTTTCTTTTTACGAATACAGACTAACACGGCTGTTACTCTGAAACCTGTAAAGTAAACAGAAAACTTTTAACCTTCTCTTAAAGGGCCCAATTTTAAAGCCATCACTGAAGCAAATATCCCATCGGACTTCATCAGAAGTTTTGTCTGAGTAAAGACTGTTGCCTCAGTATTTTTTTAAAATATTTAAGTATAACCATAACAGAAAACACATCTTAGTATCAGTCAGTGAAGTTTGATAGTAACAAGGATGATTTTTCCATTAAGAGAGCTTCAGGGTCACATGAGAAATAAGATACTGAACATGAATAACATCAAACTTTGGGAATGTTCAGGCCCACATCCAAACTTATTGTCTCCATGCACAATTGTGGAAACTGTCATTTATTTATTAATTATTATTAAATGTTATCATTATTGTGACACCAACAGGTCCCATGAATTTCTGTTCATTAGATCCCTGCTAAAGAACAGGTGTTTGACCTGATGTATTTAATATGATTCTTGACAAGATTAATAGACCCAAATTTTATTGAATTCCAGTTATAAAGATCAGCCAAAATTTCAATCTATCTTTGTAGCATTAGGAAATTAATTGGCCATTTGCACATTAAGGAAGAAATTAAAGTGAGGAAGATGTGTTTGAATTAACTAAAGCATTGAGAATGAGCATACAGACATGAGGAGACCTTTCAAAATTACTATATTACTTCTCCCACCCTTGATAATGGGCACTGTAGATGGGTTCAGAATTTAGAGGTCATTCATTATTTTAAACTGACACAGAC
Organism: Natator depressus; assembly: GCF_965152275.1. NCBI lineage: Eukaryota > Metazoa > Chordata > Testudines > Cheloniidae > Natator > Natator depressus. The sequence goes on along the minus strand of NC_134234.1, from coordinate 288,613,253 downwards.
AAATTCCATATCAAAACACCCCTATGTATCTCGTAATTTTGGATTTGGAGCCGGACTCTGAAGCTCTGGCCAGCCAGCCTCAGAAAGGGGTCAAGCTAAAATTCTGAACATGAATAGTCTCAAACTTTGGAAAGGTTCAGATCCAGATCCAAATCCAAACATACTGTCTACATGCCCACTTTCCACAATTTAGGACAACGTCATTTTCTAATAAATAATAATATTGTTGTTGTAATAGTATCTTCATACCCCATTCAGAATCAGAAAAACTTTGTGCTAGGTTCTGTACAGCAGCATGCAAAGACACAGCCACCTTCCTGCAGAATTTATGGTCTTAGAACCATAGAACCCTAGGGGTTGGAGGAGACCATAAGGGTTATCTAGTCCAACCCCCCTTCCAAGATGCAGGATTTATTGTATACAAACCATCCAAGACATGGCTGTCCAGCCTCCTCTTGAAAACTTCCAGTGAAGGAGCTGCCACGACATCCTTAGGCAGTTTGTTCCATTGTCCTACTGTTCTTACAGTTAGGAAGGTTTTGCTGCAATTTAATCTAAATCTGCTATGCTGTAATTTGAACCCACTGCCTCTTGTCCTTCTCTCCATGGCAAGAGAGAACAATTTTTCTCTATCTTTTTATGGCAGTCTTTCAAGTATTTCCCCCCCTTAATCTTCTCTTTTTGAAGCTAAAGATACCCAGTTCCTTCAGCCTTTGCTTGTAGAGCTTGCATTCCGTCCCTTTCATCATCTTTGTTGCTCACCTCTGCATCCTTTCCAGTTTCTCTACATCCTTTCTATACAGTGGTGACAAAAACTGTACACAGTACTCCAGCTGAGGCCTAACCAGCACCAACTAGAGTAGTACCACCACCTGCCATGACTTGCATGCTAAGCCTCTGTTAATGCAACCCAAATTGCATTTGCTTTTTTTGCAAGAGCAAAACACATTGTTGACTCATATTGAGGTTGTGATCACCATAACTCCCAATTCCTTCTCAGCAGTGCTGCTGCCAAGCCAGTTATCCCCAATTCTGTATTTGTGCATTTGGTTTTTCTTTCCAAACTGTAGCACCTTACAGTTGCCTTTGTTGAATTCCATTTTGTTGTCTATAGCACAGTTCTCCAACTTCTCTAGAACCCTTTGAATTTTAGCTCTATCCTCCAAAGTGTTTGCAACCCCCTACCCAGCTTTGTGTCATCTACAAATTTGATCAGTGTGCTCTCTGTTCCTACATCCAGGTCATTCATAAAGCTCTTCAATAACACCAGAACCAGAACAGATCCCTGTGGAACCTCATTTGAGACCTCCTTCCAATCTGACATCATTCCATTAATAGTTACTCTTTGTTTGCAGTTGTTTAACCAATTATGTATCCATGTAATGGTGGTTCTACCAAGCTTGCATTTCTCCAGCTTACTTATGAGACTGTCTTGTGGGGCTGTGTCAAAAGCCTTGCTAAAATCCAGGTATATTATGTCAACTGCATTCCCCCATCCACCAAACCAATTACCTTGTCAAAGAAGGAAATCCAGCTGGATTGGTATGATTTGTTCTTAGTAAATACATTCTGGCTGCTAGTGATCACCCCTTCAGCCTCCAGGTATTTGCAAATTGAATGTTTTATACATTGTTCTAGTAGCTTCCCAGGTATCAAGGTCAGGCTGACTGGTCTATAGTTTCCCAGCTTCTCCATTTCCCCCTTTTTAAAAATGGGCACTATGTTAGTCCTTCTCTAGTCTTCTGGGACCACTCCTGTCATCCATGAGTTTGCAAATATTGTCGTCAGTGGCTCTGAAATTTCTTCAGCTAATTCCTTCAGCACGCTGGGATGAAAAGCATTAAGCCCTGTTCACTAGAATTCATTCAAATTAGTCATAAAATGTCTGATATGTTCTTTACTTATCCTGAGCTGCATCCCTCCCTCCCCCCCAAAAAGTCTTTGATAACTTCGCTAATTATCCCGTCACATGTTGTTTTTTGCGTGAAGACTGAAGCAAAGTAGGCATTAAGTAGCTCAGCATTCTTATCATCTTCCATTACCAGCTCATCCTCTCCACTGAACAGTGGACCCACACCACCTCTTAGCCCTGGTCTACACTCTGAGTTGAGGTCGAATTTAGCAGCGTTAAATCGATTTAAACCTGCACCCGTCCACACGACGACCTTTTTTTTTTTTTTACTTAAAGGGCTCTTAAAATCGATTTGCTTATTCCACCCCCAACAAGGGGATTAGCACTGAAACCGGCCTTGCTAGGTCGAATTTGGGGTACTGTGGACACAATTAAATGGTATTGGCCTCCGTGAGGTATCCCACAGTGCTCCATTGTGACCGCTTTGGACAGCACTCTCAACTCAGATGCACTGGCCAGGTAGACAGGAAAAGGCCCGCGAACTTTTGAATTTCAATTTCCTGTTTGGCCAGCATGGCAAGCTGCAAGTGACCATGCAGAGCTCATCAGCAGAGGTGACCATGCAGAGCTCATCAGCAGAGGTGACCATGATGGAGTCCCAGAATCGCAAAAGAGCTCAAGCATGGACCGAACGGGAGGTACGGGATCTGATCGCTCTATGGGGAGAGGAATCCGTGCTATCAGAACTCCATTCCAGTTTTCGAAATGCCAAAACATTTGTCAAAATCTTCCAGGGCATGAAGGACAGAGGCCATAACAGGGACCCAAAGCAGTGCCGCGTGAAACTTAAGGAGCTGAGGCAAGCCTACCAGAAAACCAGAGAGGCGAACAGCTGCTCTGGCTCAGAGCCCAAAACAAGCCGCTTCTATGATGAGCTGCATGCCATTTTAAGGGGTTCAGCCACCACTACCCCAGCCGTGTTGTTTGACTCCTTCAATGGAGATGGAGGCAACATGGAAGCAGGTTTTGGGGACGAGGAAGATGATGATGATGAGGTTGTAGATAGCTCACAGCAAGGAAGCGGAGAAACCGGTTTTCCCGACAGCCAGGAACTGTTTCTCACCCTGGACCTGGAGCCAGAACCCCCCGAACCCACCCAAGGCTGCCTCCCGGACCCGCCAGGTGGAGAAGGGACCTCTGGTGAGTGTACCTTTTAAAATACTATACATGGTTTAAAAACAAGCATGTTGAATGATTAATTTGCCCTGGCATTTGCGGCTCTCCTGGATGTACTCCCAAAGCCTTTGCAAAAGGTTTCTCGGGAAGGCAGCCTTATTCCATCCACCATGGTAGGATACTTTACCACTCGAGGCCAGTAGCACGTACTCGGGAATCATTGCAGAACAAAGCATTGCAGCGTATGCTTGCTAGCATTCAAACAACATCCGTTCTTTATCTCTTGTGTTATCCTCAGGAGAGTGATATCATTCATGGTCACCTGGTTGAAATAGGGTGCTTTTCTTAAGGGACATTCAGAGGTGCCCATTCCTGCTGGGCTGTTTGCCTATGGCTGAACAGAAATGTTCCCCGCTGTTAGGCACGGGGAGAAGGGAGGTGCTAGCCACACCCTGGGGGGAGGCAAAATGCGACCTTGGAACGAAAGCACATGTGCTATGTATGTAATGTTAATAGCAAGGTTTACTGTGAAAGAGTGTACCCATTGTTCTATAAAATGTGTCTTTTTAAATACCAGTCCCTTTTTTTCCCTCCAGCAGCTGCATGTGTTTCAAGGATCACAGGATCTTCTCCTTCCCAGAGGATAGCGAAGATCAGAAGGCGAAAAAAACACACTTGCGATGAAATGTTCTCTGAGCTCATGCTTTCCTCCCACACTGACAGAGCACAGACGAATGCATGGAGGCAGACAATGTCAGAGTGCAGGAAAGCACAAAATGACCGGGAGGAGAGGTGGCCGGCTGAAGAGAGGGCTGAAGCTGAAAGGTGGCGGCAGCGTGATGAGAGGAGGCAGGACTCAATGCTGAGGCTGCTGGAGGATGAAACTAATATGCTCCAGCATATGGTTGAGCTGCAGGAAAGGCAGCAGGAGCACAGACTGCCGCTCAGCCCCTGTGTAACCAACTGCCCTCCTCCCCAAGTTCCATAGCCTCCTCACCCAGATGCCCAAGAACGCGGTGTGGGAGGGCCTCCAGCCACCCAGCCACTTCACCCCAGAGGATTGCCCAAGCAACAGAAGGCTGGCATTCAATAAGTTTTGAAGTTTTAAACTTTTAAAGTGCTGTGTGGCCTTGTCCTTCCCTCCTCCACCATCCCTTCTGGTGCTTCTCTCCTCCACCACCCCTCCTGGGCTACCTTGGTAGTTATCCCCCTATTTGTGTGATGAATTAATAAAGAATGCATGAATGTGAAGCAACAATGACATTATTGCCTCTGCAAGCGGTGATCGAAGGGAGGAGAGGAAGGTGGTTAGCTTACAGGGAAGTAGAGTGAACCAAGGGGCAGGAGGTTTCATCAAGGAGAAACAAACAGAACTTTCACACCATAGCCTGGCCAGTCATGAAACTGGTTTTCAAAGCTTCTCTGATGTGCACCGCACCCTCCTGTGCTCTTCTAACTGCCCTGGTGTCTGGCTGCATAACCAGCGGCCAGGCGATTTGCCTCAACCTCCCACCCCGCCATAAACGTCTCCCCCTTACTCTCACAGAGATTGTGGAGTAATAACAAGCAGTAATAACAGTGGGAATATTGGTTTTGCTGAGGCTTAACCGAGTCAGTAAACTGCGCCAGTGCAGTTTTAAACGTCCAAATGCACATTCTACCACCATTCTGCACTTGCTCAGCCTGTAGTTGAACAGCTCCTGACTACTGTCCAGGCTGCCTGTGTACGGCTTCATGAGCCATGGCATTAAGGGGTAGGCTGGGTCCGCAAAGATAACTATAGGATGTCAACATCCCCAATGGTTATTTTCTGATCTGGGAATAAAGTCCCTTCCTGCAGCTTTTGAAACAGACCAGAGTTCGTGAAGATGCGAGCGTCATGTACCTTTCCCGGCCATCCCACGTTGATGTTGGTGAAACATCCCTGTGATCCACCAGAGCTTGCAGGACCATTGAAAAGTACCCCTTGCGGTTTATGTACTCGCCGGCTTGGTGCTCCGGTGACCAGATAGGGATATGGGTTCCGTCTGCGGCCCCACCACCATTAGGGAATCCCATTGGAGCAAAGTTTTCAGAGTAACAGCCGTGTTAGTCTGTATTCGCAAAAAGAAAAGGCGTACTTGTGGCACCTTAGAGACTAACCAATTTATTTGAGCATGAGCTTTCCGATGAAGTGAGCTGTAGCTCACGAAAGCTCATGCTCAAATAAATTGGTTAGTCTCTAAGGTGCCACAAGTACTCCTTTTCTCATTGCAGCAAAGTCATCCACTATGACCTGCACTTTCCCAGGGTCACTACCCTTCATATCAGCAGATCTTTGACTGCATTGGCTACTTGCATCACAGCATCCCCCACCGTAGATTTGCCCATTCCAAATTGATTCCCGGCTGACCGGTAGCTGTCTGGAGTTGCAAGCTTCCACGGGGCTATTGCCACTCACTTCTCAACTGTGAGGGCTGCTCTCATCTTGGTATTCTTGCACCTCAGGGCAGGGGAAAGCAAGTCACAAAGTTCCATGAAAATGCCCTTACGCACGCGAAAGTTTCGCAGCCACTGGGAATCGTCCCAGACCTGCAACACTACGCGGTCCCACCAGTCTGTGCTTGTTTCCCAAGCCCAGAATTGGCATTCCACGGCATGAACCTGCCCCATTAGCACCATGATGCCCACATTGCCAGGGCCCATGCTTTGAGAGAAGTCTGTGTCCATGGCCTCATCACTCTCATCACCGCGCTGACGTCGCCTACTCGCCCAGTTTCGCTTTGCCAGGTTCTGGTGCTTCATATACTGCTGGATAATGCGTGTGGTGTTTAATGTGCTCCTAATTGCCAAAGTGATCTGAGCGGGCTCCATGCTTGCCGTGGTATGGCATCTGCACAGAAAAAAGACGCGGAAAGATTGTCTGCCGTTGCCCTGACGGAGGGAGGGGCGACTGACGACATGGCTTACAGGGTTGACTTACAGGGAATTAAAATCAACAAAGGGGGTGGCTTTGTGAGAAACTGAATGGCCCCCTCAAGGATAGAACTCAAAACCTCAAGGATAGAACTCAAAACTGGGTTTAGCAGGCCGGTGATTTCACAGAGGGAAGGAGGGAGGGAGGAGAAGAAAATGAATACAAAACAAATCTGGTCTATTTCTTGTTTTGAGCCACTTCATCTATCTTTATACATCTTGCTGGCAGCAGACTGTGCAGTATGACCGCTAGCCATCATCATCTCCTGGGTGCTCGGCAGAAGACAGTGCAGTGTGACTACTGGCCATCGTCTTCTGCTGGCTGCAGATTAAAAGACAGCGCACTGCTGGTAGGACTCAATCACCATGAGACGAAACTTAAAAGGGAAATGACCTGGCTGAGTCACTCCCATGTTTGCCCAGGTGCAAAATGATTGTCTGTTCTTGCTTTCACGAAAGGAGGGAGGGAAGGGGGGTCTGACGATATGCACCCAGAACCACCTGCGACAATGTTTTAGCCCCATCAGGCACTGGGATTTCTACCCAGAATTCAAATGGGCGGTGGAGACTGCGGGAACTGTGGGATAGCTACCCATAGAGCTACGCTCCGGAAGTCGACAGTTGCCGCAGTACTGTGGACACACTCCGCCGACTACGTGCACTTAGAGCATTTGTGTGGGGACACACATAATCGACTGTATAAAAACGCTTTCTACAAAACCGACTTCTATAAATTCGACCTAATTTCATAGTGTAGACATACCCTTAGAATCTAATATAGGTGTGTAATTACAAGTAAGAGACAAATTGTTTTTAAAAGACCTGACATTTAACAAAGCTGCTGATGCAATGATAAACTGCTCACAAGAATTGCCAGCAGGAGACTTCACACACAATAACTGCTTTAGAACACAGTGATTAATACTTATCATAAGGCAAAACAATGTGCCATCATTTCTTACTAAGAACATAAAAGAGCTGCTCGGGTCACCAGGAGCAGTGATACGAACATGGCCATCCTTGCAGCTGCTTTGCTATGCCCAGAACATTGATGAACATGACTGGCCCAAATGCTATGTAATAAATAATAATCAAAGGTCACAAATGTTTCAACATAGCAAATGAATAATCAGAAGCTCAGTACAATGATTGCAATGATTAAAATACAAGTGACAACTGGAATTAGACAGAACAGAAAGATCCTAAAGCCTCAGAAATTTGCCTCAGTTCTCTAGAGCATTAGGATTGCTTTATGCCTCTGTGGCAAAATAGCCCTAAAATCAGCTCCTTGATAATTCCTCACAGAGAATCTTTGGCCAGAGTACAGTCAGTACAGCAGCTTTTACAGCACCTGACGTAGGAGATATGCTCCGGGTGACCCTATATCTTTCTAATTTCCAACACTGGAATAGCCCCTGAGGGCTGTGAAAAACAGAGTAGTCCAAGATGAGACCCAAATTGGGGTAACCCAATGCTGGCTTTAAGACACTTCTTGCTCCCTAACCTTCCAAAACTGTGCCAAGCACAGTTCAGCTCACACACAAAAACTTGAGTTGCTACATTTTATTATTTCCTTGGACTTTTAAGTTCTATAATACTTATATAGCCTCTCTTACCATAGTATCTGAAGCACCTCACAGTCTTTAACATATTTAACCTCACAACATTTCTGTGAGGTAGGGAAGTATTATTAACCCCATTTTACAGACTGCTTAAGTGACTTTCCCAAAGTCACCCAAAGTCTTTAGCAGAGCAAAAATTTAAACCTTGATCTTCCAAGTCCCAAGCAAGTGTCCTAACCACTAGACCATCCTTCCTCTCTTTTTCCCTTCTGCAGGGAAGCTGTGCCTCACTACAAGTCTGTCTCCAGTATCCATCTGCTGCTGTACCATCACCAGACATCGTAAGTTAAAACAGCTCTTTCTTTCAGAATTTGCAGCCTAGAAATGAAAGCAAGACTAATTTTCAAACTTAATTAGATTATATGAATAAAACCCTTGTAGATTCTTTTTCTACGTTTATTGATGTGTTTGTTTGACCTCTAGTAGGTCCGTATTATCTTGATTTTTCAATTGTAATTAAATGTACTGGTTGTATATTTTACTTTTTATTTACAAAGGCAGTTGAATGTACATTAAATTTCAATTTAATTAATTGAAGTTTCATTATAATGGACTTTTGAGGCCCAAATGTATTTAGACCAAGTACTCTAATCAGACATCAAAACATATACAAATCCAAGTAATTAGATCAATGGAACAGCAGAACAATGCTGAATCAAAAAGATATTTAAATCCTAAACAATGGGAAACATGCATTAAAATCTCAACTGTCTAGCAGTCACATAACTCTGGGTCTGATGGAATGCCCATTCAAGTCAATAGGAGTCCTGGATCAGGCCCTCTTTGCATAGGCACCACATAGGCTACACCTAAACGACAAACAAAGAGTGTGATTCTGCTGCTCCGATACACATGCTAGTACTAGGTCTTATTAAGCTATTGACCAGTTTCAAGCAGGTTTGTACTTGGCACAGCTCAGCGTTGCTTCCACTGCCACCACCTGGGCTTCTGCGGTTACACTGCTGTTTATACTCATGCTAGCTTGAGGAGAGCTAGCCTGAGTAAGTGTACACAAGCAGGGGAATCATATCCCTTCCATGCAGCGTAGACATAGCTATACAGTGATTGCACACAAGAGGGGTTTTTTCCCCCCACCAGTGTAAAACTGCTTTCCTGTATATAAAATGGGCAATATTGCTGATGAACATGGTAATTTCTCTAAAAATGGAGGAAACTTTAGATGATCACTGTATATACCAAATCATGCACATATTACAACTGAAAAACAACATTTGAAAGAATGTTATGGTCACAAGAAGAAGCACTCAAAAGTTAAGAAATGCCCGAATTAAGGTTGCCCAGGCAACCTTAATTTGGCACCCTTGTTTGTATTCATCATGATGCAGTCTTCAATCACATGATCACATACTATTTTAACCACAGGGTCTCATTCAGCAAATGGGTAGTTATCTGCCCTTACCCTCCTCTTCCCCTCCCCTCATCCTAGCTTCTGCTCCCCTCCCTCTCTGCTCCTGTCCAACCCCTAACTCCAGCCCCCAGCCCCTCTGCTCTTATCCAGACCCACAGTCCCTCACCACCACCCTCCTCCTCCTCTGCACCTAGATATTCTACAACATCTGCTCATATCTACCCCACCCTACAAGCTCCTCTCCCTCCTCCCCACCCTCTGGTTTCTGCAGCTGCACCGCACCCCCTCTCTGATTGATCACCTCTCTGCACTCCAGTCTGGCAGCTTCCTCCTCCTCCACAATACCTGAGCTTCAGCAGGAGGGCACACGAGAGACAGTCTCCCTATTCTGACTTGCCACCTTGGACTGCAGCAATTGTCCTCAGCCACCGCAACTCTTGACTGGAGTATACTCAATGCAGATGAAATCTTCAGAGAATGTAGCTGCTGTATTCTAACAAATCTCCCCTGAGCACATGCAAACTGAAACTTTTCAAAAGTTTATAACTTGATCATATTTGGGTCACTTTTCACAGGTATGGCAAAAGGCACATCCCTAACACCAAGAAGAACCCTCTTCCAAATTTCAAGTCTGTACTCCAAAGCAGGGACACATTAAAGTTTATTCATGAAACTGTTATAATCTTTTTTAACATTTTCTTCCAATCTCATTCTCAGAAAAGGCTCGAATAGTAAGCATCTGGTAAAGTTATAAATAATCTTTATTTGGAAGTGTTAGCGACTAACCACAGCAGCACCCAGCTCCACCTATATTACTAAACATAACAGATACAATAAATGTAGCCATTGTCTCCTACAGGCGGGAATAAACTATTTCTTCAAAAATAATCCATTGGATGTTGTTCTATCAGCATCCCTTTCAAATTACTCTGTTAATAACTCTGAAAGTGCAACATGATGGCAATTTAACTTTACTCAACAGACTAAGATGTCATCTGTACTAGTCACTGTCCACTGCCTTGCATTCATTTCTCTTATACACCTGTTGTCAAATTTTCTCTTTTCTTCTCTCTTTTTATCATCCTCCATTCCTGTCTCCTTTCTTCTTGCTGTTTCCTGAAATAATCATCAGGCACTCACTTAAGATTTCAGTAGGACTGTTGATATAAATGACACCTAGCATGAGTTGCAGAGTCCATTGGTTAAGTAATCCACCAAATCATAGTAATGAACACATAGGAGCAAATCATCAGGTGCTTTACATTGGCATAGCTCAACTGATGTCAAAGCTGAAGATCCAGGCCTATATGCCATTAATTATAATCATTTCATGGACTGTTTATTGAAAGCCACTTTATAAGAGTTAGCATATGAAAGTTCATGAGACTAGATAATATGTTGTGCACTTCTTGCTCAATCTTTGCTGGATTACACAATTAAATGATTAAATATATTACAGTTTGTGGACATGGCCCACAGCAAAGACTGGAGTGGAGAACACCATAAGCATGTAAAAGAGTGTTGTGCAAATTAGCAAGAAGATTTAGAATTACTGTGGGTGAAGTGTATCAGAACAACCTCAGAAATCTCAGGACTTCCAAACATTTGTGCAGCAGCAGCAGTTACCCTGTTGGGTGCCAAAAAATATAGATTTTTCCAGGGGGAAGGTCAAAAGTTGACACAGCAGAAAAACATTTTTTAACAACTGACTACACTTTTTAAACAGCAAAACATGAAAAGGTCTCTGGCACCTGAAATCAGTTAATGGTTTTATGGCAGTGATAAAATCACTTCAGGTGTTTCTGAAGCAAGAGCTTTGAAAGCAATAGAGTTCTGGTGTGAAGAAGATCCATCAAAAATAAATCAAACCTAGTTTTCCCTGTGCCGCAGGAAGTGCGTGTAATAGAAAGTTATTAAGACCAAAGCTATATTCAGACATTGCCTCAGAACGCTCTCCAGTTGCCCATGTATTCCCTGATCAATCAACTGTAGGCCTCACTTTATCTTGCCAGCCCTGACAAGAGTCACCATCTGACTACAGATTATGGATAAATGTGGGTTAAAAGTTTTGATTTCTACCCTATTAAATGATTTTGACATTCTGTTCAACATCAAGACAGACATGAAACTGTTGTGAAAAACCTATATATTCTGGAAAAAAAATCTAGAACCAACATAACGATGTGGTCTGATATCCAGATGAGTGGGTATCTGAAAATGAACAAATGGGTTTGAATCATCAGCCATGTAATGGTTCGAGTAATGACAAAATAGTCAGCCATGGCATGTAAATGAGGCAGAAATATGATTTGGACCCATTTAATTACTAGACTGTGTTCAAAATGTCCTTAATCAGGCAGAGAGGGTGTAAACAGACAGGAGAGAGGGCATGATTTATGAAAATAGGGGTACACCCACTCTTTCTGGCAGTAATGTTTCACCAGCAGAGTGTAATGGGTGCCAGGATAACTAAGTAAAGTGGACCAGTTTCTGCTCTTCTAATATAGCAGTATAAATCTGAAGTAATTCTACTGGGTAACTCAAAGCACAACATGGGCCAGTCTCTAAATTAAGGAAGCAACTCCCACACTCAGCTGAGACTAATGCTCATATAGCCCTACATTCCACACATTATGAAATATCTGCACCAGCTCAAACACCCAGATTGGCCATTGGAACAATGTCTCAACAGCCAATACAAAAATATGATATAGTGGGACATAGAAAGTTGGCAAATGTGCTCACTCTTTCTATAACAGGAGCAGCTAATTTAGCAAGTTAGCTAAGTTATCCATTGTGGTGACCAGCAGCATGTCTCCCTTGTCTTGTATGCTCTTTTTGGCTTCATAATTGTCCCAGTTTAAGTGACATTGTTCTTGCACATCTGCACAGCAGTCACTGGCTAATGCTGAGGAATGCCTTATGTGCATACACACTATGCCTTTGAAGTGTGGACAATTTTTAGACTCAGGCCTCAGCTTCCACTCATGAACGCAACAGTACTGCACTTAGCTTATTCGACACCATTGATGTCAATGAATACCACTGACAATGCAAGAGATGTCTAATTTACCCATAGAAATGCACTTTACTCTCAGTTTTCACACCGGGAACTGAATTGCTCTCCATATAACTAAATATAAAGCAATCACCCTGTAGTCACAGTATTTTAAAACTGCTTTTAAAGATGTGGTTCCAAAAATGTATTTTTATCGGGATGAATTTAGCACAAGCCTTTTGAATGTCAGCTGGATGAAAAACTCCTTGTGTGCATGCAGATAAATCTGCATCTGCAGAAATATTTCATGCACACTGGAAACTGCTTATGGGAAATAAAAAATAAATACCAGTAAATTAGGAGAACAGAATTCATAGTTCATCAGCAAAAACCTGTGATGAACACAGTACCACTGATATACTGTATGTGCACAGAACTGTTCAGATAAATCAGTAATATTCAGACTCAGTGGGAGTCTGAAAAACAGAGAGGATGCTTGTTAAAGGATTTGCACTGTCTATTTGAAATGCATAAGAAGTTCATGTCATCTACTCAGCAGATCCTTATTTAGAGGCAGGCCTGCCAGCTTGGGCTCAGTATGTCAGGCTGCATCAGTGTGTTCACAAAAGTGATTTATTGTGGCAGCATGAATGTCTAATTAGATGCATAGCTTACAGTTTTTAACAGAGAAGAACCTAACCAAGTGAAAAGCTGAAAGGAGATTTATTCTTTGTTACCAGTGTTTGCTTACATGTTCCATTGTTTTGTCTTCAAACTGCATTATTTTTCTGGCCCTCATTCCACCTGTCTTATCAAAGCTACAATATGAACATTACATTTACTGAACTCTTACCCTGTTGGAGATAGATAGATATACACATACATACATACAAACAAAAAACAACACTGCACCACCTCTGTACTCCAAAACTTCAAATTGATGACTTTTTCAATATGAATTAAGTGTTAGACACATTCCACATTCACCTATAAGCATCATTATTACTATCACACACAAACACTATATTAAAAGAACATTATTAGGGTAGCAAATCAAGCACTAATAGTTAGCAAGTGCAAGGATTAAGGTTGCCTGTGCAACCTTAATTCAGCCCCCTTCTGTGTATGAATTATGATACAATCCTTAATTAATAATCACATACTATTTTCCCACAGGACGCTTGCCTCATCGAATGCACAGAATGGACAATGCTTAATGAGCAGCTATTCAATATTTTGTTTTTCTTCTCATTGTTCAATGTGTGGCCCCAGACTATTTACCATTCAAACACTGTCCTGAAGACAGAATTATTAAATTTCTCTTGTCCACTCTTATGGCACTCATCACTGTGCTATCTGAGTGCTTCACAAACATTAATGAATTCCTTTTCACAAAACCCCTGTAAGGTGAAGGGATGGTATTATCACTATTTTACAGATGAGGGATTGAGGCATACAGAGATTAAGGTCAAAAGTTTCCACTAATTATGGGTGCCCAATCTGAGATAACTAGGCCCTGATTTTTTAAAGTATGTCATATGTTCAAAGCGCAGCTCCAGGTGACTTCAGTTGCAGCTGTGAGTGCTCTGAACTTCTGCAAATCAGACCTCTGGATACTAAATTGCACACCCAGAAAATGAGGGATACAGTATTTGTGACACGAGTGAAAAGTTTGGTTTAAGAGAATTCTTAGCATCACATAGGAACTCTGTAGCAGAGGCACGGATAGAATCTAATACTCTAGGGCAGCATTCAACTGCATAAACCAGGAAATGGTCTTTCTCTTCCTGCAAGCCCCTACATCATCCACTACACACCTTCCAATTTCTGCAACAAATGAAGCTAGGATTCTACAGATAACAGCCTCCTTTACTACATAGCCCTGATTCATCCTCAGAACCTCATCAATTACCCCCTTACCAGGATCTCCCTCTCCTCTCTCAGCGCCTACTATCTGCCATGGATCAGATGTTTCACAGCATCAGGAGGCACTGGGAGGGAGGGGAGAGGAGGAAGGGTGCAGCGCGCTCGTGGGAAGGGGTGGAACTTGGCTGGGAAGAGGCAAGGCGGGGGCAGGGCGAGGACGGGAAGAAGCAGGACGGGGGTGGGGTGTTGGGGGAAGGGGTGGAGTGGGATTGGGGCCTGGGCGGAGCTGGGCAGAGCACCCCTCGGCAGATTAGCAACTCAGCACCCTATGTCCCAGACCCCGCACCTGCCCTAGGGAGGGTGCTGATTAACAATGTTCTATAAGTAAGTCTTTTGTGTCTAATTTCCTTGTTTGTTTGTTTTATAAATAACTATCTGAAAAACAGAAAATCCATCACATGGCACCATATGGACATGCACGTGATTCACTAGCAGGATTGGAATCTTTAGATTCACTTCACAGACTAACTTGAACTAATGGAGTAATGGATAGCAGTAGTAGGTTGTCATCTTCTGTGTAGACCCACACTAGAAGGGGTTGCCAGTGGGTTTCACACATATTTGTTGACAGAAGAGGAATGCTGAAAACAGCATCTTATTATGGGAAGTGTCAGGCAACCTTAATAATAACAGGCAGTGATATACAACTACAATAGAAAGTAGTTAATAATCTCCTCTCTTACTTGAGGAACACACAGATTAAGGGGATGGGATTTATTTTGTAATCCTTACTCACACAAGTAGCCCCTACACTTGTGACAAATCCTGTTCTTTAGAGTTCCCTTAATCCTATCCCTTTCATTAAGAACATTTGGTATGGTTTTCTTGTGGATTGTATAAAGTGAGTTAAAGTGGAGTTTAGTATAGCATATAGATGCTTTCCAGAGTTGCCCTATGAACTGACTAAAAAAAATTTTTAGCAACATACAATGATACAAAATTTAAGATACAGTATTTGAATCTCAAACTGCATATGCAAATCAATGCACATATAACAGTGCATTTTTTTGAATGGTGCCATTCATTTATTTGAATATGTAATCACTTACAGTTCCTTTCTTTGTTTTGGTGCTGGTGGTGTTTTGTTTTAGAATAAAAAACCCTATCTAAATCAAGGGAATCAAATGCAAAATAAACTACAATGCAATCATAGGCTTGAGATTTTCAACACATAAAAATTGGAAAGTCTATTATACTTCTCACAGACGCCAAACTCTGCTACACATATATGCTAAAACATAAAACTTAACAACATATTCAATACAAAATTTTACACATGAGCAAGGGAGTCTGAGTTACAATAGCTGCGGGAACCTTAACTTTGGAATGTTCTGATTTAAGGGTGTTTAAAATTTAAACTATAGCAGTGCACTCCTGCAGTGTTTGGCATTTGAGATTTAAAACCTGTAGATCAACATATGAAAAAAAACATATTAGAAAAACTAAAAACAAGGATCCCGATATTCAGCTTGTATAAATCAGTATAGTTGCACTGAAGCTATGGAGATTTACACCAGCCAGCCTGTAAAATAAATATGCAAACCTCTGCAATCTGTCAGCCTCAAGGAGCTAAATAGCGCTGGGATTTGGTAACAGAACACCGAGCTTCTTCTCTCTATGCTACCAGTGTGATAGCCAGTTGAAAGTTTTCCTCATTCCACAGCTATTCATTAATTATGTGAAATGAGTTGGAGGTGTCAGTCTAGGTTCTATTAACAGGTATCCAGATCACAAACATTGACACTATTTTGCATTGATTGGCCCGCTTTTTTGCTTGCAATTTCATAAGAGTGGCCAAAGAATGAATGGCCATGGAGGTTAAACTACTATCTCATATCAGAGGTGCAATCACCAGGTCATATCTGAGGCACCATTACAGGGTAATATGGAGAAGTTTGGTTTATTACTGCTCACGCTGTACCTATTGGGGGAACAGACACATTGGGGTGGATGTTCCAGCACCTTTCAGAAATTCTAAAGTCACTTTATAAAATGTCAAATTAAAGATTCAGTAAATGGTGTCTTTAGCCTGTATGCACTTCACCATCAAGCAATAGTATCTCATACACAATGGACCTCCACATATTTAAGGATGGTTGGTTGGCACTTTTCAAGCATTAAGTGAAACATCAGTAATGCCTTTCAGTAGTGGAATCACTAGTCTTAAACAATAAAGATAGAACAGAACGATGAATGCTGGACCTAAAGAGACATTGTCAGAAGAGAAATCAAAAGCATCCAATGGATGACAGTCCATTGGGAGCCCACAGATCTGTCAGTGTCCAGCCTTGAGTCAATCTATCTTCTTCATAAAGAATGTCATACATTAATCACAGTGATCCACTGACAGAACTACCATTGAGCAGAGGTAGTCTAGAGTAATTAGGCTGTGGATAACTTGAAAGAGTTCAATTACATGGTTCCAGGTGGTGTCTGTGCCTGGTGATAAGTAACATTTCTTGGCCTCAGTCATAGCTCTTTTCTGAGCCCACAAATTCCGTTTAAAAAAAAAAAAAGATCTGAGTCAGGGTAGCTTCTCAGCAATCTCCTATGTGATCTATGGCACAGATGGTTAAATTCCCAGAGCTCATCACTAAATCACAGTGGCCTCTAGGCACTAGAGACAGGCAGGATAAGGTCCTCTAATAGCGGTCAATGAAAAGGAAACCCAGTTATATCTCAAATGAAGTTTAGTAAAAAGTCTCCAAAATTCATAATTCGCTGAGGCCTTGATGAAATAACTTGGTCCAGTACTGATATGGAATATGGATTATGGAATAGCTACCATGTATCTATCAGATAAGGTGATAGTTAGATTTCTCAGGGCTGGAGTAATCTCAATTTCTGAACTATCCAACCAAACTCCACAGATGAGGTTGAGCATGTGATTGGCCCGGAGGTAGTTCTCTTCATACTTTGGAGATTAGGCAGTCTATCACTTACAGACAGTCCCATGTCAGCCCACTCCAGCCAACTCCAGCACGTACACTGATATCTCTAAGGACAACAATCTGCATACACTCAATCAATAACTAATATACCAGCTTGAATTGTTGGCAGTGTACCACTCCCCTTAATCCTGGTAGACTGTCTCCCATCAAAACCATAAACTTCTGGTCCATAAGCACAAGAGATAAATGTGTGCTCGAACAAATTCAGCTGTGCAACTAGTCACCTTATGCACATCAAGAATCATAAAAATAATCAGAGCTGTACCCAGCCTCTTTGCCTGAAAGAGCCTGATGGATGAGTACCTGGCAGGAATCAGTTTATGCCAGAACTGAGCTTGCAGCAGCATCTGACAAGATCTCATTGTTACCTTGGATGAGTTTCACCCAACCTGCCACATTTCACTGCTGTCACAGGGTGGCTGGCCCATGTAAATTAAATAGGTCCAGCTCCACTGTGACAGAACAGTTGCTTCCAGTGTGGCCAAATAAGAGGGTGGGACAGGGAGAATCTGCAATGAGGGGGGACGTGACGAGTTGGAGGAGGCCTGGTGAGTTAAGTCTGGGAGCACAGACTGATGGGGACAGCGAGAGTTGCCTAGGAAAGAAACAGTCTGCAGAGAGCAGAAAGCAGAGAGGCCAGCTTGTGGGCCTTCCTGAGCTGAAGAGCCAGTGCCAGGAGGCCAAAAAGAGCTGAGTCATGGGACTGTGTTTGTTTGGACAGAAGAGTCACTCTAGGTGGAATGACCAGTCTCTTGACTCTTCTGTTTAAACAAAAACAGTGGATGGCCTGGAGAGTGGGGCCATGGAGCAAGGATAGAAAAGAACTGGGAACCAGGAGCTGTTGGATTCATGGGTGAGTGACTTTGTGTGGTGTCCTTGGAGAGGAGAGGGGAACATCAGAGTACCTTTCTATGTTATACTGTAGGAATTGGGAAAATGGTTTACCAGGAGCATTCCATGAAGTATTATATGTGTATCTTAATAAGTTATGCCCCGAGGAGAGAGAGATTGTGACCTTTTTATGGCCGGACTGAGGGGAAACTGAGACAAGCATACCTGTTGTGCCACGGCCTGCCGCAGAAGTGTGCTTCATGCAGGGCCACCCTATGACATTGAAATTCGACAACAAAATTGTGAAGCATGTTGGCTTTATTCGTTTATTCTGGCATTATCTAATTGAAATCTCAACTCCAAGGAATCAAAGTTATCTATTACACCTTGGCTACATATGCTAAGCGGATTAGCTAATGGAATCTTAAGACAGGTGACTTCTGCCATTTGCAGAGAGTTGCCCTGACATGTATCTTCCAGCATGCTGACTCATCTCAATTGTCCACCTAATTTATCCATGTACATCCACCTTCAAAGGAGTCATCTTCCCTATATACCAACACTAAACAATAAAAAGTGGGAAGTCCAACTCCTCTACCACCAAGTCAAGTCAAACAGAGCATACAAAACAGATCAAAAACAAAGCAGAGGAAAGAAACTCTCACTTCCCTGCACTTCCAGCAAAAAGCCAAACCAAGAGATGAAATTTCTCACTTCCTTTCACACTGCAGACAAACCAAACCAAAAAGAGCAGAATTAAAGATAGTTTTCATGAAGCTCAATGAGTTTATAAACAAATATTCAGTAATGTCTTGTTTTATTACCTCCTATTTTCAGCTATTCACCACAAAAAAATCCATGTACATATATTTTGTGAAAAACTGAATAGAATTACTGGAGCCATCACTTAAAGATCAGGCTTTTTTTGGTAACTTGCATTAACATAAAAGAGGAAAATCTTATTAGTATTTACCATCTTCCATTAAAATAAAATAAATTCTCCCATTATAGGCTGGCTCAGTTGCCCAACAAGCCATGTATCTCACTACCATGCAGGAAACAGGGACAAAAATACTTGATAATTTGCTCGTTAAGCAGAGAGATATTGGAAGCAGCATGGAAATATTTTTTTCAGGGCTGGTGGGGAGGCAGGGAATGTTTTGCAGTGCTAAGATCATTTCTAATTTCTGCCAAATTGGAGAAAAGATGTACTCCAAAAGAAACTTACATCAACATTTCCAAGCTTAGGTACATAGAGGTAGGCACCTAAATCCATATATGGTCACAGATAAAAGTGGCCTGGTTTTCAAAGACGCTGAACACATAAAAACTCGCACTGGAGTCAGTGGACATGCTCAGCACCTCTTAAAATTTGTCCACTTTTATTAAGTTAGCTAAATATAGAATTGAGACCTGCTTTAGACACCCAATTTTGTAAATGGATGGTTTTTCTGGAGGGCCATTGCTGTTTCTTCTCTGGCTTGGAAAATTACTCTGCATATAAGCAGAAGCAGGTTACAGAAATAAAATGTAGCTTGTCATGAACATATAAGACTAAAGCCTCCAGGAGAAGTTCAGAAGTAATGTGTAAATTAGACTCCCTTGCACTCAGTTAGGCTCTCTTTAGTACTTCTTAGATGTCTAATGGAGTCTAAACTGATGAAAATTGCACGCTGATGACCTAGCAGCCACCTTACACCTTTTTCCACCTCCTAAAGAGAGCTATGTGGAGGACAGAAGTTCCATTTCACAAGGGATTTTGAGATTTCAAAATCTGTCTTAGTTCTGAATTGGAACAAATCCCCAAAAATTCAAAATTCTCCTCAAGGAATATTCAAAAACATTTTTATCATTTCAGGTCAATCAAAACATTTCATTTTTATTTTGACATCTTTATTGTGTATTATATTATAATATATATTCTTACCCCTTTATTGGCCCAGGCCATTAGGCAAAACTTCAGGGTGTAGTAGGTTGTTCCAGTTGGAGATAGAAACTGAGTCTGGTATTTTCTTTGTTTATTTACAAGGAGTGTACAAAATCCAGTGTCTCCAAATGCAGAGGGAATCAAATAGCTAGAAACCGCTTCTTTTTGCTTACAGAACCTAGAGCACTCTTTTAGCCTATTCCCCTGATCCAAAAACTTCTAGGATTCTTCCAGAATCAGCCACCATGCTTTCAGCCATTCTCTCTCTCTCTCTCAGTCTGGTCTCATCAGCTCTCAGTTTCTGTGTGATCTTTCTCCCCCACATACACACAGCCACATACTCAAAACAATACTCACCCAAAATTTTGCTCTTGGGTTGGGTTCATACACACCTTTTGTCTTAGGTGGGGCTTATGCTTATAGTTATGTTAACTGAAGGATGAGTTTACACCTACCAATCTAAAAATAGGGTTTTAAGTCAACCCATAAAAAGGCTTCACCCAGCTCATAAAAAATAGAAATGAAAAGTTGTTTCAAAATGAAAAAAATCAAAATGTTCCATTACAAAAATAATGAGGTGGAACATTTGGATGATAATTGAACTTTCTTTCGAGTTTTCTTCCAAAACAAAATTCTGGAAAAATCAACCCAATTTCACAAAGTGTTTGGATTTCTATGGATCTCCATATTCTAATGGAATTTGATTCTGTCAAAAGTTCTCCAGCCAACTCTATTTTAGGCATGTAAGTTACACCAGTGTAGTATCCCTTTAGACACCAGTAGGATGTGTGTGTAAGTAGCTCTAAGGGGATTATGAGTGTAGGGATGCAGGCCTAAATTAGTGTAATTGGGTCTAACTTGTACATCACCTGTGAATTTTGCCCTGTGAGTCTAACAGAGGCTAAATATATCTAGGGAGAATGAATTTAGACTACTTGTAGACTTTCTTAAAGTCTCTTAGACTCACCTCTGAATTAGGTTGTCATAGTTCAGGGATCGGCAACCTTTGGCATGCGGCCCATCAGGAAAATCCGTTGGCAGGCCGGGACAGTTTGTTTACCTGCAGTGTCTGCAGGTTCGGCTGATCGCAGCTCCCACTGGCCACAGTTCGCTGTTCCAGGGCAATGGGGGCTGCGGGAAGTGGTGGCCTGCACGTCTCTTAGCCCACGCTGCTTCCCGCAGCCTCCATTGGCCTGGAACGACAAACCGTGGCCAGTGGGAGCTGCAATTAGCCGAACCTGCAGATGCTGCAGGTAAACAAACTGTCCCGGCCTGCCAGCAGATCTCCCTGACAGGCCACATGCCAAAGGTCGCCAATCCCTGTCATAGCCCATAGTATACGTCCCTTAATTTGATTCCTGCATGCATCTGGCTATCCTGATGTAAGATTCACGTATCCTGATGTAAGATTCATAGCAGTTTTGTTGAACTGAGAAGCTTTGTGTTGTGTGAGGGCTGGTTTAAAAAACTTCCTTTTCCTCCAAAGAAACACTCTTCAAACAAAGGGTATCCCACCAAAAATAAATATTGAAACTTCAGGTTGTACATATTATCCTTACCAATCCTTACCAATCAAAACAAAATCCCCTCCATTACCCTGATGTTCCTTGCCCTCCCATTACCTCTTTTTAGTACCATTCATCAGATTATTTTGTCTTAGTTTAGGGGTAGAGACAATGGGTGGGATTTTCAAGAGTGCTAAGCAATAAGACCTGTGCTCCTAAGTGACTTCTGCATTCTTTGAAAATCCCATCAAGTGTCTTCTATTTATGTGCTAACCATTATCCATATTCATACTACTATATTAATAATGACAATGGGCTATATAATAAGCGAGGAGTACACCTCATAAATTTATTGATTTTGTTCACATAATCCCCACCAATATTCATGAAAAGAGCTGGGGTGATGGGGATAAATGTCAGCCATAGAGGAAGGAATACATAGATAAGGTTATAGGGTTGCTAAAACACACATCACATTACTTCTGGGTTGGTTGGTCGGTCTATCTTGAATTTAAATTTATTACATTTTCTTTATATGGGTGATTGTTTGAGGGGCTATCAGTAAAGGTAAGTTTTAGAGAAGAATTTGACAGGAGCGAGGGGTTGTATATTAGCACACTGGTTCAGGGATGACATCCCAGCTAGCGAAGGGGCACCAAAGAAGAAAGTACGGAGCCACTTGTGTGCAAAAGAGATAAAGGGGCATACAGGGAAATGGAATTGGCAGAGTGCAGTCACACATTCACAGCATCAAACGGAGCTGCACTCCTCTACTCAAATCACCCCTTTACTGCAAAGTCTGCTGAGTTTTACATGTAACATCTCAATGTCAATATGAGAAACCACATATCCAAACACCTGGTTTTGTACACATCCTGGCTTCCCCTACGTGTTTGTAAATATAAATATATAAAACATTTTATATTAAATTGGAATGTGAGATAGGCACCACTCAGACTGCATACAGTAAGAGATGGATAGCTTAATCCAAGATATTCATGTGGAATTCTAAAAGTTAAGATCATGCCTCTAAGGCTTTTGAAGAAAAAATGGTCCAGCACTGGGGTTTGGTTTGGTTTGGTTTGGTTTTTAGTTTTTTAATCCTACTATAGAAGGCTTAGTAATAAAGGGCTCTGTTCACTCCATAACAAAACAAAATAAAAATGGCAGCTATTTGGAATCAGTGTAATCTATCCACTTCCATTTGTTTCTCCACCGGAAAAATTCTCAGAACAGGATTAAAGTATTCCTGGCCTAGCTGTGTTCTCAGTAAATATAATCAGATTGACTTGAATGGGCTAGAAACCTGAGTTTGACAATCCATAAACGCTTAGGTTCCAATTGTCATGAATGGATGAGTTTGTGGAAGAAAGCTTCTGTGCACTGGATGGGGGTGGTCAGTCACAACTCTCAGTTCTCCGCTCTCCGCCCATATGGAGGCACTGGAACAGGAACAGGTCAGGCCAGGAGTGAGGATAGAGTGATGGATCTGCTATGTGCACCACCTCCCCCTCTTCCTGAGGCAGTATATGTTAAGCATGGATCCCCCTTTGAGCTTTGGAATTCCATTTCAGGGGGGTTCCAGGGAAATCAACCATTTGGAGGAAATTCTGGCAGCATGAAGCCACTGGATCTTAGGGGATCCATTCATTTTGGACAACCGAACTACTTACTTGTATCATGGGGGGAAAGCTCCATAACTTGCCTCAACCACCCAGACAGAACGATCCGGAGAAAACTGTGCAAGGGGAAGCTCATATACTTCCCTTTCCCCTTAGGCCCTGTGCTTGCTTTTCCATGGGAGGCGGTGTTCTGACCCATCAGTAAACAGAGGATGCATGGAATATTTATTATTGGCCTGGTTTTCAGATTCTATGATGCAATTAGTCCACTGCTTAATATGAGCCAGGTTTAGTACAATTATCAGAAATCCACCACCTGAGAAAACAAAGAAGGTACAAGGCAACAGCTCCCGATTAATGTTTTTTTCTTCTGTAGTAAATTACATTTCTTGCTTGCAAAGACAGAGAAGATAATATAATATCAGGCAAGGCAACTGAAGTAATTTCAGAGACAGTCTGGCTGTAATGAGTAACACAATAACAGAAATTTAACTTAATTCCCAGAGGAAGAACTAATTCAATCTTGGACTAGTTTTGGCAGACTCGGAACACTTCACTCTTTTTTGCCTTACGCTGTGAATTATTCTTACAGACATTTTGTACGAAATAAAGTAAAAACACTGCAAGAATCTGAAATAAGGCAAAAAAAAATCAAGTGAAACCCTTAAAAGGGAAGAAGGCCACACCATGGCATGTGTCTTGCTCCTCAGTGTTGGTGGGTTCTTTTCCCTCATTATTATACTTCTTTGTTGCTTATGATACATATGTTACAGCACTGGTGTTGGATTAATGATGGCAAGGCAAAAATGTGTGACCATAGGATGTTCTTGTCCAGCTGGCAAGTTCAGGTCCTGATCTTTTAATTTTTGTTTTATTTAAGCATCGGGTGATTTTGGCTTCCTGCTACCTCATTGATATCTATATAATAAATATGTGTACCGAGGAAGGTCAGATATTTCAACACTGAACCATTAATACTGATAAGATGCTACAAGAACTGAATTAAGTGTTGCCATAGGGCAGCTAAAGGAAATCCAATAGGTCAGAAGATGGTTAAAACTGGAAATATAGTTTTTGATGGCAGTAGCAGTTCACCTCAATTTGTTCATAAACTGCTTTGCTAAAATGAAATTTCCCCTGAACTGATGTCAGAGACTGGTTCAGACGTGTAAGCTCTGCCAGAGACTATTTGCCTGTAATATTTTTCTGAGTGCACAACTTACAGGATCTAAAATACATTCAGTGTCTTACTTGTAGAAAGCAATCTGAGAATCGGCACTCCCCAGATGCATGAAATGAATATTTTTTTACTGCTTTAAAAAAAACACTACAAGTTTTAAATGGATGGGTCTCTTTCATGCACAGAATGACCCTACTTTAATCTTTGTATCTATTGTGACAAATTGCACTTAGTCCAACACAACAGGCTGGGCAGCTGCATTTGTTCATAAAGTAGAATTCTTAGGGGATGCCAGAGCAGCATCTCAGCCATTGCCTCTGTCTGGCAGGGAAGCTGTGTCCAAGGAGCTACAGAGCAAGACAGAAGTAAACACTACACAGGTATATGCCATAATGCTGAGTATCCATAATTCCAGTGTGGCTTTTTTTGTAATAACTTGTACATGAGGGTTTGTAAATGTGGGTATTAGATTTTTATGAAAGGACAATCTAAGTTAGTGACCCATAACAGACTAGGGAACAAAAAAGCTCTTCTCCCTATATGCCACTGGGTGGGAGAATAAAGACTGTTATACATTGTGTATCTGGTTTTGAAGAAAAGATGATCCATTTTCCTGATTTACTTGATAAACTGGACCATGGTATTTGCTGGCCAGCTGTAGCTGTCTGCCACCCCACCCCCCAAAATAATGTATTATTATTATCAAGGTGTCACAGCATTTCACCAAAGATGCTGTGGTGTGACCAGAGGCTGTAAATGCACGATTGCTTTATTGTTGTATTTAAGTTACATTTTCTGTATCAAGCTACTTTAATATTAGAAATGGTTAATTTTGCCTATACCTCTGACTGACTTCTCTAGAGAGTTTGTCAGAGTTATTAGAGCATTCTATCATTCTGCCAAGTACATAGTTTTTCACAGAGAAAGAAAGAGGTTGTGGGAGTTACATGGGAATCAAGTAGGTGGTGCTTATGTTTCGCTCTGTTAATATCTGAAGTACAGTCCTTTTTGTTGGCTCAAAGTTCTTGTGATGAAGAACCTTTATTAGCAGTGGGATGCTGCTACACTGTCATCGTATGTAACAACTTGGACTTTTGCATATGAATGAATTTAGGGGTTGTGAAAATGAGACTAAAAGTACTACCTTGGGCAGGCGCTGTACAAGTTGCCCCAACAGATCTGCTACAACTCCAACCTGAGTTTACAGCACTCTGTTTACATCAGCCCTGGGCATCCCTGGAACAAAACTACATGTGGTATTTTTAACAAAAAATAAGAACTAGGAAAGCACCATGCCTAATCATACTTGTTACCTGAAGCACAGTTCAAACTTATATCCCGGAACTATAAAAGGCTGAGGCACATACCTATTTACCACCTTGTTATCAACTGCTTAATTCCCTCAAAATGTATAATTCAGAGACGATCTCACATAGCCCCATGGTCATATGCTATTAACTCACTGTTTGCATATTAGATCCTGTAAATCCTGTAAATCTAAGTAATTATATACAGAAGGGCATTTATCAACAATAATTAAATTGTACATCTGCTAAGCCCAGAAACAACCTGGTCTGAAACTCTGCAGGAGTTATGCAACCTATTTCTGATACAATAGCTCTAAACCAAATTTTAGATGACACCATGGTGATGGGCACCCTTTGCCTCATTACTTCTGGGAATGCATATCACTAATGGGCCCAACTGTCTTTCCATAGGATGGAAGAAGTACAGCATCTGACAAAACAGTTTGAATAGAAAACTGATAGCTATCGAACATTGGCTTTAGAGGTGTGGAAATATAAAGGTACAAGAATTATACAATACAGAAAATAAGTTTGAGGGGAAAACAAAAAGAAAAAGGAAAAAAAATACATCAAGGTACAGTGTCTAGAAGGGAAAAAAAAGGAAAGATGAACAAACACAAAGTAGACAGAGTAAGTTCAAATATGATTCAATAGAAAGTTTGATTCCAGAATGTCAAATTAAATAAATCATTAAAAAAGTAGAACAGACTCAGACAGGATAGTTGATGCGGGTAGGGGTGCTCATACTGAATTTCACCAAAAGCAACACAATGCCTGAGGCTAGCCCAGCATACTATGAAATACATACAGTAAAATGCAAACTCCTTCACCAGATTACAGCTCCAGTGTGCATAAGGAGGCACTGCAAATATACACAACGTACCAGCACTGTAAAATCTGCCAGTAATTGCCACTAAACTACTCCATTCACTGATTACTCTGGAAAATTCAGACCGACTGTCCACTTGCCACAAAGGCTTTTCACGTGTTTGACTTGGTGTGATACTCCCCAGAGGTACTTAGGATTGCGAGGCACCTCAGCACCACCTCTCCTTAGTGCAAAGAAGTCTCGTCTATGCCAGCTATGGCTCAACTCCCTGATACCACCAGTTGACAGCAGCACAAGCACTACCCTTCCAGCCTCCATAGGCCTTGCCTTCTCTGCAGAGGTAGTAATAGGCACACACCAGCCGCCCAAGTCCTCAGAATGTTCCCAGCAGCATCCAGCTGTTTACCCACTGAACACTCTCAACATTACCAGACCTGCCATTCCCAAAGGAACAGTACACAACGGCTTGTAAGGTCAGCTCAGGACCACCACTTTGCTTAACGGCACAGCACTTAGATATATTTATAATGAAAACAAGGATAAGTTCATTATCAAAGATTCAAGTGATAGTGAGTAAGAACATTGGAAACCAATGGTTACATGTAAATCAAAATCACAACACACTTTCTAGAGTCTAAACTTAACTAACAGGTTAACCTCCTGTCTAAAGAAGCTTCTCTCACCCAGAGTTCTCTTCAGTGTTTTCAGGCAAGCCTGCTTGAGTCCCCTGCCACATTTCAGCAAGATCACACACTCTCAGGCTTCCAGCTCCCCTGCCGTTGCCTCTTTGGGTGGAGCTCCATGTCTCTTCCTTTTGACCAAGGTATTTCCAGGCTGCACAGTTCCCTGCCTTGACTGTGTTATTCCCAGCGCTGTCAGGTTGCCCAACAACACTTTCTTGCTTTCTCTTCAGAAAGGTATAATTGACACAGTTATCAGGTATCACACAGCACTTCCTATGCCAACCTACTTCATTCTTAAGGTACAAAGCATTGCAGAGAAAATATATTAAAAACCATAAAAAAGTGACACACACATGCTAGTAAGTTTACTAGAATTTACCCCACCCTTAACATGCATTCAAGCAGGAGAAGTCCTTCAAATCCCCACCCAAGGGGATTCCTTACAGTTACAAATTCTTTAGACCCTCAGCTCAGAACAAGCACCCAGTCTTATGGGGCCTCAGCAGGGCCAGTCCTTCCAAGCCTTCTCTAAGCATTGGGGGTCCTCTATGGACCTGGGGTGCTGTCCGTTTGATGGATCAGGAGGCCCATTAGCCAGTTTAAAACCAGTCTATTTATCAAAAATTCCTTTATCTGTTGGTACTTGGAGAATCCAATTTGAACTAGTTTACGTCCACCTCTCTGGGGGAGGGGAGTGGCTTCAAACAGGAATTACATTATCTTCCCTCCTCCCTGTTAGAGAAGACACATATAATAATAGATACACAATTGTATTTTAATACAATGGACTCCCAAAGATATTAACCTTAATTCAATAAGATTTAACTTAATTCAGTAAAGTTTATCTTAATTCCATAAGATTTGTCCAGAATATTACAGGATATTGTCAGTCTGACACAACACTTTTATTCAAGAAGCAAAACCACTGTACTTTTACTTCCTCAGGGAAGGATGCTAGGCTGTCTTCTTTGCCCCCAATATATTAAAGCAAGCCTTTGATCTGCACCTCCAGATACATTTCCACCCTCTTCTCTTTCCCTCTCTCTGATTTCCTCTTTCTGTTAGTTTCTTTCTGAAATCATCATAGTCCTTCATTTGCATGCAGTGCAAACTGGTGATAGGAGACTCTGTGAACTATACAATACTTAACTTACATGTAAATAGCCAGCTACATAAACATCTCTTATCTGACAGGAAACCTGTTTTTCACCTTTATAAGGTCCCTAAATGCAGACCTTATAACATTCAGTGTATAACTCCTTACACAGCATCTCTATATACATTCCACAACGGTACTGATGACCAGGGTGACCTCAGCTTTTATTTTAGACCTCACATGATGTTCTTTGGTCAACTAGAATGCATGTACCAAACTCAGGAGCTTCATGTATTCCCTATGCACCCTACTCTTTGCGCCTGGCCAGATGGCACTAAGAAGTGCTTGGGTGGGTCAATAGTTGGCTGTATTTTTCAGTCTCACCAGCATTATTGCTATACCATATTGAAGAAACATTAACATACAGCGTGAAATCCTGGGGGCCAAAAGGAACAACAAAATATGAGGGCTTTTTCTTGAGATAAGAACATAAGAATGGCCATACAGGGTCAAACCAAAGGTCCATCCAGCCCAGTATCCTGTCTACCAACAGTGGCTAATACCAGGTGCCCCAGAGGGAGTGAACCTAACAGGTAATGATCTAGTGATCTCTCTCCTGCCATCCATCTCCACCCTCTGACAAACACAGGATAGGGATACCATTCCTTACCCATGCTGGCTAATAGCCATTAATGGACTTAACCTCCATGAATTTATCCAGTTCTCTTTTAAACCCTGTTATAGTCCTAGCCTTCACAACCTCCTCAGGCAAAGAGTTCCACAGGTTGACTGTGCGCTGAGTGAAGAAGAACTTCCTTGTATTTGTTTTAAACCTGCTACCCATTAATTTCATTTGGTGGCCCGTAGTTCTTATATTATGGGAACAAGTTAATAACATTTCCTTATTCACTTTCTCCACACCACTCATGATTTTATATATCTCTATCATATCCCTCCTTAGTCTCCTCTTTTCCAAGCCGAAAATCCTAGCCTCTTTAATCTCTCCTCATATGGGACCCGTTCCAAACCCCTAATCATTTTAGTTGCCCTTTTCTGAACCTTTTCTAATGCCAGTATATCTTTTTTGAGATGAGGGGACCACATCTGTATGCAGTATTCAAGATGTGGGAATACAATGGATTTATATAAGGGCAATAAGATTCTCCGTCTTATTCTCTATCCCTTTTTTAATTATTCCTAACATCCCATTTGCTTTTTTGACTCCCGCTGCACACTGTGTGGACGTCTTCAGAGAACTATCCACGATGACTCCAAGATCTTTCTCCTGATTAGTTGTAGCTAAATTAGGCCCCATCATATTGTATGTATAATTAGGGTTATTTTTTCCAATGTGCATTACTTTACATTTATCCACATTAAATTTCATTTGCCATTTTGTTGCCCAATCGCTTAGTTTTGTGAGATCTTTTTGGAGTTCTTCAGAGTCTGCTTTGGCCTTAACTATCTTGAGCAGTTTAGCATCATCTGCAAACTTTTGCCACCTCGCTGTTTATCCCTTTCTCCAGATCATTTATGAATAGGATTGGTCCTAGGACTGACCCTTGGGGAACACCACTAGTTACCCCTGTCCATTCTGAAAATTTACCGTTTATCCCTACCCTTTTTCCCGTGCCTTTTAACCAGTTCTTAATCCATGAAAGGATCTTCCCTCTTATCCCATGACAACTTAATTTACATAAGAACCTCTGATGAGGGAACTTGTCAAAGGCTCTCTAGAAATCTAAGTTCACTATGTCCACTGGATCCCCCTTGTCCACATGTTTGTTGACCCCCCTCAAAAACTCTAAGAGATTAGTAAGACATGATCTCCATTTACAGAAACCATGCTGACTTTCTGCGCAACAATTTATGTTCTTCTATGTGTCTGACAATTTTATTCTTTACTATCGTTTCAACTAATTTGCCCGGTACTGACGTTAGACTTACCGGTCTGTAATTGCCAGGATCACCTCTAGAGCCCTTCTTAAATATTGCTGTTACATTAGCTATCTTCCAGTCATCAGGTACAGTAGCTGATTTAAAGGACAGGTTACAAACCATAGTTAATAGTTCCACAATTTCACATTTGAGTTCTTTCAGAACACTTGGGTGAATGCCATCTGGTCCCGGTAACTTGTTACCGTTAAGTTTCTCAATTAATTCCAAAACCTCCTCTAGTGTCACTTCAATCTGTGACAATTCCTCACCTACAGATTTGTCACCTACAAAAGGCAGCTCAGGTTTGGGAATCTCCCTGACATCCTCAGCCGTGAAGACTGAAGCAAAGAATTCATTTAGTTTCTCCGCAATGACGTTATCGTCTTTAAGTGCTCCTTTTGTATCTTGATCGTCCAGGAGCCCAACTGGTTGTTTAGCAGGCTTCCTGCTTCTGATATACTTAAAAAACATGTTGCTATTACCTTTTGAGTTTTTGGCTAGCTGTTCTTCAAACTCCTTTTTCGCTTTTCTTATGACCATTTTTACATTTAATTTGGCAGTGTTTATGCTCCTTTCTATTTACCTCACTAGGATTGACTTCCACTTTTTAAAAGATGCCTTTTATCTCTCACGGCTTCTTTTACATGGTTGTTAAGCCACGGTGGCTCTTTTTTAGTTTTTTTACTGTGTTTTTTAAGTTGGGGTATACATTTAAGTTGAGCCGCTATTATGGTGTCTTTGAAAAGTGTCCATGCAGCTTGCAGGGATTTCACTCTAGTCACTGTACCTTTTAATTTCTGTTTAACTATCTTTCTCATTTTTGCATAGTTCCCCTTTCTGAAATTAAATGCCACAGTGTTGGGCTGTTGAGGTGTTCTTCCCACCACAGGAATGTTAAGTGTTATTATATTATGGTCACTATTTCCAAGCGGTCCTGTTA
Source organism: Natator depressus (assembly GCF_965152275.1). NCBI lineage: Eukaryota > Metazoa > Chordata > Testudines > Cheloniidae > Natator > Natator depressus. The sequence continues at coordinate 288,582,546 of NC_134234.1, read as the reverse complement.
TAGTTACCTCTTGGACCAGATCCTGTGCTCCACTCAGGACTAGATCAAGAGTTGCCTCTCCCCTTGTGGGTTCCTGTACCATCTGCTCCAAGAAGCAGTCATTTGAAGTATCAAGTAATTTTGTCTCTGCATTTTGTCCTGAGGTAACACATACCCAGTCAATATGGGGATAATTGAAATCCCCCACTATTATTGAGTTCTTTATTTTGATAGCCTCTCTAATCTCCCTTAGCATTTCATCGTCACTATCACTGTCCTGGTCGGGTGGTCAATAATAGATCCCTACTGCTATATTCTTATTAGAGCATGGAATTACTATCCATAGAGATTCTATGGAACATGTGGATTCATTTAAGATTTTTATTTAATTTGATTCTACATTTTCTTTCACATATAGTGCAACTCCCTCCCTCTCATCCCGGCCTGTGCCCCCCCTCCCCCTCACATGACTTGTTCTGTCCTTTCGATATATTTTGTACCCTGTAATGATTGTGTCCCATTGATTGTCCTCACTCCACCAAGTTTCTGTGGTGCTGTCAAGGTTCCTTCCGCACTCTGAACTCTAGGGTACAGATGTGGGGACCTGCATGAAAAACCCCCTAACCTTATTTTTACCAGCTTAGGTTAAAACTTCCCCAAGGTACAAACTATTTTACCTTTTGTCCCTGGACTTTATTGCTGCCACCACCAAGCGTCTAACATATATAACAGGGAAAGAGCCCACTTGGAAACGTCTTTCCCCCCAAAATCCCCCCAAGCTCTACACCCCCTTTCCTGGGGAAGGCTTGATAAAAATCCTCACCAATTTGCATAGGTGAACACAGACCCAAACCCTTGGATCTTAAGAACAATGAAAAAGCAATCAGGTTCTTAAAAGAAGAATTTTAATTAAAGAAAAAGTAAAAGAATCACCTCTGTAAAATCAGGATGGTAAATACCTTACAGAGTAATCAGATTCAAAACATAGAGAATCCCTCCAGGCAAAACCTTAAGTTACAAAAAGACACAAAAACAGGAATATACATTCCATTCAGCACAACTTATTTTATCATCCATTTAAACAAAAAGGAATCTAATGCATATCTAACTAGATTGCTTATTAACCCTTTACAGGAGTTCTGACCTGCATTCCTGCTCTGGTCCCGCCAAAAACAACACACAAACTGAGAGAACCCTTTGTTTCCCCCCTCCTCCAGCTTTGAAAGTATCTTGCCTCCTCATTGGTCATTTTGGTCAGGTGCCAGTCAGGTTGTCTTAGCTTCTTAACCCTTTACAGGTGAAGGGTTTTTCCTCTGGCCAGGAGGGATTTAAAGGTGTTTACCCTTCCCTTTATATTTATGACACGCCCCCCAAATCACAGATAGGGTGAAACGCTGGGATTTCTTCCTGGAGCTCTAGGAGAAAACAGAGTTAATAAGACACATGCATCTCTAAATATACTACCAAGTACATAAAGACTAACAATATTTTTGACATCTCAAGGACGATTTTAACCAGTTGATTCTGGGAAACTTTCACGGGACAGTGCATCAGCCACTTTGTTAGAAGCTCCTGAGATGTGTTGTATGTCGAAATCAAAATCTTGGAGAGCTAAACTCCACCGAATAAGTTTTTTGTTATTTCCCGTGGCAGTATGAAACCAGTGTAGCGCAGAATGGTCGGTTTGCAGGTGGAAATGCCATCCCCAAACGTATGGGTGCAGCTTTTCCAGAGCATAGGCAATAGCATAACATTCTTTTTCACTGACTGACTAGTTGCTTTCCCTCTCAGACAGCTTCTTGCTGAGAAACACTACAGGGTGGAATTCTTGATCCAGTCCTTCCTGCATTAAAACTGCTCCCATACCACGCTCGGATGCATCTGTGGTTACTAGGAATGGTTTGTCAAAGTCTGGGGCGCACAGGGTCAGACATGAGTGTAGCTTTAAGCTGATTAAAGGCCTTCTGACACTCTTCGGTCCACTGAACGGCATTTGGCTCTTTCTTTTTGGTTAGGTCTGTCAGTGGGGCGGCGATTTGGCTGTATTGCGGTACAAATCGCCTGTAATATCCGGCCAAGCCTAAGAAGGATTGGACCTGTTTCTTTGACTTTGGGACAGGCCACTTTTGGATAGCATCCACTTTGGCCTGTAGGGGGTTGATAGTTTCTTGACTCAGCTGGTGTCCAAGGTAAGTCACTCTGTTTAGGCCTGTTTGACACTTCTTAGCCTTAACAGTTAGTCCTGCCTCCCTTATGCGCTTGAAGACTTTTTGTAGATGTTCCAGGTGTTCTGCCCAGGAATCTGAAAATATGGCCACATCATCAAGGTAGTTGACTGCATATTCTCCCAATCCCGCTAGGAGACCATCTACAAGTCTTTGGAAGGTGACGGGTGCATTCCGCAGCCCGAAAGGGAGTATATTAAATTCATAAAGCCCAACATGCGTGGTGAAGTCTGACCTTTCCTTGGCGGATTCATCTAGCAGTACCTGCCAGTACCCCTTGGTTAAGTCCAAGGTAGAGATGAACTGGGCCCATCCCCATTTCTCTAATAGTTCATCTGTGCGTGGCATTGGATAGATGTCTGGGTGAGTTACAGCATTTAGCTTACGGTAGTCCACGCAAAAATGTATCTCCCCATCTGATTTGGGAACTAGAACCACTGGAGATGCCCAAGCACTGCCAGAGGGGCGGATTACACCCATCTCTAACATATCCTGGATCTCCCATTCTATAGCAGTTTTATCTTGAGGAGACACCCGGTAAGGTTGGACTTTAATTGGGTGAGCGTTACCTGTGTCAATGGAGCGGTATGCCCGTTCAGTCAGTCCTGGGGTGGCTAAGAACGTCGGCGCGTAGCTAGTGCACAGCTGCTTGATCTGCTGTCACTGCATACGCCCAAGGGTCAGGGAGAGGTTCACCTCTTCCACGCCACCAGCACTTTTCCCTTCGTAGTAGACACCTTTAGGCCACTCAGCGTCATCTCCTCCCTGAGCTGTAAACTGAATCGATTAGAAGAGCTGAGAGGCGGTGGGTTGCTCCGGGCCGCCGTTCAAGCTCTCTGGAAGCGTTCATCTGCTTCCTTTTCAGTCTGGAACTGTTTCCTTGATGCTGGAAACATCAGTTCCTCATTGGATTGTGGACCTAGGCTTGGTCCCTCTGGAAGCCATGTAAGGGACGGGGCTGTTTCTGTTGACTGTGAACTGCTCTCCACTGCTGTACTATGTTGGGTTTCAGGCTCTGGCTGAGTCTCTTGTGTAGGGTTATCGGCTGCTGCCGGTTCAGGTTTGGTGGGGCCCTCTGGTGTTGGAGTTGCAAGTACAGGATTCAGTGCTGGCAATGGGTCTGATGCTGGTTGTTCCACTGGTTCCGGTTCTGGGACTGGCTCTGTCTGGGTCTCTGGGACTGAATCCACTACTGCTATTGCAGACATTGGCATGGGGTCCAGGTCCATCACCTCTGACCAGGTCCTGGTAGAAGTTTCCGGAACAGAGCTAGGCGGGATGGCATGCTCAGCCTAGCTACGGGTGACCATTCCCACCCTCTTGGCTACCTTCACATGATTGGCCAAGTCTTCCCCCAACAGCATGGGGATGGGATAATCATCATAGACTGTGAAAGTCCATGTTCCTGACCAGTCCTTGTACTAGACAGGTAACTTGGCTGTAGGCAAATTGAAAGAGTTGGACTTGAAGGGTTGAATTGTCACTTGGATCTCTGGGTCGATTAAATTGGGGTTCCACTAAGGAAGCATGGATAGCCAACACTTGTGCTCCGGTGTCCCTCCACACGGTGACCTTCTTCCCGCCCACACTCTTGGGGCAGATGGCGTTCATATGCCCCGGCTCATTAAATTAAAACATCGTCCAGCTGACGGATCACTGGGGTGAGGTGCGTTGCTGGAGAACGATGTGGCAGGACGATAAGGTGTCTGGAGTATTCTTTGGTGTGTAGTTGGGGCCTTGGACTGCCCCCAGTATTAGGGTGTGGTCTGAGGGTGTCCCTTCTGGTATCCACTCCAACTGTGACCAGGGTTTTTCCTCTCTCCTCCCATTTTGTTCCGGCTTGCCCCGCTTCTCTGGCGGTCTGGGACTGCTTGTATCGATCAGCATAAGAAGCAAGACTTTCTGCTGAGTCCATTTCCTTATCCCATAAACACTGTTTTATTTCCTCCTTGGACATATTCAGGAATTGCTCCTGAGCTATCAAATCACACATTCCATTAAAGCTAGTGACACCCCTTCCTTGGACCCATTTATCTAACAGATCCTTCATCTGGTTTAGATAAGACACATTACTTAGTCCAGGCGCTCTCTTAAGGGTTTGAAATTTTACCCTGTACATTTCAGATGTAATTTGAAATTGCTTTAAAAACAAATCCTTGAACTTATTATAGTCAGAAGCCTCATCAATAGGCATCTTATTGAATATGTCCAGAGCTCTTCCAGTCAATTTTGTGACCAGTGTGATCGTCTTGTGAGCTTCAGGAATTTTATGGAGAGTGCACAGTCTCTCAAAGGTGAGAAAATATTCAGCAATATCACTGTATTCATCATACTGTGGACATAGTCGCTCCCATTTGTGGATTGTTGGGAAAGGATGGTTAGGGTTATCCAGTAGATTTCACTCAGCCTTTGCCTTCTCCATCTCCAGTGCATGCTTCCTCTCTTTTTCCTTCTCCTCCATTTCTTTTTTCCCTTGTCTCCATAGCTCTCCTGTGGGCAGCCTCTTGGGCTATTTCCTTTTCCTCCATTTCTTTTTCCTTTGCCTCCATAGCTCTCCTGTGGGCAGCCTCTTTGGCTGTTTCTGCTTTGGGCTCTGTCATGTTTGCCTCTCTGTTTTTAACTAAGTTTACACCCGAGAGTTAGAAATAAAACAAACAAAAAACTTGGCTTGTAAAATTTTGCTGTGATGTAACTGGATACCTATGTTCTCTGATAGTGATTGTCAGCCTACAGAAAAATCCTTTAAAAAAACCCTAACACCTTTGTCTCCAGGCAAATAGACAGAAAACCCCTCTAGTTGCTCTTAGGTAAAAAAAACTTCTTCAGGTCTGTGAAAACTTGTGAATTTACCTGCAGGAGGTTAACTACCCTGCCTTTAGGTAGAGAAAACTCCAGCTCACAAAAGACAATTCCCTTTTGTCTCTACTCTGGCCCCCAAGCAGAGACAAAAAAAATTCTAATTGCTTTCAGCTTAAAACCTGCTTTCCAACAGCCCAAAGGAAAAAAAATATTTCCTTTTAAAAAATCTGTGCTTCTGGTTCAAAAAATCTCAAATTGATCTCAAAATGATTTCAAGTTAACCCCACCGCTCTGCCACCATGTCAAGGTTCCTTCCCCACTCTGAACTCTAGGGTACAGATGTGGGGACTTCCATGAAAACCCCCCCTAAGCTTATTTTTACCAGCTTAGATTAAAACTTCCCCAAGGTACAAACTATTTTACCTTTTGCCCTTGGACTTCATTGCTGCCACCACCAAGCGTCTAACAAATATAACAGGGAAATAGCCCACTTGGAAATGTCTTTCCCCCCAAAATCCCCCCAAGCCCTATACCCCCTTTCCTGGGGAAGGCTTGATAAAAATCCTCACCAATTTGCATAGGTGAACACAGACCCAAACCCTTGGATCTTAAGAACAATGAAAAAGCAATACAGGTTCTTAAAAGAAGAATTTTAATTGAAGAAAAAGTAAAAGAATCACCTCTGTAAAATCAGGATGGTAAATACCTTACAGGGTAATCAGATTCAAAACATAGAGAATCCCTCTAGGCAAAACCTTAAGTTACAAAAGGACACAAAAACAGGAATATACATTCCATTCAGCACAACTTACTTTATCAGTCATTTAAACAAAACAGAATCTAATGCATATCTAACTAGATTACTTATTAACCCTTTACAGAAGTTCTGACCTGCATTCCTGCTCTTGTTAAATAACAAAAAACTTATTCGGTGGAGTTTAGCTCTCTAAGATTTTGATTTTGACATACAACACATCTCAGGAGCTTCTAACAAAGTGGCTGATGCACTCTCCCATGAAAGTTTCCCAGAATCAACTGGTTAAAATCGTCCTTGAGTTGTCAAAAATATTGTTAGTCTTTATATACTTGGAAGTATTTAGAGGATTTTTATCAAGCCTTCCCCAGGAAAGGGGGTGCAGCATTTGGAAGGATTTTGGGAGGAAAGACGCTTCCAAGCGGGCTCTTTTCCTGTTATATATTTGTTAGATGCTTGGTGGTGGCAGCAATAAAGTCCAAGGGCAAAAGGTAAAATAGTTTGTACCTTGGGGAAGTTTTAACCTAAGCTGTAAAAATAAGCTTAGGGGGTTTTACATGCAGGTCCCCACATCTGTACCCTAGAGTTCAGAGTGGGGAAGGAACCTTGACAGCATCTGTGATACAAAACCCCATCTCCATTGTTTTTTAAAGGGTACCTACAAGGGCACAAGGGAAGTGAATGATCTTTGATCAACTGTGATGTGATAAAAGCTGAAAAGCGTAATTTCATACTTCAGATATAGTTTGCTTCCAAGATATTGCCATGGGTTACGTAGCACATGAGAAGCCATAGATTTTACTTCACTTTATGAGTAAGAAGATAGGTACAGATTTATAATCTGTGAAGATTGTGTTGTATACAAATAGACCATGTAAAATATTAGTCCTTAAAGTTTAATTTATTTTAAATAAGTATAGGTCAACAATCAGAGGTGTGGGGAGGTGCTGGGAAAGCAATTGTCTTTGGGACGCCACACACTCACCAAGCTCTTCTGCAGCTCTCAGTCTAGCCCTAAACAAAGACAGAAGAGGAGAGGTCCACAGAGAAATGGAGAAATACAAAGAAAAAAAGGACATAGAAAACAAATAAGACTATAATGTCTGGCCTCATTTTTCTGCCAGACAGAGTAAAGTGAGTCATATTGGCCCAATTTTTGAATTTGCATTTTATCTATGTATTAAAATATATTACAGAAAACTCATTCAGCCACCAAAATATGGAAAAGTGAAGAATTCTGTGGTTCTAATTGTTCTATGAAGCTTTGAAATAACATTTTAGTAGAGGACTGAGAGATCTTTTCAGGAGCTACATTGACACTAGACGACCTCTTAGTCCCTTCAGCAAAGTACTTGCAGATCCCATCTCAACACTGCTTGAACAAAAATAAAGACTAGTGTGAAAACCCATTCTGGAAGGTGACCTTGTAAAAATGGCAAATGTGGTTGGTTTTTCAAATCTGAGCTAGTGAAATAAACAATAAGTAAGAACACTATGGCCAAGGCCCTTGGGATTTTTCAGTCACAGCATTTCAAAGGCAAGGGGAGGCTTTTGCAGTAATTATGCACCAATACTGAGGACTGGACAGTCACACCACCTCCTTGAAAGTGCTGGATATGACAGCCACCTTCCATTCAGGCTAAATAAGGGAACAACTAAATGTCCCTTTGTTAACAATGCTAAACAATGGAAAACCACTGCTCAAGGACTAGACAGCATACAAAGCTGGGCAGTGGCTGGGCCATGCTGCCCAAGGGGTTATAACTGGCTAGGCAGTAGTGCTACTGAAAAGGATCTGTGGGTTATAGTGGATCACAAATTGAATATGAGTCAACAATGTGATGCTGTTGCAAAAAAAAAAAAATAATAATAAAGATTAAGATCACTCTGTGATATATTAACAGGAGTGTCATTTGCAAGATAAGGGAGGTATTTGTCTTGCTCTTCTCAGCACTGGTTAGGCCTCAGCTGGAGCACTGTGTCCAACTTTAAGAAATAAGTGTATTAATTGGAGAGTCCAGAACAGAGCAAGAAAAATGATAAAAGGTTTAGAAAACCTGACCAATGAGGAAAGGTTAAAAAACTGGGCATGTTTAGTCTTGAGAAAAGATGACCACGCCATTGTAACAACCTATGTACAAAATATGCCTTGTGCAAGCGAGATATGAAGGAATTTGGAATTGATCCGGAACAATGGGAAACCTTGCCAAGTGATCGTAACAAGTAGTGCCATCATCTCCATCAAGGTATCAAAGTCCATGACAGGGGCTGGCTCCTATAGCTTGTGGAGAAAAGAACCCATAGGAAGCCATCAGCTCTCAACCAAGATTCATATATTTGCAATAACTGCCAAAGATCATGCAAGTCTTCGATTGGCCCATTCAGTCACATGAGACATTGCAAACTCTCTCTCACAGATGAAAGGATGCCAACAAATGAATATGATTTTAAAACAAATAAGTCATGGTCAACAACATCTTGGTGAAATGTATGTAGCAACGTTCTATGTAAAGTTATGAATTCTCTCTGCATCATGCTGGTAGTTGTATCTCTGATTAGGCAGGAGTGATTAAGCAGATCTAGCTTAAACAAAGAATGTGTGTGTGCCTCAATTTACACATAATTAGTAAACAAGGCATGTGTAACAGCAAGAGGGAGACAAGGTAAATGTGCCTTTCAGCATACACAGAAAAGAAGAAAGGGCCCTCAGACTACATCACCTTCTTTACAGATTGAATAAGCTTTGCTTTGAGGGGTAATCTTCAGGAGAATCCATTTCAAAGGATGACTGGACTGTAAAAGTGAGGGACAAGAACACCCCAAGGTATTAATTTCTCTCTCTCTCTCTCACCTAAGATGACAAAGGAAACAGCCATTTGACTTTGGGAGGGATCCTCACCTGAAGTTTGGTCAGCCCTGTGGTTAGGAATATGTGGTAAGGATTTTATCTGGAACTGAGTCTAGTTTGTTAAGTTTTAGCACTGGAAAGCATTTTATCTTTAGTTTTCTAGTAACCGTTTCTGACTTTAATGCTTTGTACTTGTACTCGTTTAAAATCTCTCTCTTTGTAGTTAAATAAACTTGTTTTATTCTTTAATCAAAACTAATCCAGAGTTGCATTCAAACTGAATTGTTTGGGTAACTCCATTTGTTGGATATTATTCCCTTTCGGGGCAATGGACCTAAAATATCTGAACTGTCCAGGAAAAGGCTGGACAGTGCAGAATACACATTTGGGGGAAAGGGGTAAATACGGTCTGGAAGTGTGTTGGGATCATTCTACAAGTGGCAACCAAGATTGGTAGAAGCCAAAGTGTGACTGGAATGTACAAGCAGGCTGCAGCTATACATAGATACTGAGGATGTGACCTGCACGCTGCTTGGCTGTTTGTGAGGGACCCAGGTTAGAAGCTACAGCAGCAAAGCATTGTGAGGCACCCCAGGTTACAGGGCAGGTGGTGACACAGCCTGTCACTGGTCTGGATTGCATCCCAGAATGTCATAATAGGACAAGAAATAACACCCTAATCTGCAGCAAGGGAGGTTTATTTTAGATATTAGGAATCACTTTCTAACACTTTCTCATTCCACAAGACAAAATCCGTTAGTGGCTATAAAAACAAAACAAAGCAATACTTTTGAGGCTGGGTGAAAAGTACTTTTCCCTCCCTAAACTGAGCACACGGACTGACCTCCAATAATTCACTGTGGACAACTTCAGCTTAGCAGCACTGCACTGGTTCAAAGAAGCTGAAAAATATTTTGTCTTGGTTCCATCTACCAAAATTTAATCTCAACCTTGTTTTGCAGACATTTCTGGTGACCGGTTGAAAAGTATGTGAACTTTCTTGTTGGAATGAACAAGTTAATCAAAAACCATTGGGGCATTTCATTGCATGAAAACAGATCCTGTCAAACTAACTTGATATCCCTTTTTGGGGGGAAATTACAAGTTTGGTGGATAAAAGTAGTAGTGTTGCTATAATATACTTAGCCTTCTGTGAGGCATTTGGTTGGTTGGTACTGCATGACATTTTGATTAAAAAACTAGAAAGATGTAAAATTTACATGGCACACATTAAATAGATTAAAAGCTTCCTAACTGACAGGTCTCAAAATGTAACTGAAAAGCAGGAATCATCATTGAGCAGGCTTGTTTGCAGTAGGGTCCTGCAGGGATCAGTTCTTGGCCCTATACAAGTGGTGGGCAACCTGCGGCCCGTGAACCACATGCAGTCTATCAGGTTAATCTGATTGCGGGCCGTGAGACATGGTGCCACAAGTACTCCTTTTCTTTTTGCTGACATTAACCATCCACAGGCACAGCCCCCCATGCTCCCAGTGGCTGCAGTTCGCCATTCCCGACCAATGGAAGCTGTGGAAAGTGGTGCGGGCCACAGGGATGTGCTGGCCGCCACTTCCCGCAGCTCCCATTGGCCAGGAACAGCGAACCGTGGCCAGTGGGAGCTGCAGAGGGCTGTGCCTGCCGACGGTCAACATCAGCAAAACGTCTCGCAGCCCGCAATCAGATTATCCTGATGGGCTGCATGCGACCTGCAAGCTGCAGGTTGCCCACCACTGCCCTATACTATTTAAAAATTTTATCAATGACCTGGAAGAAAACATTAAATCATCACTGATCAAGTCGTCAGATGAAACAAAAATTGGCGGGGGGAGGGAGTTAGTAAACAATAAAGAGAACAAGTCACTATCTAGAGTGATCTGGATCGCTTGGTAAAGTGGGCACAAGCAAACAATTTGGGTTTAAATATAGCTAAATGTATACATCTAAGAACAAAGAATGTAGCCTATATTTACACTGTATCCTGGGGAGCAGTGACCCTGAAAAAGATTTGAGGATCATGCTGGATAATCAGCTAAACATGAGCTCCCAGTATGATACAGTAGCCAAACTGACTCATGGAATCCTGGGATACATAAATAGAGAAATCTCATATAGGAGTAGAGAGTTATTTTGCCTCTCTAGCTGGCACTGGTGTGACTGCTGCTGGAATAGTGTTCCCAGTTCTGGTGTCCACAGTTCAAGAACGATGTGGATAAACTGGTGAGTGTTCAGAGATGAGCCATGAGACTGGTTAAAGGTTTAGAATATATACCATATGGTGGTAGACTCAAGGAGAAAATCTATTTAGCTTAACAAAGAGAAGGTTAAAGGATCACTTGGATTACAGTCTATACATGCCTCCATGGACAACAAAGATTTAACAGTCTAGCAGAGAAAGGATCAAATGGCCAGAAGTTGAAGCGAGACAAATTCAGACTGGAAATAAGGCATTTTTTTTTTTAACAGTGAGAGTAATTAGCCGTTGGAACAACTTACCAAAAGTTGAGGTGGATTCTTCCTAGCTAACCATTTTAAAATCAAGATTGGATGTTTTTCTAAAACCTATGCTCTAGGAATTATTTTGTGAAAGTTCTATAGCCTGGGTTATACAGCAGGTGAGACTAGATGATCACAATGGTACTTATGGCCTAGGAATCTATGAATCTATTGAATGTATGAATGTATAAGACAGTTTTGAAAATTAGTCCTTCTAAAACTGATTAATTCTAGTTGAGTTTAATCAAATGTTGTATCATTAAATGCATTAGGGCATATTGAATCAACCATGTAACTTCCAGCCTAGGTCCCAGAGAAGAATAGGGTTGCCAACCCTTCCGGTATTGCCAGGACTCTCCCAGAATTGGGCTGTATCTCCCAGAGGCTACTGAAGCCACACTGGGAGATTTTAGGCTGCTAAAAGTCCAGCCGTGCAGCGGGGATAAGGCAGGCTCCCTACCTGCCCTGACTTCCATTGGCTGGGAACCCCAGCTCCCCCAAGGGCTGCAAGGACGTCCTGGCCACTTCCGGGAGCGGCACAGGGACAGGGCAGGCTGGGAGCCTGCCTTAGCCCCACTGCGTACCACCCGGGAGCCTCCCGAGGTAAGCGCTGCCTGGCCATAGCCTGCACCTCTCCCCCCTCCTGCGCCCCAACCCCCTGCCCCAGCCCTCAGCCCCCTCCTGTAGCCAGCATCCACACCCCCTCCTGCACCCCCAATCCCCCCAGCACCCTGAAACACAGCCCCAGCCCTGAGCCCACTCCTGGAGCCAGCACCCCAAATCCTCTCCCACACCCCAACCCCCTGCCCCAGCCATGGGCCCACTCCCACACCCAAACTCCCTCCCAGAGCCCACACCCAACACTCCTTCCTGCACCCCAATGCCCTGCCCCAACCCTGAGCCCCCTCCTGCACCCAAAATCCCTCCCAGAGCCCTCACCCCACACTCTTCCTGCACCCAACACCCTTCCCCAGTCCTGAGCCCCCTTCTGCTGTTCTTACAGTTAGGAAGTTTTTCTTGAGATTTAATCTAAATCTGCCATGCTGTAGGTTGACCCCATTGCCTCTTGTCCTGCCCTCTGTGGCAAAAGAGAACAATTATTCTCCATCTTTTTTATGGCAGCCTTTCATGTATTTGAAGACTGTTATCATGTCCCCCTTTATCTCCTCTTTTACAAACTAAATATACTCAGTTGCTTCAGCCTTTGCTCATATGGCTTGCATTCCATCCCTTTCATCATCTCTGTCACTTGCCTCTGCATCCTTTCCAATTTCTCTACATCCTTTCTATACAGTGGTGATCAAAACTGGACACAGTACTGCAGTTGAGGCCTAACCAGCGCCAAGGAGAGTGGTCATTAATAAAGATGTTAAATAACACCACACCCAGAACAGATCCCTGTGGAACCCCACTTGAGACCTCCTTCCAATCTGATATCACCCCATTAATAGTTACTCTTTGTTTGTAGTTGTTTAACCAATTATGTATCCACTTAATGGTAGTTCTACCAAGCCCACATTTGTCCAGCTTACTTATGAGAATGTCATAAGCCCCTGGAAGGAATTGTGACCCTAATTCCTTGTGATACTAGAACAATTTTTTTTAAAAACCATTAGTACATGTTTCTCACCATTAGTAGCCTCTGCTCCTTTCTCGGTACCGCACGTATTTTCTGAGAACCAAGGATAGTCTAACAGTCACACTCCTGGAATGCTGAAAAGTTTCAGAATTGTGGCCTTCCATAGCAAAATTATGTTATGTGAAGGGATTTCTCAGCTTCTTCCAAAGGAAAAAAATATATATAATGCTACCCTTGTCTCAGAATTGGTAGGACCTTTGACTCCTAACAGTCATTTTACCAAGATGGAAGGAGCAGCATCCGAGAGACAGCAGAGGCAGATGGAGAAGGAACCTGGAGGACCTGCAGTGTTTATTGGCATGTGCAGGAGGAACCAAGAGCAGTTTGAATTTCTCAGGACACGGAGGGATTGGGGTCTTCAGCAGAAGAGATGCTGATGAAGTGGGGTTCATAGAGCAGGAGGCACATTTTGGGGAATGGGAACATTCCCTGATGAAGAGTCAGATAGAACTGGTGGCCAAATGAGTTTGGGGTCCACCTGCTGCAGTAGCCATTACAAATTTATGACAAATTTCTGGGTGCAATTGTATGATGGGGTTGCTTATGATGGATGGGGCAGACTTCAACAACTTTGAAGCTCATTTCCAGTTTATGTCTTATGTTCCCAAGGCACATGCTTCAGGGTTTCAGCCAGCCACCAGCAGGGGTTAGAAGGTTTTTTTCACCCCAATGTATTCTGGGAGGTATTTTTTTCTTTTTTAAAATCTCCTTCTTCTGAAACATCAAGGATGTTCCAGGCTGGAGATGGGACATTGAACTGGATGGGCCAGAGCTCTGAGTTGGCATCAAACTTTCTCTTTCAAATGCGAAGCTGGCTGGTTTTTGTTCTCATGATCAGGGTCTAATTGGTCACCATATATGGGTTGGGAAGGAATTTCCCCCCAGGTCAGATTGGTAGTGTTGGGGCGTGGGGGGGCAGGTGTTCACCTTCCTCTGCAGCATGTGTGTGAATGTCACATTCCAGATAAATGGAGTATATTCCAATTAATGATTTTCCTACCATTTCAGGGGCCTCAGGCATTGGTGCACCACAGATCCTATTATCTTCCTGTGGCACATAATAGTCTAGTCTCCTGTGGTTCCAATTTCAGTTGTTGTGTTTAGTGTGTGTGGGAGCTGGGTGATACACAGGAGGTCAGACTAGATGATCTGATGGTCCCTTCTGGCCTTAAACTCAATGACTCTAGGACACTTGTTCATGAACCATCACCCCCTCCTCTTCTGGCTGCCACCAAGGTTACTGCTGAGCCAGAGGAATCAACCCCTGACCAGGAGGAGCCTGCTGAACTCCTGGGACATCCACTGGCAACCAAAACCCCTCATAAGGGAGCCCCTCTGACCATGCAGGAGGGAAACAACAAGTCTGTGGGAGTCCCAGAAGCCCACCAAGTGCCAGCCTCCTAAATCCCATGCAGGATTCATCCCCATTTGTCCCCAAGAACAGATTTTCCCCATTGTTCCCTGATTGTCAAGGGGAGGGCACAGATATGGGTTCATAGACATTAACATTTGGCTGTTGTTCACAGATTTAGTCCATTTATGTGGGTAAATCACAGTGTTAGTTGCCTTGAAAACCTGTACAATCACAACCTTAACATTAAAAAGAAAAGGAGTACTTGTGGCACCTTAGAGACTAACCAATTTATTTGAGCATGAGCTTTCGTGAGCTACAGCTCAGTATTACCAGCAGGAGAGTGAGTTTGTGTGTGTGGTTTTTGAGAGAACCTGGATTTGTGCAGGAAATGGCCCACCTTGATTATCATACACATTGTGAAGAGAGTGGTCACTTTGGATGGGCTATTACCAGCAGGAGAGTGAGTTTGTGTGGGGGGGGGGGGGCGGAGGGTGAGAAAACCTGGATTTGTGCTGGAAATGGCCCAACTTGATGATCACTTTAGATAAGCTATTACCAGCAGGAGAGTGGGGTGGGAGGAGGTATTGTTTCATGGTCTCTGTGTGTATATAATGTCTTCTGCAGTTTCCACAGTATGCATCTGATGAAGTGAGCTGTAGCTCACGAAAGCTCATGCTCAAATAAATTGGTTAGTCTCTAAGGTGCCACAAGTACTCCTTTTCTTTTTGCGAATACAGACTCACACGGCTGTTACTCTGAAACCTTAACATTGGACTTTCCAACCCTGAAGTGGTTTGCAATGGACCTATAACCGTCTGATGTTGCCAGCCAGGCAATACCCAGCTAGTCCTGGTACAGCAGAACCACATCATAACTCATTTGCTCCATGTCTTCCACTCAGTTTAGGGGGTGGCAGGAGAGAGGTAGGGAGATGTGATCAGGAGGTGCCACTGCCAAATATGTGAAGGCGGGGGTAGTGGCAACACCACACAGCAAGATAGTTCCAAGAGTGTCTTCCTGTGATGCACAGAACCCTGGGATACTGACCTTGAAATGACAGTGCTAACATGGTGTAACAACAGCGGCAGCATGAAATTGAGTAAATGCATGTACCCAGAGTTATACTTGTGTCCAGTACAGCAGATGTGGACACTCAGTGCGGGCATGTACATGGTCCAATAATTGCATTCGCACACCAGTGTAGACAAACCTTAGAGTGACCATCTCATATCTTGGCTTTGAGAAGGCAGAACAGCATCCTGTTGTCCACCTGTCCCTTGCAGAATGAGTACTGAATCCCCAACAAGTAAGAACAAGTAAAAGAGTCAGACTGTTGCTAGCTATTTGACGGAGGCAATCTCTGTTGATTAAAGAGAGGGAAGCTATATCATAGGGAAAGAAGATTAATGAGAAAAATGATTTACGCCAGCACTGACTACAAATGATCAGGAACAATGGAAAGGGCTTGTTCCAGTCCTTTTGCCTCCTGTGCCTGAATGGCTGCCAGGTCTGACAGCTGAGGTTCCCATAACTCCCTGGTGGTCTGCCTTCAGAGGTTGTAGCTGCTTGTTGCTATGTGAACCAAAAGAAATGCCATGAGCATCCCATTTTGTGCTCTCTTGTGGCCTCGCTGCGTCTTTGGGTATCCCATTCAGTGCCCCTGCTTTAATACAGGTAATGTCCAGATCACAACAACACGATGTTGGCACCTGATAAGTTCTGCTTGGAATAAAAACCTGGAAAGCCTCTGCTTGGAATAACAGCATGGCAAAACTATTAGCAGCCAACACACTTAGAGAGCAGCTTTAGCTGAAAAAAGAAACCTGTATTTTGACCAGCCTTTTCAAAACAATATGTGAGCAGCTCCTTCTAATGCTCTTCAAAAGCTCATTTTGAATGAAAACTGGCACACATAATCCTCTAAGGGACTTCAAGCAGCTACTCCTTAAAGTCATAAAAACACAGAGATGTCTCAAAGCAAACCAGGCTGATATTTGCCCATGGTAATGAGCTAACTGCTAGCATGAAAATTAAAATTTAATTTATTTTAAACCTCTTCTGGTTCATCTTGATTATCCAAATAAGCATGAAAAAAGAAAAAGAAAAGAAAAAAGACAAACTTTGGAAATATACATTGTATTTACATATTGACACTAGCTGTTTCTTCTGCAGTCCACAGAGAGATCTCATTTCTGTGCAATGCTAGCCCATTTAAAAGTAAAATTAAATACAGCTAGAATGTGAGAATAAAGTAAAATAAAATTCATTATAAACCATTCTCTCTGAGGCCAGTACTGAGGGACTCCAACAAAGCTCCAATTTATACACTATACAGACAGTTTAAAGACTAAGGGATCATCTACATCTTGCATCTGTCCACTTCCAGTCCACTTCCTGTCCACTTCCTGGAAGGGGTGTCACTTCCAGTACGCACTAGTGAGCTACATTCTAACTGACCTGTGTGTACCCTGCTGGCACTCAAAGTTCCCTAGTGTGCATTAATGTAGTCCAGTTTCACAAATTAACATGCACTAGGGAACTTGTATTGTGTGCCAGCAGGACCTGCACAGGCCATTTAGTGTGCCATACACTAGTGCAGACTAACACACCATGTACACAAGCCCTTAAACTGCTTTGGCTTGCTCCTCTAGAATAATTTGTTAATAAATAGCGACAAGATGGGAAATTGCTATAAGCACATGCATCTTTATAGAGAAGAGAAGAGAAGAGAAGAGAAGAGAAGAGAAGAGAAGAGAAGAGGGCATGGCTATGGAACAAAATGAAAGATTTCCAGTAACTCAGTTCATCACAATAAATGGAGCAGTTTTTAATCCTAAAGAATGAATTAGAAGTTGCATGTTGGAGGTTAACCTCAATTCAGAAAATACACTGGAAAAAATACAAATATAGAATATATATTGGGGAAAAAAACCCTGAACCAATTGTTTCAAAAAGGTTAGTTCAGACAGTGTAGACTCTCTGTAAAGTATGATATTCAAATTAAAAATGTCTGGGCCATAACCCCTTCACCCCCCTCTCACGCTGCCTAGCAGAACTGTCTGAGCTGTGGGCTCCAGGTTTGTATAATTTTGGTGCTGCCCAGAACGGGTCCAAGCAGAGCCGTCCCGTCCATAGGATGGATCAGGGCAACTGCCCTGGGCCCCGTGCTTTGGGGTCCCCCGCGCTTCAGGGGGAAATGGGATCCAGGGCAGCCTGGGAGATGAGCAGGGCGCCTGGCGTTGGCAGCAGTGAGCAACCCAGCCCCAGCCCACCCCTGCTCTGCCTCCTCCCTGCTCCCATTCCACCCCTTCCCCCAAACCCCCACCCCCGCACCACCTCTTTCCGGCTTCTGCCCCCTTCCCGGAGCGACGCAGGGAGCCGGCAAGGCAGAGTGGGCCAGCGCCAGACCCCCTGGTAGCCCTCCAGGCTGCCTTGGACCCCGCATTCCCCTGAAGCGCAGGGCACCCCAAAGCACGGGGCAGTTGCCCCGGTCTGTCCTATGGACGGGACGGCTCTTCCTGGCCCCTGAAGAGTGGGGCCCCCCAAAGCGTGGTAAGCCCAAACACTGGTGGAGCTGAGCACACGTTCCTAAATATTGGTGGAGCATAGACCCCACAGGCCCATATAACTCACCGCCTATAGTCTGAGCTACGATCATACTATACCTTCTCCAAGACTAGCTAAGCTATCACTCCTGCATGCATCCCATAAGAGCTTCCAGGAGGAATTCTGGCTGACTAATCTAAAATTTTCTCCTGAGGACTCCAGTGGGAGTGTGGCCCCTTCTTCTTATACTTCTGCCTTCTGCTTGCCTCCACTGTGCAGAGCAGAGTCTTGCCCAAATAATTCTCAAGGACACCCCCCTGTGATGGGGTGTATAAACCCCACACTGAGCAACAAGGGGTTAAGGAACTACTCTGGGCTCAACCAGCCCCATCCCACCCCAACTGTAGCAAAAGCACCAACTGGAGGAGGAGCTAAAAGGCAGGAGAACAGCTCATTTGGCGGCAGATCTGCTAATGGCAGCTCCAGGGAGACAAGCTGAGGGAAGGTAGAATCTCTCCCAAAATAACTGCCCAAAGGCACCTCCCTGAGGGAAGGGAGGGACTGCTGAAGAGACAATCTGAGAGGGAAGCATTGCCCTCTCATATGAATCCTGGACTGGATTGCTCCCCTTTATTTTTTTGTTTGGACTACTCCACCAGGGGAAAATCTTGGACTGAGCTGGCCCAGGAGTCTGGGCCATACCCCAGGAAGAGGCAGATGACCTTGTGGCTAAGGAAATCCTATAGCTCAGTGGTTCTCAACCAGGGGTCCAGTGCCCACTGGGGGGCTATGATCAGGTTTCCGGGGGTCCGCCAAGCAGGGCCTGTGTTAGACTCACTGGAGCTCAGGGCAGAAAGCCGAAGCCTCACCTTCTGGGGCTGAAGCCCAGGGCCCTGAGCCCCGGCACTCGGAGCTGAAGATAAAGCCTGAGCAACTTAGCTTTGCGGGGGGCCCCTGTGGCATGCAGCCCCAGGCAGCTGCCCTGCTTGCTATCCTCTAATGCCGGCCCTGGCTTTTATTTAGTTGTTGTGGCACAGCTGGGTCATGGAGTTTTTATAGCATGTGGGGGTGTGGGAGCCTTATAAAGAAAAAGGTTGTGAACCTTTGCAGCAGCTGACATGGAGGCTTTGGAATGTGACTGGAATGCTGTAATACACACTACACAATCTGGGGCACAATGGATCCCCATCATGAGAAAACTTGTTCTCTTAAATTCTGTTACGGCACCAATGCAACCTTCATTCTAACTTATAATGACAAGATGAAGAAAAAAATGAAATAAAGAGTCCGTTTAATCTAATCTGGGACCACAAACATGGTGTCGCCTCAGTGTGAAGTAAAGGTTGTTTGGGTACATTAATTTTATTTCCATGCCTTACTATGTTTGGATTTTGTTTAAGTTTAACCTTAACTCTGAATTTCCTAATGTTTAGGGATAATTATAATATTCCTGTATTTTTTACCCTTACATTACTGATATCTTAACTCCAGTTTAATGTAGCAATTTTCTTCTGGGAATCAAATATACTGACATATACGTGCAAAGAAATATCACACTATAAGTACCTAAAATGTACACATAGTACTCTCTCTCTTGCAGCTGCACCTACATTCATTCACATTTCCAAAGCAAATCTGCTGGCTTCTGATTCAGCATGACATGAATTGCACCTGTGTTTCACCGTCATGTGGCATGGATTCAGTGAACTAGACAAGGCATCCTCTCATCTCAGCAATTTCCAGGAGTTATCTTCAGTCATACATTTCTTTGAGGGAAGAGAGGGTTTTTCATAAATTTTTCTGGCCCCGGGAACCTGGTAACAGCATCCCCATCAACTGAAAGCGCTCTCTCCATATAAATCATTCCTGAGAAACTGGATGAAATTTTGTGCCATCAAGTCGATATAACTTCTAACTTAGGTTGAAAAAAAACAACCTTGGTGTAAAGCTTTAGAAACCATCTGCTCTGATAGTCATTAACGGTACATCTGGTCAAAACAATTTCCACATGTTCATTGTTGGAAAGGAAGTTTGCAAAATTATAACCTATGACTCGATGGAATATTAGTAAAGTGTTTCAGTTATTCATTGCCATTTAAAGAAGTCCATGTGGGTTTGTCAGCACAGCTTTTGAAATGTAACAAATTAATATCCTTACTCTATCTTAATTTGTGGACAGATGGTGTGATGAGGGATGAGTGATGCACAGCGCTGTCCCTGAACTTGTCAAGACTTATTTACAGCACAGGAGCCGACCTCTGATGGCTGATTATCTGCTTCATTTAGTAGGAGGGAAATTAACCTCTGGTTTCCATGCTGATGACTCAGCAGGTAGTGTACTACTAATGCAAAAAATAGTACCAGAAAGGCATTGGTCTTCAACCCTAACAAGGCCCATTAAAGAACCAAATTGCTTTATTAGACCCAGGAGATAGAAGCCATCACTTTAGTCCACTGTCTGGAAATAATCAAGCTTGAAAAAAGTGAAGGAAATGAGTTTTCTTTCCATGCATAACCAAAAAAATGTATTATTTCAGGTGATTTTTTAAACATAATTCTGCAAATTAAATTGGTTGGGGGTAGATCTGTGTACTTGAATTGAAAAAAAAAAATCAGGACAGACACAAAGCTATACACAGTAGCAGGTCCTGCAGTTTCTGCTTCCTATACTGTGCATTATGCCCCGCTCTGAAATACAGTCTATCTCCAGCAGCAGTAATCATAGTTAAACAGCTTGATGTTAAACGCACCTGATGTATAATTCTTTATGCCGGGGAATAATACAAGAGCAGTAATCATCTGCATGCAAGTGCAGATTAAACCCTTTCAACAACTTAACCTCTTTTGAAAGCTTGTTCTAATGATAACATTAATGAGCTCACCATGAAAAACTGGGTATGGGGGAGACTACAGATGTGCAGTACTAACCCCATTTAATTGAACTATCCAAGAAATATGTAAATACTAGGGCAGGGGTGGGCAAACTTTTTGGCCCAAGGGCCACATCGGGGTTGCAAAACTATACGGAGGGCTGAGTAGGGAAGGCTGTGCCACCCCAAACAGCCTGGCCACCACCCCCATCTGCCCCCTTCCAGTTCCTGCCCCCCAACTGCCCCCCTCAGAATCCCTGACTTGTCCAACCGCCCCCCCGCTCTTTGTCCCCTAACTGCCGCTCCGAGACCCCACCCCCTATCCAGCCCCCTGCTCCCTGTCCCCTGACTTTCCCGACCCTTATCCACACCCCCGACCCCTGACAGATCCCCTGGGACTCCCACACCTATCCAACGCCCCCCGTTCCCTGACTGCCCCCCAGGACCCCCCACTCCCCTCCCCCTTACCATGCCAGAGCCAGCCACGCCGCCGTGCTGCCCAGCAAAAGCGGCAGGCCAGAGCGCTGGCAGTGCGCTGAGGCTGCGGGGGAAGGACAGCAGGGGAGGGGCTGGGGGCTAGCCTCCCCAGCCGCGAGCTCAGGGCCATAGTTTGCCCACCTCTGTACTAGGGGCTACCTATCAACAGGGGGATCAGATGGATCCTTAGCATCCACTTCTCATCATTCTTCTTCAAGAAAAGTCACCTGTGTTAGTTTCTGATGCCTAATATTAATTGTGTTACATCAGATTCTCACACAATTACTTGATCTGATGTATTTTACTTTACTAAACGTTGTCGTGAATTGCCCATCAATGGCGATTTTTAAATCAAGGTTGGATGTTTTTATGTTTTCCAGAAAGATATGCTCTAGGAGTTATTTTGGGGAAGTTCTGTTTGTTATTTTGGGGAAGTGTTATACAGGGGGTCAGACTAAATTAGCACAATGCTCCCTTCTGGTCTTGAAATCTATGGTGATGAATTACACATAATCTGTTATTACAAAGCAGCTTGATGCATCTGATGTATTAAAAAGAAAACCACTTTTTTTCCTCTGCTGAGAACATACAAATCCCTGCAAGAAAAAAAGATATCGATTACCCTTGGGTAGTTTTTGAGAGCAGGTATCATGCTTAATACCTGTTCATCTTTAAAAGAGCAAGCACTGGAAAAGAAGAGAGCTATAAACACCAGATGGGAGTTTAAACATAAATTCTAAAGATTTTCTTGAAAGATTAAAAAAATTGTGTACAGTGAGGAATTTGTATTATGGAAATAGCTTATGTTTGTTCAAAGGCTTTAAGCCATCAGACTGGTAGCTTTTTAACCCCTATTTATTTTTGGAATCAGAAGTGTTTTCATTATTGCAGATTGTGTTTCAAAGGAAATGATCAAACTCTCTTGTGTGTTTCTGTGTGTCTGAATGTGAGATTATTTGTTTAGTTCCTCGACACATTCCAGTTTTCTTCAATTCTCCCACACAAATGTCCCAGGGCAACACTCAAGGCAGCCAAACCACAATGGTGCTCTATGCTCCTATAAAGCAAAGGTTATGGCAAAGGCGGCCATTTGATGTGTAACACATGCAGCTCCAGAAGAAGAAAAAAAACATAATGCAGATTATTTTCCCTTATTTTTTTCTTAAGAGTTTCTCGAAAGATTCAAAAATATCTGAAGTCTTTCACTAATTGCTTTGACTGAAGCTCCAAGCCCAACAGGCAGTGTTTGGAATCACAGTCTCAGAAGTACGGCAGTTTCAGGACCATTTACTCCCCCGTGAGTTCAACCACAAACAAGCTTTAGGCATCAGCAGAGATACATGAAAATGCACCTTGTTTTCAGGAAATTTGTACAAGGAAAAAGAAACACTGTAGCCATGTCAAGATTCCTCCCCCACTCTGAACTCTAGGGTACAGATGTGGGGACCTGCATGAAAAACCTCCTAAGCTTATCTTTACCAGCTTAGGTCAAAACTTCCCCAAGGTACAAAATATTCCACCCTTTGTCCTTGGATTGGCCGCTACCACCACCAAACTAATACTGGTTACTGGGGAAGAGTTGTTTGGACACGTCTTTCCCCCCAAAATACTTCCCAAAACCTTGCACCCCACTTCCTGGACAAGGTTTGGTAAAAAGCCTCACCAATTTGCCTAGGTGACTACAGACCCAGACCCTTGGATCTTAAGAACGATGAACAATCCTCCCAACACTTGCACCCCCCCTTTCCTGGGCAATGTTGGATAAAAAGCCTCACCAATTTGCATAGGTGACCACAGACCCAAACCCTTGGATCTGAGAACAATGAAAAAGCATTCAGTTTTCTTACAAGAAGACTTTTAATAAAAATAGAAGTAAATAGAGATAAAGAAATCCCCCCTGTAAAATCAGGATGGTAGATACCTTACAAGGTAATTAGATTCAAAACATAGAGAACCCCTCTAGGCAAAACCTTAAGTTACAAAAAAGATACACAGACAGAAATAGTTATTCTATTCAGCACAATTCTTTTCTCAGCCATTTAAAGAAATCATAATCTAACACGTACCTAGCTAGATTACTTACTAAAAGTTCTAAGACTCCATTCCTGGTCTATCCCCAGCAAAGACAGAATATAGACACACACACAGACCCTTTGTTTCTCTCCCTCCTCCCAGCTTTTGAAAGTATCTTGTCTCCTCTTTGGTCATTTTGGTCAGGTGCCAGCGAGGTTACCTTTAGCTTCTTAACTCTTTACAGGTGAGAGGAGATTTCCTCTGGCCAGGAGGGATTTTAAAGGGGTTTACCCTTCCCTTTATATTTATGACAAGCCATTATCTTTGAAAACTCATGGCGATCGGGGGAGGTCCCAGACGACTGGAAAAAGGCTAATGTAGTGCCCATCTTTAAAAAAGGAAAGGAGGAGGATCCGGGGAACTACAGGCCAGCCTCACCTCAGTCCCTGGAGCAGATCTTCAAGGAATCAATTCTGAAGCACTTAGAGGAGAGGAAAGTGATCAGGAACAGTCAGCATGGATTCACCAAGGGCAAGTCATGCCTGACTAATCTAATTGCCTTCTATGACGAGATAACTGGCTCTGTGGATGAGGGGATAGCAGTGGTCGTGTTATTCCTTGACTTTAGAAAAGCTTTTGACATGGTCTCCCACAATATTCTTCCCAGCAAGTTAAAGAAGTATGGGCTGGATGAATGGATGATAAGGTGGACAGAAAGCTGGCTAGATTGTCGGGCTCAATGGGTAGTGATCAATGGCTCCATATCTAGTTGGCAGCCAGTATCAAGTGGAGTGCCCCAAGGGTCGGTCCTCGGGCCGGTTTTGTTCAATATCTTCATTAATGATCTGGAGGTTGGCGTGGATTGCACCCTCAGCAAGTTTGCAGATGACACTAAACTGGGAGGAGTTGTAGATATGCTGGAGGGTAGGGATAGGATATAGAGGGACCTAGACAAATAGGAGGACTGGGCCAAAAGAAATCTGATGAGGTTCAACAAGGACAAGTGCAGAGTCCTGCACTTAGGATGGAAGAATCCCGCACTTAGGATGGAAGAATCCCATGCACCACTACAGACTAGGGACTGAATAGCTAGGCAGCAGTTCTGCAGAAAAGGACCTAGGGGTTACAGAGGACGAGAAGCTGGATATGAGTCAACAGTGTGCCCTTGTTGCCTGGCATTTTGGGCTGTATAAGTAGGGGCATTGCCAGCAGATCGAGGGATGTGATCATTCCCCTCTATTTGATATTGGTGAGGCCTTATCTGGAGTACTGTGTCCAGTTTTGGGCCCCACGCTACAAGCAGGATGTGCAAAAATTGGAAAGTGTCCAGTGGAGGGCAATAAAAATGTTTAGGGGACTGGAACACGTGACTTATGAGGAGAGGCTGAGGGAACTGGGATTGTTTAGTCTGCTGAAGAGAAGAATGAGGGGGGATTTGATAGCTGCTTTCAACTTCCTGAAAGGGGTTCCAAAGAGGATGGATCTAGACTGTTCTCAGTGGTAACAGATGACAGAACAAGGAGTAAAGGTCTCAAGTTGCAGTGGGGAAGGTTTAGGTTGGATATTAGGAAAAACTTTTTCACTAGGAGGGTGGTGAAGCACTGGAATGTGTTACCTAGGGAGGTAGTGGAATCTCCTTCCTTTGAGGTTTTTAAGGTCAGGCTTGACAAACCTCTGGCTGGGATGATTTAGTTGGGGATTGCTCCTGCTTTGAGTGGGGGGTTGGACTAGATGACCTCCTGAGGTCCCTTCCAACCCTAATATTCTATGATTAGGCAATTCTTTGTTGTGTTAGTGAATTGACCTGTTTTGAACTAAAATAGCCCCAACAGGGAAACCCGTTTCCCTCCTGATGCAGTATTATTGTGGTTTTCCATATATTTAGTCATACAGCATGAGTAAAAGTTAATGATGCTGATATTACATTGGATGGAAAGACTGGTGCAGTACCTTGAATGGATCCGAGATCTCAAATCCAAGGACAGAGCAGTTCTGGGGTTTAGAGAGCTTTAAGCCTAGGGTAAGTGTGTTGCTGGAGCAACTTCTTCACTAGAAGGCTTCCTATTGTGGCAAAATACCTTTTTGCCTCAGTAGGCTCAGTACTTTTTAGCCTTGGAGACTCAGGTTTGGGGCAAGGCAAATCCTTATAGCTGGCACAGAGTCCTGCTACTCCTCTCCTCAGTCAGTCCCTTGTGCTTGTTTTCCTTCCCGTCTGGGGAGCGAGTGCAGCCTCCCTACTGGGAAGGTTTGGTGTCTTGCTGCAAACAGCCTACTGGCAGCTTCTCTGCTCCTCTCACTCCCTCACTCTCCTGCTCCTACCACCCAGGGGAGGGTTTAAAAAAGTCCCAAGAAGTTGGAGTCAGCTGAACCTAATTGGTTCCCTAGCAACCCCTTTTCCAGCTGAACCTTATTGCCCCCTGGTTCTCTCTCCTCAGTGGAGAGGGAAGGGCCTTTTAATCCCCTGGGACTAATTACTACCCCCTTTTGTAGCTGTTTGTCCTGGATTTACCACACTATGGATTTCAATAAGCTTTGGGTCAGACCCTATTTGATGGAGGTGGGGGTGGAGGGAGGAAGGTGATGCACTGCGCAATGGGGAATCCTCTCATTAAGGTCACACAGCCCCAGAATCCTTAGAACAGCCTCACTACTCTGCAGGTACGGCTCATGCTACCCTATTTAGTGTTATTTCTTTAAGTTAGATTTATTTAAAAGTCCCCATTTAGAGCTCAAGGAGAGTGAACTAATAAACCACACAACATGGAATTAATAGCCACAATATAGGTTTTTAGAATAATTTCTATCAAATTGTACTGATGTTATCCCTGTTAAATTCTTAGGGACTCTCTGATTCAAGCAATCATATGGTTCAGTACACTGAAACCTTATCATGGCCAGAAACATTTGGCTCTGTTTCTGAGTTGACACTAGTTCACTCCTCTTCCCTCATAAACCTCATAAACCACAACCTTTGAACATTTTCCCCCATGTTCCTTCCCCTGAAGCTAACCACCCCTCACCCAGCAATCTCCTCTCTATACACTCCCTGTCAACCAGCCACCTGCTCCAACCACATTCTCTTATAACATGTCCTCAATCCATCTTCTTTCCCCAGGTCTTTTTCCCTCCCCATATCAACACTCTTTCTTCCTCTTTTTCCCCTCCTTCCCACATTTCTCTTCTGAGCCAGTGTTCTAGTGACTTACCCTTCATACATATATTTAAGTAACCCAGTAGCCCAGCCATCTCTGTAGGACCCATTTCTGGTGCTATCCCACCTGCTGTTGGCCTACAGGTTTGATCACACGTGACCACAACTGCAATACATAAAGCAGCATGCAAAAACTTAAAGCACTCATGATTGTGTAAGATTGAAATGCAGTGGCTGAGCAGCAACCTACTCCAGGCTATACATAGTTAATGTTAGGTGCTGCATCCCAGTAGTCAGGCCTAGTGGTCAGAGTGGAGGTAGACGCTAGACATAGGGTCAAGAGTGGACTGAGGGTAGTGCTGGAACTGAGATCCAGGGACAGGCCAGGGTCACAGCCAAGATCAGAGCTTGTGAAGAAGCCAAATCAGTACCATAGCCAAATCCAGATATAGGCCAAAGGTCAACGGTGGGTGGTTTGAGTCTGAAGGGGCCCGGAAGGAAGGCTGGAGCGGGTCAGTAACAGAGCTGGAGCAAGGTCAGAGCAGGGCAAGGACAAGACTGGAATAGGGCTCAGGCAAAGAACGGGCAGAAACAGGAACTGGATCAGGAACAGGCTGGGAGTTGAGAGAGTTTGATTCACTGTGGGTCAGCAAGAGGGGCCCTGGCTCAGTCCAGCTGGGATACAGATTGATCTGTAACTCTGGTTAGGTTGGGGAAAATCTGAGCCTGAGGGCCACCTGACCCAGGCTGCACTCAGGGATAATCTGCTGCTGCATAGGCTGGGTCACGGCAGGCTCTGTGGGAAGGGTAAATTAATACTGCTGGGTTGTTGCTGAATGCCTGAGTGGTGACTCACCATAGCTCTGTTGGAGGGGCACCTACTGAATTGCTTGGGATGGTCAGGCACAACCCAACACATATCTTAAGTTCCTCCCCCCAGCCAAATGGGAGGAGCCTCTGTTGGTGGGGAACTGAGCGAGCTGTCCTGATTTGGCTGTGGGTTTGCCTCACAATTTCAAGTTAAGAACACAAGAATGGCCATACTGGGTCACATCAATGGTCCACCTAGCCCAGTACCTTGTCTTCTGACAGTGGCCTGCACCAAAGTTTCAGGGGAGTCTACAGAACAGAACAGTTGGAGTGATCTACCCAGTCTTTACCTCCCAGGTTCTGGCAACAAGAGGTTTAGGGTCACCCTACGTATGGGGTAGCATCCCCAACCATCTTGGTTAATAGTCACTGATGGACCTATTTTCCATGTACTTAACTAGTTTATTTTTTTTAACCCAGTTATACTTTTGGCCATCACAACATCCTCTGGCAATGAGTTCCATAGTTTAATTGTGCATTGTGTGAAAAATTATTTCTGCTTGTTTGCATTAAACCAGTTGCTTATTAATTTAATCAGGTGACCCCTGGTTTTTGTTGTCTGAGAAAGGGTAAATAACTCTTCTCTATGCACTTTTTCCACACCATTCATGATTTTATAGACCTCTATCCCCCCCTTAGTTGTCCCTTTTCTAAACTAACTAGCCCTAATTTTTTTAATCACTCCTTATATGAAAGCTGTACACTTGATCATCTTTGTTGCCCTTCTCTGAATTTTTTCCATTCCCACTATACCCTCTTTGAGATGAGGCAACCAGAACTGGACACAGTTTTCAAGGTGTGGGTGCCTCATGGATTTGTATTGTGGCATTATGATGTTTACAGTCTTATTTTCTATCCCTCTCTTAATAGCTCCTGACAATCTGTTAGTCTTTTGCACCGCTGCTGAACACTGAGCTGAAGTTTCCAGAGAACTAATTTTCATTATGAAAGTTTCACATATCTCCATTAGTCTCAGCTGGAGAGCAGTCTTGGTTCCAACTTCTAGCCACCACTCCTTCCAATAAATAGCAGGAAAGAAATTAAGTCTCAATAATGATTATACATCTCAGCCTCTTGTGGGAGCTCCAAGAGGAAAATCTGTCATTCCATTTTAACATTTACTTTAGTAATATTGACAATGTGTCCCTATGCCATTTGCAGAAGCACTGGATAAATAGATATCCTCATAAAACATGTGAAAAAGATCCTAATTCACAGCATCATCTTTAAGGGCCAAGTGGCCACTAGTCACATTAGTTAGTAAGAGTTCTGCTATCGATTCAAATAGAACTTGGCTTCAGCCCCAACGCAGAAGAGAAAATTTGTTCATGAAGTATAGTTTCCTAGTGGTAAGAAGCATTTCTGTAGCACTGAATATTTAACTAGATACAGTGGGCAAAAATTATCCCTAGTGTTAACTCCATTAATTCCAAGAAGTTACGCTGAGGATGGATTTGGTTCAGTATGTCCTTATGAAGTCACACATTGACTTTCTTTATTTTCATTGAAATCCTTGTAAAAAACTTTTATAAAGTTCCCTTCTTAAGTTACCCCAAAATAATTATTTCTGCCTATTTTTAAGGATATTATCTGAAAGGACGGGTATAGTAGATTTTTATTTCCTTGATTGTCATTCAGTGAAAGGCTCCTTTTTAAATAAATTCCGTCTTCAGATTCTTTGCCACAGGGCAAATCTGATTGTCTCTAAGAAGTTCAGCCTCTTGAAAATTTAGTGATTTCTTTAAGGAAAAAAGGTTACTAGCAACAACCTCTTCCTAGTTAGTATCTCCTCTATGTTTTGTTCTTTCAAGACATCTAGGGTAATTATAGAAAGAGAGATTTCCTTCCTCTGGGACCATCTGAGTGGACTGTTACATTCAGTTGTCTTGAATAATCATGAATGAAAAAGTGGGCATAACACTAACAATTGCACATTGAAAGGATGTTCCTTCATAGATAAGAATAATAAAGACTCTCTTTAATTTTTAGTCACATATATAAATACAATGTACTTTTGTATACCCAGGACCCTGTATAGTACATGATTCTGCAACTGTGCAATTGGCCACAGAATTCTGCACCCACATGTAAGCATTCATTTAAAAGAAAAAAAAAGTTCTAGCTTTTATAATTAGCAGCAAAACCTTCAAAGCATGAACTAAATATAAACTGATGCATTGAGTTCTGGCTGAATCAGCAGACAGAGTGAAGCAAGAGCTCTGAGAGGTGTACATTGTCCCATTTATCTCAGTGAATTTTTAACACTGAAGCCTAATGATAACAACTTAACTATCTCACTGCTGATTATTTTAACCAAAATATCCAGCTCATGTGCTTATCCCACAACCCTGAAGTGCCTCTGAGAGCTCCCTGAATAACTGTAATTCCAAAACTTCCATTTTCTCCCATGACAACTTTTACAGTGCAATTATTCGTCATCAAAACAAAACTCATGGCACACTGAAAACATGGGAACAGTATTACAAAGTTTAATTTAGTACTGAATACACATTTACTATCCAAATAAACAGAATAAGAAAATATTTCATTTTATTTCAAGGTAATTTATTCAAACCCTTGGTTTTTATGTTGCGCCAAAGCTTCTCCAGGATTCAAGGGCTTTACCATGGTTTGGTAGGACACAAGTGACTGAGTGAACCTAGTTTCCAGCAATCTAGAAGCAGTAAGAATGTAAGAAAAGTCAAACCTTTAAAAGAAAACATATTTGTGAAATGGACAAACATACTAACATCCCAGAAATTCAGGAAGAACCATCCACAGATTCTGAAGGAGGGGTCAACTAGATTGTTAGACAAAATCAGAGCCATGGAATTAATGGAGATTTTTTCATAATATGTAAATTTCTCTTTAGTACACTCCCACTCCAACATCAACTTCCTGGACACCATGATCAGATTCAGCAATGAACCCTGCAAACAACTATATACAATAACCTATGGATTGCCACACTTACCTTCACAAATCCATTAACCACACCAAGAAATCTGTTACCTACAGCCAGACACTCAGATACTACAGAATATGCACCAAGAAGGAAGTCCACGATACACACCTTAATACACTTAAAAATGCCTTCACTAAGTGAGGACGCTCCACCAGAGAAGTAGATCACATCAGAGAACTGGCCACCCAAATACCCTGAGAGAACCTCCTTCAATACAGACTGCACATACCTAATTGTCACCTGCCACTACGAAGTGGAGCCTATATGGGGTAAACTATTAAACTATTACAATCCATACTCGATAGAGACCACATCCCAAAAGAAATCTTTCCCCAAGCCCCTCTTTTGGCCTTCAAACAACTCCAAGCTTCGCTAAGCTCATCATCAGAAGCAAGCTCCTCACAGTCCAGGACACACCAACTCAAAGCAACAGCAGCCCCAGAGTTGCAAAACTCGAAGACATATTGATATGACAGTCAATACCCCTCACCACACACCTTTCACGATTCATAGGTCCAACACATGCCTGTCACAACATGTGGGATTCCTCATCCAATACACCAAATGCCCCAACAACAACAGAGTGAACGAGACAATCGCTGTGCTCTGGAAATAACTGACACAGAAAAATGATTAAAGAGAAAAACACCATATCACCTGAGAGTGAACACCTTTCACAAAAAGAAAAGGAGTACTTGTGGCACCTTAGAGACTAACAAATTTATCTGAGCATAAGTTTTCATGAGCTACAGCTCACTTCATCGGATGCATTCAGTGGAAAATACAGTGGGGAGAAAGTGAGCTGTAGCTCACAAAAGCTTATGCTCAAATAAATTTTTTAGTCTCTAAGGAGCCACAAGTCCTCCTTTTCTTTTTGCAGATACAGACTAACACAGCTACTACTCTGAAACCTTTCACAAAGCAATCAATCCATACTTGATGTCTCAGTCCTCATCCTCAAAGGAAACCTGCACAACACCTTCAAAAGACAAGCCTGGGTGTTTAAACTCATAACTTTGCTAGACATTGCAAGTCATGGAGTAAGGGCCTGTCTACACTTGAAATGCTACAGTGGCACAGCTATGGCACCGCAGCTGTGCCGCTGTAGCTCTTCAGTGTATACACTACATACACCAAGAGGACGTTCTCCTATCAATGTAGGTAATACATCTCCCCAAGAGGTGATAGTGAGGTCAATGGAAAAATTCTTCTGTGGACCTAGGGCCATCTACACCCCTGAACAATATAGCTGGGCCAAACTAACTTTTAAGTGTAGACCAGGCCTTAATAAAGACACTTGATTTATGGCGTATTACAACACTCTGTAACCCACTGTTAGCGGGTTGAAGTCCTAGTGGCAGCAGTCTCAACTGTAACACAAAGTGGCAAAATTCAGTAGCCATGTCACCCCAGGGCAGGAGTCAGTGGCCAGTGGTAGGGGAACCCAGGCTCACCCTGCTCCACTGGGTTCCAGTCCAGAGACCGGTGTAGGGTGACCAGATGTCCTGATTTTATAGGGACAGTCCCGATTCTGGGGGCTTTTTTTTTTTTTTTTTATATAGGCACCTATTTTTACACTTGCTATCTGGTCACCCTAGCCCTGTGAACAGTAGCTCAGATACGTGGCCACAGGGTGGGTGCCCTTACGCCTGTTTCCTGGGCCATTTCCTACCCTGGTTTTGGTTCCTCCATCATTGCTACTGGTCAGCTTCTGGATTCCCCCGGGAGTTCTCTCTGAGTGCACTCTATCAGCCATAGCCCATCATTCCCAGCCTTCCTGGAGTGAGGGGCCTGAGGCAGCTTGGCAGTAGAACCTGGTCTTGGCCTCATATGACCCCAGCAGCTTTTTCTGAAGAAGCTTGCAGTGCACAACTGCTCCCCTGCTCTGTCTGCCCAGACTGAACTCAGCTGCTCCTTTTTGAGCCCTGCCTCCAATGTGAACATGTCCAGCAGGTGTGGCTGGGTGGGGCCTTCTTGGCCTAGAACTGTTCTTTAACCCTCAGTTCACCAGAGTGGGACTCGTGCACCCCATCACTTTCAATAACCCCCCTTTTTTGTCGTATGACTGCAGAGGTGTTCACTGGCCACTTCACCTTGGATAGTCTCTTACAAGATGTGTTAACTACTTGCGCTAAACAATCTGGTCCACCTTGTATTTAGCTCTGACTCGCTCAGGCCTGGTCTAAACTAGGAATTTACTTTGGTTTAGCTATATCTTTCAGGGGGGTGAAAAATCTATAACAATGAGACACATAGCTATGCCAACCTGACCTCCTGTGTAGACCAGTGCTAAGTCAACAGAAGAATTATTTTGTCAACCTAGCTACCAACTCTTGGGAAGATGGATTAACTACAGTGGCAGGAGAAGCCCTCCCATTGTCAGTGGGTAGCATCTACACTGAAGTGCTGCAGCATCACAGCTGTAGTGGTGCAGCTGTGTCGCTGTAGAGTTTTAAGCATAGACATACCATGAGTACCTTTC
Source organism: Natator depressus (assembly GCF_965152275.1). Classification (NCBI taxonomy): domain Eukaryota; kingdom Metazoa; phylum Chordata; order Testudines; family Cheloniidae; genus Natator; species Natator depressus. The sequence goes on along the minus strand of NC_134234.1, from coordinate 288,550,081 downwards.
CCAGACCTGAAGAAGAGGTCTGTGTAAGGGTACGTCTACACTTCAAATGCTACAGCAGCACAGCTGCACTGCTGTAGTGCTTCAGTATAGACACGATCTACACCAAGAGTATCGGTTCTTCCATTGTCATGGATAATCCACCTCCCTGAGGTCTGGTCTACATGGCAGAGTTAGGTCAATGCAAGGCAGCTTACATCAACCTAAGTATTAAGTGTCTTCACTAAAATTTTGCTCCCAACAACATGACAACTCACCTGCTATGCCAACTTCATAACTTCACCTCCATGGACGGCACAGAGTTTGTTAGACATAGGTTGACACAGTGTCAGTGTAGACACTGTGTTATTTACATGGACTGTTGTTGCTTCCAGAAGGTGTCCCACAATGCCCCTCCTTGACTGGTCACCATTTTGAGCTTGGCTGTCCAGTGGCCAGATATACAGGAAGCCATCCCTCCCCTTTAAAGCCCCATGAATTTTGGAAATTCCATTTCCTGGTTGCCCAGTTTGAAGAGCTCATCTAGCAACTCTCAAGCACGCCTAGCAAGTGCCCAGCTGACCATGCAGGCTACCTGCTGCAGATACGTTCATATCTGGAGTACACAAGAGGGTGCTGGATTTCCTGGGTCTGTGGGGAGAAGTGGCTGTGCAGGTATAGCTCTGATCCAGATGTAGAAATGTTAACATCTACAAGCAAATTATCTGGGGCATGGAGGAGAAGGCTACAAGCGGCACTGTGATGGAGCATCTGCCCCACACTGCCAGAAAAGGGGTTAAAAGCAGCCCTAGGGAGGCTGCGCAGGAGGCAGCCAATCACAGAAGGGCTTATTGGAGCAGCCAATCAGAGCTGGGCTGGCCCAAATAAGAAGGGCTGCAGAACAGAGCAGGGTGAGTCACTCCCTGGAGCTTGAGGAGTGAGGAGGACTGGCTGCCTTGCAGGCAGAGGGCAGCAAGCACCCTGGGCAGAGCAGTGCTGCAGGCAGAGACCCAGGGAGCTAAAGATAGTCCTGGCAGGCTGCAGGGATCTGTAGACTGAGGCCCTGACAAAAGGGCAAAGAGGGTGCTGGAGCCACTGAAGGAAGTGACTAGACAGCGGACTGCATTTTGCCACTGAAGGAAGGTGCTAGACCAGGGACTGCAGTTCCCCCTGTAATGGGGGGAACATAGAGTGTGGTACAGCTGGAGGGAAGTATCACTGAAGAGGATGCCACGGTCCTGGGAGTGATGTGGGTCCAGGAACAGATGTGACAGCGGATGAGACACCACCAGAAAAGGGTGCAGTGCTAATTCCATGGACAGCCAGCAGGAGGCACTGCAGTGGTGAGTCATGCCCCCATCACAGAGACCCACAGCAGTGCAACTTTTCAAATGACCAAAGGCAAATTCAACTCTCATTCTCCATCTGCTGAGCCAGTAGCTGAAGTGATCCTTGGTGCTGTTGAGGTGACTGGTGTGTAGTTTCTTGAGGCATGGGATTAAGGGGTAGGCTAAGGTCTCCCAGGATCATTCCTGGTATTTCAGCATCCCCAGTGGTAATCCACCAGTCTGGAAAGAAAGTCCCTGCTTGCAGTCCTATGTTCTTAAAGATGCATGGGCCATGCACCTTCCCTGACCAGCCCACACTGATGTTGGTAAAGTGTCCCCGGTGATTTGCCAGCGCTTGCATTACCGTAGCACAGTAGAGCTTTCTGTTGATGTACTCTGTGACAAGGCAGTCTGGTGCCAAAATAGGGATCTGTTGCCCCACTGCAGTTTGGGAACCCCATTACTGCAAAACCATCCTCTGCACATTGCTCTGAGTCACACTCCTTCAGAGCAGAAGGCGGCTAATGGGCTTTCATATTTGCATCACAACAGTGCTCATGATGGTTTTCCCAACTCCAAATTGACTACTGATTGATTGGCAGCAATCAGGCATTGCAAGTTTCCACCCAGTTATCGCCATTTGCTTCTCCACTGCAGATCTCATTTTGTTGTTGCTGCACTGGAGGGCTGGGGAGAGCTCTGCGCACAGGTTCAGGAACATGGCAAAACAGCCACTGCTTATCATCCCAAACCTGCATGACAATGCAATCCCACCAGTCAGTGCTTGTTTCTCGAGCCCAAAAGCAGCGCTCTAGCATCTTCAGCTGCTCTGTGAATGCCACCAACAGCCTTGAATTGTTTCTTTCCATGTCCCACAGCAATCTAGCCTCCAAGGAATCACCATGTTCCCTGTAGGTCCTCTGGCAGCTTTGCAAATCCTACAGGATCAGGAACCACGTGCTTGCAACGTTCATCACAATAGTGCAGAGCTGTTCAGGATCCATGCTTCTGGCATAGGTGGTGGGAAGTGAGGAGGGACACACGGGTTTGTGGGGATTTTGAAGAGAGGCGTAAAACATTATGGGATGCAGATGAAATTATGGGATGGAGAACACTGCATTATGGGACATTGAAATTATGCTCCCAGTCACCCCTGTGCGACTTGTTTTGGCCTCATGTAGCATTGCAAAACCTTCCCAAAAGACCCTACGATAGATGGCGGCAATTTGTACAGTAAAATAGCTACCCACGGTGAACTCCTCTCTCCATTGATGCAAGTACTGCTAGTGAGGACGCACACCACTGACACAGGGAGTGTAGAGTGGACACACAAAGCAATGGCTTTATGCTGATGTAACTTATGCTGTATGTTGACATAATTTTGTAGCGTAGACATGCCCTGACCAATGTTCCCTCTAATTTTTGACAGGCTGTGTGTGCAAAAAATCTCTTCTGTGCAAATTTTTGACAGGCTGTATGTGCAAAAAATTTCTTCTGTGCAAATTGTGGTGCTTCTGTGCAAACTTTTGTGTGCGTGATGTTTTGCCGTGTGCGCAGGGATCTGTGTGCACGCGCACAGCTTAGAGGGATCAGTGGCCTTGGCAGGTGGTATCTAGGTTGGTGGAAGAATTCTTTTGTTGACCTAGCACCGTCTATATGGAGACTTAGGTCACCTTAACTAAACTGCTCAGAGGGTATGAATTTTTCACACCCTTGACTGACACAGTTAAACTGACCTAATTTTCTAGTGTAGACTGGACCTAAGCTCGAAGCTTGTCCCTTTCACCAACAGAAATTGGTCCAATAAAATATATTACCTGCCCCACCTTCTCTTGCTAACCTCTATTATGTTGGTCTTTGCATTCATACACAGGAACAAAACAACAAACAGGAGCATAATAGCAGCAGTGATAATCCCCAGAAAACTAGATACCAATATTTGAAAATAGATGTGTTCTAAACCCTCCAAATATGGCTACATAATTACTAGTAGAGCTGTGACTTTTCTTTTCATTAATTTATTCTATGAGTAGCATAATGCACATAATTCTATGGGGATAAATTAATAGAACTAGGTGGCTACATTACGGGCCTTAAAATACTGTGTCCTTATGTATAAAATTTGCCAGAAAAGATTCCTCTCTCATGTCTTCTGTATTAACATTTATACTTTTAACTACGATCTTAGTTTTGATCTAAGCCTTTTCTATTGCACATCCCCCATGGTATATACCCAACAAACAGAGATATATCCTTGTGTGTTGATTCAGTGCCTGAGTAACTCCTTCTGTCTACAGAAGGAAGGCAAACTCAATCAATTGATTCATTCTCTCTTCTTTGTTTCCATATCTTCCTATTTTCATGCTTGCTTTAAACGTATTCTGGAAGTACTGCAGATCAGCTCAGAAGGATGTCAGAGCTCCCCGCTTGCCCCTAAAATGTCAAAGACATCTTTGGCTCCCTACACACACACATATCGGTCTGATTTTCCACGTCCTCATTTACGCTAGTTCAAAGTGAGTGTAAAATTACCATTCTGACTTGATGCTGGTTTTACACCCTTTTTGTGCTGGTTTAGATGACTACAACACGGTGCAGAGCAATAGAAAATAAGGTCTATATGCATGCAAAAAGATTACTTTACCCTGTGCTTGGTAACATGCATACTATAAAGGAAGGAAATATTGCCCATCATACTGTCCTGCTAATCTCATCTTATTCAAGGTTTGTTTGTTTTTTCATTCTTAGCCTGAGCAATTAATTAAGCACGGGAGAGGTAATGAAGTAAAAACTCAAAGCCTCACTTCTCTCATTTTTTATGTCCAAAAGAAATCCTTCATTTAGGCAGAGATATCAGCCTTCGAATTGTGCTCAAGGGCCATGCTGATTTGGACTGGTGAGTGGAAGACTCTGTGACACAGCACCAGGGGGAAGAGAAGAGTGGCTGCTTTCAGCTCATTAACAATAAAATCAGTAACAGCAACAAACCTCTTCCCACGGCACAGTGTATTGGTTGCGCTGCTGACGCCTTCAATAAAACATAGTTGCTACTGATGTGTTTTCACTGGCACCAGAGAAAGTTCTCCCTTGGAGGACTTTCATCTCAAGCAGGGAGGAGTCAATCCTTTCACATGGAAGAGAACAAGCTCCTTTTAAGATTTCATCTTAAAGTTGCTGCACATGCAGAAGAAACAAGACAGTCTTTAGCAGCTTGTATGTGAGTGAAGCAAAATGCAACAGTAGATCTATGGTAATAAACAGTAATAATAATTAATCATAATAATGCTTGGTACCATCCTGCATTTAGCTGTGTCCCTCAGAGTAGCTTTCCCGGACCTGAAGAAGAGCTGTGTGGCTCAGAAGCTTGTCTCTCCAACCAACAGAAGTTAGGAATGAAAGATATTACCTCACCCGCCTTGTCTCTCTCTCTAATACCTTATCTGACCATTCAACAGATATATCTGGGAGTGCATTAAAGTGTCCTAAAGTGAACACATTTCTGGTATCTCTCTGGGAAGAAAGCTCTGTAGCCAGTCCATATCTGGTAAAAGAGCCTGACCTGCTAGTAACAGCCCTGAAACTTACCATGCACAAGTAGTACATGACGGAAAGTATGTTAGGTTTACCATGAGGGGAAAACATTCTGTTAGTTCCCACTAGGAATTCTGACCTAACACAGCTCAGAGCGAGCAAGCTGTGAATTGTGTTCCATTTTGTGCATCATCAACATAGTTGTTTAGTAAATTCCATTCGGCAGCGGAAGCTGGTGCAGAACATGACAGCCTGTTTCTCAAATGAAGTATCTCACTATGAGCACATGACAGCTGTGCTTCATCATTTACAGTGGCTATCTGGTGGCTTGTGGGTGGAGTTCATGGTGTTGATTTTGATCTGTAAACTCAAACTGCTATATGGCCTGGGACATACCGTACCTTCTTGAGAGATCCATAATACCACCTCTGTGGTCAACAGGAATAGCTGAGCTGGAGCTGTCTTAGGCTCTGATCCTGCTCCCTTTGGTGTCAATTGCAAAATTCCCATTAACTTCATCTTATTAACTGTGGGCTTTAAACAAAGCACATATATATCAAGAAAGGAAGAACAGTTCATTCCTGACACAAAGCATCAGGTATTTTCATCATCATCTGATTCATTAGCCACAGCATGCCAAATCTTGAATATACTGACACTTGTGCAACCCCACCCAACTCAATGCCCTCTTGGTCTTTGCTTTTTGTGATGCCTAATCCAGACCTTTTCTTCCTTCTGTTTGGTAAGGGGTGTATTCAGCAGCTCTCCCTGAAAGCAGAATTTCTCTACAAGGAGAACCACACTCGTGTATGTAAATGGACAAGTAGTGTTCAGAATTTCTGAAAATGAGCCATCTTCTAATAACAAATAAGGATCTGTAACAAAATTGCCTATTAGCCTTAACATCCATTTAGAACAAGAGTTAAACAAAAATGTCATTTTTTGTCATTTTGACACAACAAAATTGTGAGAAATGTTCTACCATCTCTGTTCAGAACATATGTCATCAGAAGGCAATGTGTGAATTGAGACATTAATCTTATACCAGATCACCTGAACATGACAAAGTTTTGCTGTTCATTACTCAAATGAACAACCTGCAGTATCTAAGGGGTTCAGCAAGGTAACAACATTTCATTGCAGGAATGGATTGTTCAGCCTGTGGCTGCATTGGCAAAGGAACAATGTAGCTAAGATTTTTTTCCAAGGATGAAATCTACAATCTTGAGTCAAAGACTGCCACTGTCAACTCTGGTGGGGAGAGATGAGTGAGGAAGTGGGTCTTGTTGAAGCAGCTGCCGTTAGTGCTTCTGCCAGACCTTACAGAAGATTCTGCTGTGTCTGTTGCTTTTCTGTTTTACCTGTAAATCTCTAACTTTTCTGTTACAGTGTATCTCTTCTGCCAAGACGAGTAGACATAATGGAGCCTCAAACCAATGTGTGCATTTAATCATCCGGTTTAATGTGGCATCACCCGGAAATCAGTCAATCATTTTCTGAATCACAGTGCTGCCATGTTTGTATTTCATGTACACTTCACTGATCAAAATGTTTATTAACAGCCAATTTACAATGCAGCAGCCCCTTCCAAGCATTAAATCTTAAGGCCTCAAGGCACCAATATTACCGTCTGCCTCTGCTGCTCCAGCGCCAACTCTCATTCTGCCCAGCTCTCCCCCTGCCTCTCTTCCCAAATTCAAGACTGCCACTCCAGCTGCAGCCTTACTCCCCAGCCTCCAGGGGTGTTCTGGAATGGCAGCCAAAGCCTCCTGCTCCAACTGACCTTTTCCTCAATTCCTCAGTCGTTATTCTACTCTAAACCCAGCCTCCTGCTCCACCCTAATCCATCCACCACCTGGTGATCAGTAACCCAGTTGAATCCCGGAAGTGCTTCTATTTCTCACAAATTCATTCATTCCAGAATAATGGGTTAAGAAACTGAGGAAACGGGCTCAGGTTTCTAACGCAAATATCTGTTTTCCCTGTGTCACTTGAACTCCTCGATCTTCAGTACATGTTCTTCAATCATTCTGTCATTTCCATTGATTCAAATTAAACACTGAGCTGATAATTAATTCACAAGTTCTATCTCCTCCCCTGCTACACAGAGCTGGTGGTTTCTTCATCTGAAAATAGTCATTTCTAGCATGGATCACCTTCTCTCTATGCCTTTCGGCTTACGAAATTCAGATGAGTTGGAGAACCTTTGTATAAATATCCAAACTCTGAGACCCTTACAACCCCTCCCACCAGAATAAACCTCTGACTCTTATAAAATATACACAGTAATGTTAAAATTCCACCCCATCGCCTGTAATATCTCAGCATGATAGACATCCTTGTCATAATGTATTGCTTAGTTACCTCATTTTTATTTTTATTTTTTTAAACCACTTGAATATTACCTTTTAGTAGCTAATGTTACAATAACAAAGTGGCCATTCACCCTGGGTGTCAATCAGCACTACCAAAATTAGCACAAAGTGACACCCTTTCATCCAAAGATTGGGTGGACATGGGCACTCTTAGAGGTGGGTCTCTCTAAGCCAGGATTGAGGAACAGAGGAGTGTAAGGAAACCTGAGCTATTACTATTTGTGAAATATTTGTTCCATGGATAAATAGATGAGATGGATAAATGTGGATTCTGAAGATAAATATAGCAGCCAGGCCCATCATTTCATTCCCACTAAATTCATTAAAAAGCTATAAATATGTATTTTGTTTTAGTTTTAGGATCTTGTAAAAGGAATAAAACAAATACTTAGTTTTTATTTATGCAAATTAGATTCACTTCTCACCCCAGATTTTAGGAGAAAGAGGAATTCTGCTCAGTAACAGAAAACTGCTTTCTGAGACTTTATGTAATGAAGGGCATCCGTTCTTCTTTCAAGGATTCAGTGTGAAGGCATAGTGCTGGAAATACAGTACAACTTTGTTTTCTATGACACCCGCCATACCAACTTGCTCCCAAAATGTTTTACAGAATTCAATAATACAAGCAAATAGATGGTACACGCTCTCAGATAACCAGGGATAGACAGTAGGGCAGACAGGTGTGTTCAACAGGGATTGAAAAGTGTCAGTTGAGAAGAATAAGGAGTGTAAAACTAAGCTTAGAAAATGATGGGAGAATCTTTAAGGTGCTTAAGTGGTGACCTGGCAGCAAGCCTTGCTTACAAGGGAGGGTTACTTAGGTGGCGACCTGGCAGCGAGCCCTGGCCAAGGAAAGAAGCTAACTCTCCAGGGTTAAGTAAGAGCTGCTATTAAGAGCTTGAGCATCTTTGGAATCATTCTCCTGTTTATAAAAGGACAAGGAGGGCTGCAAAGCTGGCCTTAAAGGTGGTGCAGGCTACCAGGGAAGCAGGCAGCACAGTACACTTCCTTTATTCCTCAAAAGGGATTTGCTAACGCAGTCGCTGGCAGTCTGCCAAGTCTATGGTATTTCTTCCTGCTGCAGGGGAGGGAGGGAGGGAAGCAAGGTGAAGGAAACTTGAAATGCCTTGTTACAGTCTCCTGTCAGTAAAGTAGGCAGGGACAGAGTAGCAAAATCACAGGGCAGCACAGTGATTTGAAAACCCAGGATCGTTTCGCAGGATCTTAGTTGAGTGGCACAGTTTACTAGGGTAAAAGCGTAAGACCCTTTTGGGCTTGCCTCACATTTCCCTATGTAAGAGGGGGAAAAAAAAGTAGGGAATCTGATTTGTGACTAAAGACAAGGAAGAAAAACGATGGCCAAAAAATCTCAAACTTGGGTGCCTCTAGACACCTAAAGAGCAATGGCTTGACTGCAGAATGCTGAATACCTTCAGTTTCACTTGAAGGTAGTGGGAATTTTGGGGTGTGTGACACTTCTTAAAAAAACTCAAACCATTTATTCACATGCCTAAATATGGACTTATGGAGGCTAATTTTAGGCACCCATTTTTGAAAGCTTTGGCTTCAGAAGGCCAATGCCTGTTCTTATTCACATGCATTCAACGCCACAGGCTTCATATGAAAAACTGAGAGCAGAATTTGGTCTGGTATATTTTTCAGGCACAGCTGTTTCACAGATCTTATACATGTCCATCTAAAACAATCAAATTACAATAGAAAGATAATTGCCACCCTGCACTTAAGCAGGGAGGAGTTTGACTGGGTGGCCAGCAGAAGAAGGCAATGCTTTCTGGCTTGGGGGAGGAGGGAAGACGGAAAGCCGCGGGAAAGAACAGTCCGCATGGTAAATGACTCACCACATAGGAATGTGGGCTTTAAAAAGGTCAGTTGGGCCTGGCCTCTCCCTTCTTCACTCAGAACAGGCTGGGCAGCAGAACAAAACAGGGCTTGCTACAGGACCACGTGGAAGCATGGTGAAGGGTAAGCTCGGGAAAAATAGGAGGACTGTTACCCCCAGCCCCATAGACAGGGAAGGGCAGGCACAGGCAAATTACACAGAAAGGAGACAGTGGAAAGAAAGGGAACTAGCGTCCCCTACCCCAGGTACTTCCACCCCCTGGCAGGCCGGAAGCTGCGACCAGGGAGGGTGAATTTGCAAACGAGGCTAGTCAGCACCTGAAACAATCAATATTTGCAAAGGAGGCTAGTCAGTGTCTGAAACAAGCAACATGCTTTGCTGGAGGGAGGCAAAGTACTTTACTGTTTCATGGACCAGCAGCTTGCAGCGCAGGGCAGTCCCAGTGGAGACCACGGGCTAGAAGGGGACCCAAGGCAGACACTATTGCAGCAGGGGCAAAGGCGGGGCCCAGGGTGGTGTGTTTAATAACCCAAGTCATTACCCAGGGCAGCCTGATGGAATGAGGAAGGGAAACGACCGAAAGGAAGCACCCACGCATGCAGGTGGGCAGGCTGTGTGCCTTAATGAGACAGTCAGCGGAGCTGTGCAGCAAATGGTCAGTGAAGTTGTTTCTGAGCTTTTCTCCACAGTATTACAGTGCTTCCACAGGGCACAAGGTCACCCGTAACCAGGCTGTTCTCTTCCACTGAACACAAGGGACGGCAGTAATGCTGATCCCTGGGGATAGACACATTTCAGGCCCTGGCTAAATAGTTGGGGGAACCCCAAGTGAAGGAGAAAACATAAGGCCCTTCCACTACATTGACCTACCTGAGCATTCAGCTGAACACCAGGGAGGGCGTATCTCGGCTCCCTCAGGATAAACTTCGGGAGCTATCAGGGTTGCTCCAGAGAGCACTGGGGGCTTAAAATAAAAACAGGCTACAAGAGCTGCAATCTATTCTGGGGCACCGGAACTTTGCTTGCAGGGTTGTTACCCCGTTTTGTGTCCGGCGGGCAGCAGCAACGGCCAGCATAGCCAGGCCACACCATTACATACCAGACACTAGACATATGAAGGAACACTTGCGGGTGTGAAAATTTTTCGAGTCAACTTAATGGGGTATCATTGTGAAGGAAGCAAAGGTTATTACAAAGGGGGGTTAAAATCCACTCAGACGTGGCAGGAGGTGCAGATTTTGGGGTGTTTAATCAAGGCAAATGGTGTGCACAAAATGGCCCGCCACCTGGATGCAAAATGGCATTGTGCGTGACATGACCTCCTTGGAATTTTTTCCCCATTTTATTTGACGTGGTCATTTGGGGATCGGAGCTGGCTAATATAAGGGTTCACTTCTGGCAGATCGCACAGAGTTATGAAGTTAGTAAGAGCGTTTGTTCTACAATGCTTAACCTTCAACATCTGTTTTTTTCTTCCAAGCACATGCCAGGCATGGATAATGGTATGTCAGATGCCTTGTCTTGTTTCCAGTTCCACAGATTTCGTGAGCTTGCAGCAGGGTCTAGCAGTGAACCCCAGCAGATGCCGTGGGCTATCTGAAACCTTGGAACGTGATGTGGTCGGCGGAATAGAGATGTTTGGCTCCAGCTTACAAGTTGTTTATTTCATTTTCTTTTAAGGAGTCTTGTCAATTCAAGGATCCAGTGAAGGGGTCACCTATGCGGCCCTCCATGGAGGGCGGTTGTTGCAGTACTGGGTCAAGGACAATGCAGCTGCTGGTTCCCCTTAATGATCACACATGGGACAATGGGCTGCTAGGCAAAAGGCCATTTGGAGTGGGAACCTGGCAGGGTGTTGGGGGGAAGCCGCCAAGCTAATGGCTGGCACCTCCTTGTGGTGGATATTCAGTGCAGGTACTCCATAAATTAAGGCATGAAAGAACGAAAAAATGGTTTGGAAAAGGAATTAAGGAGAGGTGCTTGGTAATTGAGAAAGCCGGGAGCAGTTGGGGAGTCCTGTGACTGGTACAACAGGGAGCCAACCCCACCATCATTATAGTTCACCTTCACCCCTCCTATGAGGGGGTGTGGTCGGTAAGGTGCTGGCAAGGGAATTGCTGGAGGGACCTGGATAAATTGGGGGGAGCTGTGGAAGGCCCCCTCCCCCGCCCCTGGTATTGGCTGGAATTGGTAAGGTCCCAGCAGTGAATCTGCTGGAGGGACATACATTTTTCACCTGCACTACACAGTTTATCCACTGTGTTAGTCCCAGACATCTGTCAATAATAAAGTTGCGGCCTGATTAAACCCACATCTAATGTCTCCTGTCATTCTTTCAGCATAGCCAGACAATCATTACTGAATAATTGTTTTTAAATTACTTTGATTGTGTTAAGTCTGTAATTTTTATTGAGCAGACCAGTTAGCCCAACTGAGCTGCAGTTGGTGCAAAGCTGTGATGGTGAGGAGGAGTGTGGCAAATGTGGGTTTAAGACCACTTTCCCTGGGCAGGTTAGTACAGTCATACTAACACCACAAACATACCCCTTACACAAGGGAGGGCGTGAGGTTAATTACAGCCAGTTTAGGGCAGGTTTGCACTATGAAACTGATAGAAAGCTATGCTAACAGACTTGACAATGCTATATGACAAAGGACATTTGAATTATACTCTGTTGCAGAGAAGGAGAAATAAGCAGGAGGAAGACCGGTATAAATACATAATAATGGTCATATTACTTATAATGCAACCCCCCCCCCACCAGCAACCCCCCCACCACACTCCCGGGCCCTGTAAAACATATAAACATGATAAAAAATCCATTCTGAGCTGAAGGCTAAAATGTTACATATATTCATAATTTATGAATTTAGACTTGGAAAAAATTACATTGCTGTTATTCTCAAACATTTTTCTAAAATGTTTTATACACTTCATCAGTTACACTGGATAAACTAAATGAAACAGGACCAGAGAGGTCAAATTCAGCTGTGGCACAAGCCCAATAGGACGTGTGCCTCCCTATGACTGGGCTGAATTTTAATCCAGAGAGAGTTCATAGAATATCAGGGTTGGAAGGGACCTCAGGAGGTCATCTAGTCCAACCTCCTGTTCAAAGCAGGACTAATCCCCAACTAAATCATCCCAGCCAGGGCTTTGTCAAGCCTGACCTTAAAAACCTCAAAGGAAGGAGATTCCACCGCCTCCCTAGGTAACGCATTCCAGTGTTTCACCACCCTCCTAGTGAAAAAGTTTTTCCTAATATCCAACCTAATATCCAACCTCCCCCACTGCAACTTGAGACCATTACTCCTTGTTCTGTCATCTGCTACCGTTGAGAACAGTCTAGATCCATCCTCTTTGGACCCCCCTTTCAGGTAGTTGAAAGCAGCTATCAAATCCCCCCTCATTCTTTTCTGCAGACTAAACAATCCCAGTTCACTCAGCTTCTCCTCATAAATCATGTGTTCCAGTCCCCTAATAATTTTTGTTGCTCTCCGCTGGATGCTTTCCAATTTTTTCACATCATTCTTCTAATGTGGGGCTCTAAAATGGACACAATACTCCAGATGAGGCCTCACCAATGTCGAATAGAGAGGAATGATCACGTGCCTTGATGTGGTGGCAATGCCCCTACTTATACAGCCCAAAATGCCGTTAGCCTTCTTGGCAACAAGGGCATACTGTTGACTCATATCCAGCTTCTTGTCCACTGTAACCTTTTCTTCAGAACTGCTGCCTAGCCATTTGGTCCCTAGTCTGTAGCAGTGCATGGGATTCTTCCAACCTAAGTGCAGGACTCTGCACTTGTCCTTGTTGAACCTCATCAGATTTCTTTTGGCCCAATCCTCTAATTTGTCTAGGTCCCTCTCTATCCTATCCCTACCCTAGTTTTCCTCTGTATCCTATCCCTACCCTTGGTCCCTCTGTATCCTATCCCTACCCTAGTTTCTAAATTTGTCTAGGTCCCTCTCTATCCTATCCCTACCCAAGTTTCTAAAAGTCATTCAACATAAAACTTGTCATCAGACCATTTTTTTCCAGATACACTGACCGATACAAATGTGCTCCCATGTGTGTCTGTGCAGTAGGCATCCTTAGCCACAAAATCACGTCAAGCTAAATTGTACCCACTCCCCGTCATCACCACATCATAGCACCCGAAACAGCAGTTCTGAATGAAAAGGAGAGAGCTGCATACCCAATGTTTTCCAAGTGATGCCTTTGTGGAGTACACACCACTCCATACTCAGGTGTGAGCCTAATGGCAGAATTTAGCCCCAGGTTTTGTCCCTATCAGAATGGAAACTTAGAGAGAACTATGGCAGATCTAAAATTCACAGTGTGTTTTGGTGTCCAAAACAAGAAAATCACCACATGAATTAAAAACATAGCTGAGATTACTAGAAAAATTATTATAATATTCTGCTTTTACATATTGATTTCCTAATGTTGAAATTCATATATTACTATATATTATTTGCATTGTCACAGTACCTAGTTATGGGCGAGGACCCCATTGTGCTAAGCACTGCACAAACACAAAACAAAAGACAGTCCTTGTCTCAAAAAGCTTCAAATCCAAGTATAAAGAAGGAGATGACAGGTAGATCGAGATGGACAGAGGGGTACAAGGAAACAATGAGATGCTATTGGTCAGCATGATGGGCAGTGGCCTGAGTACATTAGTGGCCTGGAATACAACTAGAGAAAATTTACCACATTTTTATTTGGTTTATGCCTAGTGACTGGACTGTAAGTGGTCATGGTGGCTGGTTGGGTCAAAAGGTAACTAAGTCCAAGTGTTCACCATATACCTAATTTGAACTGACATGCAGACAAAGTTTACCATTTTTATCACTGTTCCATATTGTTGCCTTTTTAGAATATAACATTATGGCATATTAAGAGAGAAGAAAAAAGTCAGTTCCTCCACTAAAACCATGCCTGAATCAGGTAACTCTGTATGCTGAGCAGTGCGGGAAATGAATTCAGGAGTAATAATATATACACCATGGGACAAGAGTTCACAATGCAACATGAACTGGTTTCCATAAAGTGGGGTCAGATCGTGAACCCCTTAATCACAGTGACTCAATAAAGTGAGCAAGAGGTTAACAATCTGAAGGCTCAACTTTTATCCACAGAACCCACAAAGTGGTTTCCAGATCCCACTGTATTTTCATTACTGAGAGTACACTGTGAGGTAACTGGGAAAATGTTCACCTTTTCTGTGTAACTACTTGAGCTGTAAAGACTAAAAAGGCAAATTCTATTTTAGAAAAGAAGCTATATTCTAGAATAAACTATATAAAGGGTATTACTTATAGATCAAGGGGAATAATAATGCTGACACATACCACCTTGGTACTGTAATTTGGGAACTTTGTTAGAAATAGGACACTGATATATTTAAAGAACCCAGTGAAGGACAAAAATAAAATTAAAGATTAGCAGTGAGAGGTTGAGGAAACTGAACAAGTACATAAGCTTCAAGAAACTGAGACAAAGGGAGGAAGCTAACCACCTACAGACAAGTGAGAGGCAATCTAAAAGAGGGAGAGATTATGGATACAGCGACTAAGCAGGCTACCATAACAAGAGGCAGTAGTTTGAAAGTAGAAAGACAAAACTTTAGGTTGGTTATTAAAAAAATCATTTGATCCGTAAGAGTAATTAGACAATGAAAATGATCTGCCTAATGAGTGTGATCTGATTAAGGCACCATCACTAAAGGTATTTAAGAGGAGACAATAAAAGATTTGAAGGATTTAGAGGAAAATCCTGTTCTGCCTGTGGCCTATGTAAGCCATGAGAGTTCTCCCAGCCCTGCCATCTATTATTTCATAATTCACAAGCTGACTACCATTGCCTGTAACTCCAATAACTACCAATGCTTTTATAAGCAGTGTAGATTGTTTGCAACAGATATTTTTCTTCCCCAACTTCTCTCTGTTCAATCTGTGAACACAATATCCACGGTAAGGAGGTAAAGCAAATGTCTATGCCCATTCATACATATGCTACGAGTATGATGTTACTCCCTTTGAAATCAATGCTAACATTCTCAGTGACTTCAACGGCAGCAGAAATGGGTTCTAAAGATGCAAGTAGTGCATATGTATAACAGAGAGGAATGCACTGGAGAAATTAAAGTCCATTCCCAATAATAAATTAAGATCCTAAAAAATCATAGTTTTTAAAATTCCTGAGAAAACCACAAATCAGTGATCACAATTAAGGCTCTGTGTTTGTCACAGAGGTCACAGATTCCGAGACTTTCTGTAACCTCCGTAACTTCTGCAGCAGCCCCTGCAGGTGGCCCGGGAACCACCTGAACAGCTAGGGCAGCCCCTGGGTCAGCCGTACCAGCCGCTGCTGGGGCAGTCTCGGGTCCCCCAGCCCCGCAGCAGCAGGTGCTTGGGTGTGTGAGAGCTCAGGGGTGGGGATTAGGGTGCAGGGTGGTGCTTACCTGGGATGGGGGCTCCCCAGAAGGGCAACAGGAACTCCCCTCCCTCAGCTCCTAACTCCATGTGCCACCTCCGACTGCAGGTACCGCCCCCACAGCTCCCATTGGCTGTGGTTCCCAACCAATGGGAGCTGCAGAACTGAGACTTGGGATGGAGTGGAGGCAGCATGTGGAGATAGGAGCTGGAGGTCGCCGCTTCCCAGGAGTTGGGTAGGGAACCTGCCCCAGCCCCACCAATACACACACCACCTGAGCACCCATGATGCACCCCGGGCCATGCCCCCCCCGAGAACCTGGGGCACCCCCAGGGCCATCCCCTCCCCAAGCTGGTCACCCCAAGTTTTAGTCAGGGGTATGTAGTAAAAGTCATGGACAGATCATGGGACGTGAATTTTTGTTAAATGCCCATGACCTTTCCACGACTTTTACTAAAAATACCCGTGACTAAAACATAGCCTTAATCATGAGTGTTCTGGAAGTAACTGGAAGTGTTCCCAAAAGTACAGTAAAAAGACCTGTTTTAGAAAACCCCACAAAAATAAAAAAACTATATAGTTGACCTGTTAAAATATTCAAAGTATACAACTGATCTTTTGCCAGTTGGGCAAAATACATTATTATTCCTGCAATCTGATGTAAATGGGTGGACCCTTGCACCCATGTAGAGCTTCACTGACTTTACAGCAACTGCACGATCAGGGCTTAACACATCTGGGATTATTCACTTACAGTAAGAGTTATACAGTTGTTCTATGCATTTCCTAGGGAGCGATGATGTGGGAAACAGGTTGCTTTCTCTGCAGTTAATCCAACAAAATAAACTTTGTACTTGACCTCCTAGATTTCAGTGGGTCTACTTTCAGAGTAAGGGTAGTTACAGTTAGCAAATCAGGATCTGATTAGTTTATGCTGTACTATGTGGGCATGTATGACATACAGTGGAAGCAAACTTTAGTACTAGCAGGATTTAATCAGATCTAATTGCAGTTGGCTCCTTACAATGCACTGAAATTAGAGATGTGCAAATCCATCCAAGTTTAGCTCAAAAGATTCAAGTTCAATGGGTATTTGCCCATTCTCACAGATTGGGCCTGAGAATAGAATAGAATAGTCCTATATAGTCAAGGAGTTGACTGAGGAGATATCTGAGCCGTTAGTCATTATCTTTGAAAAGTCATGGTAGACTGGACAGATTCCAGAGTACTGAAAAAGGGCAAATGCAGCGCCAATCTATAAACAGGGAAATAAGGACAACCCAAGAAATTACAGACCAGTCAGCTTAACTTTAGTACCTGGAAAGATAATGCAGCAAATAATTAAGTAATCAATTTCCAAACACCTAGAAGATTATAAAGTGATAAGTAACAACATGGATTTGTCATGAACAAATTGTGTCAAACCAACCTAATAGCTTTCTTTGACAGGGTAACAAGCCTTGTGGATAGGTGGGGAAGTGGTAGATGTGGTATATATTGAATTTAGTAAGGCTTTTAATACTGTCTCTCATAGACGAACTACGGAAATACAACCTAGATGGAGCTACTATAAGGAGGGTGCACAACTGGTTGGAAAACCATTCCCAGCGAGTAGGTATGAGTGATTCACAGTCAAGATGGAAGGGCATATCAAGTGCGGTCCCAAGGGATCAGTTCTGGGTCTGGTTCTGTTCAGTTCTTCCTCAGTGATTTAGATAATGGCATTGAGCGTACTCATAAAGTTTGCAGATGATACCAAGCTGGGAGGGGTTGCAAGTGCTTTGGAGGATAGGATTAAAATTCAAAATAATCTGGACAAACTGGAGAAATGGTCTGAAGTAAATAGGATGAAATTAAATAAAGACACATAAGGCAAGTACTCCATTTAGGGAGGAACAATCAGTCGCACGCATACAAAATGGGAAATAACTGCCTAGGAAGGAGTACTGCAGAGAGGGATCTGGGAGCCCTAGTGGATCACAAGCTAAATATGAGTCAACAGTGTCATCCTGTTGCAAAAAAAAAAAAAAAAGAGCAAACATCATTCTGGGATGTAGTAGCAGGAGTATTGTAAGCAAGACATAAGAAATAATTCTTCTGCTCTATTCCACGCAGATTAGGTCTCAGCTGGAGTATTGTATCTAGTTCTAGGTGCCACATTTCAGAAAAGATGTGGAGAAATTGGAGAAAGTCCAGAGAAGGAGCAACAAGAAAGATTAAAGGTCTAGAAATCATCACCTGTGAGGGAAGATTGAAAAAATTGGGTTTGTTTAGTCTGGAGAAGAGAAGACTGAGGGGGGGAACTATTTGTAGTTTTCAAATACATAAAAGGTTGTTACAAGGAAGAGGGAGAAAAATTGTTCTCCTTGATAAGACAAGAAGCAATGGGCTTAAATTGCAGCAATGGCAGTTTAGGTTGGACATTAGGAAAAATATCCCGTCAGGGTGTTAAACACTGGAATAAATTGCCTAGGGAGGTTGTGGAGTCTCCGTCACTGGAGATTTTTAAGTGCAGGTTAAACAAGCCTGCACTGATCATCCTGTCAGGGATGATCTAGATAATACTTAGCCCTGCCATGAGTGCATGGGACTGAACTGGATGATCTCTTCAGGTCCCTTCCAGTCCTATGATTCTATGACTTACATGAGTTCAGGTTTGCCAAAACCCAGGATGATCGTAGTCCTCAGTTCTGATATATCAACAGAACTCTAACTTCACATGAATAACTTTCCCCTTCAGCGGCTGAGTTGTTATTACATGAACCAAAAAAGAAAATGACGAGACAGTTCACACTGACTAGGGCAATAAGATGGCAATAATGTTCTTGGCCACAGTCTGTCAATTAAATAGTTACAGACAATAACTGAAAACGTATCTCCCCTGGACTCTTCCATCTGGTGCAGTGGAGACAAATGGAGCTCTTTCAGATGGAGGATCCAGGTGACACAGATATTCTAGGCTCTCGACTATTTATTAACTGTGCATACACTGTAAGGGGCTCCAAAACAGCAGCAAGAGCAGGACCTTACTGAACTGCCTGGTATCCAAAGCAGAAGACTAAACAGTACCTACGGATGACACGTACGTCCATATTTAGGCACCTAAAGAAACAGCCTGATTCTGGAAGGTACACTGTACCCATGACTCCTATAGTACTAGATGTTCCTCACCGGTGAAAATCAGGCTATTTATATAGATACCAAAATATAGCTTTAGGTGCTCAAGTTTAAAAAAAACTAACTGTGCCCTAAGTGACTCTCCAAAGGCCAAACAACAAGCCAATCACAGAGCTAGGAATAGCAGCCAGGTTTCCTGTTGCCCAGTTAGTCCTGTTTTGCTATCCATTGGACTGTGCAAGGAAGCAGTGAAATTTATTATCCACACAGTGCTGTCAAAGGCACAGACTAAACAAACTGAAAAATGCGTTTAATTTCTTTCAGTTCTCCTACTCTTTAGTGTTATTTTCAGAAATATTAAGTTAAAAAATCAGATGTGATGTTAAGTTCATTGCACCCCTTTGAAGTCCATGACTGCAAAAGAAATATCTCATTACATTCAGGGGAAGAGTCTTGGTAGGCATAAGTACTTGAAAAATTATACTCTTATATTTTTCTACTATTATAGTATCAGTGTTTAACCTGTCCAAATGAGACCAGAAATGTTAATAAATTGGGCATTAATTGACTGTATTTCAAACTGTAATTTGGCAGGATGTAATTATAAAATCTTATGAAAAGTGCTTTTGAGTGAATTGTTGTTAATTCATGGAAATTACATTACAAATTTGAAAAGGTAGGGAAAGGCATTGAACATTATATTTACTGCTTCTATAGCAGTGGGATCACAGTACCACAAAATTGGTAATGAGCCTTGGGAAGAACATTTGTGTGTGTACCCAGACTCTGATCAAGCATTAACCCCCTCCATATTTAAAGTAGGGCTGTCGATTAATTGCAGTTAATTCATGTGATTAACTCAAAAAAATTAACTGTGATGAAAAAAATTAATCGAGATTAATCACACTGTTAAACAATAGAGTACCAATTGAAATTTTAAAATATTTTTGGATATTTTTCTACATTTTCAAATATATTGATTTCTATTACAACACAGAATACAAAGTGTACAGTGCTCACTTGATATTTTTATTACAAATATTTGCACTGTAAAAATGATAAACAAAAGAAACAGTATTTTTCAATTCACCTCATAAAAGTACGGTAGTGCAATCTCTTTGTCGTGAAAGTTCAACTTACAAATGTAGATTTTCTTTTGTTACATAACTGCACTTAAAAACAAAACAATGTAAAACTTTAGAGCCTACACATCCACTCAGTCCCACTTCTTGTTCAGTCAATTGCTAAGACAAACAAGTTTGTTTACATTTATGGGAGATACTGCTGCCTGCTTCTTATTTACAATGTCACCTGAAAGTGAGAACAGGCATTCGTATGGCACTTTTGTAGCTTGTGTTGCAAGGTATTTACTTGCCAGATATGCTAAAGATTCATATATCCCTTCATGCTTCAACTGTCATTCCAGAGGATATGCATCCATGCTGATAATGGGTTCTGCTCGTTAACGATCCAAAGCAGAGCGGACTGATGCATGTTCATTTTCATCATCTGAGTCAGATGCCACCAGCAGAAGGTTGATTTTCTTTTTTGGTGGTTCGGGTTCTGTAGTTTCCACATTGAAATGTTGCTCCTTTAAGACTTCTGAAAACAAGCTCCACACCTCCTCCCTCTCAGAGTTTGGACGGCTCTTCAGATTCTTAAACCTTGGGCTGAGTGCTGTCGCTATTTTTAGAAATCTCACATTGGTACCTGCTTTGCATTTTGTCAAATCTGCAGTGATAGTGTTTGTAAATCAAACAACATGTGCTGGGTCATCATCCAAGACTTCTATAACATGAAATATATGGCAAAATGCAGGTAAAACAGAGCAGGGGCCGTACAATTCTCCCCCAAGGAGTTCAGTCACAAATTTAATTAATGTATTTTTTTTTTAACGAGCATCATCAGCATGGAAGCATGTCCTCTGGAATGGTGGCTGAAGGATGAAGGGGCATATGAACGTTGAGCATAACTGGCATGTAAATATCTTGCAACACTGGTTATAACAGTGCCATGTGAATGCCTGTTCTCACTTCCAGGTGACCTTGTAAACAAGAAGTGGGCAGCATTATCTCCTGCATTATCTGAGCCATTGGCTGAACAGGAAGTAGAACTGAATGGACTTGTAGGCTCTAAAGTTTTAGATTGTTTTATTTTTGAATGCAGTTAATTTTTTGTACATAATTCAACATTTGAAAGTTCAACTTTCATGATAAAGAGATTGCACTACAGTACTTATATTAGGTGAATTGAAAATATTATTTCTTTTGTTTTTTTACAGTGCAAATATTTGTAACCAAACATAAATATAAAGCGAGCACCGTATTCTTTGTATTCTGTGTTGTAATTGAAATCAATATATTTGAAAATGTAGAAGACTTCCCAAAATATTTAAATAAATGGTATTCTATTACTGTTTAACAGTGCGATTAATCACTCTTAATTTTTTTAATCGCTTGGCAGCCCTAAAACGTTGAGTGAAAATTTAGCTGCATGGCACCTAGTGACTAAAACCCAATATTAGTTCTGCCAAAACAGAGAGGGTAAAATTCTCTAGACAGATTATCATTGAACAGTAGAAATCAGCAGATTGTATGCTAATTTTTTTTAGACTGTAGTATGTGAGTAGCTGGAAACTACCCTTCTTCCCCTACCAGGGCAGGAAAACCTACATACAATTTTCTTCCCCACAATAAAAAAAATCTTTAGCTGAACATCCACTGAAACAGCAATTCACTTCACTGAAAAATTGCAGGTAGCACTTCTCTATCATTAAAAGTATAGAGACAACAGAGCAACCATGGTAAGAAAAACGAGTATGTAAAAATGGCACCTTCTCTCTCAAAAGATCTGATCCCTGGAGCTATTCAGGGCTGTGTTTGCAATTTTAGTAAAAAATATCATCACTGCTTTTTTACTTCTGTTAGCAATTCACAGCCAATACAGCTACAAGAGAGTGAGTTAGATTCTATCTTGGTTCATGCATCATTGCCCACATTATATAAGTTTCAATGGCAGGAACATATTCCACCCTCAGGAATGCAGTCCCACTGAAAGAGAGATCCATCTCATATTAGACTATAAATGGCAAATAAACAGTTCTGAAAAAATTATTCTGCCAAGCACACGCTTAAAGAGGAAAAGGTGGAAGTTACACAGTCTTAATGATTGAATATTTGCCCATGTAAACTTGTTTCCACTCAGATACAAAAATACAAAAAGGAGAATGACAAATATATAGTTGGATAGAATGAAGACAATGGGGAAGCTAAAGTATAGTTAAGGGCGGAATATGACCCACCAAATCTTTATTTCTGATGATGAGGTATCAGCTAGAAAGAAGCTGACATAACATTCAGATCCTCGGTTGAGTTTACAAGGATTGCAAGTTAGAAAAGCAGCCCTTTTCTTACAAATTGAAAGATTATGATGAGGAATTCACTGGGACAGTAAATCTGGAAGTCAGTAATAATTCCTTTTTTCACACAGGTTTCAGAGTAACAGCCGTGTTAGTCCGTATTCGCAAAAAGAAAAGGAGTACTTGTGGCACCTTAGAGACTAACCAATTTATTTGAGCATAAGCTTTCGTGAGCTACAGCTCACTTCATCGGATGCATACTGTGGAAAGTGTAGAAGATCTTTTTATACACACAAAGCATGAAAAAATACTTCCCCCCACCCCACTTTCCTGTTGGTAATAGCTTATCTAAAGTGATCACTCTCCTTACAATGTGTATGATAATCAAGTTGGGCCATTTCCAGCACAAATCCAGGTTTTCTCACCCACTCCCCCCACACACACACACACACAAACCCACTCTCCTGCTGGTAATAGCTTATCTAAAGTGACCACTCTCCTTACAATGTGCATGATAATCAAGGTGGGCCATTTCCAGCACAAATCCAGGGTTTAACAAGAGCGTCTGGGGGGGGGGGTGTAGCCAGACAGACAGCCCCCCGCCCCTCTCTCAGACCAGCATTGCTGGGAACACACGGAACAGGGCACTTAACATGAATTCCAGCACAGCCTTTGAAGCTGTGAGAAGCACAGGTGTGCTGCTACAATGTGCCTCTGGGAACCTATACAACGATTAGGCTCACAGCAGGCAGAGGCGCTGTGACAGACATGGCTCTTAGCCCCTACTAAATAGCATGATGCACACACACCAACATCCTAGGTGGGAAAATATTTACCCTAATAAAAGGAATGTCCAGTAGTCGACACTTATTGTTTCTCTCCCTTGCAAGTGTAAACTACTCTTGCGAGAGCTGGCGTCGCCCAGACAGACCAGCCCCAATTTGGCAGAAGAAAGGAGAAAGAGAATAAAGGAGTACAGAGGTATAAGTAGGGGACCTACAGCACCATGATTTTTGAGTGCTTTTCACTATCTATCTGCTGGTCAGATAAGTGACAGCCTCCCAAGGCTTCTGCAGCTAAGAGGGTCCCTAAGCCTTGTCCCTTATTCGTCTTTCCGCGGAATTGAGTGACCGATCCTGGCTTGGCACCGCTGGAATCGAGAGATGCAAGGAGGGTAAGAAGCACCCACACCTGATCTCCTATCTTTAGTGTACACATATTTTGAAATAGAGCTCTATACTTTGTTTTCTTTCTTTGGGATTGTAGCTTCAGTTTTGTAACTTGTTTGTGTGTGTAACATCTCTACATTTAAATAAGTAGGCACTAGCAATTTGTAACCACATGATTAGAATCTAGTTTAATAAATTTTGGTAACCATTTATGCATAAGCCTGACTTGTTTCTCTGGTTTACTGTAAAGCAGCCAACACAATTAAAGAACCTCAGCTGTTTTGGCTATAAAGCCTGGCCATTAGGTGAGAGTACTAAGAGCCTAGCGTTGAGTTGTGCCGCCTCCACAGGGCAAACTCTTGGGGCACCTGTCAGTCAATCCTGACTGCCCGCTGCGAAGGAGCTTTGAGCTCTAGCAGTTAAAGTCACGGGTGGTTAGGACCTTGGGGCATCCGTCAGCCTAGCCCGGGCTGCCCGCCGCGAAGGGACAGTGCGTCCTAGCGGTTAAAGTCACGGATGGTATAAACGGGCATAGCTGGCACCTCACCAAACATCCCTGGCCATCGGCTAACAGGGGGGTAGGAAAAAACAAGGGGAAATAGGTTACCTTGCATAATGACTTAGCCACTCCCAGTCTCTATTCAAGCCTAAGTTAATTGTATCCAATTTGCAAATGAATTCCAATTCAACAGTTTCTCGCTGGAGTCTGGATTTGAAGTTTTTTTTGTTGTAATATTGCAACTTTCATGTCTTTAATCGCGTGACCAGAGAGATTGAAGTGTTCTCCGACTGGTTTATGAATGTTATAATTCTTGATATCTGATTTGTGTCCATTTATTCTTTTACGTAGAGACTGTCCAGTTTGACCAATGTACATGGCAGAGGGGCATTGCTGGCACATGATGGCATATATCACATTGGTGGATGTGCAGGTGAACGAACCTCTGATAGTGTGGCTGATGTTATTAGGCCCTGTGATGGTGTCCCCTGAATAGATATGTGGGCACAGTTGGCAATGGGCTTTGTTGCAAGGATAGGTTCCTGGGTTAGTGGCTCTGTTGTGTGGTATGTGGTTCCTGGTGAGTATTTGCTTCAGGTTGGGGGGCTGTCTGTAGGCAAGGACTGGCCTGTCTCCCAAGATTTGTGAGAGTGTTGGGTCATCCTTCAGGATAGGTTGTAGATCCTTAATAATGCGTTGGAGGGGTTTTAGTTGGGGGCTGAAGGTGACGGCTAGTGGCGTTCTGTTATTTTCTTTGTTAGGCCTGTCTGTAGTAGGTGACTTCTGGGAACTCTTCTGGCTCTATCAATCTGTTTCTTCACTTCCGCAGGTGGGTACTGTAGTTGTAAGAATGCTTGATAGAGATCTTGTAGGTGTCTGTCTCTGTCTGAAGGGTTGGAGCAAATGCGGTTGTATCGCAGAGCTTGGCTGTAGACGATGGATCGTGCGGTGTGGTCAGGGTGAAAGCTGGAGGCATGTAGGTAGGAATAGCGGTCAGTAGGTTTCCGGTATATGGTGGTGTTTATGTGACCATCGTTTATTAGCACTGTAGTGTCCAGGAAGTGGATCTCTTGTGTGGACTGGACCAGGCTGAAGTTGATGGTGGGATGGAAATTGTTGAAATCATGGTGGAATTCCTCAAGGGCTTCTTTTCCATGGGTCCAGATGATGAAGATGTCATCAATATAGCGCAAGTAGAGTAGGGGCGTTAGGGGACGAGAGCTGAGGAAGCGTTGTTCTAAGTCAGCCATAAAAATGTTGGCATACTGTGGGGCCATGCGGGTACCATAGCAGTGCCGCTGATTTGAAGGTATACATTGTCCCCAAATGTAAAATAGTTATGGATAAGGACAAAGTCACAAAGTTCAGCCACCAGGTTAGCCGTGACATTATCGGGGATAGTGTTCTTGACGGCTTGCAGTCCATCTTTGGGTGGAATGTTAGTGTAGAGGGCTTCTACATCCATAGTGGCCAGGATGGTGTTATCAGGAAGATCACCGATGGATTGTAGTTTCCTCAGGAAGTCAGTGGTGTCTCGAAGATAGCTGGGAGTGCGGGTAGCGTAGGACCTGAGGAGGGAGTCTACATAGCCAGACAATCCTGCTGTCAGGGTGCCAATGCCTGAGATGATGGGGTGCCCAGGATTTCCAGGTTAATGGATCTTGGGTAGTAGATAGAATATCCCAGGTCGGGGTTCCAGGGGTGTGTCTGTGCGGATTTGATCTTGTGCTTTTTCAGGGAGTTTCTTGAGCAAATGCTGTAGTTTCTTTTGGTAACTCTCAGTGGGATCAGAGGGTAATGGCTTGTAGAAAGTGGTGTTGGAGAGCTGCCGAGCAGCCTCTTGTTCATATTCAGACCTATTCATGGATGACAACAGCATCTCCTTTGTCAGCCTTTTTGATTGTGATGTCAGAGTTGTTTCTGAGGCTGTGGATGGCATTGTGTTCTGCACGGCTGAGGTTGTGGGGCAAGTGATGCTGCTTTTCCACAATTTCAGCCCATGCACGTCAGCGGAAGCACTCTATGTAGAAGTCCAGTCTGCTGTTTCGACCTTCAGGAGGAGTCCACCTAGAATCCTTCTTTTTGTAGTGTTGGTGGGGAGGTCTCTGTGGGTTAGTATGTTGTTCAGAGGTATGTTGGAAATATTCCTTGAGTCGGAGACGTCGAAAATAGGATTCTAGGTCACCACAGAACTGTATCATGTTTGTGGGGGTGGAGGGGCAGAAGGAGAGGCCCTGAGATAGGACAGCTGCTTCTGCTGGTCTGAGAGTATAGTTGGATAGGTTAACAATATTGCTGGGTGGGTTGAGGGAACCACTGCTGTGGCCCCTTGTGGCATGTAGTAGTTTAGAAAGTTTAATGTCCTTTTTCTTTTGTAGAGAAGCAAAGTGTGTGTTGTAAATGGCTTGTCTAGTTTTAGTAAAGTCCAGCCACGAGGAAGTTTGTGTGGAAGGTTGGTTTTTTATGAGAGTATCCATTTTTGAGAGCTCATTCTTAATCTTTCCCTGTTTGCTATAGAGGATGTTGATCAGGTGGTTCCGCAGTTTCTTTGGGAGCGTGTGGCACAAGCTGTCAGCATAGTCTGTGTGGTATGTAGATTGTAATGGATTTTTTACCTTCAGTCCTTTTGGTACAATGTCCATCTGTTTGCATTTGGAAAGGAAGATGATGTCTATCTGTATCTGTACAAGTTTTTTTATGCAGTTGATAGATTTCCACTCCATATGGCTAAGTGCAATGCCTTGCATAATGACAGGTTTCAGAGTAGCAGCTGTGTTAGTCTGTATTTGCAAAAAGAAAAGGAGGACTTGTGGCACCTTAGAGACTAACCAATTTATTTGAGCATAAGCTTTCATGAGCTACAGCTCACTTCATCGGATGCATACTGCGGAAAGTGTAGAAGATCTTTTTATACACACAAAGCATGAAAAAATACCTCCCCCCACCCCACTCTCCTGCTGGTAATAGCTTATCTAAAGTGATCACTCTCCTTACAATGTGCATGATAATCAAGGTGGGCCATTTCCAGCACAAATCCAGGGTTTAACAAGAGTGTCTGGGGGTGGGGGGAGGAGGAAAAAACAAGGGGAAATAGGTTACCTTGCATAATGACTTAGCCACTCCCAGTCTCTATTCAAGTCTAAGTTAATTGTATCCAATTTGCAAATGAATTCCAATTCAACAGTTTCTCGCTGGAGTCTGGATTTGAAGTATAACATTCATAAACCAGTTGGAGAACACTTCAATCTCTCTGGTCACGCAATTAAAGACATGAAAGTTGCAATATTACAACAAAAAAACTTCAAATCCAGACTCCAGCGAGAAACTGTTGAATTGGAATTCATTTGCAAATTGGATACAATTAACTTAGGCTTGAATAGAGACTGGGAGTGGCTAAGTCATTATGCAAGGTAACCTATTTCCCCTTGTTTTTTCCTAATTGTGTATAAAAAGATCTTCTACACTTTCCACAGTATGCATCCGATGAAGTGAGCTGTAGCTCACGAAAGCTTATGCTCAAATAAATTGGTTAGTCTCTAAGGTGCCACAAGTACTCCTTTTCTTTTTTCACACAGTCACTTTCCATGCTTTAGAACCATGCTTTAGAATCCTGGAGACAGGCCCCTCTCATGAAATATTCCAGTTCACGAGAATTGCCCATCTACGGGCTAGTAAAAGAAGGAGTTGCAGAAATTTACTTTAATGTTACTCAACAGTTGGAATTTGCTTAAGTTTTTTCATAACATAAAGCAGAATGGAATCCAGCTCACTCTCTTGTAACTGTGTGCTCTGCAGTGCGAGCCAGAAAGAAAAACAGTTTCTGAAACTAAAAATTAGCATATACAACCTGAATACCTACAGAGATCAGATTTGTTGAGTAAGACGACACCATTTTCATTTTATACAACTCGTTATGAAATGCTGGTAACTTCCATACACAGCTGCTTCAACAATGGAAGATCACATATACACTCCTAGCCAACATTACTGATCTTCAGATACTCTCCTGTCCTCATGACAGGTGTGTAGATACATTTCCCCACACCTACCTGTTATATTTGGACCCAGCAGAGAAGGAGATAGACAAATAGAGGCAGCTGATCAAGACACACAGCTGTTTGCGGTGGTGATAGCTTTATTGTTCCTGCAGCAAAACTGAAACTAACATGAAGCTGAGTCTTTTCCTAGGGAGGGGGAGAGTGTTCAAACATTTAAAGAGGCAGAGATCACATTCCTCAACCCTACTTTAAAAATCTTCTCAAATATATATACATATTATTGTTTACATGGCTAAACAAAAATTATTATCTAACGTAACCAAAAGTTGTGGGTGGACTTCCGCAAACTCTCAAGTTGCAAGGGGTTATTCTGCAAGGATTTTTAGGGAGCCTATCTGACCAGAAGACTTCGGGAAGCCTTACAGGATACCTCCAGCTAGGTCCCCCCTTAAGCCCATCTATCAGAGCTGGAATAAAAGAAACTACCACACGGATATGAACTCACCACCACACTTTATTTACTACAGGAGAAGGAAGGAAGGGGAGGGGGATGGATTAAGGACACTGGAGATTTGGAAGATAAGCATACACATGCACACACACACACTCACACTCAATAAAGCAAAGATGTTTTTCTGCCTCCTTCAGGTACTGTTGGTGGCAAGGCTGCAGAATCTGACTAGTGAGATCAGCGATGGACACCAATCATGGATCACAGGGGTTGAAGACAGTAAGTAACCCTATCTCAGACCCACCCTATCCCTTGCTGCATCATCTATGGGTGAGCGTCAGATCTAACTAACCGTATCTAATCCCAGAGTACACATCTGCTTCCCAAAGGAAAATAACTAATAAACCCCAAGATGACAACTTCGTTCAGTGAGTGGCTACTGCAGGCCAGTAACCAATGTGGAAGGTGTACCACCCCACCTAGAGAGAGCTTTTAGACACCTGAGCCCCAAAGATTCCAGCACTCAAGAGCCCCCAGCCTCTCTCTTCGTTTGTTTATATAGAAACCGTTTACTTAGCAACAACTGGTTCCTGCTCTTTTCACTTTCCCACCTTTTTCCCAGAATAGGGGAACAAGAAAGTGTCAAAACACAGAGGTCACCTTGTTCTTACCCAGACCAGGATGGCCACCTAATAAACAGTGCCCTAAAATCCAATTGGGTGTGTGCCTTCCCCAAAAATCTGGCAGGGCTGCAATTAACAATTCCACCCTGAAATAGCAACTCACTGACTATACTTATAAGTTCAGGTGCACAACTGGTTTTCACAGTGTCTTGGGATAATGTGGTGATGGTGGTGCAGCAGTGTCCTGAACAACTGGAATAGTTTGGAGTAAGGAATCAATTGGATCTCATACCAAAGTTTCTGCATAAAAGTCATTTAAATTAGGAGTTGTAACAGTAGGAGATTCAATCAGAGAAACAGAAAGTCCTACTGGAACATGCCCAGACTCCAGTACTTGACATATGGATCAGATGCAGCCTTGACAGTTCCATAAAATACCATTGGATAGTTTTACCATGAATGAAACAGGTTCTGTGCCTTTTACAAGTTTTCCCGGTACCTATTTCACTCCACAACTGCAGTTGCGAGTCCACACTAAGTATCCTACTTGAAAAGGATGATGACAAGTATCATGCTGTTGATCAATTTCCATAGCTTGGGATTTGGCTACACGTGAGGCAATATCAGGATGTAGCAGGTCTTAACAGGTATGCAAATTCACTTCAAGAAAAGTGTTGCAATTTAATAGCATATTGTGCGATAGATCATGGTGATGTGTCCTTTCTTCTGGAATTTTCTGCAAATAACCTGGTGTGCCCAGCAATCCTCAGCATGTGTCGTTTGTGCACAAAGGCCACATGAAAATTCCTGATGTTCCTGTAGTCATCTGTTTTGCCAATTCACAAGATGAACTTCTCAGTTCACACTAAACTCTAGACAATCTGTCTCTGCAGTCTCTGTGGCAATAGCTATTTCAAGAGCCTTCTTGTGTGCAAGCACTGTATCAGTCAGTACCTTTTTCTAGATCTACCTGGTCACGTAGGACATCATTTACTATTTGTCCAAACTGACAATGCTCTGACAACCTCCTCAGAGTGACAACAAACTGTGATACTGACTTTCCACTTCCCTGATGGAACCGATATCATTCTCCTATCCTTGATGGAGTAGGACGAAAATATTCCTTCATTGCTGCAGTAATTGCAGTGTAACTGGCAGTTCTGGGCACATTTAGCAGTCTATAGGTCACACAGCAGTCCATATGCCTTCGAACGCCAAGCTGTTAGTAAGCCTGAAACTCGTCGTCCATCTGGAATGATGTTGTGGGTTACAAATTGCTCAAATCATTTGAGGTTTGACAACCATGATTCAAAGTTGTTGAATTCACCAACATGGCCCACAAAAGTTGCCATTTCTCTGCCATGCTGTTGGAATTCACATCTCCTGGACGTGTTCTCTGAGCCACAGGGAAAGTGTTTTTGTGTGTATGTATTACTGCACTATCTGTGCTAGACTGCCTCTTCTGGCTGCATGCCAATATTGCAGAATTCTTCCTCTGGTTGTACTTGGGCTCCCTCAGTGCAGGCTAAGCTGTTTGCCTGCTTCCATGAGGTCAACCGATATGGCTGCTTACTTCCCCCTTACTGCTTTGTTTGCAATTGCTCCAGGTAGCAGCCTATTCCTTTGTTCTGTTTTTAATTACCAATTCCCTGTCTCTAGCTGGCTGGTTCATGCTGTCCCAGCAGCAGTCTGTCACCTTGTGCCTACAGATGAACTTTCCCCCTTTCTACAAGTATTTTCTTACTGTTTCTTCTTCTTTTTCAGGCAGAGGCAGCAGAGGACACTCATGGGATAGAAATTGTGCATCACCAAATGTTACATCTGGACCAGCAGAGAAGGTGTTAGACACTGAGGGAGTTGACAGAAACACACAGCTGTCTGCTCTGTTGTTAGCTTTATTGTTCTTGCAGCAAAACTGAAATCAATAGGAAACTGAAGCTTTTCCTGCAGAGGGGGAGAGTCCTCAGACATTTAAAGGGACAGGACACTACCCAATCCATCTTTAGAAGCTTATAGGTATGAATATCTTCACAGAACTACCACACAGAGGTTGATTGGTTGATTTTTGCAAAGGTGCACACACGTATCACACTCAAATTCTACTGATCAGTACTCACCAAACATTGAAACTGCAGAGGTGCACACAAGTAAATATTCTCACACACCCCTGTTTTTAACTATCGGTATGGCTTTCATGACCAAAGTGCCTGAACACTTCATAATCATCAATGGGTTTTAATGGAAGTATTATGCCCCATTTTTAAATATGGAAAACCAAGAGACAAGATACATTAGGTGAGTTTACCAACATCACACAGGAAGTCAGGCTGTAGCTGAGCTAGGATTTGAATCTGTATCACCAGAGTCCCAGGGAAGAGACATTTTGATTTGCCCCCATCCTAACTTTTAAAATCATCACAAAATTCTCATTCTTTCCCTACTCACCAACATACATACACACAGAGTTCTACAGAAGAACAAAGATACTTCCCAATAATCTTCTGGGCCCCAAACTACCTAATTCAGGGTTTAATGATATAAAATGAGCAGTGTAAAAATAAACTTGCAATAATTTAACAAATTAAAATAAATGTCCGGTTCTATTAAATCATAACAGTTTCTCATATTTGGGGGGGGGCGTTACAACAAAATTAGATCAATTCCATAATTCTGAGATATACTTTGGAATTTTAATTTTTTGCTTCAGTTGGAATAAATTGAGATTCACAGTTAAAAAATGGACATTTTGTTATTAAAGCAGATTTGGAAATTAAGTCTCAGCAAAATTAACCATGAAGCTTTGCTACTTTATTAGTGTTACAAACTGCCATTTATGTTTCTGGTTAAATACGAAGCACAAAATATAAGGTACATCATAGTAGAATAGGTTCGTTTAAAAATAGAGGGCTAAATTGTGGTGGTAAGTACTGAGAGCATAGCCAACTGGTGAGTGTGTGTTACAGGACCTCCCCCACCACACACAGCCTGGGATGATCCACAGAGGGTATGAGCTATTACAGTGCCACACAGCAGAACCCAGATCAAGCTCAAACTCAAGCTGTAGCAGCTCACAGTTTAGCTCTAGAAGTTCCCAGTTTTATCCCTGGTGCGCCGGCCAACAGAGAGTGGCCATCATAAAAGCAGAGTGGATACATAAGAAAAACACATCAAAAGGCAGTAAATAAACATATGTGACAGTTAGTTACACTAGCTACATGGAATGGTGTCAATGTACTTATCTTGCATTCAAGTCATTTTAGCTGGAACAATATGTTAGATGCATAACTCCAACATAAAGGCTCTCAAAGCTTCTTTTAAAGTATATACATGCAATCCAATGAAAATGCAGCCACCTCTGGGAAGGAGGATGGTAGCCTAATAGCACAGGGTACAATGCTGCACATCAGTGAAGAGGATGAGGAAGGAAAATGCAACCTACCATACTACATTACACATGGTACAACTACTGACCCCAACCTGATTTCACACCCTTCGTTGTTATTATTAACGTACCACACTGAGTCATTTCTTTTGAAGCTGAGTCTATGTCTATACCACAAGCTAGGGACGTGATTCCCTTGGTCATGTACACACATTCACAGTCGCTCTCGTTGAGCTAGCGCACGTGTAACTAGCGGCATAGCTGCGGTAGCATGGGTAATGGCAGGGGAGGCATGCGGTAGGTGTGCCGGTTACGTACTCACCAGTTCCAGATGGGTTTGTGCTCTCCCTGACTAAGCCATGTCTCCACTGCTTCTAGCTGTGGTGCCACACCTACACGGCTGTTTATATTGACGCTAGCCCCATGAGAGCTAGCGCGCGTATGTCTATATGAGCAGAGGGAGCACACCCCTAGCTCGTAGTTTAGATGTAGCCTGTGAGGCATTACCTGTGAAAACCTGTCTCCTCTTAAGTCTTTGTTTGCCCCTAATATCTGCAACTCACCTCCACTGCAAAGTGCAGATGGGAGCAAAACAGGATGGGAGAGAAAACAGCGTACAGCCAGTCGAGATGTTCTCCTCGCCGGTTTGTCAAGTCTAGATCTTGTGCACACAAAAGGAGGGGACAGCATGGCCAGAGAACAGCTGCTCTGAGAGCCATGTGGAATATCAGATCAGTTGCCTTACCTGACACAGCATTATCCTCTGCTCTCTGTGTTCTCCACCCCCTGCCTGCACTGTGTTCCCCACCAGTCCCAGCAGGGTGGGGAGATCATGTGGCTTAATGTCAGTACCTCAAAATCCACATGGGCTTTTGATTATTTTGTTCCCCTCTGTGCGTTTTTACATGGGAGGGGAACAGACAGCACTATGTGTATACTCTACGAGGCTTACAGTTTGCCTTTACTGCCTGAAATGCTACTTCTGACTTAACAAAGGATTCACTAACCAGGTGCAGGAAGAGTTGAGAGAAATAGAAACAAAGAGAGGCAGATTGGGACATGATAAATAAGGGGGAATGCAAAACAAGGACGTACTGTGTATGGCTACCACTGATGGTGGCGTGCAGGATGTGTGTAGCTACACACCATAATGAAAAGCAGCTGCATCCACACTTTGGTGTGTAGCTACATGTGTCCGTGAAAGACACTGGCATGGGGAAAGGCTCCAGCAGCAGGGAACTGCTGGAGCCTTTCCCCACTGACTCTAGCCTGACAGAGCCCTTCCCCTGCAGCAGGGAAAGGCCCTAGCAGTGTAGACGGGGGGGCGGGGGGGAGGTAGGGGGAGGCACTGCTTGGGCATGTAGGGAGTTGTGTAGGGTACATGCCCACAGAGTACAGGTGTCTCTCTACTCACCTAAGCAGTGCCTCACCATTTACACACTATTTATACTCATACTAGGGGATTGTGCAGGGTATATACTCTACATGCCACTGTAATCTTGGAGCGCTCTTGCTCTGGGGATATCTGGCATTTCATTTCATAGCATCATAGAATATCAGGGTTGGAAGGGACCTCAGGAAGTCATCTAGTCCAACCGCCTGCTCAAAGCAGGACCAATCCCCAATTTCCTATGCAATACTTAATGGAACTCTTTAACCTCTCTTGATTTTGAGCTTATATTTCACAGTCTCCACAAACAGACTAAAGGTCCTAAGAAGAAAGGTAAGAACGTAGTTGACCAGTTGGCAGCTGCAGGTTTGTAGGTATAGATAAGAGTCAGGTTCTTCACTTTTATGGCCTGCTATTCAATACCATCATTGGACCCGATGATGATACTGGAGTTGCTGGAATACCTTCCCTAACATCGGATTCCATTCCATATTGCCTATGATGGAAGTGAGATACCACAGCAAACCCAGGAGTGGTTGACTGTTAGTAGCAGAGTGTGTTTCCCAAAACAGGGTGACGTGTGCTTCATGTTCTATGGCCAGCTGGAGGATACCCCCCCAGGCCATTGAGACTCCATTGATATGGAGGTACAGCACCTTGAAAGCTGACCCCAGCACTAATGATTGCAACACTGGCCCTAACAGCCCTTCAGACTGAATTTGTCTGGTTTTTTTGCGATGAGAACTTGAGCTCTGATTTTGCATTTTGGCAGCTCACACGCTCCTGAACAAGAATGCTATAGGCTCTTTCCCATGCATGGATGATCAGCACTACCAGGAAGCTGAAATCTACTTTCTCATAGAGTGGAAGCATTGTGGGGAAAAGAGTCAAACACACTATGTAAATACAGGAGTCCATCTCTGCGTCTGCCTCCTTGTCAACTTGATCCTGGAGCAGGCTCAACAGGTTACTCTCAGGCTCATCCAGAGTTATCACAACTACACACCAGCGTGGGCTAGTTTCCTTTGCATGCTGTGATTGTGGGACAGCATTGCAGACAATAACTAATATGATGGAAGAATGCCCAAGTCGACCTTAGGAGGGCAGTTTACAACACCTAGCCACCTTTGATAGAGAGATTGTCCTCTGGTTACAGAGCCTGGACCTTGAGCACCAATGGCTATATATGAGAGGATGAGAAGGATTTCACAGCCATAGTATTTTTCTTTGCCTCTAGCGTCATGATAAGCGGTGCTCAGTTACACTACACCCACATGATCGGCAATCCATCTTTTTCCCTACGACAAGGCTCTCTCTGAGTTTTTCCCTCGTTGACACCACTGTATTTCAGCTCCATTGGGTTAAGTCGTATTTCAGTCAAATAAATAAATAAATAAAAGGATGACTCCATGTGGTGAAAGGCTTTTATACAATACCCTGGAATGTATGAGTACAGCTAGCCTGCTGTGGAAGATGGGGTTGGAACAGGAAGCGTAAACTTTCTAATAGTAACTACTCAAATGAGCACTATTGCTCTAGCAGATTGCTTAATTCAGGGTGTGGAATTGAAGTCTGATTGAGGTTTAAGTTAGTTTATTTTTGTGGGGGTGAGAAAAAGCAGCAGTCATCAGCCCTGCAACATTTTTATTCTTCTTCCCTCTGTTACTCTTCTTTTCTTTAGTCAGCAATCATTTGTCCTGCAGAGCACTATCACTCATCTCACTAGATTCTACATCGAAGCACCACAGTGCCTAACCTTGCAAAACAAAAAGAAAATCCTGTTCCACTGTGGAAATACTAGAGCTAATGGGGTTTGTTTACATGTACTTCAAAGAGCATGATAAATCAAAGCGCAAATGTGCTGAAAACATTTGTGGATCAACTAAGTTCCAATAATTAAACCAGGCACATTTATAAAGGAATATGTAATTCAGAGGAGTTTTCAAATGAGACTTTAGTGATAAAAGAACCATAATTAAAGTATAACACTTTAGAAGAAAATCTGATTTTCTTCTACTCTTTGGGGTTGAAATAACTTAGACATGATAAAAATTAAGGCAGCAACTGATGCTAAGTGGGAGTAGGAATGAGTAGTCTAGTGCTATTTCTGTGATCGAAAAATCCCAATGAAAATGGGGTTGAGAGCTGTACCAGAAAATAAGGGGACATGTTTTAAAGACTGAATGAAAAAATAATATATCTAAAAAATGAAAAAAACATCAGTGAATCAAGAAAAAAACTGAAAAAATATCAAATTGCCCACCTGCTCCCTACTGACAGGAGGATTTGGGAAGCGGGGTAATGCCCTTTTGAAAACAGAACCTTTAGCATAGCACAGTATACAGTCTTGGAAGTGGAGGAGCATCTGGAAACGCTGAAAGAAAAGGTCATGTTTAGAGAGAAAGCAGCTGCATTGTGGTCTCTCTCAGTCCAATGCGCAAGGGAGGGGAAAAGAATAATACAGAGAAACAGAGAGAGGTGAGTAAACTAAACACCAAAACACTAGAGGATATCTTGTGCCTAAACCCTGCCCAGGTACGTAAGGGAAGGGGGGGAAGGGGGCAGAAGGAGCACAATGACACAAGATAAAAGTTTAAATTGTAAAAAAAAAAAAAAATGGGGGTGGGAGGAAGAGGTGAAATTGCTTTCCCAATGAATTTTCCAGCATTTGCCCAGCTCTGGTAAAGGCATTTCAGGGCTTTCATCATGCTGCACACAGTTTTGTAGGGGGATGGGTAGCAATGGGAAGGAGCTTTTATAGGGAAATGGAAAGAAGTCTGAAATAGGATGCTGCTGCTGGTCCAAAGCCCATTGAAGTCCATGAGGATCTTCCCATGGACTTCACTGCTGAAGTTTATAACATCTGAATTTTTCTCCTCTAAGAGATTAGAACCAATCTATCAGTTTAAGACTATATACACCACCTACAGAAAGTCAATTTTGCTAATTCTCATAAGGGAATTCCCTCGGTAAATAGTCACCTATCTGGGTGAGAGAAGAGAAAAGAGTCATGGGGTTGTGGTGGTGTTTGTTTTCAGCCATCAATTTTTCTTCTTTTACACTTTCAGCTGGAAGAGCTAGTTTTTGTAAGACACCTGAATGGAGGGACAATGAAAAGAATAGGGGGTAGGAGTGGTGGGTTAAATTTTGAGTCACCAGCTGGATGTGGTTATGGTAACTGTGGGAACTATAAGGAGACGACGTGATCTCCATCCAGACACACGTCTCCATCTGCTCCTCATATCTGATTTCTCATTTTAGGCTTATGTCCAACACTGAGCTTTTTAGCTTCCCACCTAAACCATTTTTCCCTTCACCATTATCTCCTTTCTCTATTGCTGTCTATAAACCACATCACCATTTCTCACCTTACACAGTGAACTTCGGCTCCTCTCTTTTCCTTTCCCCCTCACACCCACATATTCTCCAAATTCTTATGATTACTCTGAAATTTCCTCTTCTCCTGCATCCAACTCTTCCTGATCCAGTCCATTCAAAATCTGCCACCAAAGTTATTTTCCTTTGCCAACATTCTCTCCAGTTCCTGAGTTTCTTCATCCTGAAGGCACCATAACACAGGACCTACCTGCATCTCTGTGTTAATCTCCTCATCATCCCTGCTCCCTCTACTCAGCTTAAGTGTTGCTCTTAAGCACTCACTTTGTCTCCTTCATACGTTTACAGCTTTACGTCATGTTGCATGCCACCCACGTGCTCCCCAGTAATTTATGCAGTCAGTCTCCTCCTTCAAAGAAAACACATGACTAAAACCCACCTGTTTTACCATATGTACCACTACATATTTAGGTGGTATTAGCCTGTTCATTTTGTATGGACATAATTTGTGCACTTAAAGTGGTAGGAGCTTTCACAAACTCAGGTGCATTATTTAATAAACAATCAAAATCAAACATTTTCAACTAATCATTTTTTCCATCAGAAAATGCCAATTTGTCAAAACCAAAACTTTGCAAGGACATGTATCAGTTTCAGTTAATCTTCCATCAGGAAGATTTCTCAGGTCCAGGATGGAATTTAAAAAAAAGACAAAGAGAGAGAGCGCGAACTAGCCAACCCAGAACAGCAAACAGTCCAGTGGTTAGGTCACTCACCTGCATTGTGGAAGACTCAGGTTTTATGTTACATTTTTCTTGTAGACCTCTAAATGATAGGACAATATTATCTACAAATAACAGATCAATTGTATCTTTTTCACCCAGTGTGGCCTCAGACTATAATTGATTTTTTGTCATCTTGATATTAAGCTTGTTGCCTTACATTGTGGCTCAAGAGTGAAAGTGCTGAGTAAAGCTAAATTGTTTTGACAATTTTGACCACTCTTCTTAATCATATGCAAATAATGGTATGCTGAAGGATAGCTGAAACTAACTACTTGTTTGTTTTTCAATGTCATACACAATAATAATAATGCTTAACACTTTACTTCTCATAATATTCCTTCTTACAACAACCTGCAAGGTATGGGGGTAAGTATTATCATCAATTTTCTACAGATGGGGAAAAAGAGGCTAAATTTTTTTAAAATACTTCAGTGACTTATCAGCGTAAGTCCCACTTTCAAAAATGCCTTTGTCACCTAGACGTCTCTGAGAATGGGATTTAGGCCTTTAAGTCCTTTAGGTAGCTTTCAAAATTTTCCCTTTAGTGACTTGCTCAAAAAAAAAAAAATCACACAGCAGTTCAGTGGCAGAGTTGGGACTAGAACTCAGGAGTTCCTGGATCTAAGTCCCAGCCGGATTCCATTAACCAATGCAACCTCCTAAACAGTACTTCAGCATTGATTAAGAGATTTAGGAGCACAAGTCCCATTGGCTTTTGATAGGCACTTTGGAAAATCTCTTCCAGTATTAACAATATTTAAGACTTCAGAAAGATTATCATTATTGTGACAGGAGCCTTAGCAAATTCTTTTTAATTGTTGTGTTTAAGTAGAGCTGCAGTTCCCAAACTGTGGGTCATGACCCCAACAGTTGGGAGCACAGCACTCTCTAGAGTGCAGAGGATGACATTATACTTTGCACAGCATGATCTTACGTGTACGGTGCGTGTGAGGTCATGATGCACGGAGGATATCATTTAGCTCTACAAACTGTATTCCTCTCCATAGCGTGACCTCACACACATCATATGTACAAGGTCAAACTGTGCAGAGGATACCATTTTGCTCTACAAAATGACATGACCTCACTTGTACAGTGCTGGTGAGATCATGCTGTACAGACGATGCCATTTTGTATTGCAAAATGGTGGCCTCCATGTTGTCTGGGGTCCTGGCAGGAAATACTTCATTAAAATAGGGTTGTGCCAAAAAAAGTTGGGAACCCCTTAAGTAGGAGAAAGAGGGAACAATTCAGGCTATTGAAAAAAGATGTGTAACCACCTGTACAAATTCCACCATTAACCTTTGAACAAAATTTTCATTGTCTAAGGAAGGGACAGTCAATAGGTGGACGCAGGCCAAATCTGGTCCACCAGATGCTTCTGAATGGACCCCAGAATCTCTTTATTTACTTATTATTACCATTGTTATTTTTTTTATTATTTACTCTGGTGTCTGGACCTTGGCTATACCTTGACAAAAAATAATTGACTATCCATGGCCCAAGGAATGGTCATGGGATTTCAATCTTCTGCAGAAAAGTTTCTCTTACTCCTCATAAAGAAAAGATACATGCTTAACTTCCCTCTAGATAAGATGCTAAAAAAGAGAGGGATTCAGACAAATGGTTTTTCTCCCTAAATCAAGGCCTTGGCCTTGAGTCTCATCACTTGTTTGTCCTAAGATTAAGTACTCAAGTGTCCCCTCTTGTATAAAAAATAGAGCCTCCACAGCAAGTCAACAACTTGAACATTCCCCTTCTGGTTCTGAGACCCAGAGCGAAAAGACATACTATCTGACAAAAACTATGTGCATTCTCTGGGTTCCAAAACAGATATTTTTCTATAGCTGATGTCACATATTGTTAGGATGTTTGAGTTTAGCCCAGAGGCAGAAACTCATGTCCCCCACAGGGAGCCATCTTTGTGAACTACATCAATCACCTAATGCATATCCTTTTAATTGTAAGAAGATACTGGAGATGACTGAGAGTAGTCTTACTGCAAAAATACCACTTATAGCAAAAGCAAGAGTCAGGAAAAGATCACAGATAGATATAATCGAAATTGAAAGCATCTATGTTTTACAGACATTAGGGATAGCTTTACAAAAAATCAGGAAAATATGAGCATCAGAAGGAAGATTCTTCTATTAGTATTCGTAGCAGCATTCCCAGGCTCCAAGAACTCTCATGCTCCTCCTGCTAGGAAACTGGAAAGACTGCAGTTTGTTCTATAGCAAAGCATCTTAATAAATGGTGCTGAATAAGTTCTCCTGGGGCTACACTAATTCCCATGACTGTGAGCAAATTAAGTGAAAGTTGCAGTGAATGTGTGGCAATCATCTGAGCTGGTTGTGTTTTGAAAATAGTTCTGGTGAAAGAAAATGAAAAGCTGTGAAGAAATGTGGGAGCACCGTGTTAACTCTACTTCTGAAGTCTGAAATTGTTAGCAGTTTTGTACAGCCTATTTTGCTATTTGTTAGGAAGAAAGTTTGAAAGAATTGGCTGAAATAATAAGATATCAAAAAAGCCACATTGTTTGTACAGAACTAAATAGGTTTGGAGATACTGAGTCAGATTAAGCTTACCATGCAGTCCCACAATGACCAAGGACAAATTGCCATCCCTGCGCTCCCAGAAGCATAGGAACAGTTCCACCCATGCACTCCTGAGGTGCACATCTCCCAAAAAGGGAGGAGAAAGCCAGGACAAAGTAGAGAGAACAGATTGTGGATGGTGTACTCTGCAATAACTCCCCTCCAGACCAAAGATCTCTAGTTATATAGGTATTTCTATGGCCCATATCACCAAGGTACCTCACAAACACTAATGAATTTGTCCTTTCAACATGTTATGAAGTAAAGAAATATTACCATCTCCATGGTATGATGGAGAACTGAAACACATTGGGATTTTCCAAATATAGTCTGTAGCAGAGCCACAAACTGAACCCAGATCTCCCAAATCCCAATTCAGGATCTTAACCATGGGACCAGATCTCCTCTCCAGGAATTCAGAAGAGGAATTGTATGATGTGCACTCCACACTGCAGCACTGTGTCTCAGTGGCACAATTTTGGCTATTACTGTTCATTAGCATTAAACACCATCATAACTTTCCCATATGCCTTGCAGAAATTTAGACATGGTCCTGTCATTATTCAAATTAATATCTTGCTACCAAATTAGTCAAATATATAGGCAATGGGGATTGGCAAAGGAAGGGATAGTGAAAGAAGGAATGAGGGATAAAACAAATAAATAGAATTGTTTCTGATCATAGAATATCAGGGTTGGAAGGGACCTCAGGAGGTCATCTAATCCAACCCCCTGCTCAAAGCAGGACCGATCCCCAATTAAAATCATCCCAGCCAGGGCTTTGTCAAGCCTGACCTTAAAAACTTCTAAGGAAGGAGATTCCACCACCTCCCTAGGTAACACATTGCAGTGTTTCACCACCCTCCTAGTGAAAAAGTTTTTCCTAATATCCAACCTAAATCTCCCCCACTGCAACTTGAGACCATTACTCCTTGTTTTGTCATCTGCTACCACTTAGAACAGTCTAGAGCCATGGACTTATGCACTTCCAGCTTTTCTAAATAGTCCCGAACCACTTCTTTCTCCGCAGAGGGCTGGTCACCTCCTCCCCATGCTGTGCTGCCCAGTGCAGTAGTCTGGGAGCTGATCTTGTTCGTGAAGACAGAGGCAAAGAAAGCATTGAGTACATTAGCTTTTTCCACATCATCTGTCACTAGGTTGCCTCCCTCATTCAGTAAGGGGCCCACACTTTCCTTGACTTTCTTCTTGTTGCTAACATACCTGAAGAAACCCTTTTTGTTACTCTTAACATCTCTTGCTAGCTGCAACTCCAGGTGTGATTTGGCCTTCCTGATTTCACTCCTGCATGCCTGAGCAATATTTTTATACTCATCCCTGGTCATTTGTCCAATCTTCCACTTCTTGTAAG
Organism: Natator depressus; assembly: GCF_965152275.1. Classification (NCBI taxonomy): domain Eukaryota; kingdom Metazoa; phylum Chordata; order Testudines; family Cheloniidae; genus Natator; species Natator depressus. The sequence goes on along the minus strand of NC_134234.1, from coordinate 288,508,491 downwards.
CTTCTTTTTTGTATTTAAGATCAGTAAGGATTTCACTGTTAAGCCAAGCCGGTCGCCTGCCATATTTACTATTCTTTCGACACATCGGGATGGTTTGTCCCTGTAAGTAATTACTATAACTCCTGAGGAAGCTCATAGAAGGAAGGTAATATGGATGGGAGGTGTTCAGCTGTTGTGACCTGCACTGGATGTGCTATGTTTGTCTTTATTCCACAGGACAGAAGCGACTTTGTCTGTACAAAGTGCAAGAGAACATTCAAGGTCTGGAGCAACAGGTATCGACCCTGCATTGCATAAGAGAAACTGAATATTTCCTGGACAGATGTCAGGATATGCTTCTATGGGCACAAGGTTCTGAAGATTCAGAGCAGGCTGCACATTGGGGACAGGAGGACGGTGAAGAAATTTGGCATCATGTGACCTCCAGAAGAAAAAAGGGGAACGTCCATGTACCAGCAATGCCAGTACAGGTAAGTAACCATTTTCATGTTCTCTCTACAGGTACTAATGCGGAGAGTGGACCAGATGATACGTCTGAGGGAAGGGAGCAGAAGGAGACTCCACTGATTGGAAGGCATGAGATGCACTGTCCTAGGGTTGGGGGTTCCACGACCACCGCTCCCAGGAGAAGAAGGCAGGTGGTGGTGGTCGGGGACTCTCCTCAGGGGGACTGAGTCATCTATCTGCCGCCCCGACAGGGAAAACCGAGAAGTCTGCTGCTTGCCAGAAGCTAAGATTCGCGATGTGACAGAGAGACTGCTGAGACTCATCAAGCCCTCGGATTGCTACCCCTTCCTGCTTCTCCACGTGGGCACCAATGATACTGCCAAGAATGACCTTGAGCGGATCACTGCAGACTACGTGGCTCTGGGAAGAAGGATAAAGGAGTTTGAGGCTCAAGTGGTGTTCTCGTCCATCCTCCCCATGGAAGGAAAAGGCCTGGGTAGAGACCATCAAATCATGGAAGTCAACGAATGGCTACGCAGGTGGTGTCGGAGAGAAGGCTTTGGATTCTTTGACCATGGGATGGTGTTCCAAGAAAGAGGAGTGCTAGGCAGAGATGGGCTCCACCTAACGAAGAGAGGGAAGAGCATCTTCACAAGCAGGCTGGCTAACCTAGTGAGGAGGGCTTTAAACTAGGTTCACCGGGGGAAGGAGACCAAAGCCCTGAGGTAAGTGGGGAAGTGGGATACCGGGAGGAAGCACGAGCAGGAGTGCGTGAGAGGGGAGGGCTCCTGCCTCATACTGAGAAAGAGGGGCAATCAGCAGGTTATCTCAAGTGCCTATACACAAATGCACAAAGCCTGGGAAACAAGCAGGGAGAACTGGAAGTCCTGGCAAAGTCAAGGAATTATGATGTGATTGGAATAACAGAGACTTGGTGGGATAACTCACATGACTGGAGTACTGTCATGGATGGATATAAGCTGTTCAGGAAGGACAGGCAGGGCAGAAAAGGTGGGGGAGTTGCACTGTATGTAAGAGAGTAGTATGACTGCTCAGAGCTCAAGTATGAAACTGCAGAAAAACCTGAGAGTCTCTGGATTACGTTTAGAAGCGTGAGCAACAAGGGTGATGTCGTGGTGGGAGTCTACTACAGACCACCGGACCAGGGGGATGAGGTGGACGAGGCTTTCTTCCGGCAACTCGCAGAAGTTACTAGATTGCACGCCCTGGTTCTCAGGGGAGACGTCAATCACCCTGATATCTGCTGGGAGAGCAATACAGCGGTGCACAGACAATCCAGGAAGTTTTTGGAAAATGTAGGGGACAATTTCCTGGTGCAAGTACTGGAGGAACCAACTAGGGGCAGAGCTCTTCTTGACCTGCTGCTCACAAACCGGGAAGAATTAGTAGGGGAAGCAAAAGTGGATGGGAACCTGGGAGGTTCTACATTGATCTACATTACAACACTGCAGGATGAGAGTAACTCTGCTGGACTTGAGGGAATTACATCACTGTAAAACTGAAGTGAGATCAAAATCATATCCAACAGGTTGTGCAGAGTAATCTCAAATACTAATGTGTTCTACATCAGACAGATAGGGAAGATCACTGGCTTATGGCTGACTCTTCCAACTCATGTTGGCTCCTGCCACTCTGCTTTTGATACTGACTAGTATATTTGCAAGTGCAACATCATAGCTGGAAACAGTGATAGGCAGATGTTATGATGATCTCTAAAAGACCGCATTCTGAAGCTGTGGCCTCTTATTCAAAATGCACGACATTAAAAATCAAAGCCAATATATGGCAGAAAGACTGTGGGGGGAAGCTTAAAAAAATCTGGTTCTTCTCAAGTGAAAAAATTTATAAATAAAAGGCAAAATTTGTAAGTAGAGAAGAGTGAGGTCAATATGAGTGGGGAAAATAGATTACAAACAAGAATTAGCAGAAGCAAGTAAAACAAAATAGCAAGAAAAAGAAATAGTATATAATATGGGCAGAGTGCTGTAAATCACAAACTGAGTCAGGTCACGCTGTACCTTATTAAATGGAGAGCAAAACAAACGAGAATTTTCCCACTAAAGTCAAGTATTTAAAAATTATTATGAAAACAGAATACAAAATCTGGTTTTAAAGTATTTATCCTGCGTGGTTGATGGAAAATAGATTTGTAGATTTTAAGGCCAGAAGGGACCTTAGTTCTTCTGGTCTGACCTCTTTAATAACACCAGCCATAGAATTTCACCCAGTAACTCCTGCATTTGTGTTACATAAGTGCATTATGTGGGAACTTCTCTGGCACCCATTCTGCCTAGAAAAGAGGCTCGCCTTCTGAAATGCAACCCTTAACAAGGATATTGATCAACAATGCCAAATAAGTGTGCTCAGAACTGCAACCAAGGTTGGTTGTCACATCTAATTGAAATAACACCTGCCCCCTCTCTATAGTCAAGGCAAAATTCAACCTGAACTAGAGAGAGAAAAACAAAATATTGTTCTTCAAAACATGGACAAAAGATCATTTGAGATTTTAGTCATTGACTAGGGAATTTAAACGAGCAACTCCAATTAAAACCGAACCTGATTAATCAGGTTGGCAAATGTCAATCAACATAAGACATGGGGGCAAAAATTGATAGAAAGGTCCAGAAACAAAGAAACATAGAACAGAATGACTACAAAATGGCTCCTGTAAGCTTCAAACAAACAGTTATGCACAACCCTACTTCACTAAAACAAAGACACTGCTTTTCATCTCAACTGCAAAATCCGATGTAGACAGCTGAATCCTTTATGTTTATCCAAGGTACACATAGGAGCACATCTTCTCCTTTTGTTTTGAAGCTTTCAGAGTTGTGTTAGGACATCTGTGTACCAAACCATGTGAGAATATCTCTTTTAGCTCTCCCCTGTAGCGCATATTCAGCTCAATGCTAACTTTTTCTCTAGTGGATTTATTTCTTCCCATTACTGAAGGAAGGTTGCTGCATTCCTTAAGGTGAAATAATAAGTAAGGGACTAAAAGTAATTGCAGAACACATGGAAATCTTTAGGGCTACCAGCCATGGGAAAAAAAGAAGGTAATTTCAAATAAATTACCACACTGCATATGAATAGAGGACACAAAACACAGCTGGTTTTGGCTAGGCATATCTGTGATAAATGTTATCCTGTTCCTTGTATCTGATAACTGGTTAGTAACCTATATTTACTAGTAGTCTCCCTTGGAGAGAAAAATGCTACTTGTGTTAGGAGGGAAGCAAAATACAAAGGAAATTTAGAAGAGAGGGTGCCAATGAACTGAGGTTACATCACACAAAACCTTATCTCCAAGAGCTCAATCCTGCAAAGCTCTGAGCAGTCTGTCTCCAATCCAGCAAAACACTGAAGAACCTGCTTAACCGTAAACATGTGATCAATCTCCTATTGAAGTCACCTGGCAGGAGTGAGCCTCAATAGTCACAAAAGATGGACCAAAAAACTTTTTACCTGCCAAGGCCTGAGTTTATGGTTCTGCATTTTTCCCTCAAGAGTTCATTATAATGCTAAGGGCCCACGATTGAACCTTTTGAGTCAATAGGAACTTTGCCATTGACTTCAATGTGAGCAGAATCAAATATAATCACATTAAAATAGTCCTGGGAGGTGTATGTCCTTGATCCCCACTGCGCACTGCAAAATGATGTAATCAAGACAAATTCTCCTCTAATCACCCTTATGATTTCAGTGAGATTGAGTCATTGTAACTGAGATAATCATTTCCCTTATTGACTACAATAGAAGAAGCAGAGCCCTAAACTTATGTCTGGACAGATAGGTAAAGGATTTTTTCAAATATATTTATTTGTAAATGCTGTTAAATTGACATCTGTTTTTACTAATGATGTGAGATTTTGATTTTTTTTTTATTATTTTGATTGCCATTAATTAATCCAATACTATATCCTGTGCAGTATTATGATAACCAAAGATATGGATACATTCAAATCAAGGTGGATCTTGTGAAACCTCACACAGGTGAGTAACTTTACTCACTTGAGTAGTTCCATTGAATTTAATTGGACTCCCATGGATACGTGTTTGCAGGATCAGCACTTTAGAGTGCTGTGATGCATGAAAAACCCTACTGTTACATTTCTGCAGTGTGAAAGTAACACTTATGATCAGGAGCAACTCAATAATTGCTTCTTGCAGCACTAGACTGAAGTTATTTTTTTACTAGTAACCTTTCAGCTCATGGCTACAGCATCAACATGGGGGAGTTGCAGCGCAGCACTTCAGGGCTCACCCCAAGCTGTAGGGCAGTGTAGACAAGCCCTGAGTAACAATAATAAGATCTGGCTTCCAACGAGTACCATCTCCAATCATAATTAATATTCACTGCCCTCAATCTTTGCTTTAATCTTCATCCATCTTAGTTTTAAACCATCCTTAATTTTAATCAAATTCAGTTTTAATTGTTTTTTTTTAATTACAGAAAAATGAAGGAAAAAAGAAGTCTCAGATTAAAAGAATCTTAGAGTAAGTTTCCAAAGAAAGGACTTTTAAGGTTACTGAAAGAGATTTCCATCTGAATTTTATAATGAAGTCCACAAAAAAAAATGCAAATCAGACAGCACCAATTTGAGGCTGGCTAATTTTAATGCATTAAATTTGCAAGACATCCAATTCTTTCTAAAGAGGAAATGGAACGATCAGAGGCCCCAGTTCTGCAAACCCTTATTCATGAGATTTATCCTTACACATGCAAATACGGGGTTGGAAGGTCGACTCCACAAATATTAATGAAAAGAACTGTTCACTTGCAGGACAATATGTATGTGCCCAGGAGAAAATATGAAACATAAAAGCAGATTTGTATTAAACTGTTAAAATCTAAATCAATATTATCTGATTCCTTTTTTGGAAAATCCCTTTACGATGGAATTATGAACTACTGTACTTACTACATAATGAATCAGTAAATTGTGGATTTGTAAAAGTTATTTATCTGCCAAAAAGTGAAAGGATAATATTTTTCATAATGAATAACAATTAATCATGTCTACAGGTGATCAACATATATTTTAATAAAAATAAAGTAATTGTAGGATTATGTCCTGAATGCCCCAATTAGTGAGAGTCAGGTGGGCATTCAGCATAGTTTACCTATCACATCTATTTGTGGAGCACTAATCTATGTGTTGTAACAGCAGAGTTCATCTTACTCTTAATATTCTCAGTTTAATTTTGATTCCCTGATGTCACCACCAACGCGTAAAACACAGCAGCACCCCATCAATTACTTGCTTCTGTTACCATTGAGGCACCTCTCCTCAGGAAATCCATGTAACTCCTTAAGCAGAAGGATGGTTTTGTGGTTAACTCACAGTTCAGGATCAAGAGTCCAGGCTTCTATGACTGGTTCTGACACATATTTCCTGTATGACCTTGAATAAATCACTTAATTTCCCGGTGCCTCTAGTGGATGGAAGGTACCATGTAATTGCAAACATGTATTATGCTGTGACATATCACAGGTACTATGAATTCCTCTGGTGTGTGAAGTTTGATGCTGCACATACTTTCTTCTATAAATCATAAGATGTGGTGTAGCTTGGTATTTTTTTTTCAAGTCGTATGCATAAGTGCAGTCGACTACCTGCCTGATCACTCCTTCAGGTGGGTAAAGTTTGCCTAGTATGGAACAAGCAAAGAGTTTGGGCTCTGAAAAACAGGTCATCCTAGAGTTCCTGCACCTTCACAGCTTCCTGGCCATCGTACCCTGCAGGGCAGCCTGATTTCTGTAACGATCCCATCGGCTCTCCGCAGGTCACTGCCTCAAACACTCAGGGGAGAAGATTTCACATAGCTGTGGGAGAACTGGCACGAGTTAATGGTGACAGGTCATCCTTAACTTAACCTGGGAATCCACATGTTGCTAAGGTGGGAAGAATATAATGGGGACTTAATGTTGCCATTTCCTCTTGTCCTCTCCTTGGTGCTCAGTCTTCACAAAGCACCCTTAAAAGGGCTTCCATGGGATTGGGGAAAGAGTGGGCTTTCAGTGGAGCCAGTACTCTCCCCATTCACACTTCACTCCCCTGAGGGTGCTTTTGCTACCCTCTGCTCACAGAAGATGCAGAGTCTGGCCCCTCATTTTTAAGCCAATAATGAATATTTTGATGATTGAACATGTTGCAAGAGTTGCATTTTTTTCAAAGTAGTTTTTTTCCACCAAGCACGCCTGTTTAGATCCTTTAACAACAATGTATGGATTATGATACGTCTTTATGTTGTCATTCCACCCTCAGAACCAAAAGCTGCAACTGTAAGCAACACATTAATAATAAAATAATAATTCTTAATATGGAACTCTTCATCGGAGGATCTCCCAGTGCCTTACAAAGGTAGGTGCCCATCTAGCTTCACAGAACTCATCCATCACCATGAGATCTTAGTGCATTACACATTTGTTAAAGTGAACACAAGGGGTCAGATCCTCAGCTGGTATAGATCAGTCCAGCTCCACTGAAGTCAACAGAACTATGCTTATTTACACCAGTTGAGGACCTGAGCCAACAACTCAATATCTTTTGCTTCTTCCCCCATTCTGTAGGGAGTTTGGGTGCTTCAGGATGGGAGCTGGAGATTAGGTTTGCGATTTTAAATCTGATTTTGGTGGGGCAATTGAGGGAAGGCTAGGTGAGAGGAAATGAGTATTACATTTTATTTGTCGATACTGAGTTTCATGGCCATTCTGATCTCTTCCAGAAGCAATCTCAGCAATTGAGACCAGACTTAATGAAAACCTTCTTAATGACTCAAAAGCAACTCCCTCAGTAGAGCTGACAGTATGGAGATGGTGAGTGGCTCAGTCTCCCCACAAACATCACCTCAGTCTTTCATGAATAAATTTGCAGCCAGCTGACTTTCATCCAGTTGCTGATCTTGGCCAGGAACTTGGAAAGCTGGGAAGCTGTGGAGGTTTCTCCCTAACGTGAAAATGTACAGATGGCTACATGGAATGTTTATTGCTATCTTTTTAGCCCACGCTGTCTTACAGTCTCACCTTGCATCTCCACTGTAATTCTGTATGTGTACAAACACACTCAATAAAAAAGAAAAACCACTAGGAAAACTCTGGCATTGCTACTTGAAATTATACACATTTTAAACATACAGTTACTTACACACTGCAGTTGTTTATTCGGTTAGCTCAGCAGCTCTCAGGTATTCAGGATGACTTTTTCTTATGAGCATGGTCTATGAATGCCGGCATAATGAACTCTTGCAAAGGTCAAATTTAAAGGATGAATTCTGAAGGAAATGATGATTCTACAATAATCCTGTTATCCTCCCACACCTCTAATTTCATTTTATTGGATTTAGCGGTATAAGGGTGAAAGGGTAACCACTTTCTTTCTTCTAACACCCATGTGCCCACCATCCCCTGAGCATGGCATTATATTTAAGTACTACAGTTATTGTATTAGTAATGAAAATATATCATAAAAATAATGATCACCTGCTCTTGTACTCTGTGGACATCAGCAGAAGCTGGACGGAAAAATATTTACTCAGCTGTTCTTTGTCTTAAAGTGTTTTCCCCATTTAAATTCTGTAAATCAAGGGTAAAATCATAGTATTGTAATGGTTAGCTGCATGTTTTCATACTAGCCTATGGGTAGGCTGCTGCCTGAATTTTTGCATATTCAGCTAGAGCTGAATGAAGTTCATGGACATATATGTAAGAGAAGAACATACCCATAGGGTGGGATTTTCAAAGGTAATCAGCATTGGCCTAATTTTGCTCTCATTGAAATCAAAGGGAGTTTTATTCCTTCAAAGAGATTGCTATTTTCTTGAATTTGTTAGGGGAAATTATCCAATGACATTTTTTATGAATTTCGTTTACACTATGGCTTGCTGTTCCAGTTGTTGTTATGAGCTCTGATTGTCAAATAAATTACACAATATCCTTCCTGTTCCCAGACTGGATGAACAGAACTCTCATAATCATGTTCCTAAGTGCAAATGACCACAAAATATTTTTTTTTAAAATTACTTTCAAAAAGCGTTTGAACACAAGTGAACTTAAAATTCACTTTGCAGGCATTCTGAGTAGCAAAATTCAACTGCAAGAATGACTGCAGAAACTGAACTCAGAAGTGGCACCAACAGCTTGAGTGAATTTGTTTAAATATTTGAAAACACGTGGGTAGAAAAATGGATGCAGTTACTTGCCCAGCAATAAATACCTTGGAACTCATACCCTCTGTTTACTATTTACTTTAACCAACTCCCTTAATACAGAAGTCTTTTAATAGCTCATTGGATGGAAAAAGGAAAAGGAAAAGGACTGTGGATTTTGTGTTGTTCAAAAGTATCACTGATTTTCTCAAAGTGTCTTTGAACACTGAAAGTCATACTATTTTCAGAAGTGCTTTTGCTGGACAATTCCCCAGTGACACCAGAGATGGTAGCACTAGCAACAAAAGAAGTAAAAGCAATATCATGTCACTCTCGCCAGGTTGTTACAAAACTTGCAATGCCTGTGGGACTAGGACCTATTGGAATGGCTGTGGCCATTAAGTGGCTCTTTTATGTTTTCATTTTTTTCATTATGTTTGAGTTGCAGCTGAGACTCAGCTGTTCCAGCCTAGTAGCCTATGGCAGTGGGTTGGAGAGATGTGTTTACTCAGATATTGAAAACAGAAAAACTTGAAAACGTGTGAAAAATTGCAATGACAAGGTATTGTTAGTAACTTCTGTTGTAGTGAAATGAAATCCCTGCCCAGTGCACCGAATGTGTCTGCATAGACAATAGATTTGTGCATGAGGTCATAGTTTGGACTTCAGCCAATTTTCATTGAGCTATAAATATAAATATCAGCCTTCTGTAATCTCTCCTGCCCTATCCTGACCTGGTAAAAAGAATGCCCAAAGCTCCAGCCTTATCAGCATTCCAAATGACACTCCCCACCCCAAACATACATACAAATAAAAATCTACTCCGAAAAAGTTTCCATTTCCTGGATCATAATTTGATAGCTAGCCCCCATTAAATTTGCTTGGCAACATAGTGTTGCTCTGGAGGCCCAGAATATATACATTTCTAGATAGGACCATCCACTCCTCTAGGGAATCAGTTCCTGAGAGGAAGTTCATTAGTATGATTACAGCAACTATTGGCCATCAGAGCAAGCTGCTAACAAACAAGTCACCCTTATTTGAATATTTGTTTTATGAAGATTGGCAAAGCTGGACTCTGCCCAAGAGGTTGGATGGGAACAGTAGCCAATTTTCCGGACTATTGCTATGTGTACTACTTACTTTGGGCTAACTCTGAAGGCTATCTGGAATCTACAACTACTGCTAAGTAGGACAGTCTGGAGAGATCACCATTTCAAGATGCTAGTCTCTCTCTTTAAAGCTATAAAGGAGCTACCACCTAGCTGTCTAAGGAGACTGCCTCTCATTCTATATTCCACTACAGCAGGTGTGTTTGAATGGAATCCCAGGTTTGAACATCAGGTGGGGAATTCTCCATGCAGCCTCCAGCACCTACTTGTTAGATTTTTCAAACAAGCCACCTTTCATGCGGATAAAGAATGCGCACTTCCCACAAGAGGAGGTGCCCACCTCCAGAAGGAAAAGCCTACACCTGCAGTTTCTGCTGACTTGTCATGAGTGATTGCAACATCCTTTTGCAGCAGCTGTTCATGCACTTATGTCCTGTGCTGCAGGCCCATTGCCAGTCTCGGGAGAACAATGGTATATTATGGCTGACAGCTACATCCTGGCAGAGTGGCAGCAAGTCTGGGATAGAGAGATAGACATGGTGATGATCTTCAGAAGCCCTAATTTACATCCACCTGTTTGCAACCAAAGAAGCAGGTCCTGGATTAGGCTTAACAGGCTGTTTAACAACCAGATTGGCTGCCACAACGTGACTGCAGGTCAGCAATGCAGATGGTCAGACATGCAGTGGAGGACTGCACAACAGCAGATTGGAGGGCAGGCAGCAACACCTTCCAACTCTTGATGATGTAGCAGGTAGATGGCTGAACAATTTCCATCAATTTATGATGCATATGAAAGAAGACAACCTTCATGCTTTCTCACATGCTGTCCCTCACACTTGGGAGAAGCGTCCCATAAACCACTGTGAAATGATCTCATTGTCCTCCTTCAAACTCTCCTTTGCCATGATGCCTACAAAAATCTTGACAACAGTTAGGTAGCTGATGTTCTGAGATCACCACCTATCACGCTGACCAATATTGTTTCATTATTTGTCTCCACTTGTCTTACACTTAGACTGTAAGCTCTTTGGAGCATGGACCACCCCTTAGTTCTCTCTTTGTACAACGCCTAGTACACTGGTGTCCTGGTTCATGACTGGGGCTTCTAACCACTACCACAATACAAATAATAATAATTCTCAGCAGAGGCCCCTAAGTTCCGGAACTGGAGTTTGCTGCGTCTGTAGATAATACAATGATAGCTGCAGACCAGAGAGAAAGTTAATGCTGCCCATTCCCCACTGTAGTGACAGAGGGTCCAAAATGTAGTGGAACCACCACACATTGCAGTAGATAGTAAGGTCAAGTGGAGTCACCTTTGCACCCACCTGTGGCCATGAAGCCAATCACCACTACAGCTTATTCTACAAGAGAGTGAAGTGGGGACTGTAGGTAAATCAGGAATATGAGCAGTGAGTGCATAAACTGGGCTGATCCAATGATCCCAAACCCATGTGGACAGGGCAGCCAATTAGTATTCATGGACAGACTACACTGGTGTCTCCTTATCCTCTCTATGGATTGCTGGGAGGATTTCATATCCACCCAGACCCCACATAGTTCCCTAGCACAAAGCTCATTCACTCAGCCTTTCTGGGGTGTTGAGAATTTCAGTCACCATGCCTATGAAAATATCCTAGATGCTTCACCATAAAACAATAATTAATGACGGCCTAAATACTCATGTCAGCAGCCAGTCTGAATAACTGAATCCGCCCTTCCCCCCTCCAAAAAAATTTGGGGACCATCCATACATCCACTCAGCAGAAGCCGTTTCATGCACTATATGCTGACACAGGGTGGAAAGCCACACTGCAGCACACCCCTTGGCCCCATTCCTCCCTTGGTCCAACCTTACCTCCTCACTGTACTCTCCTACACAGCTAATTCCTACATAGTACTCTCCTTGAGTAGGCCTCCAGTTCGTAACAAACACACCACCACAGACACCCCTGCCCCAGGGGAAGAATTCCCCCAAATGATTAAAATCATACAAGATTTTTTTTAAAAATGCAAAATCAGACAGTAAATGTCTGATATAAAAAATGAAACTTGCCTTAAGAGGAGCTAATTTCATGGTTCCTTTTAGGTCAAAAAGGAGGGCATCACACAAACCCCAGCTTTAACTGTTCAACAATAGTTTGAGAGATGGCATCATTAGTGGGTTTGTTTTTTTAATCTCTTTATAAGATGGTAGTAAACCAATGTGCTGTACCCTCACCGAAAAAACAGCCATGTTTCATTGGATTTAAAAAAAAATGCTGATAAAAAAAACCTTTATCTGCAGAAACAGCTGGAAAGCACACCGAAGTGTCATTTTTTTCAGAACAGGGCTCAGTTTAAAGTTCAATCCTTTTGGCAGCACTGTGGCCAATTGGATAAAATATTTAATGGCACTGTATTCTGAACTATATATTTTTGACAATGCATTTCATGCCTTGTATGCCACCAAAGTTATGAGATTGGAGTGAATAATGAAAGAGGAGCTCAACATTCTTCATGGCACGGAGCTCAGATTTGTTATTTTTCATTGATGTGCCACTAGCTGAATCAAGCCTTGATAATGCATAACTGGTACTTACTTTGTAGGAATTATATTAAAATATAAGAAGGTCTCAACCTTCTGTCTTTTTCTATGCAATATTAAAATCACATTAATATTTAAAGCTTCAGTATCCATTGTGAGGAATAAAATTTTAAAGAGCATGTACAAATCACTGCTGGAAAAATTTGATTTAAGAGCTTTAGTTTTTCAAACCACTGTTATCTGTTCATAAAACAATTGAGCCTGCAAAGCAAGAACATCAGCATTAGGAAAAGCTTTCAAAATATTTGTCAGTGTTTGTAGCAACATTGTAATTTTCAAAAGCAAGGATATTGTGGAAATATATACTTTTTCATGGATCTATAAATGGTTTATACACACATTGTTTGAACACAGAGGTTTTGGATAGCACTGACTTAGAAATAATAAAAGGTCGGTTTTTGATTCAAGGAAAAGATCTAAAGCCAAGAAACAAATCTTAATAAGTTACATAGTAACAAACAATGTTAAAACAATGCAGAGGCGTTTGTGTCTTAAAATCAGACAATCGCAGGGGCATTCAAACAGAAGAATTAAATTGTGAGTTGTTACTCATTTTAAGGTAAGGGTTTCTAAACTCAAATGCCAACAAGCCTGTAGCTGTTGCAAGATTGACTATAAAATGCTGCAATAATCATCATTCTATTTCAGTCCACATGCCAACTGGATATTTTTTTGTTGAAATCACAAAATTTACAAAGGAAAAGGAAGCGTTTGTTGCCTACTGTTAAAAGATTACTTGTATACTACATACTGCTTCTGTTTAACCATGTCGAAATATAGCAGAGTGGTATTATCTCCAAACATCACAGTCACAGCTTGTTCTCATAGTGTCATGGCAGTTATTGTTTACATAGGAATTGTCGGATCATTGATAGTCCTTCTAGTTCAGCATCTAACAGCACCCAATGCTTCCAATAAAAACCCATAATTCTCACAACGGGAATTTTTGCCAGAGTCTATGGAAGTAATGCTTCCTAACCCCATTCTTCACTGCAAAGTTAACCTAGGCTCTTACCTGGGTTTTAGCCCAATCCCCACTTCCTTCCACGCAGAAAAAGCTCTGACCAGATTTGGAGATACTTTAAGCCCAGGCTAATTAACCAGTATAGTGATGTGGATTAGAATCCAGGCTTCATTTTCACTCAGTCTGGAACCTGTCCACTTTCCAGTGAGGATGCAGGCAAAATCACTTCAGTGCTGATAGGCCTCCAGTGCTCTTCCCACAATTCCCTCTTGACACAGTTGACTGGGAAAGAATCCTAGAGCTTCTCAAAATAAAGAGCCATGAGATATACTCCCAGACACACATGGGCAAGTGCAGAAACAGCAAGGACACAGTAACATGGGAAGGATTTGCTGTGGAGATGCTCTCACACAGGCTAGGCTAACCTGGATGCTCAGACTTGGATTAACTGTGTAGTGAAGACATACCCTTAGTGATTGGCTTTGTTCATATCCCTTATGCATTTTTTCCTGGCTAATATAGCTGCTGCTGCTATCTTTATTCATACAAGTGCCTAATCCTTTTTTGAATCCTTCTAAACCCATGGCCCTCAGTAAGCACTTGGCAGGAACTTCTCTAGAATGACTGGGTGTTGTGCATAAAATTATTACCATTTTATATGGCTTTAATTTCACGGCTTATTAGCTTTATTTTGTATTATTAGAACTGGTCAATAGGAGCCCCTAACTGGCCTTTCTTGCCCCCATTTATTATGTATATATACTTCTACCAGGATGCCTCTGCTTTGTTTCTTCTCTAATCTAAATAGTACAAGCTGTGGTATCATTCACAATCAAGTATTAACAACTAGTTCTGCTCAAGGGGTAGATTCTTGATTTTACTTGGATTCAGAAATTCTTTATTTTCAGCTGGCTGCAAACAGGCTCTGCTGTCTCAGTGCATGCTCTGGTTCCCTTCTCTGGTTTTGGTTATGCACATTCCCTCTTGGTTCATCCCTAGCGAGAGCGGCTTCACAGGTAGCAAAGCTCTTTCCTAGTTCCCTCATTCATGCTTCCTTCATCATTTTTTGGGTGCAGCTGAGCAGCTTGAAACACCCCTTCTACAAACACATGTGCTTCTCTCATTCTGCACTACTTGCATTTTTGACTCCATGTTTCATTTTCCTGTGTTTCAACACATTTCTAAAATTCCCCATTTAAAGAGGCAACAACTTTCCCAAAGCCATGGGCTTGATTAGTTTTCAGTTACAAGAAATAAGTATGCTGATATTAATCTTTTTAATTTGTAGAATTTGTACAGTATTTTCCAAGGGTAATTCACAATCACTCCTCTTTCTGTGTACTTATATGGTACCCGGCCCTTCTCTGACTGAGCCCTCCCAATTTCATCAGAACAATAAACACAATAGCATTCTCTCTTGGTAAAGTGCATGAGAAATAGCTTTATTAAGTTGTTTCTTCAGTGTGTGTGAGTGAGTTGGTTGCTCTGTGTCTATGCCATGTGGGAAAAGTTTTCAGTACAAGACAAGTTAAAAAGATGGGTTTTGTGTTTATTTTCTAACACGGGGAGGCCCCTGGTCATTTCTCCCTCTTGCAGGAATATGTTCCATAATATAGGTTTAGCCCCTATGACAGATCAGTCTTCCACACTTTGTGGTCTCCCCCCTATTTGCTACAGTTTCATTGTTCCAATGGAATGTAGCTGTCATGGAATGTTGTAACTGTGAAGGCCATGCTGATGGTTTTGAACCAGCTGGATCTTTTCCAGGATGTACAGCATCATTCCTCTATAATAAGTTGCAACTTTCAAGCACAAAGGCCACAAAACACTGGATCACTGTGGCCATGGCTGAATCAGACAGCTGCAGGGGCACAGGAGCTAGCAAACAGAGCTGTAAACAGGGGAGTTTCAGTGGGAGTTTGTATTGTGGTGCTTGTTTGGGGTTTGTTTTTGCTGTGGGTGGTGGTGTTTTGGTGTGGTTTGTGTTTCCCAGATTAACAGGATTTAGGTGGGAAGGCTATGATAGATACAGAGGCAGCAGTGGGAGTGACCCATGTAGCGGAAGACACAATGAGGATGACTGAATGTGGAAGCTGCGGTATGTACATGATCCTGGAGTGGGTATCTGGTTAGAGTTTTGTCTGCATGAAATGTCGTCTGATAGAGCTGATGGAGTAAAAGATCCAAGGACTGGAGATGCAGGTGGAAAGTCTGGTTGAGTTTAGAAGGGGGTTCAAGCAGATTATGGAGCAAAGACATGAGGTAGCTGAAGGGAAAAGCTTAGATTGCAGATGGAAGCAGAACTGAGAAATTATGAGGGGAGACTGCTGGGTGAAGAAAGTGGACCGTGGAAACGTGTGACTAAAAGAACCAGGCAGAGGAAAAGATGGGCTAGTGATGGAGAAACAGAGCTCAAGAATAGGTTTGCAGAGTTGGAAAATGAAGAAGGGGCTCAGCAGGTGGTCACTGAAGGTGGAAGGGCAAGGAAGAAAAGAGGGGCGGCTCGTCCTATAGGAAAAGGGGAAGAGCCAATGGAGACTACACCCTATATGAGACCCAGGAAGATACAGGTGCCACATGGGGAATTATTGATATGGTGCCACATGGGGAATTATTAGTTAAACTGGAAAAGATGAGGATCAATATGAAAATTGAAAGGTGGATAAGGAATTGGTTAACAGGGAGACTACACCGAGTCATACTGAAAGGTGTACTGTCAGACTGGAGGAAGGTTATCTGTGGAGTTCCTCAGGGATCAGTTTGGGGACCAATCTTATTTAATCTTTTTATTACTGACCTCGGCTCAAAAAGTGGGAGTGTGCTAATAAAGTTTGTGGATGATACAAAGCTGGGAGGTATTGCCAATTTAGAGAGAGACCGGGATATCATACAGGAAGACCTTGTAAACTGGAGTAATAGTAATAGGATGAAATTTAATAGTGAAGTGTAAGGTCATGCATTTAGGGATTAACAACAAGAATTTTAGTTATAAGCTGGGGACACATCAATTAGAAGTAACGGAGGAGGAGAAGGACCTTGGAGTATTGGTTGATCATTGCTCTTTATACCAGGTGCAAAATTTGGCCAGGAATCAAGAAAACTGGCTTTTGTTTGCATATTATTGACACTTTAGCCCAGGCTGTAGCATTAGCTCTCCTAATAGCTTCATATAGATATAGTAATATGGGGGAAAGGAAGAGCCGTGTGGGACTACATTGGTAAGGGCTCCGGAGATAAAAAAATCTTTAAAAAAAAATCTTAAAAAAAAAAAAAAGTGTGATCCAAAGGCCATAAAAGTCAATGGAATGACTTTTATTGATTTCAGTGTCTTTGGCTCAGACCATAAGTTTGTACCATCCACATCCAGATTTCACCGTCTTATTGTAAACACCGTCTTCCAGAACAATATATATTATATATAATATAAAATACTGATTCCAGTGGTACCCCAGAATTAACCTCCTTCCAAGGACTGACCCTTGGGGAACACCACTAGGGGTAACTAGTGGTGTTCCCCAAAGGTCAGTCCTAGGATCAATCCTATTCAACTTATTCATAAATTATCTGGAGAAAGGGGTAAACAGTGAGATGGCAAAGTTTGCAGATGATACTAAACTGCTCAAGATAGTTAAGACCAAAGCAGACTGTGACGAACTCCGAAAAGATCTCACAAAATTAAGTGACTGGGCAACAAAATGGCAAATGAAATTTAATGTGGATAAATGTAAAGTAATGCAAATTGGAAAAAATAATCTCAACTATACATACAATATGATGGGGGGTAATTTAGCTACAACTAATCAGGAAAGGGATCTTGAAGTCATTGTGGATAGTTCTGTGAAGACGTCCACGCGATGTGCAGTGGCAGTCAAAAAAGCAAACAGGATGTTCGGAATCATTAAAAAAGGAATAGAGAATAAGACAAAGAATATCTTATTGCCCTTATATAAAACCATGGTATGCCCACATCTTGAATACTACATACAGATGTGGTCTCCTCATCTCAAAAAAATATATACTGGCATTAGAAAAGGTTCAGAGAAGGACAACTAAAATGATTAAGGGTTTGGAATGGGTCCCCTATGAGGAGAGATTAAAGAGGCTCGGACTTTTCAGCTTGGAAAAGAGGAGACTAAGGGGGGATATGATAGAGGTATATAAAATCATGAGTGGTATGGAGAAAGTGAATAAGGAAAAGTTATTTACTTGTTCCCATAATACAAGAACTAGGGGCCACCAAATGAAATTAATGGGCAGCAGGTTTAAAACAAATAAAAGGAAGTTCTTCTTCACACAGCGCACAGTCAACCTGTGGAACTTCTTGCCTGAGGAGGTTGTGAAGGCTAGGACTATAACACGGTTTAAAAGAGAACTTGATAAATTCACGGAGGTTAAGTCCATTAATGGCTATTAGCCAGGATGGGTAAGGAATGGTGTCCTTAGCCTCTGTTTGTCAGAGGCTAGAGATGGATGGCAGGAGAGAGATCTCTTGATCCTCTCGGCCCTTGCCGCTTCCAGCAGCCCCCATTGGCCTGGAGCAGCGAACCACGACCAGTGGGAGCCGCAATCGGCTGAACCTGCGGATGTGGCAGGTAAACAAACCGGCCCGGCTCGCCAGGGGCTTTCCCTGAACAAGTGGCGGCCCTAGTTTGAGAACCACTGTACTAGAAGAACAGATGCTATGTACTGGCATTACACATGAATTCAGTATCTAAGGCAGCGATACTCAAACTCAGGCTCAAGAGCTGCAAGTGGCTCTTTAATGTGTCTCCTGCGGCTTTTTGCAGCGCATGATATTAAAATACTATATGATTTAATTATTAACGAATCTAAGTTATTAACCAATCAGGATGCTTTTACTGTGTTATTAGCCAGCTGTAGTTGATAAAATAATAATACTTGTTCAGTCATTTTGCTATCTACCTATATATATTCTCACAGTATTATTTTATCAACTATATATACATAGATATAAACTAAATATTTCCCTGTCACACTGTTTAAATATGAATATATAATACTATAGTAAATTAAACAATTAATTCACACTACTCTGGGTCTTTTGGGTAATATTAACGGGGTAGTGACAAGAGAAAAGGTCAAAAACATTAAGTAATAACAAAAATAATTGAATTCAATTTTTAAAAGGGTACCCTCTCTCAACTAAATAAACTCATGAAATAAGGGCTTTTAAATAAAAAATTATGCTACTTTCAGCAATTCTCTCATGAATATTACACTAAATAAACCTTGTTTGTCCTGCCCACTATTTAGCTCCCTGGTAAAAATCATTTTGCTGACTTCATCATATGAAGCCTTTGAGTGACTATGACTAATTGTGAGGAATATGCACAGATACTAATAGAGGAGGTGGACAATTCTCCTGTCCATCTGCCTTATGCACATAATTAATCAAGGGACATCTCACATTGATCCAAAAATGCTAGTCTGCTGAGATGGAATCATTAACAGATATTTTATCTCCATGTGAATTAGAAAGCATTGCAAGACGTTTTCCTGATCAGTTTTAAACCGTAGACAGCTGGGGTAAACTATAGAATATAATGCTTCATAATATATATGGTGAATGCTGAAGTCATGGTATTAAGCATAGGGACAACAGATTTCAGACAAAAGTAATCCGAAGCAGTCATGACAATAAGCTCATGTGATAGCTAGATAACTATGATGTATTCTTGTAGTTACTCATAGATAGGGCACTATCAATTTCATGGCTGTGAAAAACGTGTCATGGACCATGAAATAAGCCCTGCTCCATGAAATCTGATCTCCCCCCTTGCTGCTGGGAGCATCTCAGCCAGGGGGCTCCCAGCTGCATGTCTGGCTGGGCTAGGGAAGGACAGGACTGCATGGCCGATCTCACTCTCAAGGGGACATCAGACCTACCTCTGAATGCCTACCCCTGTTATAGGACGCTCAAGCCCCAGAGGTTCCTGCAGTTGGAGGCGGCTTGTGGAGGTGGATCCGACCTTCTCCTGCTCCTGGGAGTGCCCCAGCCTGGGGGCTCCTAGCTGCAAGTCCCTGCTGGGCTGAGGAGGAACAGGACTTGTCCTTCCCTTGCATGCCAGCTCTGGGAATGGGGAGAGGGAGAGAAATCAGACCCACCTCTGGGTACCTTTTTGGTTGGGACCCACAGAGTTACAACACCATGAAATTTCAGATATAAACAGTGAAAATATGAAATGTACCAATTTTAAAACCCTCTGGCTGTGAAATTGATCAAAATGGACCATGAATTTGGTAGGGCCCTATTCACAGAACCCAGGATTTTCAAAAAATCTTGAGTGCCCAGTTTGAGGCACCTCAAAGAAGCCTGATTTTTAAAGCATGGGTGCTCACCAGTTTTTGAAAATCAGGCCTCAATAAGGTGTCTCAACATGGGTTCCCAAAAATGGAGGCACCAAAAAATAACTTTTCAAAATTTTGACAAGAGTGCTAACAGCTGAGACACAGAGGAAGGGATGCGACACCAGAACAAAGTGAAAGAGATAAGAAGTTTAGCACATTTTATTACACTCCATAATTTATTTATTTACAATTTTGATTGTTTAGCTTGTTCACACTCCTTAAAGGAGGGATGGAGTGGGCACTGCAGGTGGAGAAGTGATGTTATGAGTGTTTTAAAGCTTTAATTAAAGCACACCAACATTACATATGGTACTTTTAATGCAGTGATGGGTTTTTTGGTGACAGTTAGTTCTGCTGTAAACTGATGAGTCTTCTCTAATATTCAAGATACTACACATGTTGTGGCATTTTAATGTCTGTCTTATTTTTAGAAGGTGTGAATGCTTTTTTATTTCAATATGCCCAGAGCGACCATTTGTAGCATGAAGATTCATTGGAAGTTTATGTAACATTGTGAGATGAATTGCATTTTTTTAATCTTCAAAAACAAATGATCTGACTTAGCAAGAGCTAAGTGGGCAATATTTTGTGAAGCACCCTTGGATGCAGGTGGTTAATAGTCCCTTCAAATAATGTGATGTAGGATGAAAATTTTGTGTAGAAAATAGTAGGTAGTAGACAACTAGAAAGAGAAAAAAATCCACTTCTGCAACCTGTAGAAGAGCCATGCAGCTTAACTTGTGAGGAGAAAATCCGGACCTGAAAAAGTTATATTCAATGATGTTGTAGTGTGACGTTTAAATACATTATCCCTACCCTGTCCTTTCAGATTTTTTTTTATAAACACTTGCAAAATACTTGGACTCCTGTTGGGTCACATAAAACAGTGGCTTTATTGTGGCAGGGCATAAATATTGTCCTGCTGTGCCAGGCTTTACAGGGAGTTGGGAGCAATTCTTTATAGCTTATAAACATATTGGTCATACGACCCCTGTGCTCCTCACAAAAAGAAAAAGAAAAGCTAACAAAGGAAGTTTCCATTTTACTGCTGATTCATAAAAGACAAGACAACTACTCCTTAACCTGAGTAGACCTCACCGAGATTTACATCAGAAATATGGGCATGGAAAAAACCTTATATTTTCTTAATGTTTTTGAATACGTGCCTAGTCTTTTTTATAAATGTAAATGTCACCTTCCACCTTCGATGATCACAGAGAATGGCTAAATCCTGCCTGACTTACTCATCAGAATGGTCTTCAAAAGGAGTAAAGCCATGCTGCTATCAATAAGTGCACAAGGCAAGCAAGCTTTGCCCAGTGTAAAAATTGTGATAGGCTACATTACAACTAAAACTGTACAAACCATGCCCCAGATTAAGTGTTTGTACATTTTGATGAAGATGAGCTGAGTTTTGAGAGAGTTTGGGAAGAATTTCAAGAGAATGTAGGCCACATTTTAGAACCAGGTCTTCATGGTTTGAGGTGGAAATGAGGTGAAAGTGACTTTGCACTGTTTTGTCCTAAACCAGAAAAAAACTTGGCACTTTTAGGTCTCTACCATGCCTTTATAAGGCACAGCCATGGTACTAGGTCAGGGAATAAGGACAGAGAGGCATCACACTAGTACTAATCTCCAGAAGCATTCTGCCTACCAAGGATTCAGGCAAACAGGGCAGCTCTCAGTCGAACGTATTGATGTAACTCTCATACATCCCTTTGGAGGTTTGGTGTTTGCTTGCTAGGGCTGGTTGCACACTACTTTCTAGTAAGGGAGGATATATAGGAGGAAGTAGGCTGTGGTCTAATGTCTTGTCCCTTTGGGAAGTTTGACAAAAGTGCTAACACTCCCTCGTTTCTTATGCTTAGAGTCTGTAAGTACTGAGATTACAATGCCCTCTGTACAGCTATGTAACGAAGAGCAAAGGACGACTCCTCATATTGTCTCACCTCTCCCTCACACCTTTACACTACAGTGGGCTAACCGTGGACCTGTAATGACAAAGAATGTAGTGACAAAGGATGAGTTCTCTTCATTGCTAAAAAAGGTGTGCTTCTAGTGCAGGTTAACTAACCCATGTTAGATATCCCACTGTAAAAGTCTATTGGACACAAGGCACCTGTAGTTTTACTGTGAGAAAAACTCGGAGGCGTCAACCACAAATGAGGATATAGTTTTGACCTGCCCTAGATACCTCCTGGTAAAACTCCCAGTGCCTTGTTCTCTACTAGGCTTTTACAGTGGGAGAACTATCACGTCTTAGTTATCTCACTATAAACCACTAACTTTTCTGGCAGTAACTAAATAGCTTCAAAGTGCCAGTTGGAGAGTGAGTTCATATGAAATAAAACAATAGGCTTTACACAAAGCCAAGTGTCAGTTTGGTGCATCTCCAGATGCAAGAGCATATATTCAGTCACTCATCCACCATACATAATGGGAACTTAGAAAGAACACTTGAGGTAGTATCCGGAAAAGCCTTCTGGACAAGAATATCAAGTTAAATATGTGACAGGTTGGATCACAGAAACCCCCTTGGGGCTACCAACTGATGTGTCAAGACTACTTCTGCCCCCACTTTCCCTGCCAGCATGGGACTCCAGAGCCCTGCCTGGCTGTGCCAGACACGCTTGCCAGCCACAAACAAAGACCCAGGTCTGAACCACATCCTACAAACTGCAAGCTTAACTGAAAGCAGCTTAAGAAGTGTTCCTGTCTTTAACACTCAGATGCCCAGCTCCCAATGGGGTCCAAACCCCAAATAAATCTGTTTTACCCTGTATAAAGCTTATACAGGGTAAACTCATAAATTGTTCGCCCTGTATGACACTGACAGAGACACATGCACAGCTGTTTCCCCCCACCCCCCAACCAGGTGTTAATACATACTCTGGGTTAAATAAGAAGTAAAAAGTGATTTAATTAAATACAGAAAGTAGGATTTAAGTGGTTCCAAGTAATAGCAGACAGAACAAAGTGAATTACCAAGCAAAATAAAATAAAACACGCAAGTCTATGCCTAATACAGTGAGAAAACTGAATACAGATAAAACCTCACCCTCAGAGGTGTTCCAGTAAGCTTTCTTTTACACACTAGTCTCCTTCTAGTCTGCGTCCAGCAATCACTCACATCCCCTGTGGTTACTGTCCTTTGTTCCACTTTCTTTCAGGTATCCTTTGTGGGTGGAGAGGCTATCTCTTGAGACAGCTGAAGACAAAATGGAGAGGTCTAACAGGGGTTTAAATAGACTTTATTTTGTGGGTGGACACCCCTCCCTCCCCCTGTGTAGAATCCCAGCTACATAGTTGGAGTTTTGGAGTCACATGGGCAAGTCACATGTCCATCCATGACTCAGAACTTACAAGTAGCAGCCATGGTTCACAAGCTACCTTGAACGTCCTCAAGTAGACTTCTTATGTGGATTGGAGACTTCCAAGATCCATTGTCTGTTAAGTGTTTCTTGATTGGGCACTTAACTTGCACATTCCTTTCTCAAGAAGCTGACCAGATGCTTTACTAAGGCTACTTAGAAATCAAGCAAGTACACAGCCAATATTCATAACTTCGAACACAGAAATGATGCATGCATACAAATAGTAGGAATAGATTCAGTAGATCATAACCTTTACAGAGACATGTTACATGGCATATGTGGCATAAAACATATTCCAGTTATGTCATATATACATTCATAAGCATATTCCATAAAGCATTATGGGGTACAACATCACAAAATACACTGGAGATGAGTGAAAGGAACCCCAGATTAGCACACAGGGAATATAGTTGATTCTAACAAACTAAATATGGGGCCACAAGACTACGTGGAAGTGCACCTCAAGCTCAAACAGAGTCAACTTCAAGGAATAAGAGAAATGGAGAAGGCAAATAAAGTGGGAGCAGATACATTGTGTGTGCTCAAAGTTATGAGAATCATAGAATCATAGAATATCAGGGTTGGAAGGGACCTCAGGAGGTCATCTAGTCCAACCCCCTGCTCAAAGCAGGACCGATCCCCAATTAAATCATCCCAGCCAGGGCTTTGTCAAGCCTAACCTTAAAAACCTCTAAGGAAGGAGATTCCACCACCTCCCTAGGTAACGCATTCCAGTGCTTCACCACCCTCCTAGTGAAAAAGTTTTTCCTAATATCCAACCTAAATCTCCCTCACCGCAACTTGAGACCATTACTCCTTGTTCTGTCATCTGCTACCACTGAGAACAGTCTAGAGCCATCCTCTTTGGAACCCCCTTTCAGGTAGTTGAAAGCAGCTATCAAATCCCCCCTCATCCTTCTCTTTCGTAGACTAAACATTCCCAGTTCCCTCAGCCTTTCCTCATAACTCATGTGTTCCAGTCCTCTAATCATTTTTGTTGCCCTCCGCTGGACTCTTTCCAATTTTTCCACATCCTTCTTGTAGTGTGGGGCCCAAAACTGGACACAGTACTCTAGATGAGGCCTCACCAGTCTCAAATAGAGGGGAATGATCACATCCCTCGATCTGCTGGCAATGCCCCTATTTATACATCGCAAAATGCCATTGGCCTTCTTGGCAACAAGGGCACACTGTTGACTCTTATCCAGCTTCTCATCCACTGTAATCCCTAGGTCCTTTTCTGCAGAACTGCTGCCTAGCCATTCGGTCCCTAGTCTGTAGCGGTGCATTGGATTCTTCCGTCCTAAGTGCAGGACTCTGCACTTGTCCTTGTTGAACTTCATCAGATTTCTTTTGGCCCAATCCTCCAATTTGTCTGGTCCCTCTGTATCCTATCCCTACCCTCCAGCGTATCTACCTCTCCTCCCAGTTTAGTGTCATCTGCAAACTTGTTGAGGGTGCAATCCACACCATCCTCCAGATCATTTATGAAGATATTGAACAAAACCGGCCCCAGGACCAACCCCTGGGGCACTCCACTTGATACTGGCTGCCAACTAGACATGGAGCCATTGATCACTACGCGTTGAGCCCGACAATCTAGCCAGCTTTCTATCCACCTTATAGTCCATTCATCCAGCCCACACTTCTTTAACTTGCTGGCAAGAATACTGTGGGAGACCGTGTCAAAAGCTTTGCTAAAGTCAAGGAACAACACATCCATTGCTTTCCCTTCATCCACAGAGCCAGTTATCTCATCATAGAAGGCAATTAGATTAGTCAGGCATGACTTGCCCTTGGTGAATCCATGCTGACTGTTCCTGATCACTTTCCTCTCCACTAAGTGCTTCAGAATTGATTCCTTGAGGACCTGCTCCATGATTTTTCCAGGGACTGAGGTGAGGCTGACTGGCCTGTAGTTCCCAGGATCCTCCTTCTTCCCTTTTTTAAAGATGGGCACTACATTAGCCTTTTTCCAGTCGTCCGGGACCTCCCCCGATTGCCATGAGTTTTCAAAGATAATGGCCAATAGCTCTGCAATCACATCCGCCAACTCCTTTAGCACTCTCGGATGCAACGCATCCGGCCCCATGGACTTGTGCACGTCCAGCTTTTCTAAATAGTCCCGAACCACTTCTTTCTCCACAGAGGGCTGGTTACCTCCTCCCCATGCTGTGCTGCCCAGTGCAGCAGTCTGGGAGCTGACCTTGTTCGTGAAGACAGAGGCAAAAAAAGCATTGAGTACATTAGCTTTTTCCACATCATCTGTCACTAGGTTGCCTCTCTCATTCAGTAAGGGGCCAACACTTTCCTTGACTTTCTTCTTGTTGCTAACATACCTGAAGAAACCCTTCTTGTTACTCTTAACGTCTCTTGCTAGCTGCAACTCCAGGTGTGATTTGGCCTTCCTGATTTCACTCCTGCAAGCCCGAGCAATATTTTTATACTCATCCCTGGTCATTTGTCCAATCTTCCACTTCTTGTAAGCTTCTTTTTTGTATTTAAGATCAGCAAGGATTTTACTGTTAAGCCAAGCTGGTCGCCTGCCATATTTACTATTCTTTCTACACATCGGGATGATTTGTCCCTGTAACCTCAATAAGGATTCTTTAAAATACAGCCAGCTCTCCTGGACTCCTTTCCCCCTCATGTTATTCTCCCAGGGGATCTTGCCCATCAGTTCCCTGAGGGAGTCAAAGTCTGCTTTCTGAAATTCAGGGTCTGTATTCTGCTGCTCTCCTTTCTTCCTTGTGTTAGGATCCTGAACCCGACTATTTCATGGTCACTGCCTCCCAGGTTCCCATCCACTTTTGCTTCCCCTACTAATTCTTCCCGGTTTGTGAGCAGCAGGTCAAGAAGAGCTCTGCCCCTAGTTGGTTCCTCCAGCACTTGCACCAGGAAATTGTCCCATACATTTTCCAAAAACGTCTAAAGCAAAGAAGTGGGCACAAAACCATGGCAGATTAAGGCCAAAATATAAAAGATATATGCAGATAGACTTAGACTAAACAAAAAGTGCTGATGAGAAAAGAACAGGAACACACTGGTAATAATGAGGAAAGCCCCCTCCAAAGAAACAAGCCTGAAAGAAATCAAGCAAGACACAAGATACACTAACAAAATCAGGTACTGTACAACTTCATTACCTTTAGCTAAGACTGCAGTTATATTTCAGAATTTCACCCATAATTACAACCTTCAAGGCCCAATCCTGCCATTTTTGTATTATTATTTTATTTTAATTAGACATGGGAACACATATAGACAACATAATTGAAATAACTTCTTGGAATATTCTACTTCAATTATTGGACCTCACAAACACTCAACCTGAATCTTTGGGATCCTGCAGAAAATCCAGCTTCTCCCCAATTATCAGCTAATGAACCCATCTGTCTCCAGAGTTTCCTAATTTCCTCACACAGTTGAAAAGTGGACCTGTTTATAAGGCTTTGAGCCACGGTAGAAGGTGGTGGATATGATCAGAGGGACATGGGAGCAGGAGCCAAGGTAGAGCCTAAAGAAGATAGGGACATGAGTTGAGTAGGGATAGAAGCAGAGGCAGGCTAGAGACACAGAGGCAGTGACCATTGGGGCATGACACTCCATATTCTTTATAGAAATATGCTTAAGATATGAATATGGCATAACTATGATATACTTTATGCAAGATGGCTCATGTAAGATATCATTGGAAAGGTTATGATTTACTGAATGTGATTATCCAATTTGTATGCATGTATCATTTCTGTATCTGAAAGTAGGAATATTGACTATGTAACAATTACAACTGTGTGTGAACTTGGGGAAATGCCCCCAGACAGCAAGCAATCATCCTGAATGAGCCATTTAAGAAGGACAATAGGACTCTCAAGATACCAATCTCTCACCTACCTGAGGAATTTCCTGGGATACTGCATTGACACTACAAGGTCAGGTGATAATGTCACCAGATGCAAAATACCATCTTGGACACTGCTGGTACATTTCCACTGGAAACAAAGGCTTTCCGCCTTATGAAAATCTTATTTAAGGCTGGGGAGTAAGGCAAATAGGACTCTCCTCCATTGCCTACCCAAGAAGAAAGACTGCTGAAAGTACCTGAAGAGAAAAAGAAACTAATCTGGGGGGAAAGGCGGGGTGAGTCCAGACTGAGACTTGAGAGCCTGGAACAGCAACCCAGTGCAAGGGAAACCTAGGCTGGCAGGGCTGGAGGGCTGAGTGTGACCCCAGCATATCAGGTGGCATCCCAGAAGGGAGGTCCAACCCATCAAAATCATACATCCCATTTTGGTCGGTACAGTCCCTTTTTAAAGCCCTGTCCCGGCTGTCCCAACTTTTTTGGCAAAAATGGGCATTTGTCAAAAAAGTGTGGAGGAATGTGCGGGAGGGTGAGCAACAGTGCCAGCCCCATCCTCATATGGGAGGAGACAGGGCTCGGGCAAGCAGTAACACCAGCCCCAGCCTTGTGTTGGGGACAGCAAGGGCTTGGGCGAGTGGCTCAGGCCAGCCCCATGCTGAAGATGGGGGAGGGGAGGGATCTGGCTAGACCCAGAGCGTGTCCCATTTTCCCTTTGGGAAATATGGTCACCCTAGGCAGAAGGTTCTATAACCAAAATCTGGAAGTTAATTTAGGAGTACTGAGTCTCTATATTCCTCTGCTGACAGCAAATAGCTGTGAAACCCACTGGCTGAATGTGATTGTGTCATAGTGCATGTACACAAAGGAGACGGGTTATGGTTTCATAGGCTACCTGAATTCTGATATTTCCAAATTTTTGAGTGCTTCACTTTGCAACCTTAACATTCTTTTAATGTCTTTTTAAAAATATATATATATCAAGGGTTATACCATATATCTGGTCAAAATATGACACTGTTTTAATATCACATGCTAAAAACAAATACAAAGAATCTTTGATAAAATATTCCTTAAAGCAAACTCTAATGTAAAAGATGCTTTTTCATGGATGCTCTTTTTAGTTCTTGGTGCTCACCTCCCAAGAATATCAAGGGTCCTTTAGAAGGCATATTTGATTTGCCTTTGTAGATATAGAGGTGTTGAAAAAAGCTAAGAAAGCCAAAATTGGGATTGAGGATGAACTGGTAAACATATCCTCACACTATAGAAGAAATCAGGCAAAAGATTGGTCACACAGATTATTTAGGAAGCAGAACTATCTTATTTCCAGAATTCATTCAATCAGCCAGAATTTCTCTTTTTTGTTGTTAAATATATCAGCAACATTTTTTTTTATTTTTGAAGCTAACCTTTTTGGAAAATGATCCTACTGTGCTCAATTTGAAGACTGCTGGTTTTGTCAAGAATAATTTTGACTGCAGCACAAATGGTCCACTTCAGGATTTCCGCACAACAGGGAGACCCATTGGGTAATTCTCTAAAGTGCCAAAAGACAGAGAGGAAAGTAGAAAGAAATGTTAAGTGACATTCTTCCATAGAAATGATAGCAGGGGCCAGGAGGTTGCTGTGAACAAGGGTATCTCATTTACACTAGCATAGAGCAAGAAAGGAGAAAGAAGGGACTCAGGTAAAAAAAGGCAAGGCGGTAAAAGGAATTATAACAATGTGCTTACACTGAGTAACTTTATATCAGTATAAATTTCTATGTAATCCACGTTTCAAAGATTCTTTATTCCGTCCCATTTACTTCATTTTTTTTTCAAAAAGAACAAGTCAGGTTTTAATAAAGGTTCCCTCTAGAATAAGAATATTTAATAAGTCTCTAAGTCTTTCCAAATTGTACTGAAAATGCAAGGTATTATGTGATTAAAAAGCTCAAAGGTTACCTTCAATTATCTCTAAGTCCTAAATGAACATGAAAAACAAACTCTGTTGAGAATTGGGTTGATAGGTTTCTCGGCATTAACAACATCTTCAGCTGCCTCTCTTCTCTTTATGCCCTTGATATACTAAATTAACTAGAATGTGACAGAGATTAAACAATCCAAGAAATCCTGAGAGTTCACACATTAGTTGCTGCAAGTCAATTTCTGTGCACTCTCTAGGAAAGGATCTTTCTTCCAGTACTCCCTTTAAATAAAAAGTCTTCAATGATTTGGTACCCACGCTACACTGAATCCCATTTCACGTAAGACTCGTAGTGTACCGTAGAAGAGTTAGGAGGCCCAGATCATCGTATAGATCATGTGCTCCACTTAGAACCCACAGGACTACTTTATTTAAATATAGTAAAAAAGCAGTAACAACAGAGTGCACTAACTAGATTATTGCGCCTAGATCCACAAAACTACTTAGACACCTAACCTCAGACTTAGACATCTAACTCTCAGTTTTAGGCACCTCTGTTATCCACAAAACTCCTACTTGGCTGCCATCAAACCCTGGAGGTGCCTAAACTCATTTGGCATCTAAGGGTATGTCTACATTGCAATGTAAACCCAGGATTAGTGGGACTTGAGTCAGCTGACCCATGTTAGGGACCCCTGGGCTTGAGCAGACTCCAATGAGAGACTGCTGAATTAGAATTAATTTGCAAATAGGATACAATTAATTTAGGCTTGAATAGAGACTGGGAGTGGATGGGTCATTACACAAAGTAAAACTATTTCCCCATGTTTATTTCCCACCCCCCACCGCTCCTCAGACATTCCTGTTAACTGCTGGAAATGGCCCACCTTGATTATCACTACAAAAGGTTTTCTTCCTCCCCCCTCCCCCGGCTCTCCTGCTGGTAATAGGCTCATCTTAAGTGATCACTCTCCTTACAGTGTGTATGATAACACCCATTTTTTCAGGTTCTGTGTGTATATAAATCTCCTCACTGTATTTTCCACTGAATGCATCCGATGAAGTGAGCTGTAGCTCACAAAAGCTTATGCTCAAATAAATTGGTTAGTCTCTAATGTGCCACTAGTACTCCTTTTCTTTTTAATAATCTGGCCACTTATTTTGGAGCCTATCTAGAAGCTGAGGTCTTAACAAGCTGGCCCTATCATAGCTGCTGAACTCTTAAAAAAATCCAGCCATGGCACTTTGAGCATCAGTCAGCAACCCGGTATTATTGCCGCCAATGCAGCTGAAGTAGATCGTAAGCTCTTTGGGGCAGAGAGAGTCTTTTTGTTCAGTTTTTGTAGAGCACCTAGCACAACAGGCTCCATGCCTGGGACTCCGAGGTTTTACGGTATTACAAATTATTAATAAATCATAAATAATAGTAAAGTGTGACAGGGCTAGGCCAGATGGCTATAGTAAAGTAGTGAGGAACAGGTATGTTAGCTCCAGGCTAAACAAATCCCTAGTACCATGGTAACCAAATGGCAGTTGCTCCAGGTTAATCAAGACACCTGGGGCCAATTAAGATCCTTCTAGAAAGCAATGGAGATAGCTAGGTTGATTGGGACACCTGAAGCCAATCAAGGGCTGGCTGGAACTACTTAAAAGCCTCCCAGTTACCTCAGTGAGGTGTGCCTCCCAGTTACTCGGGAGCTGTAGGAGGAAGCCATGCTGTTGGAGGAACTAAGCAGTACAAATCCATATCAGGTACAAGGAAAGAGACCCTGAGGTAATGGTGAAGGAAAAATTGAGTGAGGGCTGCTGTGGGGAAGTGGCCCAGGGAATTGTACATGTCCTATTTCCAAAAAGTCAGCTACCATAGCTGCTACTATTAGGGTCCCTGGGCTGGAGCCCGGAGTAGAGGGTGGGCCTGGGTTCCCCCGTTCCCTCCCCGATTAATCACTGAGACTGGGAGACAACAGAGACTGTGCGAGGGAGGGTTGTTTCTCCTCACCTCCCTTGATGGCTTATGATGAAAATGGCTCAGTAAGCTGTGACTCTTGCCTCTAGAGAGAGAAGGGCCACATGGAGGGTCACAGTGAGACTCTGAAGCTAGTGAAATCCACCAGGAAATGTGGGACCACGGAGACACAGAGCTTTGTCACAATAGGTAACATCAACAGTGGGGCAATTATAGCAAAAATCTCCCTAGGATAGACAAAGTTCCATATATTGGTTATCTAATATGAAACTTGAATAAAATCTTTGAATACTTTCCCAAAAGTCTATTAACTAAGTGTATTCTTGGGAGTCTTGTACAGGATGAGGATTGAAAAAGAAGATTTTAATGTTTAGGTTTAGGATAATCATAGAATATCAGGGTTGGAAGAGACCTCAGGAGGTCATCTAGTCCAACCCCCTGCTCAAAGCAGGACCAATCCCCAATTTTTGCCCAGATCCCTAAAAGGCCTCCTCAGGGATTGAACTCACAACCCTGGGTTTATCAGGCCAATGCTCAAACCACTGAGCTATCCCTCCCCCGTGATATCTAGGACATGTGGGCTGCCTGCCTAATAATGGAGTAGACCCTTCCCAAAATTGACAAGAAACTACCGTTACAGAAAGTCCTTAAATTTCTCCTGAGCACTACACAAAGAAAACTAAGTCCACTTAAAAGATAGGCACCACGTGATCAGTAGGAAATGTCTCTGGAGTTAGTAGCAATTACTACTGTAGGTTTTAGAAATGGAAACAGTGTGCTTGTTAGTGCCACCTGGGTTTGCACTAAATTTGAAATATCAGATTTAAAACAAATACTTACCATAAACATGGTGGTCTGAAGCAGAATAAATTCTTACTGGGTTAGAGAATGCTTTAATTTTTAAACAAAATAATTTATTTCTAGAAACAATTTTTTAAAAAAACTATCAAATGCATTGTTACTTTATGGAAAAGAGTGTTCTTGTAATATTTGTTTACAGTTTAAGGTTAGGATTTATACAGAGAGATTCTAAGAAGACAAAACCTTCTCTGCAGAAATGGACCTGAACTGCATTTTTTTAAATCGGGATCTGAACTTCAATGTTCGAGAGTGTGTGAATTCGGGTTTTTTATTCAGGCTCATCTTTAAGATCAGAAATAATAAAATATTTCCTCTACCCTCTGTAGTTACCAACCAATACCTGGGCCAAACCCTTTTGATGATGAAGGGTTGTTGTGCACACAGTGGAGTTCATAAAACTAATGACAACAGAGTCAGCATTAATTTTTCTGAGAAAACCAGTAAGGTAAATGATCCCTCAGAGATCAACTCACTCCAATCTCTGCACCTTCTCCATAGATCTCTTCCCCCCCTCACCCCCACTCCAAAAAAACCACACAGCTCCATGAGGAGAGGCATCAGTGAAACTGGCAACAGCCCCACTCCGCTTTGACAAAATTGGGGTTGCATTTCTCAGTTTTCCGCAGTTTCCTTGCCTCTGTGCGTAAGAATGGAGGGAATGTTCTTGTCCACCCCATACTGTACGGTACCTTACCTGTTCTTTGTTATCTCAGGGAGGAATGCTGTTCTGTACCTTTTCTGACACTACCACTGAGAAACCATTGGTACATCATTTCCACCTTATTAGATGATCACTTCTTTGACATGTAGAAACAAATTCCACATCTGGAAGGTTCATTTAAATTAGCTGTTCAGATACAGTGTGATTTGTTTTGGCTCAGGTGTCTTTTAATTTAATAACTGAGCAGGCAGTATTCCTCATTCATTTGATCCATATTGGCTATCATTCCTTATTTTAAAAGACACTTGATTGTATGGATGATATCTATACCTATGATAAGTGTGCTGCATAATTACAATGCCAACATCCTATGATGATTTGCTTTAAATTATTTTGATCCATATCTCCAAGACAGTTTATATGACATAGCACATACAGTTGAGAAATACACAAATGAGAGAGATACTGATATTGCCAATAGAAGTTTTAGTTTTCCATTGGGAATATTTTGGAGGCCTTTCATTATTGTACTCTCTAGACTGTCACTTTCTTCTTTATTAAACTCCCCAGAAGATTCACAATGAAAAGACAGCAACTCATTATTGCAGGTGAATGACAGCATTGCGTTTTTTGATGAGGTATAATATCAACTTCGGAAGGATGTGGACGCTTTCTGTTTGACTTGGAGGGATTCGAATGTATATGGAACCAAACAGGACAGTTGCATGGAAATACTTCTCTGCAATAACTCTTCTGACTTTGGTTAATTTGCTTGGGAGTTTCACCCAGCAGAATTTGACCTAGTATCTTCCCTTTTGGTTCCAACCAGATGAAGTCCCCCACTTACTTTTCAGTACTTTTGAAACAACTATGAGCACACAGGGAAGTCAAGTGTTTCCACGCAATCCATCTCTCCTGCCTACAGGAAAATCCTTCACAGCGTTGGGAGATTAGAGGACATAGTGGAACACTTACCTTCATAAAAGTACCTGGAATGCATATAAGTAGAGGACATGATAACAGCACAAATATATTTGACTAAGGAGGTTCAGAAATTATTTAGGACAGTATAAAGGTGGTATGACATAAGAAGTAATGGGAAGAAATTAAGAATGGAAAATTTATAATGAATACCAGGAAAAGTTTCATGACCATTTATTAGGTTAAGGAATAGTCCCCCCACCCCAAAACAATGGTGAAAGTCCTATTACTTGACAACTAAAACTTGACTGGACAAAATGCTAGAAAATGTGCAACAGTAAACCTGTATTAGCAGGGATAGGGATTAGATTATTAAAGGGGGGCTTTCCATTTTTAGGATGTATGATTCTATGATAACAGATGATGATTATGCTGAATGTAAGGTATAATTCAAAGAAACTATAGTAGATATAAAGCTTGAGGAAATTTTGGATTATAAAATCCAGTTCGAGCTAATTCAGAGATTACAGTAGCCATTCAATTTGTGAGTTAATACCACAAGGCAATTTGTTCTATGTAGAGCTGACCAGAAAACATTTCTGTCCCACGGGAAATTCGAACACTTTGAAAAAAATCATCCTGAATTGGTATGAAAAGTTGGAATCTCCAAATATTTTGTGGAATGGAAGTTCTGAAATATTTTGATTCAGAAACTTCTAAATGACCTTATCAAAATACTTCATTTTGATAGTCAGAATATAAAATACATACATATGGCAGTTTTATAACATATTACATAATATATTAAAGTTGAAATAAATGATAAAGTCAGAAGGAAACAAAACAAGAAAGTCAAAACTAAATACCCCATTTCAATTTCAAAAATAATTTTGACATTTTCCCACCAAAATTGTCTAAATCGATATGTTCCTGGTAATGTTTAAATTTTATTTAAAAACAGCATTTTCTGCTGGAAAACTGTTCAATCAAAATCACCACCCCTCGTTCTATATAGGCAGCCATTACATAGTAACTCTGAAAGTTTTAGCTCAAGTGTAAATGCATAATTGCACTACACCTACATTACACCTGCTGATTCAGTGTTAATTAGATAGTCCTATTCTACATTCCAATAGCAGCACAGCTTTCCAGAAATACCATACAGAAACTGTTACTTTTTCTGGGGGGAGAGATAGCTCCCTGGTTTGACCATTGGCCTGCTAAACCCAGGATTGTGAGTTCAATCCTTGAGGGGGCCATTTAGGGATCTGGGGCAAAAATTGGGGATCGGTCCTGCTTTGAGCAGGAGGTTGGACTACATGATCTCCTGAGGTCCCTTCCAACCCTGAAATTCTATGTCTTGACAAATTGTTCTTTGATTGTTGAACCTCAGGTTTGCTCCAACTAGAGCCTCAACATAGTCTTAAAAATGTCTACTATTATTTTTGATTAGTTATATAGTGCTATCCATAAATGGTGATTTATGGATATGTAATATTTGCAAGTATTTATTCAAAACACCTCTAGAACTAATAAGGAAGGATCTTGTAATACCCATCTCTTGGCCCCAGAGAACTCTTGCAGTGGTGGGCAAAGTCATCCAAAGGCAAATCAAAGATCTGCACAACATTTGCCAGGCTAACATTACTTCTGATATCTTCATTTTCATGGGACTAACGTTTCTTCCTACCTACTGAGTTTATATAATACTAATTATATGAAAGCTTTTCAGAATTACTCCCTCAAGCCATAATGTTTGATCCATACCATTTAACTATGCTCAACTAAATTTAGCACAAGGTCTCTCTCTGATCTATTTCAGCCATAGAGTCTCCCCAATATCAGTCTCATAGAAAACTGTATGAGTTTATTTGAACTGAGATGAACTGTTTCTAGGTAGAGCAAGGTTGAACTTATATTAAATACGTACCATTTTATAAGCAAACAAGAGAAGGATGTTACATAAAACCTTATCTTATAAAACCTCCCACCTTATCTTATACATTCTTTCTTACTCGTTATTTTTCCTGCTGCTATCCTGCACTTCTACTCTTTCAACATGTACTCTAAATTACACCAGCTTACACTCACACCAGTTATTGTGTCCAGCAGGATTGTATAATTTGCTAATCCATTTATGGAACTTCTGAAGTTGCTTCTTAGGGTCCAAATCAGTCTGGAATAAGTCAGTGTAACTCTCACAGAACCCTGAGGTCCAAATTCACTAGTAATGTAAATAGATTTTATACCAAGAGTAAACTGTTAAAAAAAATTATGGAAGTGGTAAAGCAGCGCACACCTAATACTAGGTTAGCATTATATGACAGTGTAGATAGAGCGTAATTTGCACATTTAGGGATGAAATGGGGAGAGGGTGTACAGGAAAAGCAACTAGAAGGGCATAACATAATGCAAGCTACTTCCCACACACTCACTTTATCTTACACCTTCTGTTAGTTGCTTTCCCTCCCAACCCTTATCCCCTTGTAAAGTTACACTTCATGTTACAATTTGTAAGTTACATTCATTTCCTGACCATCTCATACTTATGTAACCCTTCTTCCAGGTGTAGTCCAAGCAACAAGGGCCAGGTTCAGTATCTAGGGGTTCCTTTTCAACAATAGGACAGAGAACCAGTCTGAGACCTGACCCAGTAACCTGGGAAAATTACACACTACCCCCTGCGTGCATTTAAGAGACAATATTTCCCCTCTCGCAAGCACGGAGTCTGAGTATAAAAAAAACTTTTAATAAAAAGGAGGAAAGTAACCCAGCATTAACTTGGGAAAACACCACAAACAGGATTCATAAGCATAAGACCATGAGCAAAACACCCACCCCAGAGTACATTGGGCAGTACACTGCATCAGTTCTTAAGTCCAGCAAGCAAAAGTTCCTTTAAATGCCCCTCCCTTTTCCTCCCACCACACCCCACTCACAGTTGTTGTCCTTGGTCAGCGAAGACCTAGAGTTCAGAGATACATCTGCGTGAGTTCACCTCATGCCCTGGGGGTGAGGAAAGACACCCTGCTTTCTCTGCTGTCCAGGCACAGGCTCCGGCATCAGCACTCTCTGCTGGCTTCTCACTGCTCCTGCCACTCTGCTGGCTACTCTGCACCCTCTGGAATGTTTGGAGGTCCCACCACTTAACACAGTTCTCAGCGATTTCAGCTGTTAGTGAGGTAGACTCAATACTACTGCAGACTTGGCAGTCTCTTTCATTCTAAAGCAGATCTAAGCTTAGACCCGGTTATCAGCAATTTCAGCTTTATTGGTGTACAACAAAAGACTCATTTGAGCCTTGACCAGCTCTGTAATTACACAGTGGAGAGAGGAAGGGTCAGACAGTATCTATAACCCATAGCCAGAGCCCACAGCACCAAATACAAGCACCTATCCCCACCCTCTCTCTTTGGCACCCCTGTCCCCTGCCTAGCAAGTGAAGTTTAGCTGAGGGTGAGTCCCTCAATCAAGGTATGCCAAGCACAGTTCTGCTTCCCTTGATTCATACAACAAAGATAACAACACTTTCTTACTACTGCCCCCAATAACAAAGTGATTGGGGATCCAACACCAGCCAAAAATGATCATTTGAGCAAAACAGCTCCATCATGCTGAGCACCTAGGCAGAGTGTGCATGTCTATGCAAACAAAATCAATTTGTAAAGTCTTCTTCCCCAGCTCATCACTAGATGTCAGGGAAGAGCTCATGCAGACCCTGCTTATGCTGAATGTGTAACTTTTACAACAGAGTTGAATTTGGCACACAGAGTAAGTGTGGTCTGAATTTGGCCCATGAATTCCTGGGAACAAATCTTTACAAACTTTTTGATTTAATGAGCCAAATTAATCCTAATTTCCATGCAGTGAAACTCCATTGTAGTCAATGGGCTAAACTCACTATTGGCCTAAGCAGATAATTCCACCAAATCCAGTGGAGTGTGTAGTATACTACTAATAAATTTGCTTCAGTCCATTACACAGGGTGCAGGTCAGGACAGAACTTCCACAGCCAACTGCCATTAACGTTTGTGATATTTACTGTTAATGTGCATAGATGAAACTTGGGTTTTGCTTCACAAAAAAGACTACATGAAAATGATTTTTGAGGGGGATGGGGAGACTTTTGTGGATCAAAAACAAAATGGACATTGTCAAGGAATTTCACTAACAGCTGTCCTTTGGCCTAAACTTCACAGATGCTTTGGCAACACAACTTGTGAAAATGTTCACTTTACACCAATTTGAAAGGAGTTATATTTGTTGGTAAACTGAGCAAGGTGGTTTAGAATGGAACTGCCAAAAGGTATTCAAACAAACTCAGTACAATCACTACAAACTGAGAAGGTGTGTTCAAATATATAATATTGTTAATAATGACCACAATTAGTTACACATTTATTACTGTATTTATTTTATTTCACCTTTTCATCAGACACATTATTTGTACCAAAAAGAATATTTAAAAAATATTAATTCATCAATTTAACAAGCTTTTTAACATACTACACAAGTAAATCCAAGCTGATAAAAATCTTAATGTCAACATGCCATGACAAACCCCCCTGAAAATACTGGGTGAGGGGAGGAGAGAACGTTCCTGAAAGCCTATTATAAAGTGGTAATCCTGTAGTTTGGGGTTTTTGTTTTGGTTTGGGTTTTTTTGGGGAGATCAGAAGGAAAGACATGCCACAAAACTAGTCTGCAAAATGCCTTAACTGGAGCAGATCTGGTGTGGTTCCCATATGGTAAGAAATTGGTAAGATACAGAATACTCATGCAGTGTCTGCAGCTGTCTCCAGAGGATTGCCACCAGTTGGAAGAGAGATAGTGGCTAGGGCTAAGGGAGGAACAGAGCCAGTAGAGCCAGGACTTTGCAGATTCACCTACCAAACTCCTTTATTGAATTCTACAGCAGTGAGAGCTGGTCCTGTTGCCTTAGCACAGTAGAAGCAAGGAAACAGTTCTTTAAAATACTTGGAAGACACAATGCTAACCCCAAAAGTCTAAACTCAATTTATTCAATAAATAGTCAGTTCACAGGTCAAAGCAGAGGGGAGGTAGAATCTCCTCTGTCTACACCCAAAAACACTCACA
Organism: Natator depressus; assembly: GCF_965152275.1. Taxonomy (NCBI): domain Eukaryota; kingdom Metazoa; phylum Chordata; order Testudines; family Cheloniidae; genus Natator; species Natator depressus. The sequence continues at coordinate 288,470,184 of NC_134234.1, read as the reverse complement.
CTGCTGCAATCAACATTAGGTGCAACTGATAAATGAGTCTTTTTGGCAGTCCACAATTAAGTGCACTGCAGGAATCCAACCTGATGTCACAAAGATACACATCACAGGTAAATGTGAGGGAGCTAAATTTGAAATCTGATCATTCCAAAGTGTTTAAAAGATACCAACCCATGATGAAAACAAAAATCAGTCCTGCACATACAACCAACATATCTGTGACAGCAAGAAGCATTTTATACCTGAATATATTATTCCAATAGAGAGATATACAGAACCAAACATAAATACAAAATCAGAAGAAAGCCAGTTTGACTCCCCGAAAAATTCCTCAAACTACCCTCCCACTCCTGCAAATGAATGACAATCTCCAAACAAGGCCTGCATAAAATATGTTTCCAGTTAAAAAAAATACAAGATATTGTTTGTGTCTCTGGGTCTTTCCTTTGCATTCAGAAGCTCCCCCCCATGTAAAACAAAAACAAAGATGAGAGGTGACCCGCCCCCAAACATCTCTTTGGGCAACCCAGGGCTTGTGTCTTCAAGGCCTACAAAGGGTCCCACAGTTGTTTGGGAAATTTAATTCTTAGATGAGTTCATGCTTATTCACATTGCACCTTGGGCTCAAAAGACCAAACCCAAACAAAAACTAAATCTTTCCTACTCAAGGGTGTTCAATAGCAAATAGTAAAGTGGGAAAAAGGGAGGCAAGTGGGGAAGCAGGAGCAGCTTCAAAGCAGGGGAAGTAAAGAATCCAGGAAAAGAGGCTTCCATCATTTGGTCTGTTGTACTAGTGAGAAGGAAAAGTGATCGCTGACAGGAATGAGGCAACAAGGCAACTACTGTCATCTTTAAAAGAAACTATCAACCTGTGTTTATTATGAGGGTAAGCATTGCCAACGGATCACTCCAGTAATGTGCATATTGTCCTGACAACTTGGTTCTTACCACAATGGTGCCTAAAGGAATTATCCCAAAGAAATTGGAGAACAAAGAGGTTTTTTTAAAAAAGTGTTCACAGCACCCCTAATGACAACAGCAGCAGCGGCTCCCACCACCATCCCCAGGCATCTCCTCTACAGGGACTTTATGGTGGAGTTCCAAAGCTCCAGTTTCCCCCAGCAGCAGCCACAGCACCAGCAGCCCCTTCACAGCCTCTCCCCATCCTGGTCACATCAGAACCTACATTCTATCAATTCCAGCAGAACATCAACATCCCAGAACTCCAGTCACAAAAGCCAATGATTCTGTATGATCCCCTTCCTTTGCCCTGTTCCACTATGACCTCTGTTCATCCTCCGATCCTAAAGTAAACTTCTCCCTCTACTCAATCCTCATCTTCCTCATGCCTTTCTTCCTCTTCCTGCCTCCCCATGTCACTTCCCATGCTTCTGGTCACCCCAGCTTTATTCCCCTCTAAAAAAAATACCAAAAATAAATCACTGTAAAATGTAATTGGAACAAAGGCTTAGATGTCTTGATAACTAAGATTCACACATGATGTAGTAAAGTCATGTGTGCTTATATTTGTAACCCCCAGCCTTCCCCCATTATTAGTCATTCTAACCTGTTTCAGCTTGACATTTTACATTGCAAGAAAACAGGTCTCATTTATGAGGTACTAGTCCAATATTGGGTCCTCAAAATGGAATTAATAATGATCATTTTAAATGTAAAATATTCATACTTTCAGCATGGTAGTATAGATCTATACAATCAGGTGGTTTTTAAAATGTGTCTAGGGATTTTTAGAAATTGCATCTTAATAAACTGCTACGTGAATAAAGTGTGAAAGACAGACAGCAAAGAATCAAAACACAGAAAAGCAAAACTCAGTATTTTAACTGACTTATTCTTAATAAATCAGCGTGTAACACAATATGCATAATTTTCATCCATATAGAATGATGAAAATAAGCATAGCCCATAAATATAGCGATGCAATCAGTAAATGATGTAATAGACACATATTATTACTTTCCCTGACTCTGCAACAGTTACACAGTTCACTTTAATTGCAGTTCTGTCCCCTCAGACATTCACAACTTAAAAGGTCAAGGAACAATATCGTAACCAATTGCTTAATTAAGGTCATGTATCACGTTTGCTGAAGGAAAGAATGCTGGTATCTGGCAAAGTCCACAGTTGTCAGAGGGTGCTTTGCTGTTAGAGGTGCGGCCTTTCAGATGAGAAATAAAGCCAAGTGTAACCGTTGGAAAACATCCAACTCCATTAGCATGGGTTGATCCTGCTGGTCAAGGCCTGAGTGGGTTCTGCTGATTCACTAAGGCAGGAAGCTCATTACCTAATCTGGATAGATGAGAGGCGAGAGTGTTTTTTTGGGAAGAGTGGATATAGGGTATAGACTGAACAGACCTGGAAAAGGAAATCAGCCAGCTCTCAAGCCTGGAGAAAATATTAGATCAACTTTAATTATTAATTAAAACATTGTTAATTTGTTTGTTAATAAAGCCAACGCCCAGGAAGCTTGGGTTGATTTGTTTTTTACTTACATGAGTAATCTACACTCAGTTGAATAGTGCTATTGATTTAACTGAGACAACTCATGATTTAGGATTATTTACATGAGTAAGGTATGTCTACACTACGAAATTAGGTCGAATTTATAGAAGTCGGTTTTTTAGAAATCGGTTTTATATATTCGAGTGTGTGTGTCCCCACAGAAAATGCTCTAAGTGCATTAAGTGCATTAACTCGGCGGAGTGCTTCCACAGTACCGAGGCTAGAGTTGACTTCCGGAGCGTTGCACTGTGGGTAGCTATCCCACAGTTCCCGCAGTCTCCGCTGCCCATTGGAATTCTGGGTAGAAATCCCAGTGCCTGATGGGGCTAAAACATTGTCGCAGGTGGTTCTGGGTACATATCGTCAGACCCCCCTTCCCTCCCTCCTTCCGTGAAAGCAAGGGCAGACAATCGTTTTGCGCCTTTTTTCTTGAGTTACCTGTGCAGACGCCATACCATGGCAAGCATGGAGCCCACTCAGCTCACTGTCACCGTATGTCTCCTGGGTGCTGGCAGACGCGGTACTGCATTGCTACACAGTAGCAGCAACCCATTGCCTTGTGGCAGCAGACGGTACAGTAGGACTGGTAGCCGTCATCATCATGTCCGAGGTGCTCCTGGTCGCCTGTGTGAGGTTGATCAGGAGCTCCTGGGCAGACATGGGTGCAGGGACTAAATTTGGAGTGACTTGATCAAGTCACTCTCTTTAGTCCTGCAGTCAGTCCTATTGAACCATCTTATGGTGAGCAGGCAGGTGATACGGATTGCTAGCAATTGTTAGGATATAGATATTCAGGCCTGTCTGTAAAGGCCTGTACTTTAAGAATTTAGGGGTATTCTTATCACTTGGCTAGTTCTAGAAGTATAAAAGAAAGAATCAAAATCACTGTCTGCTGGTGTAAGGGCCTTCTCTTACTGTGACAGTCTGAGGCCATGTGCTTAGGCTAAGGCCTTTGGCTAAGCAGCAGAGGCAGCCATAAGCTAGGAAGCGAACGGTCACATCCTCACATTCCAAACTAGTCACATTGAAAGAAGGTGCTATTGGGCTGTTAGGAATACAATCCTGTCCCGATAATTCCTATCACCTCCAGAGAGAGGGAAGTGCCTAGAAAATGTAAAAGGAAACAGCATCCTGTCTGGCAAGAACTCACTTATCAGTACTTGGATGTGAAATCCTCACTTCTGTATTGTTTTGTCATTATAGTTCCCACTTTGCTATTGTTTGTCTGTATAATCTCTGTCTGGTTCTGTGATTGTTCCTGTCTGCTGTATAATTAATTTTGCTGGGTGTAAACTAATTAAGGTGGTGGGATATAATTGGTTACATAATCATGTTACAATATGTTAGGATTGGTTAGTTAAATTTCAGGAAAATGATTGGTTAAGGTATAGCTAAGCAGAACTGAAGTTTTACTATATAATCTGTAGTCAATGAGGAAGTGAGTGGGCCTTGGTGGGAGGGGGTGGGTGTGTGTGAGGGAGAGATGGGAACAGGGTATGGGGGTGGAGAAATTGGAACCATGTTTTGCTAAAGGGGGAAATGGGAACAGGGAATGAGGGTAAGGAAATTGGAACCATGTTTTGCTAAAGGGGGAAATGGGAACAGGGAATGGGAGTAAGGAAACTGGATTCCTGTTTGGCTAAAGGGAGAAATGGGAACAGGGACACAGGTGTAAGGCTCTGTGGTGTCAGAGCTGGGAAGGAGGATACTAAGGAAGGAAACTGGAATCATGCTTGCTGGAAGTTCACCCCAATAAACATCGAATTGTTTGCACCTTTGGACTTCGGGTATTGTTGCTCTCTGTTCATGCGAGAAGAACCAGGGAAGTAAGTGGGTGAAGGAATAAGCCCCCTAACAGCAATCCTATTGCATCATCTTCTGCTGGGCAGGCAAGAGATGGGGATGGCTAGCAGCCCTATTGTACCATCTTCTGCCGAGCAGCCATGAGATGTGGATGGCATGCAGTCCTTCTGCACCGTCTGCTGCCAGCCAAAGATGTAAAAGATAGATGGAGTGGATCAAAACAAGAAATAGACCAGATTTGTTTTGTACTCATTTGCAAACCCCACCCACCGCCCCCCGTCTAGGGGACTCATTCCTCTAGGTCACACTGCAGTCACTCACAGTGAGTAAATCTAGCCATGTATCAATCAGAGGCCAGACTAACCTCCTTGTTCCAATAAGAACAATAACTTAGGTGCACCATTTCTTATTGGAACCCTCCGTGAAGTCCTGCCTGAAATACTCCTTGATGTAAAGCCACCCCCTTTGTTGAGTTTAGCTCCCTGTAAGCCAACCCTGTAAGCCGTGTCGTCAGTCACCCCTCCCTGCGTCAGAGCAATGGCAAACAATCGTGCATCTGAGTTGAGAGTGCTGTCCAGAGCAGTCACAATGGAGCACTCTAGGATAGCTCCTGGAGGCCAATACCGTCGAATTGTGTCCACAGTACCCCAAATTCGACCTGGCAAGGCCGATTTAAGCGCTAATCCACTTGTCAGGGATGGAGTAAGGAAATCGATTTTAAGAGCCCTTTAAGTCGAAATAAAGGGCTTCATCGTGTGGACAGGTGCAGGTTTACATCGATTTAACGCTGCTAAATTCGACTTAAAGTCCTAGTGTAGACCAGGGCTAAGGGTTTGTGCAGTAGCAGACCCATAAATGGTCAACACTGGATATTTGAACTCCTCCTGATCATAGATGGAATTACATTAAAAAACAAACATGCAACTTGATTTCCAAGACCCCTAAATCTGGACTAAATACTTGAAACAAGTTGATGCATCCAGATTGATTGATCACCGATATTGTGGTGATCAGCAATGTGCAAGACAGCAGTTACTTTATAGTCCTGTTGTTTTTAAAAAAATGCTCAGGGTCACTTTCCCTCCCCACCTCTGCCCCTCTTTTCATTCATAGTTCAGGCCAGCCTATGTGTTAGCAAACTGCTTTGTGTGTGAAATCAGTTTTCTGAAAGGTTCTGGAAAACAGCTTCTCTTTTTGCACCTGACTCAATTTCTGGGTAGTGTTAGTTTTGCTGTGAAAATCTGAGTTCCCTAAGGCAGGGTTTGCCTTGAGGCAACTTTGCTACTCATTACATCTAAATGATTCTTCGCAAATTATTCTTTTCTTCTTGCACCCTCTGAACTGACTATTTTTCATGTCTTGGTACTTGACACATAGGTAGAATGGGAAATCCAGTCTGAATGAGAAACATTATTTTTTGTATGGTTCGTCAAATGGTAAGAAAAGTCCTATATGAGTTCACATTGAATTAGGGGTTCTATGAGTGCCAGACAATTCAAAGACAATGAGCATTTACCCTCAAAGTTCCTCAACTCATTTATAGTAAAGACAACTAACAGAAGACAAAATGTGATGGTTTATACTATATACTCAAATACTTTAACAGTCAAATTTTCTCCGAATCAGAATGCATTATTTAGTCAAAATACATATTTACAAGTTGTTTTTTTCATGGCATCTATATTATCTCCTTTTGAACATCTACAAGTTTGTTTATGATTTTTTCAAAGGATCGTAAACCAGACTTCTTTGATAAAGAGCCATTTAATACAATTGTAATGCTGACACTAGCATCAAATAGTGAGCATTACTGAGAAAAGATTTGTTCAGACCTGTCTATTCTAAATCATACAGAACAAAGGCAATTTTACAAATTTACCAGCATGTCTCAACTGAAGTCTTTTAATGGGGCTCAGCTCTTTTTCATTGCTTAATAATAAAGACTAGCATCTAGATTGCTTTGTATTTAAAGTAGTATTATACAAGGTTAACAGATAATATTGATTGGCATTGCCAGCACCATTGGTTAGATTCAATTTACAATACCAGCCCAGTAAAACCTAATTTTATTTAATTTATATTCTCAATTGTTATTACACACATCAGTAAAGGCTATTTCATGTTCTTTCTTGTATTCTTATGTTCCAATACTAGCCAATATTTTCAACCAAAATATGAAATTAAGGAGTTATTTCAAAACATTTTCAGTCCTAAAATGGTCCTGCTGTCACAGAATCTGAGATAACACATCTCAAATGACAAATACCTGAAAAACAGGAAAATGAAACTTTAGATCTGCTTACAACAGACAAAACAAAGGTTACCAAGCTGAAGTCTACTGATGCCTGGTTCTGATATTGGCCCACAGAGAATTCTATATAAACCTTCCCAGAGCTTTGCAAACACAGCACTTAAATTGTCATGATGAATGGCTACAAATCATTCCCTCTCTGAAGACTTTTAGGTAAAATGTGCTTGAATCCTGTTTCTTTTGGATACAGCCCAAACCCAACTCTCTTAACCAACAAATATCACTAAACTTGATAGATTCAGGACTAAAAAGTACAAAGAAAAACTAATAACTATCAGATCAAATGTAGAAATCAGATTCACTTTTTGGACTTGATTTGGAAGGGCTGACCTCAACCTCCCCCGTTATGCCTGTTACTATTCTGACACAAATAAATGCAGGTCAGTTGTAGGCATATATAAATGTGGCAGAACTGATGTCATTTTGATGAACACAAACCTGATTTGCAGTTGTAACCATGCAGTTGGATATTTACAGGTACATCTACACTAGTGACTGAGCATGTGTCCTTGGTTGGGCTTGGGCCATAACCTCCCTATTGTCAATACCTAAATCCCCAAAGCACATGTCTGAAGGAGAGAAGAGGGTGACAGCAGGCATGAGGGGTGTTGGCAAGAACATACTTTGGGCTGTAGTACAGCCCTGAACCCATGCCACTGTGTAGTCTGGACAGCAGTCGGGGCATATACTAGGTCTCAAGTTTCAACAGAACTCCACCCCATTCCCACAATGCACGGAACCCTTTTCTGTCTGACCAATCTATGAAGTTCCCTGTTCCCCCATTTTCAACAACAGTAACAAGGTGTGGTGACCACATCAGAACAGCTTTCCACTGCACTCTAGCTCAATACAGGTAAACGTGGATCCTGCTGTTAGGATATAGATATTCAAGCCTGTCTGTAAAAACCTATACTTTAAGAATTTAGGTATATGTTTATCATTTACCTAGTTATAGAGGTATAAAAGAAAGAATCTATGTAAGGGCCTTCTCTCACTGTGACAGTCTGAGGCCCTGTTCTTAGGCTAAGGCCTTTGGCTAAGCAGCAGAGGCAGCCATAAGCTGGGAAACATATGGTCACATCCTCACATTCCAAACTAGTCATATTGAAATAAGGTAATCTGGGGCTGTTGGAAAGGGGATCTGATCTATACGCTCCAGAGAAAGGGAAGAACCTAGAAGATGTAAAAGGAAATTTAGTTTGATAGTTTTCTGTTTGGTAAGAACTCACTTATCAATAGACACAGCTGGGAAACCCTCATATCTTTACAGATGTAGTTGTAAAATCCTCACTTCTGTATTGTTTTGTTATTATAGTTCCCCCTTTACTATTGTTTATTTGCATGGTCTCTCTCTGGTTCTGTGATAGTTTACACCCAGCAAAATTAATTATACAGCAGACAGAAACAAATTAAGGTGGTGGGATATAATTGGTTAAATAATCATATTACAATATGTTAGGATTGGTTAGTTAAATTTCAGTAAAATGATTGGTTAAGGTATAGCTAAGAATATTACTATATAAGTTAGGGGCAAACAGGAAGTAAGTTGGGATTCAAAAATAAGGAAAAAGAAACTTGGATTTAAGCTTGCTGGAAGTTCACCCTAATAAACATTGGATTGTTTGCACCTTTGGACTTTGGGTATTGTTGCTCTCTGTTCATTCGAGAAGGGCCAGGGAAGTGAGAGGGTGAAGGAATAAGCCCCCCAACACCTGCACCAAGAGCAGCAACGTGTCCAGTTGACCACACCCAGGTGATGATCAATGTGTGATCGGCATACACCACCCTCCACCACTTCTCCTGGAGTGGCAGAAACATTCACCTGTACTGGGAAATTTCACACAGGCAGGAGCATCTGGGCATTCAGCAGACTTTGGCCCAGTGTTAGGAATGCATCAAGCACCTGAAGCTCCTGTACTGGGAGTACAAAAGACTCCAACAGTCGCTCTGGGACACGCCCCTTCTATAAAGTGCTTGAATGGGGGCTGCCTGAAGGGGCTCATGAGCTGGCCTCATTGTCTGACAGGATGCTGATGAGGGCCAGGGTGAGCAGGCAGCAGGAAGAAGACCTGGAGGATGAGGAGTATGTGATTCTGCACCTCTACCCAGAGAAGCCAGCTGAGGAAGCCGCCTCTGCCCCTTGCCAATGAACCCAAAGATGACTCTGAGCCGAGGCAGGAACCAAAACCCAAGTCTGGAAAGTTACAATGGACCCACTCCCTCCTCGCCAACATCCCCTCTTGCTCTGGTGTTAAATTGCTCCTTTGAAGATCCAGAGCATGTGAAGTAGTGTGCACTGACTTTTGCTCCCTAGATAACGTGCCATGCATTGCTAGTCTGTGTGTTTAAACTGCAGTGCTGAAGCCACAGCACTGTCACGCCCCATTCCCTTACCAAACTCCTCCAACTTTCCCCCCTCCCTCCAGCCCTCACTCTGCTTCACCCTGAAATGGGTGAGCAGCTGAGTGAGTGGTTGAGGTGTATGAGGAATTACAAGAAGTTTAAGCAGCTCGGATTGTGGAGGGAGGGGGAAGTTGAGCACTTGTGGAGGGAGCTATTCCACTGGGTGGGGGAAGGGCAAAATTCCATTTTTAAAAAATTTAAACAAAATTCTGAAGTTTGAAAATTTTCTACCAGCTTTATAGAGGGTTGAAAATGGGGGGCAAGTTTAACAAAAAAATTCAAAAACTGTTTTGCATTTCAAATTCGATTTAAAAAAATCAGGAAAATTTTTGACCAGTTCTGTTATTAATTTTTGGTATTTCTAGGTAGGTTTATTAAAGATGAGCACACTGATCAGTGTTCTAAAATGTGAAGGAAAAGGTAAGATTATAAACTTTTTTTAATAACAAAAATAACTTTTAGACAGAAAGAAAATTCATGATGAAAGAGCTTACTTCAAATAAACATCACAGGAAACTTAAAAGCTAGAGAAGAAAAAACAATAGATTGCCTCAACCAATAGCAGAGAAATAATAGAAGAGATACAGTTCTGAAATTAGCTGACAATGAAAGACTGAAGGCTAGGGAAAACTATCACAATGTGTCAGCAAATGGACATGGAGTAGCCTGATTTGTCAAATAAAAAAAATGACTGTTTATTTTGACTGACAAATGGTTCATCAGTCAAGATGTCAAGGCACTCCAAAAGGCAAGAATTAGCTAATGCCCAATGAAAGCTCAATGCCAACTGAACATAAAACTAGAAAAAGAAAGATAAATATTATGAAAAAAAATGAACTTTTCCCACCAACCTGAGGGGAAAATGCATTCTGTGGAACTTCCTGAGCTTAATTCTATTTTTATATTCCGTTGTCTGCAAGTCTTTTAAAGACTAATGTTGACGAAGTTCTTAAGCAGTGGGATTGTTGAGAAACTCTCAAGGCTAAAAAACAACACTGAAAAGCCAGAGTTTTGTAAATTTGTTGCTTTGGGTGTGCAGGACGTGGAAAATGTGGCATCTCCTCAGCCTGCGAAGGCAGAGAGCACCCCATCTAGTCCCAAGTGACATGGTTTGATGTGATGGCTTTTAAAGTCCCAAAGAGAAAAAGGAAGGGGAGAAGAAAGGGTGGAGAATAGGAACAGGAGGAAACAGAGGTAAGCACAGTGTAACATGGCAGCAGAACTAATCTAAAGCAGTGAATTAAGCAATTAAATAAAGTAACAGGAAGATACTGAGACTGCTCTCCAAAAGTATGGTGATGGGCCTTAGGCCCATGAGATAGGTAAAACCATATGGCCTTCACAGGCCGAGGTCAGACCTTGTGGCCCTCGCAGGTTGAGGTCCTCACCCTTCTGCACCCTCTGTCCCCCTTGCAGCAGGGAGGAAGCTAGGGGTCAGACACCACAGAGTCCTGTGGGGGTGGGGAATGGGTAGGCTGAGGACAGCCTACATCGAGTTATGGGTTATATGGTAACGAGCCTTGTAACCCACTCACTGGAATCAATTAAATGGCTGATATAAGCGAGTATGGGTGATGGCCAGGTAGTGCCCCTGGGCTGTGCTAAAGTTTAATAAAAGTTGCGGCCTGCCACTTGATTCCACGCACGTGTCTGTCTGCATTTCACCGCCATGTCCATATCAAAGTATTCAAGTATCAAGAAGGTGACTTGAGGTGACTTAAGAAGGTGACCAGATAACTGGAAAATCAGAAACACAAATGCCTTGGGAACTAGATTTATCATGTTGTTGACTTGAAGGAAATACAGTGCTGTCATTAAAAGATAGTAAAATTAGTTTTTTGGGGATTAATGCTGGTAGAAAATTGTCAAGTATTTTTCATGGAAAATTTCATAATTGTATTTCCAGAATTAAGAACTCCCCCCGACAATGATCCCTGTTTTTCATAACAATTTGATAAAATGCCTGCTTTTGATGATTTTTGGTTTTCATAAATCAATAATAGTTTAACAGAAAGAAACCAATACACAAAAGTTTCCATCAAAGATTTTTCCAGAAAAAAGTTCACATGCCTCAAAAAGACATTTTACCATTAAAAAAATGCAGGTAGATGTACTGGGAAAATACGTATATAGAACCCCACAGAAAGAGAAGACAAAACTGAGCCAAAAAGATTAATGATCTATCTCTGTGTTTATAGTGTCTAATCACAGTATTTTCTACACAAAATATTCTGGTATTTATTCATGATCCTTAGGATCCTCATGATCCCATAAGATTCCTGGGACAGAGACTGCAACTTATATACAGGTAAAAACAAAAGACAATGAACTAATATGTTCTCATTTCCCACCCGCCCCACCCATGTCCCCGACTTCTGCCCCAGAACAGATGAAGATTGCTTAGGATGGTCAAGAATACCTATATTTTAAAAATGTAGAATTACATGGAAATTAAAATGAACCATCAATTTTCACCACCTTCCATAGAACACCACATATTTGCATTGAAAATGTTGCAATTTTGCACATACTCTCCCTTCTCCCCACTCCTCCACATTTTCTCACGCATGACAAAATATGAAAATATGGGCTTAGTGGGACTTATGTTTTTGAACCAGACCTACAAAACCTTTCTCAATTATACTTCATGAAGTCATTCAACTTTAGGGTTGTATTCTTCCATGTCTCAGGCCCTAACTTGTCTTTCAAGAGGTTTCTCAATTTGGGCTAGTGAAGCATCCAAGAAGATCATTTAGGCCAAGGGTCTATTATTCAGGTCAGAGTTGAACTACATTTCTCAGAAATTACAATAGTGTCAATGACTCCAGAATGATTTCTTGAAACAAATAGGTTGCAAATACAGACCTACCATTTCTTCTGGTTATGGTTAAGCTCCGCTTTCAGGGTTCAGCATTTTCGGTTGTGGTGCATTATTTTACTGGTGGGAGAACCTCAAAGGTCTGGGAGATTTGCTGTAGTTGCACTTAAAATCCTGCAAAATATTTCACACCATATCTTTACTTTTCTGCTTCCCGTCCCAGCTGGAACCAATGAATCTCTACATGCTTCTATGGTCCCCATCCCCTTGGCATCTGAGCATTTCATAAACACTAATGAATTACCCATATAAAATATGTGATCCGTGTTTATTTTGTGTTCCAGATGTGTGAAATGAGGAACTGTGATATTTGGAAATTAAGCATCTTGCCGCAGATCACATAGTAGGTCAAGTAGCAGAGCCAGGAACTGAACCCAGAGCTCCTAAGACCTAGTCCAGTGTTTTACCCACATGACCAGAAATTGGACAACCTAAAATAAACCTTTTAAAAACATGGAAGCCAGTCTTTTTTGATGTTAGTAAAGTTCAAACACAATTTTAATTTCAGCTTGGGGAATAGATCTGAATCTGTTTTGCTTTTATTTGAGCCAATTCATGCAACTCAACTTTATTCTGGGAGTTTCCTTTGTCTTTACATTTTGAAATCTGTGCTACTTCCTGCTGTACAAAATTGTGGATGCTAAGGAATTATTAATGCAGTACATTCTATGGTCCCAGTCCTGAAATCTTTTCTTAGCCCTTCCTACTTATGTAAAATTCCTACTAACTTCAGGACTATGTTTTATATTTGGAAAGCAAAAACAACAAATTAAAAGTCGGAAAGAATGTTAAAAGCCATAAACAAAAGAGTTGTAGTGGGACAATTTGCTTAGTACAATTAATGAGTTTTAACAGGAAAGATGGACATTGATACCCTGATGCTTTAGTATATATTATACAGCGTAGTAAAAAATGAAATTTATCAAATGTATTTATCCTGAGTAGCTCTTTTCTTTTTCCTCCATTACAAAAGACTCTGGACAAACTAGTCACAGCACCAGTGTGATACACTTTAATGAGTGCTAAGCCAAAATTATCCATTTTTGTAGCAAAAGATTTAGCAGTGTTCTAGAAAAATGAAGATATCGTCAACAGCTGAAAGCCCTCATTATTGCTCAAGGAATCAATTGAAACTGATTCAGAAACACCATTTGTTACCTGGAGGTGCTTCTTACTTAGTTCTGACACTGGAACGAGAATTTTGTGTATGGTAAATAATTTCCAAAGGCTCCTGAAATTGTCTTTCTTTTCTAATTGAAGCTTGTTGTACAAGCTCTGAACAGACCACTTGCTTCAAAGCTCTGTGGGGACAACTTTACAACAACTGCCTACTGAGCAGAGATTATAATTTAAAGGACTTTTAGGAAGATCTTCCCAATACAAGGTCTCCATCTGCCTGGGTATCCCCAGGAGAGTAGCTCACATGCGTAGCCAGTAGAAGTCAGTAAGATCACTCACATCAGTAAGCAAGAAGAGCTACTAATACTGAAATTAGACAGAGGAATAAAAATGGGCATTGTGTGTTTTATTCTTAGATGTCCTTGATTTTCCAGTGCTATGAGAAAATTGTTATCCTTGACCTAAGATGTATGTCAAAATAAATGACTATTTCATCAAATGTTCTTCACATAAAAATCAAACTTTTTTTTGCTTGTCAAGGTGGCAAAGCTAGTTCCAGTTGTTTGTGTCCATAAGCAGCTTCTGTCAAGTGAAAACATTCCAAACATTGACACCTCCTGCAAGCATTTGTATAGAGACAGTTTACAAAAAAAGCAAACAGATGGTGAGACATTTTATCTGCTGAGCGACAGCTAAAATGAGATGATTCCTCTTAGCAACAATGTTTCATGCTTGTGTGACTCTTAATGTGTGATCTTAACATGGTCTAGGGCAGTGGTTCTCAAACTAGGGCCACTGCTTGTTCAGGGAAAGCCCCTGGCTGGCTGGGCCAGTTTGTTTACCTGCTATGTCTGCAGGTTCGGCCAATCGCAGCTCCCACTGGTCGCAGTTCACTGTTCCAGGCCAATGGGAGCTGCAGGAAGGGTGGCCAGCACATCCCTTGGCCCAAGACGCTTCCCACAGCCCCCACTGGGCTGGAGTGGTGAACCACAGCCAGTGGGAGCCACGATCAGCCAAACCTGCGGACACGACAGGTAAACAAACCAGCCCAGCCCACCAGGGGCTCTCTGAACATGTGGCGGCCCTAGTTTGAGAACCACTAGTCTAGGGGATGACCACTTGTTTAAATAATGTTCATTTGAATAGGCTAAAGATATCTTCCTCCCCAGCAAAAACAAATGGGACTTAACTATGTACGAGATATTTTCTTAAACAATGAGACTTGGTGGCTAGATGTAGTTTGGCAGTTTTATTTTCTGGTTTAGGTGGAGTTCCCTATCCTTTAGGGAGTTGGGGTGGGGGAGAAGTGTGTAAATGAATACATATTATAGTAGACATTATTCATCATTTCCAAATCTAATATGAATTGTTTGCTCAGTCATAGAATTCAGAGTGAAAATGTTTCATTCTCCAAAGTTCTGTTGATAGGGATTTCAACAAACAAACATTGCTTTTTGATAACTCTCACTCTGTGCTCTAGCATTTCACTACAGAGACAGTTCTTCAAAGATCACTGCTATGAATGAGAAAAAGATGACAGTCAGATAAAAAGCTTTCAGTGAAAACTTGAGTTTTATGTCAAGATAAAAGCTAGGAGAGTTTTTATTTTCGTATCAGTATTCTCACTCAGGATATTCACATTAATCTGGATTTATGATTAGCGATGTTGCAGGCATGAAATAGTCACTACCTTTCCAGGCCTTAACACAACCCAATGCTATGTGTATCCTTGCAGATACACTTAACAGCTGTTGCACGGTACCATCCAATTAGTTCTACTGAAATCATAAAATCATTCCAAGAAGAAGTGCTATTTCCAGCATAGAATAAGAAATAGGGCAAAGCGTCAGCTTCAAAAATAATATCCACAGAGCCTTTAATTCATATCTGACCCAACTCTCATAAATTTCCATACATGCCTAGCAACAACCACAGGTTTTCCATGAGATACATGCATTCCAAATGAATCATACAGTCACAAAAGAATCACTTGACCGTACATGGATTTCTTGGTCCATCAGATGACTCTCGGAATTGTGTTGTACCTTCCTTTCCCACATGCTTCTTCCTGTACTCTTTATCTATCTTAATTGCTCCTTTTAAATCATGTTAGTCTCATCTTCATGCCTTTTTCACACCATCCACTGTGCTTAGAAACTTATTTATAATCTATGGCAATGCAGAGGCCCCAACACGATCAGGGCACCATTATGTTAGGTGGGAGTTAAACAAAGATAGTCCCTGCCCCCAGAGAGTTCACAGTCTAGGATTCTGGCAAGATGCCACAGGTGGATAAACACACACACAGGTGGCGTGAGGGAAAGGCAATCATAAAGATAAGTACATTTACACGAGTAGTTTTAGTGATCAAATAGTAACTAGGAGCTGGTAGCCTGACTGATACCAGACAGAAGTGATTTGTGAGCATCAAATCATTGACAGTTTGAGCTTACTTATTCTTGGACTCTAAAAACAGGGTGGGGGAATTCAGTAGTGGGAAAATAATTGCAGTTCTTGACCCCAGTTATGTAAAAAATAAAAAATAGTAAAAAGATCATTTTACCAAATGATCATATATTTTCTTTGTCAGTTTTAAATGTCCTAGAGGCAATAAGCAGACTGTCAATGTTTAGTGAAATGTTGCTAAGTGCTACATAACACTTGAGTGGTGCGATAAGACTGGCACTAGTACTGTATATTAATCATATTATGTCAACCATTGGTAACATATGGTATTGTAATTATATCCAACATGTTTACAAAAAGATGTGAACAGGTGCTAACGTTTGTGTTCCAAATGTTGACAGGCCTTAACAAGATGTTCCCTTTTCCAAACTGTGCCCCATCAACTAAACAAACCTAAAAATCCTATTAAAATAGGACACAGAATACTTCAAATTATTTCACTGTTTCATAAAACTTTTTGACATGGTTGTTTAAAAGGCAATTGATGACATATTTTGGAAAACGAGGTAGTTAGGGTTGCATTGTCATGGGGAGAAGCTCTGCAGGTTCAAAACTACACAGGAAAAGCAATGGTGTAAAACCTATGTTAACATAGAGTTAAGGTTGCTTGCTGGTATGTTGTCCCATTGCAGAACGCTGAGTTGAGCAAAATTCAAACATCTGAAAACTAGGAAACACACAGTTAAAGTTGATGCAACCTTAACTCTGACCTCCTTCAGCAGTGTCCCAATATGATCCATTAACACACATACCTTTAGTCAACCAACCCCACGGTTTCTGAAATGTACAAGTTGTTCTCCTCCTTTTAAAACCCATTTATTCTAACCTACAGGATTCCATCCAACACTATTACAGGATGAAAAGGAGGAGAAGAAAAAAGGTTACCCATGCCATCTTCTATCTGTTCCACTGAAGCTGGCAGTAGCCAATGGGAAATATTTGCATACACTCCAGGTGCAGTCAGTGTGGTAGGTGACTTACACTAAAAGATGGAGGCAGAAGTTGGGCCCTCTTGGTAAAGGAGAGGAGGATGAAGATGAGGAGATCTATGTTTTGCACCCTCTGATGTGAGACACCAAAGGGAATTGTTGCATGTGCTGAAGGTTCAGGATACAGTATGCATCATTTCAATGAAGAACTGTATACAATATATATTTGGTCGGCACCGGGTTTTATTACAAAGGGTATTGTCAGTAGGGAGCTGGGATACAACAATATTCTAATACTTTAATGATGGTTAAGTGTAGGTTGAGATGGTATTCTGTGAGGAAGGGTAAGGGGTTATAAAAGGGTGTGCAGTGATTCTGAAGTTATACATGTCTGATATTCTTTCTGAAGAGTTGGATAAATTTGTGACTATATGCCAGGATCTGGAATCTCTTGAATCTTATAGTGCCAAGCAGGGCTTTGGAGCGGAGCCTGGAACTGGAGCGCGGAGCAGCTCCGGAGCAGTGGAGCTGCAGGTTTTTGCCGGGAGCTGGAGCTGGAGCGGAGCCGGAGCAAAGCTCCAAAGCCCTGGTGCCAAGGGCCAGAGCGAGTGTGTGCTATGTGCATAGTGAGGCATAGCTTGAAAAAAGAGTACAGGGAAGGTGGCATGGGCAACCTTTCTTGCTCTCCCTTTTGTCCTTTAAGAGTGTTAGATGAAATTCTGAGAATGAGAGTGAATGGGTTGTAAAAGGTGGTGAAGAGCTTGTACATTTCAGCATCCGTAGGATGGGCAGAGTAAAGGTATGTGTGCTAATGGGAGATACTGGGGCATTGCTGGAAAATAGCAGTTAACTGGTCATTTCCTGGCTTTCACAAATTTCAGTTTTACTCCACTCAGCATTGTGCAAGGGGATGACACACCAATAAGCAACCTTAACTCTGCATTAATGTAGTTTTTGCCATTGGATTTCCTATTTTTTTTATAACAGGAAAAAATATGTTGTTGGTAGGAGGTTAGCAATCATTTAGGCAGTTGTACAGATCCTGTCCCACAGTTTGCATATCAGGCCAGCCAGCTCTCCTCTCCCCAATCACCCCTGCTTTGGCACACCTCTCCAGCCATACCACCCCGACCCATTCACTGCATTCCCCACTCCAACCTGGTCACATCGCCACTACTGTACCCAACCCTATCTCCACCCCCATTCATCACAAGCAGGAAGTGTATCTCCCTGAAGTCTTCATGCTCTGACATATAAATGTTTCTATTGCAGTTACTTCCCACCCCCCGTGCTATAACCCAACTCACATGCAATACCTGGACCATGTTTCAGAATGGTTGGCAGGTGGAGTTTGTGGCAGGGCCAACAAGACAAATCACAGGCAAGATTTCTGTTCCAAATTACTGATTGCTTTATGTTTGAGAGAAAGATCCTCTTACCCCTGTCTAACACATGTACCCCATCTCTGAAAGACAGCAAGGTGTCAGCTTGCCATACAATACGCATTTCCTGGTCAGCCATGAACCTTCCAATTTTCTCATTAATGTTCTTCTGGCTCTTATTAATAGCATTCATGTGGTCACTGTAGCAATTATTTAGACACCCAGCCAAATCAAAGAAAACTAATCACAGCTCCTGGACATAAATCTCTGAGGTAGTTCAAATCTGCTCTCATACGTTGCATGAGGTGTAAACCAGGAATGAGGCCAGATCATTTCTACCCAAGTGAATCACCACAATGTACCGTAGTCACTAGTTAGACTTTGCAAAGTGTGCACAACGTAATGCCAGTACAGGCCATCTTCTCAATCCAAATTAGCCTGTAGTCAGCAATCCCCAGGTCATGGTGTACTCTTTGCTGTCCTGTAACCTTGTGCCAGGAATCATCCAGAATCCACACATTGGCAACACCTTATAATGCGACCCTAACCACCTTGGCAGTGCGCATATTTCTTTTCCTTCAGTGGTCAAGGTACATGAGCTGCACACTCTGGGTCTTTGGAAATGCCACATTAATGTGCACTGAGATCAGGAAGGAACCACTTGCTGCAACCCTGCACCGCTCCCTGAGAATTCAGATTAAAATACAGATTTTCTTAAAAACCAAACCAACGGTTGCCTACCACCCATCTTCATTACCCACCCCTTCCACAGCCATAGCCCTTCTCCTTGTTCCCCTGTCCTCACCTCTCAACACACACACACACACACACACCACCCTCTATCTCCAGCTCCTCCCCACCCAATACAACACATTTGGTTAGACTGCCTACTGACTATTCTGCTGTGTCTACAGTAAAGCTCCCCATAAAATAAAAACACGTTATAACAGAAACCAACTGACATTGGTTATTAAATCTATTGTGCAGGTGTTCAAAGTGTTGGACTAGAAAAGTCAGTGGCGGGGTGTTGGCACATTCCCTAAAACAACACAGATAAGCATAAGGGGCTGCACAGAACCCTCTCATGGATTTCTTCTTTATTGGCACATCTTCACTGCATTCCTTCCAAACTGCACATCTATGCAACCAAAGAAGTGACTATTTTCTTAAATAGTGTTCACAATTTTGGTCCTCCAAATACTTGGTGGGTGTCATGCACTACCCTGGATAAAAATTGACTGATTGAGACCATTTTGACCTGCATCACAGCAATAGTTTGATCTCTAGCTCTGCACACACACACACACACACACACACACACAAAATTCATCTAAAAACATTTTGGAAAATGGCTATTATTTCAGGACTTATATCTCTGGAACTCCTGGCTCAAATGACCCCACATTTGGGTCACTAACCCTACGCTGCACTTCCTGAGGCACACTAAATTTCAAAGGAATCTGACTTAGCATGTCAATTTGAGAGGATTTAGAAAGATCAACCTTTAAACAGAAGTCGTGATGCAACCTTAACTATAGTGACACTGCCATGCCATTGTAATACCCAAGTGCCTTCCAAGGGGCATTACCTTCCCATTCATCATGTGACAGAAGAGTACTTAGTAGTAGTAGTAGTGTGTTATAACCTAGAGGCCCTGTCATGGTCCTTGAAAGATGGTCCCTGCCCCAAAGAACTTACAATCTAAGTATATAATGAGACACGAACTGTTACTTTGTGTTCTTTCCATCTTTTGTAACAGTTAGACAATTATCCCTGCTGTAGAAAACATTGGCCTGCCATCTGTACAGCCATTACTTTACACAACAGCAGTGAATACTAGCCTAGATGTTAAAGATACAGTAGACCCCGTTTATCTGAGCCTCCATTATCTGGCTTTCCCAATTAACTGAACTGGAGCTCAGGCTGTCAGCCCTGGGCAGTGGGGCTGCCATTGTCAGACCCAGGCAGTGGGGCTTGGAGTTCAGATGAAGCCCAAGCCCCGCAGCTCAGGGCTGACAGCTCTTTGCCCATTCTCTGGATTATCCGGGTTTTTAATGATCTGATCTGGCCCCAGACCCAATTAGAACAGACAAACGGGGTTCGACTGTATATGTATATTAAACCAAAACAAAGACACCACAAGAGGTAAAACCAGGAAGATTTATAACTAATTAATGCTTGTACAGTTGTTAGAATACAGGCCTCGTTATTGTGCTCTCATTTCTGGTACAAAGTCTAGAACCTAAATAATCCTTCTGGCTCTATTATAAATAATATTTAAAAATCCAAATATAACATGCAGATTGCTCCCTTTATGGAGAAAGGTAACAAGTAAGATATGAATATTTTTATGGAACGTGTGAGCTGCTCAGATGCTATGGTGATGGGTGCAGTATTATAATCTAGATAAAGTTATGTTAGATAGAATGGTCCTGTCCCATCTCCACAAAAAAGCAAGCACATCTGGCCCACTGCAGAAACAGGGGATACTACATCTTCTCTCCCAGGAAGACAAAGCGACTATGCTCCCTTTGAATTCTGAAAGTAAAATCCTGGGACCACGAAGCTTATGGGATTATCACTGACTCCAGCGAGACCAGGATTTCACCCCCAGACTCATTGTGCCTGCCTGATTCAAGTTCTATACCTTAGGCAGAAACTTCTGCTCAGCCACTAGTGTGTCTTTGCGCCACTCCTTACCGAGGTCACAACTGAACCCATATTGGATGTAACTGAAGGCATCATTTGTTAATTCATAAATCAGTGTCTTGTATGTTGATCTATCATATGCCAGAATAAGAACTGTCTGAAAATTCTACTTATTTCAGACATCATAGCCAGCCTGTCAGCTGTTTTTAGCTATTGTTATTTTTCTCAGAGATCTCAATGGGTAGTTGTAGGAAATTGCTCCTCTTCCCAAAGAGCTGTAAAGTGTCGCATTTTGTCACCACTCCTGTTCAACATGTGTATGGGGTCATTAGAAGAGTTATTACGCAGGCATGGGAGGAGGTCTTTTCAGGATGCTGATGACACCCAAGAGCACGTCTCTATCTCATCGGATTTGGATGAAGCAGTTCAGCATCTCAGCTGGCCGAGGCCCAGCCTAGATAAAACTGAGGTGACAACGGTGGCTGGAGGCAGTCAGAGGAGGTGGTAGAAATAGTACAAGCCCCTTCAGTTGAGGAAATGTGTTTGCCACAACTTATTTGATTTTAAACCTCTTCTGTTTGATGATGCTACAGCAGTAACCTAGTCAGCTTTTTGTCATTTACATCTGGCTAAGAGGTCGAGACCTTTCCTTTTGGATGTGGACCTTACCACCATTATCCATGATTCTATCACCTCAATATTAGACTACACTGCAATGTGCTCTTCATGGGGTTATACCTAAAAACCATTCAGAGACTGAAGCTGGTGTAGAATGTAGTAACTCGCTTCTTGAGAGCACAGCAGCTCTTTGGCAGCAGATGGCCCAGGGGCTCTGGGATCTGCGTTGGCTGTCCATTGGTCTCTGGATGAAGTTTAAGGCGTTGGTTATGACCTATAAAGCCCTGAATGATCTGGGACCAGTTTATCTGAGGGATTGCCTCTCTCCCCATGCCATACTGCCACAGCTGCAGTCAGCAGACACACTTAAGATGGATCTCCACACTACAATGGTGGGAGGGAGTGGCTGGAAGTGTGTTGCCTGTGACAGCCCTGAGATTCTGAAACTTCCTCCCATGTTATGTTCATAACATATACACATAGAATTTAGATAAAAGAATTATAAATACTCTTGCTGGAAGGTAGCAATGTAACACTGCTTTATTTCTTATAATTCAGACCACCACCACACAGGAACCAAACACAGAGAGAGATAAAGCAGGCTGCTCCCTCAAACTGAGAGGCACAACTCAACCCACCTTACTGTAGGCTGTCTGGCTGCAGACTGACTGCTGCTAGGCCTAGGTGGTGTATGGAGCCTCTTCATCATGATCAGAGGAAGAGAGAGAAGTCCACAAGGTTTAATAAAGTTCAGCTTGATCAACTCCACCTGTATTCAGCTTCACTCTGAATACAAACACCTCCTAACTTAAAAGCAGGACCAGGGAAAACCTCTGAGCATTTAAATTGATAACTTCAGGTATTCAATACATCTGACCCATTGGTCCAAAATAGCCTGAATTTGGTGACTTACCAGACATGCTGAAAAAGACACCTGATAGAGAGCTGAGGGTATGTTTACTAGATTGTGGAAGAAGTAGGTGACTGGCTGGCTGGCCAGTTGAGTTCTGGTAGAACTGAATTCAATGTTGCTGAGGTTTAATTTACTTGTATTTATTCTATGATCCCATGGTAGGGTGCCTAGGCCCTGGGATAGGCGTCTTTATTATTTTAAAATTAACTAAATATGTTTCTGTTGTACCTAAAATTGATTTAGATTTACTACAGTCACCCATGTAGACAACATACTCTGATATTATCTGACTTCATTGTGCCTCCTTAGCTTTTGTTTCCTCTGTGCAGTGATTTCAAAAGGCCACCGAATGGTATCTTATTCACAACTGGTTATCAGTTTTCAGTGAGTGGAGTCCTGGATGGCATTTACCTTGCATGTACCACATAGCGATGCACAACATTCAGTCCCAGGAGATACTTACAGGCACGCTGTCTCCTCTGGAACTTGAATTAATTGATCTGAATCCCAAATGTCATTAGTCTTAATCTCATAGTCAGAATCATTATTATTTCTAGATTATCTGAGCTTTTGCTAACACAATTTGTTCCCTAGACAAGTGTTTATTTGTCTGATATTACAAAACCCATGTCTCCCTATTACTTGTTGGGTTTCTGCACAGTCTGAGAACGGAAAGACTGGGTAACAGGCCTGTGCATACACACAGAAGTATTTTTAATAAATGTAGAGAACACTTTATTATAAATGTCAAGTCATTCCTTCTCTTTCCATCCACTCCTTTATCAGCATCACACATGCAGCAACAGCTAGAAGAGAATTAGTGCATGCAGCAGCCCGTTTAAATCTGGCACTGGGAGCTGGATGGGAATTCCTTGAAAAATTCATGTGAAATTCATTAGCACTAATTCATGAGCCCTTGGACTACCTGCTGCCAATGTGTTAATTCACAAACTTACAGTTGGATTTACGCAAAAGCTGGGAACTGAAATACCAGCCAGCTGCAGCATTCTATGCAATGGAAGACTTCAGATGGTTTACACTGTGCTAAATGCAAATTTTAGTATAGCCATATACATGGAAAAACAATACAAAAACAAATGGATATAAACTGGCCATCAAGAAGTTAAGGCTTGAAATTAGGCAAAGGTTTCTAACCACCAGAGGAGTAAAGTTCTGAAACAGCCTTCAAAGGGGAGCAGTGGGGCCAAAAAATGTAACTGGTTTCAGACTGAGCTTGATAAGTTTTTGGAGAAGATGATATGATGAGACTGCCTACAATGGCATGTAGCCAATCTGTGACTGCTAGTAGCAAATATCCCCAATGGCTGGAGACGGGACACTAGATGGGGAGGGCTCTGAGTTACTGCAGATAATTCTTTCCTGATGTCTAGCTTGTGGGTCTTGCTGAAATGCTCAGGGTTCAACTGATTGCCATATTTGGGGTTCAAAAGGACTTTTCCCCAAGGTCAAATCGTCAGAAATCCTGGGGAGGGGAAGTGCCTTCTTCTGACACATGGAGGAAAGGTCACTTGCAGGTTTAAACTAGGGTAAATGGTGGATGCTTTGTAACTTGAAGTCTTTAAATCATGATTTGAGCTCTTCGGTAACTCACCCAGAGGTTATAGGTCTATTACAAAAGTGGGTGGATGAGGTTCTGTGACCTGCAAAGTGCTGGAGGTCAGACTAGATGACCATGATGGTCCCTTCTGGCCTTAAAGTCTGTGAGTTGCATATCAGCATCTGCATAATAGTTCAGGTCAGAAAGAGAAAAATAGAAGCTGGAGGGGAATTTGAGAAGGCAGGATGTAATTATCCATTTTTTAAGTTTGCCAAAACACTGGGGGCTAATACCTACTATTGTGGAAAAGATGCCATGAAGGGAACAATTCAGGTTCTTTCTCCTTTTTTAACCCCACTTTCCCTTTAAACCATAGTAATTCATTTTAATGCATTGGCCTATCTCCAAAAGAGAAATTTAAGAGCAGAGTCTAATATATTTATTGCTCAGCCGAATAACCTCATGAGATGCAAGGTTTCATTCTGTCCTTCCCCCAAAGCTTCATTTATTTTTACAAGAACTGAGTACAATAGATATACACATAAGCAAATCCTTGCATGTAAAGCTTAACACAAAGAGCACATAGAATTCTTTTCTTGCCCTAGAAATACAGAAAAAAATAACGTATAAACACTGACTATATAAACAGCCTACATTAAAAAAAACCCCATAAAATACCAGTTTTCTTTCTCAATTACGTGAAACTATTCACATGGGGCAAATATGCTGAAAGAAGAAACACCATAAAAGGAAAACTAAATAAAGAGGAAGAAAATGATAAAAAGGAAAGAAAAGGGGAAAGAGAAGAGATAAAATCAGATTATAAATAGAAGAGTTGGTGATAAGCAGAAACATCCTATCTGGCCCCTCTATACCAACGACCTGGGAGGGCTTAAGCAACTAAGCAGTAATGTTTTGTAGGTGGTCCCAAGTGAAGTACATCTGGTTCACGTTATTTTTAGCATGAGTGACATTTTGCTTTCTTGCGGATTATGGTGAACAGCAGGAAAGTACACACGCTGCATTGTCTGTATCATATGCTATACGCTTTCTCTCCTCCACATCAAAAGCTGATTAACCAAAGAATCTACTAGCAAGGCATCAAGAGTTTGATATGAACCTCAGAAGTCTTCAAAATTAGCCCAGGTTCAAGCTGGAATCTCATCCAAGTAACACAGTCAATTGTTTTCTTTGCCAAACTGTCTATAGAAACTTTTTGCATCTCTTCCCTCTCTCTCTCGGGTCGTGACAAACTTTTTTAGGCTGGTATTCATAGTGTGTTTTGGCTTTGAAACTTGTTCATTGGGATGTGTCAAATGAGGCAAGTCACAAAGCATCTCTCATATTCCTAACTGGGGGAGTCTAACCGTTATGATGAAGCGGTACAGTTCAGCTCTGTGGAAGCCATTTTCAGAGATCATTTCTCAAGAGAGGCAGGCTGCATTTAAACGGATCTCTCTGGTCAGCTAGAAAAAACTAGGAAAAAATAAAAGCATTGTGTCCGACTCCAGCAGGCAATTGCCTGCTACATTTATTACCTTCTGCAATTCCTTTGGCAACTTATTTTATTTTCTATTTACCTTGAGATGAGCATCTCCCAATTTTACAAGGATAAATTTATTTGTTTCACTGATATCTAAATTATCTTGTGGCAGCAGCCTGATTATTACACTGTATCATTCCCGGACAGAAGCTGACACACAGTCAGCTCCTCCTGTAAATCCCCAATCAGAGGGAAGTAGCTTAGCATTCTTACCATTTAATGTTGGCCTAACATAAATGTTTCCTTCTTTTGAAAAAGGAAATTTATTGTTTCACTGGAATCTGAATTCTCTTGTGCCCTCAAACTAAAACGTGATGTATTATTCCTGAACAGCCACCCACAACGCACACTGTTGCCTGCTTATCCCCTAGTCAGTGGGAAGTTGACCTAGCATTATCAATTAATATTTTGCAAGAGGTAATTGTCCTCTGCTTACCCAAGGAGAAATTCCCTTGATTATCTCAGTTCAATTGTGCCATCAGACTAAAGGGTCAGACGAGGGAAGAGAAAAAGTCAGAGAGTTTTCCATTTGCATGAACATAAGCCATTTATAAATGTACAGCATACAGTCTGATGGGAAACTTTCCACAATGGTGGATGAGTCAGACTCAGGTGGGTTCACACACCTGTAAAATACAGAATATTTTAATTTTACAACATATTTAGCTTCTCCCTTCTGAAAGCACTTACATTTTTCTCTTTCTAACTGACTGCAAAACTGATGGAATTTACAAAAGTAAAACCACCCAGTAGAATCGAAAGCACTATAATTTCCATGGAACATTCAAGTGTTCCAAGTTCCATTAACGTATATAACCAGTAGCAATCAAATGATAATATCCTCATGTTAAATCCTTCAGAAGACAATGTATGAATCATAATACTTGGCTCTTATCAAGCACTATTCATATGAGGATCTCAAAGCACTTTACAAACCATTAATCCTCACAGCCTTCTGAGATACACATGTATTATTACACTCATTTTATACACATATAAACTGAGGTCCAGTGAAGTGACTTGCCTAAGATCACACAATATAAAAGAATGAGGCACAGAACCCAGCAGTTTTGTGTGATAAATTGGGAGTTCTGTCTGTACCATTTCAGAATTGTCAATGAAATTGTATCATGAAACCATTCTGTCATGGAAAGTTTATGTATGTGGATTCCCCCACTGAGTTTGCAGAATTGTGTCATGTCTCTGCCAAGTCAGAGAGAACGGTGAGTGATCAGAAGACACTTCTTCTTCTTCTTGTCTGAAGGGGAGGCAGTTTGACAAGAACAAAAAATTACTAAAGGCAGAACTTAAGAAGTGGTGACCCCAGCAGGAAACTATAAATGGAGTCCTGAGGAATGGGGGGCAACAGACATTTTGCACCAGATTAAGATGAGGGAGGCTTCTGCAGGAGCAGGAAAGGCAAGAGGGCGGAGGACCCTGCCTGCCTGCCCCTGATGGAACACGGAGGATCCCCCAAGGACTCCCAAAGGAAGGGTGAGCTAGTAAGGGACATTGCACTCAGGATGTTTTGTATGATCTGTACTCTCTTGTGCTTTATTGTTAAGTAAATAGCATAAGGGTGTTAGATTGTACAAAGTGTGTGTATGTTGCCTGCTTCACAACTGCTGCATGCCCCTGCAAGAGTGACACTATAAGCCTGAGGTGGAGTTCTGGGGGAGAGGTGTGTTTAAGTACTGGAGAGTTCAGAGTCAACCCTGCACACAGAAGGGCTAGGTGGCTGGACAGCAGGTTCCAATACTCAGGGAGCGGGGGCAGAAAGAAGCTCTGTGCCCTAAGGCTATGCCTCGGGATTCCAAGTTTGGGGCAGTGGCTGGACTTCACTCAAGCTCCAGAAGCTTGAAACACCCTAGGGATCCAGAGCCCAGAGGCTTGAATTCCCCTCATAGCAGTCTTCATGGGTGGTGAGAAAGGGGTGCGCACTAGGATATGGGACAGCTCCCCACTCAGTTTGCTGGCTTTTGTGAATCCCATTCTGAGGAATACAATTCTCCCCATTAATTGTAGAGAGAGCCTGGGCGCCTACCTCAAGGTTGTGAAATCCATTAGACAGCAGGGTGCTGAAAGGTAAGTCCCCCTTGTGAATATCACCTCAGCTAATTTTATCCCAAATTGCTAATTGTTCAGACCCTGACAGTTACAATTGGTAAAACTTCAATGTCAGACTAGTTTTATCTGATGACATCTCTGGCTACTGGCAGATTATGTTGTTTTGTGGTTAATAGTTGATTGGTCATCTCTAAATTGTGTATGGATATCATTAATAGTTTGCTTATTTATTTTTTGATTCAGTACACTGACCTCAAAGGACAAATGTGCATTACATATATGATGCTTTATTTTACAACTTCTGCATTACAAAGTTAGAAACAAGTGACATCTTGCTGAACAGTGTGCTTCTGGATATGTAACTCTAGGCTTTAATTTAGCATTATTAATAAACTTAATATAAACTCGGTGGTTTGAAATAAGCAAGCTTCAGAGGTGTGTGTGTACATGTAGATCTTTGCAAACTTTCTGAGTTAGCTATTAAATTATAGTAATCCTCAGTTTGCGGCTGCTGGACAACAAGCCACAACAAAAGGCATTCTTTCATATTTCACTAATGAGTGTTCCTCTAGGAAATTTAAATGACTTGTTAGTCTGCTGTTGTGTATATACTGTGTGTATCCACTGGAATGTTTTGTCAGCTCTTGTAGGGTTTTTTATTATTACTACTACTCATATCTTCACTACTTCACATCTACAGTGTGGTTATTGAGTAGAGCTGGTGAGGAATTTTTTAATAAAACTTTTTCAGCAACCATGATTCCTCAGAACAATCTTTTTGTGGGAAGGGACTAGTTTTAATAAATTTCTTGATTCAAATTTTTTGAGAAAGCCTCAAAATTGTCAAAATGTCCTGTTTGACATTTTTAGAACAAAAAAATAATTTTTCCAGTTCAAAATGACTTTTTGAAGTTTAAGCTAATTATATTACAAAATCTTTAAAACAGTAACAAAGTCAAAATGTTTCAATGGATCTGAATTCAATTTTTTTTTCAGATTTTCAATTTTCAAAAAATCTTCAATAGTTTGATTTTGTCTTGATTTGGAATGGGAAAAACTTCCTAAATCTTGAAAATGTTTGTGGAGCAGGAAAACTATTTCACATCCAGATCCACTATAGGGCTATATAAACAAATATGTTTGGTACTGGCATATCAGATGCCTCATCACCATTGAAAAGAACATCTAATTTTCTAGGAATGTAGACAGGCAAGTGAGCAGCCAGATGTCATAGTTTTTAAGACATTTCTATCATGCAGTGCTTGATAGATTTCCAGTAAAACTGTTATCAAAGACTGTGGTTTTCTTGACTAGAGAGAAGACACCTTGATTTCCATAGAAAGTGTTGTCAGCTTTGTGTAATTTGGCAATTATTTTCTATTTTAGCCTTCTAAAGAGTAATAAAACACTGTCTTCTTCCAGGCTCCTAAACCAATTCTTATAAATTGCTTCATGATCAGTTTTGACAATTGCCCTCTAGATGTACTAGAAGAGCGGACAACCAGAACTGACTGTCGTGTTGCTATTGGGCTCCCTAAATGCATTGCATAGTAAAACACACCCTGGGCAGAATCCCTGCTACATAGACTTCTACAAAACAGTATTTTGCTCCCCTATTACTCCAAAACAGCACCTCTAACAAAATCAGTTTTTTCTTGACTATTCCCTCAAACATTGCCTTTCTTGTGGCATGACTTCAAGATTATGTACTAATTCTCTCATCAGCCACAGTATTAATAAGCCTGTTCAGTTCTTCTCTGGGACTTTCAATATACAAGCTACTGGCTGCTAGAAAAGGAAGGATACAAGACTATAGCAGGGCAGGAAATGTTTTTCCCATGAAGAGTTTCAAGATTTCTTCCTGTTCTACATCAGAATCTTTTAATGAAGGGGCAAGGGGACACATGCACACACCCAAGTGGTTAGAGACCTCCCCTGGGATGTGCAAGACCTAGGTTCAAGTCTCTGATCTGGAGCAGGGACTTGAAGCCAGGCCTCCCATATCTCAGGTGAGTACTCTAAGCATCTAGCTATTCTAGATGTGTGGGTGGGTCACTCTCTCCTGTTGGAGTTGTGCCACTTTGTATAAATAAATAAATGTTCATTAAGAGAGACTGATTCTAAGCCCAATGGTTCGGGTACTCACTTGGGATGTGGGAAAACCAAGCTCAAGTCACTGCTCCAATTAATAGTTAACTAGTTATACAAAGTGGAACAGCTCCAACAGGAGAGACAGAGACACCCACCCCAGAATAGCCAATAGACTAGTGGTTAGGGCACTCAACTGGAATATAGGAAATATGGGTTCAAGTCTCTGCTCCAAATCAGATAGAGCAGGGATTTGAATCTGGAGTCCCAATGTCCCAGCCGAGTGCCATAACCATTGGGATATTCTGGGGAGGGTGGATTGGTCTCTCTCGCTCTCTGGTTTTGATTAGAAATTCCATCCTAGAATTGGGAAATCTTTCCTAATGAAAATTTTGTCAGAACTGGTATATTCCTGCAAAAAGTGTTGGGTTTGAGGACTCATCATTTTTTACCCAAAAACACTGGAAAATTCCCTTTCACCTCTATACAAGACAAGACAGAGAAATACTGCAGGAAGCCATATTTTCCTTAACTCTTCTCTTGCATCCCTCTTCCCTGGGCAAAAGCTATAAGAGATTTAGTCTTCAGGACACCATTCCAGGATGCTTTACTAGTTCAGCAGTATCGTTTCATGTGAGATATGTATGTCCTCAATATAGATGGTGATTCACTGCCTATAAGGAGGGCCACAACCTAATCCCATTTGACTGATTATGGATGTCCTCTGCTTCTGCAGCAGAATCGCTAAATGGACATCATCTGAATGTTATCTGAAGAGTCACATTCATAACATTTTCTGCCTTCCCGATGCAACTGATGGAGGGCCAGGATGCTGCCCTCATGTAAATATCATGAGGCCAGATACATGCTGTGAAGTTATCAGATATAATGGCGTCCTAAATAGGTCTACTCAGAGCAAATTGAGAACCTGTATTCACCTTACGCTGAGTTTACCAAAACCAGATTATGAACCTCTTACTTTTATTCTTGAGCAATTAGTCTTATAAAAACAAATGGGACCACTCAGGAGGTCACTAGTGGGAATAAGAGGTTTACAAACTTGTCCCAGGTGTCACCAACATCTGCATTTATCAGAACAGAGTGTCTAATCTTTAGTATTCTTTCTGACATAATGCCTAAGCCTTGTCTACACACAAAAGTTTTACCACTTTAACTTATGCCAGTACAGTTAAAGTGGGGTGCAACTACCCCACTGGTGATTTATAAAGGTGTTTTATATCAAACCTTTCACTCTGTATAATAGAAGGCACTGTAGTTTCCATGAAACTTGTTAAAAATACGCCAAGCTGGTAAGGTCTATTAGATGGGGGGAGAGCAAGGGGAGTGAGGAAGAGGAAAGTGTTTCCTATTGCCATATCAGATTGTGTACTTGTGCTGAACACCTGCTACATGCACTTTTGCAGAACATCTTACTCTTTTTCTCCAAAGCTGGACATCCTGAAAAAAACCTCAAATGTCCAGCCCCAACAACTGTTCCTGTATGCCAAGACATAGTACTTCCAAAAGGCTAGAACAGATACATAAATCTGTGATTATAAATTAATGTATATTGATGCTGGAATAAATAATTAATCCCTTACTGGAAATAGCCACTCTTCTATTTTTAGCATTAACAAACAATTCAGCATGATTCAAATGCAACACAAAATACATTTTATTTAAAAAAGGGCAACTACTGGCATATGGCTTGCATTCATTTTTAATCACCAAAATAATTAACATATGAGTACCTTAATTATTCCATTATTCTTAAAAGTAGCTGTTATGATTTCTGTTTCCTATTTGTACAAGTGTTCAATCATTTCTCAAGCATTCATAGTCACACTGGAAATACATATACATATTAGATCAAAACTTGGAAAAGATTTTGAAAATGAATTTGGAAACTAATGCCCATCGATGAAATTGATTACAATTTGTGGTTGAACTTTAAAACATTACAGAAAAATACTGTGTGTTAGGAGTTTCATCTTTCTATGTGACATTAAAAAAGATTATTACCTTTTCAAATTGATTTGCTTTTAATCAGAAAAGGACCTATCCACACAAAGGTTACAGTAACATTCATATTAGTCTTGCATGCATACCACCCATACCTGTTTCTTATACTGCTAGGGACATAAAAGGGAAAAAATATCATTGCAAGTGACCTCTGGCACACATTTTTCTCATGATTTTATAGCTGTCTAAGAAAATGGCACATTAAAGGTTCTCCAGTTCAAACCTCCTTGTTAGCTAGATGATGACGGTAAATAAGAGGAACTGAGCAGCAAAATGCACACGTGACGTTAATAGACACATGATGTTAATAGAGAAAGTAACTGCAAACCGTGGACACATCTGCTGACTGTTTTACTGTGATGTGCCTCTAATTCCATGCAGGTGCAAGATAAGCCTATTCTCTACAATGGCCTGAATAACTGCATAACTATGGTGAATGCCCACTGCTCGTTTAAGGAACAATAATTTGAAACAGCTTAAATTGCCAAAGATTTTTTTCCCACCATCCAAGAACTGAATATTCAGTAGCCGGCACTGAAGGACAATATTAAGATCCAACAGTCAGAATTAGAGCTTCAGTTCACATTGTAAACCAAACTGGATAACCCACAGTGTATTTTCTTTAGTTCCATAAGCACAATAACCAAGCTGTCAAATACAGACAATGGAATTATTTCAGTTTTACACGAGCATAACTGAGAGCAGAATTTGAGACTCAGAGTACATAAAAACTGGACAGTTTGTCATCAGAGATTCCATGATACTTTTCAAAAGATTCAGAACTATGATCCTGGGTACGTTCCAACTTGAATACTTACATTCTTCCTCTTCAGTTTCCCATACGGATTCAATTGGATGCAATATTCTTCATTTTCTGTCCTAAACTATTTGAGAGACAAGGTAGGTCATGGAAGATCTTTTATTGGAATGGATACATCTCCAGTGGAGATATGTCTGCACATTTTGCATCTGTTGTCCTGGGAATGCTGCTCTTAGTTGGTGTGTCCTGGTCTGTGGGGAGCTTGCTTCTGATCAGGAGCTTGGTGAGACTGGGGGGTTGTTTGAAGGCCAGAAGAGGTGGGTTGGGTAAAATTTCTTTCAGGATGTGATCCCCATCAAGTATGAGTTGTAACTGTTTCATAATATCCCATATGGATTCCAGTATGAGGAGGTAGGGGACTACTAGAGGTGTGGCAATTGTTGGGAGTTTTTTTCAGTATTGAAGCAGGTTCTCTTGGATTCTATTTGGTTAGCCCATTGCAGAATCTGATCTGCTTCTCTAGTGGAGTGCACTTTATTGGTGATGGCACTTTTAAAATGTGTTAAGATGTGTCTCTAAGACTTTCTCTTTAGAGCATATTCTGTGGTGTCTGAGTACCTGGCTGTAGATACTTTTTTGGGCTTGTCTGGGGTGATATCTGGATCTGTGGAGGTAAATGTGGTGATCCATGTTTTCGTCCATATAGTTGTTTGTAGTATTCCATTGTTGAAGCTGATCATGATGTCCAGGAAGCAGATGCTGATGTATTCTACAGAGAGTCTGATGGATAGGTGGTACTTGTTGAAGTTGTGGTGAAGGATTAGAGGGATTCGTAATTCTACTGGACACCAAAAACCATGGATTTAACAGAGACATTGGTTTTATGGCTCATTACAACAATTTGTAAGACACCCTACTACCTACTAACCCTCCTTTGTCCTATAACAGCAGAGGTATTAATTGTGCACTTCATTTTAAGTGGTCTCCTACAACACATGTGAACTCCTTATGCTTCAGAATGTGTTCCACCTTGTATTTTGCTGTGACACTTTGGTTTCCTCTCCTTGGGCTGCCACCTTGATGTGGTAGAGAAGCTTCCGTATACTTAAGATCCTAAGGGTATGTCTTCACTACCTGCCGGATCGGCAGACAGCGATCGATCCAGAGGGGATTGATTTATCGCGTCTAGTCTAGACACAATAAATCAACCACCGAGCACTCTCCCATTGACTCCTGTACTCCAGCGCCACAAGAGGCACAGGCAGAGTCGACAGGGGAGCGGCAGCAGTTGACTCACCAGCGTGGAGACACCACAGTAAGTTGATCTAAGTACGTCAACTTCAGCTACGTTATTCACGTAGCTGAAGTTGCGTAACTTAGATTGATCCCCCCCCTAGTGTAGACCAGGGCCAAGAGAGATGCCGTCTGGAGTCCTGTATTCCTGGTAGGGTCACCCATGGCAGTAAGGTCGAAGGCAAGGTACCAGACAAAGTGCAGCCCAGCACAACACAAACCAGTATAAGACCTCAATGGCAGGACAGGCGGATAAAGCAGGATCACCTCTCAGTGGCTGCAAAGGCAGATGAAGGTGGCAACAAACGAGAATACCCGGGTCATCTTGGACCTCCTTGACACTGGTGCCTCTTCTGCCAATATTTGTGAGGCTGCTGGTGCGCAACAGTTCTCCCATATTAAATTACTCACACACAGGCTTCTTTCACAAGAAGAACTTTTTCCCCACACCAACCCATAAAAATCCTGAGGCGATAGGTGAGTGGTGTTGGGGACAGGTGAAGTGATCACCAGGAGTCTCTAGTCACAGACCCACATGCAGGCGGTGACCGCAAGATGGTCATCATGTGCCCCTGGACTGGGATGAGGGACATTTTCTGCAGCAGTAGTCATGACTGAGCAGGCCTTTTTAGGAACCCCTCTGCTCACCCCATATGGGGAAGGGGCTAGAAAAGGTTCCCCAAACATCACTCCAAATGTAGTCAAAAACAAAAATGTTTCTTGCAAATTGGAATATCCCTACCCTACTAGATGAGTCAAAAAGTGAAAGACCGAAACACAAAACAGCAATTGTTGCCCAAGAACTAGCCCAGCTGCAATATCACCTCAAACTAAACTATTGTATCATTTTTATTAAATTGTGCCTAATATAAATACAACTTTGCACTTTGTAATCTGTCCTTTCTGCTCCTATTAATCAGCTCCTACATTTCCCTCCCAAGTTACCTGCATTTCAGTGGCCGAGGAAGTAATTTGAGTACATCAGTGTAAGATCTATTTACATCCATGTAAATGAAAGCAGGAGGTGGCCTGACATTTATAAAGTGTTTGGGGATCTATCAGGATGAAAAGCACTGTTTAAATGTAAGATGTATTTAGTCAGAAAGGTTAAACCTCTTCAAATACAAAAGCAACTGTCAACTTCATTGTTTAAACCAGTATTATTCTGCTTCAAAGTCCATTTGATTGAGCATTGAAAAGTTAAAGAATCCTGAATGATTCCAATACTCTGGGCTAATTAACAGAGGCTACTTATTGGCACTGCATATGACTGCTGTGTTTTAAGCATGACTGTTAATTATAATGTTAGCAGAATATTTGTAATCACTTCAAAATTAACCTTTGTATCCTCAGGAGGTTCTTCTTTATAAGAGTCACTTGGAGTCTCATAGAGAAACTAATTAGTCAACAAATGATAAGTGCAGAAGGAACACAAATTAGTTCTTTGTTTACTGCTTCACGGCTGAACCATATAATATGTATTGTAATTAAATTTTGTTGTATATTGTAAAAAGAAAAGTGTATAATTCAGGGATAATAATAGTATTTTATAGTGTTGCTGAGACATATGTTGACATATTCATTAGTGCTGTCTATTCCGTAGCAATGCAGAGAATAAGAGGGTAAGGAAAAGGCTTCAGTCAAAACATTGACAAGAAAAGGACTTCTTCCTCTCTTGATACAGTTCAAGTTTTAAACCACCACATAATGAAACAAAGAAAGAAACACAGAAGATAGAACAATAGAGTTCCACCATGCCTACCCTGTTCCCACCTCTTGCAATTGCAGAAAACTGAATATTTAGGATTTATCTACCCCATGCTAAAAATGAGGAATAACCAGTTTTAACCATTCAGAAAATGGCACAGTCATTGTTTAAAAATCATCCTATTTAATCTTATTATTTACATTATATGATAGAAAAGTAAATTAAAAATCTGTGTAATGTACTTATTATCCATTACATTCTAGCTAAAATGTAAGTATATTTTAATAAGCATTTGTTTTATTATATCAGATTATGACTCTAAGTCTACAATTAATATTCAATTTTAAAATACTTGATTTAAAGCCTGAGTAAAAAGCATAAAAGAATGCCCCACTATGTCCCCGCAAATCAGTGTAACTAGGAATGGCCTTGAAGCAAAAGTGTGTGAATTTAAATAATTAACTCAGACACATGTGCACAATTCCAATTGACTTTAATGGGATTTGTGAGTGCATGTATTAAGATAGATTGTGGGCTACTATTAGAGATGGTTGGAAAATGGAATTTCTTTTTCATGGGAAGTTTCAATATTTTGAAATGTGTTTTTGTTCCAAATTAGAACAAAAAACCAGGATTCTGTCAGAATTTCTGACAAAAGGTTTTTTTTTTTTTTTAAAAAAAAAGTCTATTTGGAACTATTGAAACACTTTGGTTTGATAACATAAAATATTATAGTATAGCATAAAATATTAAATACACATAATATGATATTAAAATGAAAAAATAAAAATTGAAATCAAATAAAACAAAATGGTAAAGTCAAAACAAAATTTTTATACCTTATCAAAATGTTATCAAAACAAAACAAGAAAGTTGAAATAAGAATGTCAAAATGGATTTTCATCTGTTGAAAATGTTGTTGAAAGCTGCATGTTCCTATGAAACATTTCAGTTTCAGTGGAAGTACATTCCTGATGGAAAACTGTTCTGTAGATTTTTTTTTAAACCAGCTCTATTATTAATGGAGCATCCAGACCATCCAACACACAGGTTCCAAATTATCTACTGCAGAACACATCACTTCCCCCTCCGTTCCCTTCACTGGCTTCTCCTTGCCCACTACATAAGGCCTCCAGGAAGTGTAGAGATGCCACACTTCCAATACACTCTATGTAGTCTTTGGTTTTCCCACGACATGTCCTGCTGAGAGCAGAAACAAAGAAGCCCTGGACATGGCAGTCACAGGCTGTAGCTACACAGAGTAATAGGAAGTTTGTTACCTCATTTCTATACATAGTAATGTTCATAGTAAACATTTTTCTTGACACTGTTCTCCTCATCAGTAAGATACTACCTGATAGCAGCAGCTGAAGGCACAATGTGCCAGAAGACCCAATGAGAGATCAGATTGCAATGGCTGCTACAAAGCCTGTGCAACGGCAAGTGACTCCCCTCACCAGCTCTGAGAATCTGAGAAAATACTGAATATGCTTAGAAACAGTTCAATTTGAGCTGTATATGAAAACCACTGGGGCAAATAAACTAGAGGATGAGCAAAAGATTGCTCTACTCCTAACAGTGGCAGGCACAGACAGCCTAGATGTATACAATGTACTCTATACAAATGATGGTGGGGAAAGAGAGGAAAGCTTTGCAGAAATAATTAAAATGTTTGAGGATCACTGAGTCCGTAGAAATAATGTTAGTTACGAGAGATATGCTCAGGGTGAGAACACAGAATGAAGGGGAAATGACGGAGGAATTTGTCAGAGACTTAAAATTAACAAGTCAGTCCTATAAATACAAAATATTAAAAGATTCTGTCATTAAAGACCAGATTGTCCTGGGATGTAACAATAAAACAATCTATGAACAGTTACTAAGGGAGCTGGATCTCACACTAGAAAGGGCAATATGTATATGCCAAGCAGCAGAACAAACAAACACATATAAAAAGCCTAGAGAAAGGCACAGAGCATGTGACTCAATACTATAGCTAAATCAGTGAGGGAAACGTTAACAGAAATTAAATTGGACAGGGACCAAAAAATGGGAAGCAAGAAACAATGCTAGTGATGCGTCAACCATCATGAGTACAGGAAATGCCCAGTATTTAGGCAAATATGTAGAAACATTCATAAACCTAACCATTATGCAAAAATGTGCAGACAAAGTAGGAATGTGCATGTATTATGTGCCAAAATTGATTCCTCAAGTGAAGAGGAAGAGCTGTTCTTAAGCACAATAATGGAGAAGGTTGAATACCGAAAAGATCAGCTAATTAATACGTGCACAAATGGTGCTTATGTGACATACAGGATAGATACTGGGACTCAAGTAAATGTAATAACAAAGTGAAAGAGAGAGAGAGTTGTAAGGCACACATAACAATTCAACAAGTCAAAAGTATCTGGGAAAGACTATAATGAAGGAACCATTCCAGTGTTGGGAGAGTGCACACTGACACTTAAATACAAAAGGGAAAAGGATAAGAACTTTACCTAAAGAGAGTCGCAATAGGGTAGATCAGGAAGATTGCCGAAACACATTAAGAGACTGACCGAGACACAATGTTGTGCTAGAACAACTTAAAAAGGTAGTTAAATCAGTTATTGTATTGTAATAGTTTTTGGTTTAATTTTATAGTGTTTTAGTTCAGCAAAGAAATTCGGGAAGAGATCTAAAAGAGAGAAGATGTGCTATAGAACAAATCGTCCAGGAAATGTAGAGATGCCACACTTCCTGTACACTCTAGGTTCAGAATTTGGTTTTCTAAGACACACTTCTTGCTGAAGCCCAAAACAGCGCAGGAGCAGACAGCAACTACACAAAGCAGGAAGTTTGTTTCCTCATTTCCGTACATAGTTTTGTGTCAAGTAAAGGGTTTATCTTGATACCGGTCTGCTCATCGGGAAGATACTACACCCATCATGCCAAGATTAAACTTCTCATCCTCATCTTTGAGGCCCTGAACAACTTTGCCCAGCCTGGCAATAATTTACAGCAACAGGAGCTTAATCAATATTTAGGTGCATAAATTAGAGACCTGATTTTCAGAAATTCTGAACACCAAGAAGCTCCCATTGACCTTCTGTTTTTGAAAACTTTGGCCCCCTATGTCTCAAATCACATTTCTTATCTCCAATCTCACCACTTCTCTTCTCCAGAAATGCTAGCCTAACCTCCCCCCGACCCTCCATTTCTTTAATAGATGTTAATGTCAGAAGGGACCAATATAATCACCCAGAGCGACCTGCATAACAGCAGGTCATAGAACTTCACCTGGTAGCTCCTGCATCAAACCCATAGTTTCCAGTTGAAGCCTTTTAGAAAGATATCTAATGTTGATTTAATGACATCAAGTCATTGAGAATCCACAGCATCAACAGGTAATTTACTCCAATGGTTAAATGTCTTCACCAATAAAAATGTGCACCTTATTTCTAGCCTGAATTTATCTAGCTTCGGACCATTTGATGTTATGCCTTTGTCCACTAGATTAAAAAGCCCTCTATTTCTTAACCCCATTCACACCTATTTTCTACCTGATACCCTTTATGTGAGAAAGAACTTCCCAACCCCAGGCACCAAGCCTGCCTGCTCTCCTCCTCATTCAAAATCAGATAAGAAAATATAAAGACCATGGTATTCATCCAAATTCTGCTCACAAAATAATCTCTGCACACATGGAATGCCATTCACAGTATTTGTGCAGATTTTCAAAACCTGATCACAAATGCTTTTTGGTCTGGGCTTTCCCTCAGTGGGGTCTGAATACATTCATGGACTCTACTGGGCTTCTCAGGGTTGGCTTCCTTCATGAAGCTCATATGGCCTGCTACACTTTTTGAGTTTGGTTTTCCCTTTACTCTGAGCTCTGGTAGGCTCCCTGAGCCTGGCTGCTTCTTGATGCGGTGCTGTGGGCAGTACTCCTCCGGCCCACTCTTTTCTGGGGACAGAAGAGCAGTCACTCACTGAAGATTCTGCAGATCTTCATAACATGATCCTCCTTCTCCTCGCTAACATGCTTTGATAAATAGGAAAATTGTTAACAATGTTGACTTTAGACATGGCCAGAAAAATTCAGATGAAATAATTTTTCATCTGAATTTGCTCAAATTGAAACTTTAAGTGCTGACTATTTGATTTCAACAAATTTCAACTCTCTGCTTCACTTACACGGAGTTAATCTTTTCAAGACTAATGTAACAATCAGAACAGCTACAGTCTTACCTTCTGTAATTCTATTTTACCTCTATTGCCAAAACATGCTGTAGCTCTGATAAAATTAAAGGGCCAATTTTTGTTTAAACTAATGTAAATCCAAAATAACTCCACGGGAATTATTTCAGATTACACCAGTGACACAGAGCAGAATTTGAACCCAAAGCTGTAGCACAAATCAGGTGCATTGTTAAAACATGGTTTACTTTTGTGACAAGTCAAGCCATAATTTAAAAAATAGTCTTGGGACTGTGGTGTTGTAACCAAGTATCTCTCAACAAGGTAATAGTGTAGCTGCAGTGAAGGACTTGAATGACTAGCTGATAGTCTCATTTAAAGTACTTTTTATCTCTTTATAATAGCTTTGCAATGGAACTCCCTTCCAGCTGGAGCCATTTGTGCATATTTTCATCTATTCAAAGCTGCTTTCACAATATTTTGATTATTTCCCCCCCTCATATTTGATGTTTCTAATTTAGCTGGTTAAACCAGGAATGAAACTAATTGCTTGGTGGAATAAACAGCAATTTAAAGTAATTTTAGTTCCATTTTAAGAATACCTTCAACTATATCTCCTGCACTTTAATTGGGCCACTGGAGAGGTTACTTACAACTTTGTAGATTAATTAAGCAAATTTCATCCATTTACTAATTCTTATTTAGCTTCATTCTATCTGCTGCACTAATTTGGTGTATCTGTAATGAGTTTAAAAAAAGAATCTAAGTTAATGCAAGCAATATAGATGTTTTATTCTGAAGAACAAAAATAGCCATGGGGAAAGCAGGTGAACTCCCTCTGTACTTTTTTTCTTTCTCAGACACATGAAGTGGTTTCATTTCTTTGTTAGAGGATAAAAAAGAGACTACTTTATTATTAATGAGCTCATTAGCGGACTCTAAGTGACACAGACAGGCAGATCCTTGCCTGGATGGAAGTTTTAAATGAGCCATTTTCCCCTCAGAGTCATTTCTGATCCACTATGATGAAGTTTGGTAGGCCTGTGAAAATATGAGACTGTCATGAAATTCTGACATATCAGAAATCCGTATCAAGATTATTTTCAGTTTCAAAAGAATTTCTTGAGTATATAACGCACTGTTTTCAATTCATTGGGAAGAAAAACAAAACAAAGAGACCCTTTAAACTTATTCCCTGGTTGAAAACACATTTATACAATTGGACCACCACACTTATAAGACAAGAAAAATAACTTTACAGATTTTAACAGTCCTTTTTTTATATCAAATTCTGCAGAATTTAGTCTTGCAAAATTAAAATTTCTAAGAGCCTCAATTGAATTTCTATTGAAGTATCACTGGATTTAGTTCAAGGTGTCGTCATGTGCTTTTAAGAAGTGGTACTATGGCTAATACACCCCTAAATATGCAATACTCATGGAAAACTTAATTTGTGAAGCCAGCTCTTAGTAGCTTTTGCATAACAATGTCCTGCTCTCAAAGTAAATTCTATCAGTAAGAACATTCAAATGATGTGATAATTTTGTTTTACATCTCACTGGTTAAATTCAGTGCCATTCCATATTGTGCTGAGACAGGTTTGTGTGTTTTGGGTTCCGCTGGAACCATCGAAACAAGAGTATTGGGCTAAGCCAAAACACCAGATCCAAAGACCCCTGAACTGTGGCAAGGCTTCAGATCCAGCTATAGCCAGAATTCTAAAAAGAGTCCCCCCCAGCTCATTTATTGCTGTTTCACTTAAGCTTAGATGTTAGATAAAAAGTAGTTGTAATTGTTCTTGTTCACCTCTGGATTCTTAAATGCTACTGCTTCAAACACACCCATCACAAAGTACGAACAGAATAAGTAACTCCACTTCTGAGCATCATGTTTTGTGTGTTTATTTTTCAGTTCTACTCTTACAATGATAAAAATCATAGATTGTGTTTCATGCACGTGTTGGCCAGCCGTGCAAGTAGAGCGATGCGGTCCGGTACGCTGGACCAGCAAGGTATTTATAGCTGATATGGCGTACCGGAAAGAGCAGCAGCAGAATGTGGGGTTGCTGGGTGGCCTTACCACGGCAGCTCTTCCGGCGCAGCTGTAGCGCCGCCAGCCCTTCCACGCAGGGTCTCCTCTGTCTGTACAAGCAGCCCCGCTGGAGGACAGGGCTGGGGGCGGGACTGGACGACCTGCCAGCATTCTGCTCCTGTCAAGGTTCCTTCCCCACTCTGAACTCTAGGGTACAGATGTGGGGACCTGCATGAAAACCTCCTAAGCTTACTTTCACCAGCTTAGGTTAAAACTTCCCCAAGGTACAAATTAATTTTATCCTTTGACCCTGGATTTCCACTGCCACCACCAAACTTTAATTGGGTTTACTGGGAAATGTAGTTTGGACACGTCTTTCCCCCCAAAATCCTCCCAACCCTTGCACCCCACTTCCTGGGGAAGGTTTGGTAAAAATCCTCACCAATTTGCATAGGTGACCACAGACCCAAGCCCTTGGATCTGAGAACAATGAAAAAGCATTTCGTTTTCTTACAAGAAGACTTTTAATAGAAGTAAAGGAATCACCTCTGTAAAATCAGGATTGTAGATACCTTTTACAGGGTAATTAGATTCAAAACATAGAGAATCCCTCTAGGCAAAACCTTAAGTTACAAAAAAGACACACAGACAGAAATATTCATTCTATTTAGCACAGCTATTTTCTCAGCCATTTAAAGAAATCATAATCTAACACGTACCTAGCTAGATTACTTACTAAGTTCTAAGACTCCATTCCTGTTCTGTCTCCGGCAAAAGCATCACACAGACAGACACAGACCCTTTGTTTTCCTCCCTCCTCCCAGCTTTTGAAAGTATCTTGTCTCCTCATTGGTCATTTTGGTCAGGTGCCAGCGAGGTTACCTTTAGCTTCTTAACCCTTTACAGGTGAGAGGATTTTTCCTCTGGCCAGGAGGGATTTTAAAGGGGTTTACCCTTCCCTTTATATTTATGACAGCTCCTTTCCCCACTGTGGTTGCCAGAAGAGCCCTGAAAGGAGCAGAACGTGGGGCCATGGGGTGGCCCCACACCCGCAGCTCCTCCGGCGCAGCTGTAGCGCCCCCAGCCCTGTCCTCCAGCCGGGCTGCTGTACAGCCTGGGGAGACCCTGCGTGGAAGGGCTGAGGCAGGACAGCCGCGCCAGGGGAGCTCTGGGTGTGGGGCTGCCCGGTGGCCATGTGTTCTGCTCCTTTCGCCGCTGCAGTTTTGAAGGCGCAGTACGAGGAGGACAGCGTGAGGGTGGGGCACAGGGTGCGGAGAAGTCATGTGGAGGGTCACGTGAGGAGGTCACATCCCCCGTAAGGAATGGATTCTACTTGCACCACTGGTGTTGGCTCAGAGGCGAGCTGCACCTGTGATCTTGCCCTCAACTCTCCCATGGGCCCTTCTTCCAAGTGACCACAATTTTAACACACAAATAATTTTAATAAAATTATTAACTTTTTGTCATCAAGCTTGTCTGTGCATCTACTGAAGCTTACAATATATTTATCGTTCACAGTGTTGTTGTAGCTGTGTCGGTCCCAGGTAGGTGAAGTAATATATTTTATTGGACGAACTTCTGACCCAGACCTGAAAAAGAGCTCTGAGTCACTCAAAAGCTTGTCTTTTTCACCAGCAGAAGCTGGTCTA
This sequence comes from Natator depressus, assembly GCF_965152275.1. Lineage (NCBI taxonomy): Eukaryota > Metazoa > Chordata > Testudines > Cheloniidae > Natator > Natator depressus. The sequence goes on along the minus strand of NC_134234.1, from coordinate 288,427,292 downwards.
ATAAAAGATATTACCTCACCCACCTTGTCTCTGTAATATTGTTACTTTCATACATATGGTGCTTGGAGGAAAGTAACTCATATGCATATATTTTTGTTTGTTTAATTATATGAAATATCCATGCTAACAAAAGGAATTCCAAGAGACTTCAGCTGTGTCTCCCAAAGACAAGCAAATGTTAGGAAGATAACCCATCTTCATCTATAATACCATATTTATTACCCAAAGAGTGTTACACAAACTCAGAAAAGCTGCATCTTAAATTTACTTTGTTTTAACTTTTATACTATGTTCCTTTGTGCAATGCCTAAAAGATATAATGTTCATTGGAATTTCTGCTTTGTACAAAATATTTAATACAAATTTAATCGCTATAACAGAGGGAATGTAACTCTAAGGACCTTGGATCAAGAGAAACCCCTAAGAGTGCATTAGCTAGACCAGGGCATCTTCCTTTTGGCAATTTGGTACAAAACCGTATATCAGGAAAACAAACCATATAAAATACTGATGTTGTAGGGAAAGACCTGACTGTGAAAAGGAATGATTGAGATGCTGCAGTTCTGCCTGTCTAACTGGCCATGTGCGTGGAACTGCAAGCATTTCAGAGAATGTTACCATGGAGGTCCTGGACTTCAATCTCTTACCTAACAGCCTAAATTTGGCCTCCAGGACCTCTCTCCTACATGTACTATGACCACCATCTCATCCCCAGCACTGCACATAAGCCTGTCTAGATGTCTCAAGAGATCTGCAACCTTCGCACCACAATTCACCATGTAGTTCTCCCAGTCATCACAAACCCAGATATTCATATTTCTAATGATAAATCCCCCATTACTATTACCTGTCCTGACATGCACTCTTTGCAGAGTGGAATGCCACAGTTCACCCCACTCTAGGCTGTATGATCAGGCTACAACACCCCTATCACCACCATCCTGCCAGAGTTACAAGGTGAGTAGTGCCTTATGCGACCTTGCACTCTCTCACAAGTGCACCTCCTTGGGTGACAAGTTTCACTCCCCTCACCTCTCTCTGGGCAGTCTGAGTGGTTCTAGGAGGAAGCTCTGGGGGAAGCAGCAGAATCATGTTTCCAACATTTAACACAACAGGCCCAGCTACAACTAGTTACCTGCAATACACCCCTCTTCGAGTACTTGTGACCAGCAGCTGCTTAAAATGACTCAGAACAGTTCCTTCCAGCATATTGACCATTTTCCCAAAAGCACACAGCAAGCAGGGAGAAAGGGTTAAACCCCCAAAGGACCCACACACCTGAAGCTTGCTTACCTGCAGCTCATCACCTCTCTCAAAGCTTAGGCAAGCCCAGATGTCTCAGGCACATCCTGTGGAGGTGCCTCAGTTCCATAGAGCTGCTGCTTGCTGTCTCGGGTATGCCCTGCAAAGTCCCTGCCTTCGTTCCACCACACTTACCCATTTAAAGTTCTTTTGACCATAGTTTCCGGTCTTCACAGAATAGGCCTGTCAGCCTTCTAGCAACAGGCAGGCAGGGATTTTTCCAGTCACTAACTCACACACTATAACTCTTACAGTTCCATGGTATTCTCCCTGGAAATACCGTGTGTGTGTCATTGTTTCATTTCCTGTTTGCTTCCCGTAATAGCCTTCTTTGATTTAACTCCAAGCAGTCAATCACAATACTATAAAGCAGGTAAACTGAGGCACATATCCTCTACATGCAAAATATAATCTACAAACAAACTACATACATGCAATATACATACATATGTAAATATCTCCCTGGTTATCCAGATCACCTAAATGGGGCAAAATAATATAAAATAATCTTTAAACTTATGTTTAAATGATGATTTGATGATGTTTAATGTTGATAGTTCCAATCAAATGACACATTGCATTAGAAAAATATTGTGAATCAATTGCAATGTTTTGCCTGTAGAGTTCTAAAACAACAACAGAAAATAGACTGGAGTTTCAAGCATATTTAAAAATTAAAAGTAAAGAGAAAATGTATTAAAAAACAAAGGAAATACAAATGAGCTTTTAGAAGCTGTTTCTCATGACTACATGATCTGATTTTGGTTGAACTGTTAGTATTTGTTACCCAAAAGATCTCTGCGGTTCTTTCCAGAAATGCACTGGCAGAAGCATAAGAAACCTCTGTGGTATTAAAAAAAAAAAATCAATAAGAAAGAAAAGAGAAGGATGAGCGGTAAGTTCTCATTTATAGACCGTATGCTCAATCCAGAGAAAACCTCAACGTAAACTGTCAGCAAAACAGGACCTCTAATTTGGGCTGTACTGAACATGGCTTTTTCTGATTTTAAAATGGTTCAATATATTATTTGAACCTTGACATCCATTATAACCCCGACTCATTGTCTAAGCTACGCTGGGAATTCTTGTTTTCAACAAATGCAAATCAAATCAATGCAAATCAAAATGGGATGTTTATTTACTAAATCTTCTAATCCTCAACACAAATTAGGGTATATTGTTGGATTGGGTCTTTTTTGTTTGCTTGTGTGTGTTTGAGTTATTTTTTTTAAGGCTTCTCATAGCTCAGATTTTCATTGGGTCCAGTCCTACAGCCTTTACCCAGGAAAAACTCCCGTGGCCAACAATATGAATTTTGTTTGAGTAAGAGTCTGCAGTATTTGGCTCTTTGTAGTTTATTGTAGTTGCCAGTTTGTTTTCTTCTGCAAGTTTGAGGGTGCCCCATATTTTGATTCCTGTAATTGTTCTTTCATTCAAATGTACATTCACTCTGCTCACATTTTACATTTTTGAAGTAAATGGGTGATTCATTATCAAGACATGTTCCTCACATATGACTCATTGATCTCAGCATGCAGTCCTAATCATGACAACATTTCAGCTATCGTAATATCAGCTACAGTAAAGAGCCACAGTCATTGTCCATGCATCGACAGTTTGGACATGCAAAAAGCAAGTACATTTTCGCTTGCTGTATCTATTAGTTTTGAATCAATTGTTTTATTTTTTTCACAGAAATCATAGTTGCTAACACAGTCCCAAATATATATGTTGGTTGTTTCTATGCTGATTAGATTTGTGTTGGCGAGCCAAGAGGAAGGGCAAGAATAGCCTATTTTTATCAGTCTTAAACAGCTATTAAATTTGCAGAAAAATTTGGAGCAATCAATTAGTTATACCCCATATTTCTGAACAGATAATCCAGTCTTCTCATACTTTTATATGGGTATCGTCTCATGAAAAGACTAAAGTCTGAATCGCAACCACCTCGCAACTTACATAGTTACAGTATTTTGATATGGCAGCAGTTTAGATACACTTTCACAGATATAAAAATCTTGTGTAGATATTTAGAAATCTGCATATCCCAGTCATTTGGCACTGGGATCACTGGAAATCTTCAGTAAAAATTAGAATCAGCTTGACAATTTTGTCCTGTTTCTCAGAACAACATCCTGGATTGCCCAAACCATTTTTTCCTGGAGCAATGGAAACTGTCAAGGTAATATTAGTATAATGACTTCCAATACTTAGGTATAATAAGGGCAGAACTGCACTACTTTTCTAATGCCCTAATTCTGCAAATAATTATGCATGTGCTTTACTTTACTACTATGAGTAGTCCCATTAAAATGAATGGAACTATTCATAGGGTAGAACATCTTGCCTAGTTACAACATTGGCAATTAGCAGTATGTTTAGCATTTACTTTTAATACCCTTTTGTTTTTCAGGTTTGTGTTAATTGTTCACAGTTATATTCCACCACAAATGTGTTAAACACATTAACCTATGAACTCAAATGAAGCTAATTAAATATTTTGATACATATGTCAAAGTTTAAAAACATACATTGTTTCTATCACATTATTGAGCAACAGCTCAATTTAATCTCCATCCACTGTGAGATTCCAGCCAGATTTCACTATAATACTGATTCTGATATCTCATCTAAGTTTCTGGAATAAAAGCTCCATTTTCCTGGGAATTTCTCATGCCTCCTTTTAGGCCAGGAGAGAAATTTAGGGGAGAAGCTGATTTAATCAGACAAGTTACTTTAGAGTTACAGTACTTTGAAAGGTTTCAGAGCAGCAGCTGTGTTAGTTTGTATCCGCAAAAAGAAAAGGAGTACTTGTGGCACCTTAGAGACTAACAAATTTATCTGAGCATAAGCTTTTGTGAACTACAGCTCACTTCATCGGATGCATTCAGTGGAAAACACAGTGGGGAGATTTATATACACAGAGAACATGAAAAAATGGGTGTTACCATACACACCGTAAGGAGAATGATCAGGTAAGGTGAGCTATTATCAGCAGGAGAGCGGGCTGGGGGGGGGAAACCTTTTGTAGTGATAATCAAGGTGGGCCATTTCCAGCAGTTGACAAGAACGTCTGAGGAACAGCCGGGGGCGGGGGGGGGGGGATAAACATGGGGAAATAGTTTTACTTCGTGTAATGACCCATCCACTCCCAGTCACTATTCAAGCCTAAGTTAATTGTATCCAGTTTGCAAATTAATTCCAATTCAGCAGTCTCTCGTTGGAGTCTATTTTTGAAGTTTTTTTGTTGAAGAATTGGCACTTTTATTAGTCTCTAAGGTGCCACAAGTACTCCTTTTCTTTTTGCAAATACAGACTAACACGGCTGCTACTCTGAAACCAGAGGTTTTATGTAGGCAATATCATCCACTGGGCATAACTTTGTTGTTTAAAAAAAAAAACTCAGTGTTCTGAAAGTGTAATAAAAATGTGTTTAATCAGTGAAACCTCGTACATGTATATCAAGTTTCTGCTCATAAAACGTTGCTAAGTCACAAACTGATGAAAAAAGGGAATATATAATAGAAACTGCAACCTTCTTAAGTCTTTACTGCATCATATACTATAACTAGCAATAACGCAGGCCATTAATAACTTTCTGTAAAACTCTGGGCTGAAAAGCAACAATCTTGTTACAAAAAATAAAAGCCAGCAATTATACTAATTATCCAATTATCTTATCTCAACACCTTTATTATTACTCATCTACTAGTAATATATGTAACTAAATGAACCACTGATATCACTGGCATCATAGTTGACACATTTGGTTAGTTAGAATCACTTGGTTTGTTAAGGACAAAATATTTATCCCGATCATAAACTAGGCTTCATTTTTGTGGGCATGAAATTGTGACTGAGAACAATTGCATGCACAGCTTTGCACTTGCAATTTAGACCCACAAAAATGCAAACTTCACACATTGATCTGTGATTACTTCAAGCCCTAACACAAGAGGAGATGCAGTGTTAGCCTTAACTTTGAGTTCTCTTGCTTCTCTTAGTTTAAGTCAGGAACTTAATAAGTTACTATTACTTGAAAAAACTAGGGCTGTCAAGTGATTAAAAAAGTGAAACAATTAATCACACTGTTAAACAATAACAGAACACCATTTATTTAAATATTTTGGATGTTTTCTACATTTTGAAATATACTGATTTCAGTTACAACACAGAATATAAAGTGAACAGTGCTCACTTTATATTTATTTTTGATTACAAGTATTTGCACTGTAAAAAAAAAGAAATAGTATTTTCAATTCAGCTAATATAAGTACTGTAGTGCAATCTCTATCATGAAAGTTGAACTTACAAATGTAAAATTATGTACAAAAAACTGCATTCAGAAATAAAAATGTAAAATTTTAGATCCTGCAATTCCACTCAGTCCTACTTCTTGTTCAGACAAACAAGTTTGTTTACATTTGCAGGAGATAATGCTGCCCACTTCTTGTTTACAATGTCACCTGAAAGTGAGAATAGGCATTCTCATGGCACTGTTGTAGCCGGAGTTGCAAGGTATTTACGTGCCAAATGCGCTGAAGATTCATATGTCCCTTCATGCTTCAACCACCATTCCAGGGGACAAGCATCCATCCTAATGACAGGTTCTACTTGATAACAATCCAAAGTAGTGCGGACCAACGCATGTTCATTTTAATTATCTGAGTTAGATGCCACCAGCAGAAGGCTGATTTTCTTTTTTGGTGGTTCAGGTTCTGTAGCTTCCACATTGGAATGTTGCTCTTTTAAGACTTCTGAAAGCATGTTCCACACCTCATCGCTCTCAGGTTTTGAAAGGCACTTCAGATTCTTAAACCTTGGTTCCAGTGCTGTAGCTATCTTTAGAAATCTCACATTGATAGCTTCTTTACATTTTGTGAAATCTGCAGTGAAAGTGTTCTTAAAATAAACAACATGTGCTGGGCCATCATCCAAGACTGCTATAACATGAAATACATGGCAGAATGTGGGTAAAACAGAGCAGGGAACATACAATTCTCCCCCAAGGAGTTCAGTCACAATTCTCCCCCAAGGAGTTCAGTCACAAATTTTATTAACGCATGATTATTTTTAACGAGCATCATCAGCATGGAAGCATGTCCTCCGGAATGCTGGCCGAAGCATGAAGGGGCATACGAATGTTTAGCATATCTGGTATGTAAATACCTTGCAATGCTGCTACAAAAGTGCCATGCAAATACCTGTTCTTACTTTCTGGTGACATTGTAAATAAGAAGATGGCAGCATTATCTCCTGTAAATGTAAACAAACTTGTTTGTCAAAGTGATTGGCTGGACAAGAAGTAGGACTGAGTGGACGTGTAGGCACTGAAGTTTTACATTGTTTTGCTTTTGAGTGCAGTTATGTAACAAACAAAAAAATCTACATTTGTAAATTGCACTTTCACGACAAAGACTGGTTTCAGAGTAGCAGCCATGTTAGTCTGTATTCGCAAAAAGAAAAGGAGTACTTGTGGCACCTTACAGACTAACCAATTTATGTGAGCACTCTTTCACTACAATACTTGTATGAGGTGAATTGAAAAATACTATTTCTTTTGTTTATCATTTTACCGTGCAAATATTTGTAATAAAAATTATATACACTTTGATTTCATTTACAACACAGAATACAATATATGAAAATGTAGAAAAATATCCAAAATATTTAATAAATTTCAATTGGTATTCTATTGTTTAACAGTGCAATTAAAACTGTGATTAATCGTGATTAATTTTGAGTTAATTGCATGATTTAACTGCAATTAATTGACAGTGCTAAAAAAATCCCCAGCAAATACTACTTCCGTGAACTAATAGCATATAGTTCAGCAGAACCAAAGAATGAACTTTAAAAGATTCAAATACACGAGTTCCATGCAAGCAGCCAGCCATCCAGGATTACAAAATTGGGATTAGGTGAGAAATCTGGGTGGTGATTTCAGATCCCCACCTTAAACATACTTAATTTTCTATCGAGCCACCCAAAACAGTGCTGTTAAATATTGTGATAATATTTAAGTAGTGTTTCCTACCATTATCCTAACACTTATATATAAGAAATAACACGTTACTGCTCCAAAGGATCCATTGCCGTCTATCACAAATATTTATTTAGTGACTTTTTAAAACACTAATTTTTGAACTAAATAACCATAAGCATTACTTCAGATGTGCTACCATGTATCTATGTAGTTATTGATGCAATATAAAATAATGGAACCAAAGGAATCATTCTGGTCAAGTCTTTAAATGCTTCTAAGTGTCCATACCATTGACTCAGGCAGCATCTACTCCCTGGAGACTTTACACTGCCTCATGGCATAGAAGCCTTGGGAGAATATCTTTATATTTTAAACAAAATATATTATTTTCATCTTTGCACTTCAACCAACTCATTACAAATATGAGCTTCAATTGTTTCCTGAGGAAACAATCATCCTATTTATTTATACATCGGTAGCATCAAACGTATGCTAAGGGAACTTAGCATCAAAAGTGTACATAGAGCTGTACTATGAGCCGATATGATTTTATGTCCTAAAGAGTTTACAGTCTAAAGACACAAATGGGTAAAACAGTTGCTTTGTATTGTATTCAACACAGCAGGGTGTGATCTCACAGCTGGAAAGCTTCACAGTACAGCGAGTTTTCCAGGATCTGAGGAAAGAGCTTTGTTGCACTTTCCCATACACGAATATTGAAACGTATTTACAGATTAGATGACTTTTGTGATTAAGGAAAACAGTAAATAAAGAAAATCAAAGTAGGGGGCCTTCATAAGAGAAGGCACAGTGATTCACTATGTAACATTCTGCACCTGAATTGAATCTCAGAATGGCAGCTGTTCTTTCAGGTGCAGTATACAGAAAACAGAATGAGATGCCCTTTCAGTTACATACAGTACCTAAACTCTTCAAACTTTAAAAGCATGAGAGATGGAATGAAAAGAAAGCATGAAAGTAGGGTGAACAAAGGAGATAAAAGGAATATATCTACCCCAAGAGATTCTAACCCACAACCAAACCAGGGCAGTTGAGCATTCACAGCGTGGTAAATGCCATCACCATAGTGACTATAGTCCACACCCCAGAACCATGGATAGAAAGGTAGAAGGTTGCCTCCTGCCTTCCCATCTCCATATGGAAAAATGGAAACAAACGTTTGATCCTTACTTCATGTGTGCAAACACATACACTTGCCTCTGCCCCCACACCACAATTATTCAGCACTTTTCTACAACAACTCTTCCCTTTCCATGAACACCAGGCAGACTCTCTGGATGAAAGCCAGATGCTCGGTATTTGGAGAATTGGAAACCCATCCCCTTCAAGAAACTCAGGACTCAAATATTGATCACTCTCTCAAAACCCAGTTATGCATGTTATGAGAAGACATCCCCCAAGAGTACACCATAAAACTAGTTTTACAACTACACACGATGACAGTTCCTTTGAGGAGTACAAGAATAATCCAGGACTCCCGGGTGTGCAGACCTCCAAATGAAGATCATACTGATATCCTTGAGCAACTAATGGACCACCTGCCCAGCTTACTGTCAAAATCCCGCAATTTAGCTCTTTCTTTTCAATCCCAACTTCTACATAGACCATGAAGAGATGTGTTAGCACCTGATCTCTTTTCCCACAAGGAAACTATGCATTTCACATAGTCCTGATAGTAAGAGTCTGACCTGATAAAGGCTTTAACATCTCAAGGAACACATTTTCATCCATCTTCCACCAAGACAGCTGCCTGATTCTAAGAAAATGCAGTTTACAAAATGTATTAAGTAATTAATAAATGTCAGTGATAAATAATTCTCTATCAAGGAATTTCAGCTATAGAATGATGAAGAGATTTACCTAATCCAGAATAGTATATCTTTTAGACCATGCTGCAACTTCCTCCTCTTTGAAAGAGGTTTTGCAACATAACTGAAATGATGTGTATTATTTAAATAGACACAAACACAATATTTATATAACCCAAGTATAACATCGTATAACCAGGTAAGGGACTTAATGAAGTACACTAGGGACTTCATTATTCAGATTTTACTTACCCAGGAAGTACTTAGATTCTACAGTGATAGCTATGGTAAGCCTTAAAATTAGGTATGAGATAGACAAGAAGGTTAGGCAACAAAAAGAGAAGATGGAGATAGAGCACAACATTGAACTTTCTGTGGAAGGAAATTGGAAGGCAGTGAAGTGATTTAAAAAAGGAGACAGATATGGTCAGAGTGGCAGGAGAAGAGATGATCTTGATAACAGTATAGCTGATAGACTAAAGTAGGGAAACAATTTGGGTTTGCAATAGATTAGATTAGAGATTAATGTTAATCAAAATCCATGATCCCGATTCCCCTGGGAAAGTTCACATGTGGATACAGATACAAACTTCAGGCCCAATCCTGTAAATACTTACTACTGGGCAAAGACTGCAGTAAGCACTGTGCTCAGAAACAAGTTTTTGCAGGATTGAGCCCTTTGCATTTGGTTTGCACTTTTCTTATGAACTGTACCAAAACTTGGAATCCAAACATCCCTGAACGATGGGAAATTTCAGATCCAAATTCTGATCTGGTTATGAAATTGGAGACTCAAGCCCAGCTCTAGTCAACATAAACAATAATCAAGTACAGAGCAGAGGCTTAGCAGTAATGATAGAATAGAAAGCTGCCATTACATGTTCCCTGTAAAACCAGTTTAGAAAATTCTTAAATCACAAAGAGAAACTACTCTTGGCTTAAATACTGTATGTTACATTATAGCCAGAGAATTCTTTACACCTCAGTTAAAAATGTCTGAAAATGGAAATTTATAATAGAAATGGTGACACAACCTTAAATTCAGCAATATGAACAGCATAGGTATAGTTCAATCATAATCCTTTTAGTTCACACATTATTCCTGGATGACATTTCACTGATGATATTTTTTGTGCGTGCAGACATTGGTTCATTAAGGTCCTTTGAAAAATGGGTCCATAACAATAAACCCATGCAAAAAATCATTTTTAGTTACAATGCTCATTCAATTTCATTTTAAGATGTAACTATAATCAAAAGGGGAGAAAAGCTTTATGTGCCACCATTTACAGAACGGAATTTGACTGCAATGCATTATTAGTTGCCCACAGTTTTTAAGCTAGTTTCAGAAAAAAAAGTATTACGAGTCTGTCAGTTTAAGTGACTAAGTGGCACCACTGAGTAATCTGACCTTCAAACAAAAGAAATGGCACTAACACATACTGTAGAATTCTTGAATGAGGCGTCCCACAGTCTTAAACCCAAAATGCTATAGAACAGAGTAGGAGTTTTTTCATGTAAACTTGGATTATTATATTAGGCAATTAATATGGACTCCAACGAGCCAGAATGTTTTCACTATTTTCTGTCGGTATTAATAAATACTATGTATTACAAGAGTTTTATTTATAGCGCATTTGCATGCTGTGTAAACAGACTAAAATTACAAGAGCTGAGCACCAGGACTTGTCCTCTCCTCCAACAAGAGCAATAATGACACTCCTTACTGCTTCAGTAGTAAAAAGAACCAAGGACATAGATTACAAACAGAAGGACTATATATAAAGGTGCATTTCAGAGAGAGAATTTAATTATAATGGGGCTAAATTGTGTCTTGGCCCTGGTCTACACTAGGACTTTAGGTCGAATTTAGCAGCATTAAATCGATGTAAACCTGCACCCGTCCACACGATGAAGCCCTTTATTTCGAATTAAAGGGCTCTTAAAATCGATTTTCTTACTCCACCCCTGACAAGTGGATTAGCGCTTAAATCGGCCTTGCCGGGTCGAATTTGGGGTACTGTGGACACAATTCGACGGTATTGGCCTCCGGGAGCTATCCCAGAGTGCTCCATTTTGACCGCTCTGGACAGCACTCTCAACTCAGATGCACTGGCCAGGTAGACAAGAAAAGAACCGCGAACTTTTGAATCTCATTTCCTGTTTGGCCAGCGTGGCAAGCTGCAGGTGACCATGCAGAGCTCATCAGCAGAGGTGACCATGATGGAGTCTCAGAATCGCAAAAGAGCTCCAGCATGGACCGAACGGGAGGTACGGGATCTGATCGCTGTATGGGGAGAGGAATCCGTGCTATCAGAACTCCGTTCCAGTTTTCGAAATGCCAAAACCTTTGTCAAAATCTCCCAGGGCATGAAGGACAGAGGCCATAACAGGGACCCGAAGCAGTGCCGTGTGAAACTGAAAGAGCTGAGGCAAGCCTACCAGAAAACCAGAGAGGCGAACGGCCGCTCCGGGTCAGAGCCCCAAACATGCCGCTTCTATGATGAGCTGCATGCCATTTTAGGGGGTTCAGCCACCACTACCCCAGCCGTGTTGTTTGACTCCTTCAATGGAGATGGAGGCAATACGGAAGCAGGTTTTGGGGATGAAGAAGATGATGATGATGTTGTAGATAGCTCACAGCAAGCAAGCGGAGAAACCGGTTTTCCTGACAGCCAGGAACTGTTTCTCACCCTGGACCTGGAGCCAGTACCCCCTGAACCCACCCAAGGCTGCCTCCTGGACCCAGCAGGCGGAGAAGGGACCTCCGGTGAGTGTACCTTTTAAAATACTATACATGGTTTAAAAGCAAGCATGTGAAAGGATTACTTTGCCCTGGCATTCGCGGCTCTCCTGGATATACTCCCAAAGCCTTTGCAAAAGGTTTCTGGGGAGGGCAGACTTATTGCGTCCTTCATGGTAGGACACTTTACCACTCCAGGCCAGTAACACGTACTCGGGAATCATTGTACAACAAAGCATTGCAGTGTATGTTTGCTGGCGTTCAAACAACATCCGTTCTTTATCTCTCTGTGTTATCCTCAGGAGAGTGAGATATAATCCATGGTCACCTGGTTGAAATAGGGTGCTTTTCCTCAGGGGACACTCAGAGGAGCCCATGCCTGCTTGGCTGTTTGCCTGCGGCTGAACAGAAATGTTCCCCGCTGTTAGCCACAGGGAGGGGGGAGGGTTGAGGGGGTAGCCACGCGGTGGGGGGAGGCAAAATGCGACCTTGTAACAAAAGCACATGTGCTATGTATGTAATGTTAACAGCAAGGTTTACCCTGAAAGAGTGTAGCCAGTGTTTTATAAAATGTGTCTTTTTAAATACCGCTGTCCCTTTTTTTTTTCTCCACCAGCTGCATGTGTTTCAATGATCACAGGATCTTCTCCTTCCCAGAGGCTAGTGAAGATTAGAAAGAAAAAAAAACGCACTCTAGATGAAATGTTCTCCGAGCTCATGCTGTCCTCCCACACTGACAGAGCACAGACGAATGCGTGGAGGCAAATAATGTCAGACTGCAGGAAAGCACAAAATGACCGGGAGGAGAGGTGGCGGGCTGAAGAGAGTAAGTGGCGGGCTGAAGAGAGGGCTGAAGCTGAAAGGTGGCGGCAGCGTGATGAGAGGAGGCAGGATTCAATGCTGAGGCTGCTGGAGGATCAAACCAGTATGCTCCAGTGTATGGTTGAGCTGCAGGAAAGGCAGCTGGAGCACAGACTGCCACTACAGCCCCTGTGTAACCAACCACCCTCCTCCCCAAGTTCCATAGCCTCCACACCCAGACGCCCAAGAACGCGGTGGGGTGGCCACCGGCCAACCAGCCACTCCGCCACAGAGGATTGCCCAAAAAAAAGAAGGCTGTCATTCAATAAATTTTAAAGTTGTAAACTTTTAAAGTGCTGTGTGGCATTTTCCTTCCCTCCTCCACCACCCCTCCTGGGCTACCTTGGTAGTCATCCCCCTATTTGCGTGATGAATGAATAAAGAATGCATGAATGTGAAGCAACATGACTTTATTTCCTCTGCAAGCGGTGATCGAAGGGAGGAGGAGAGGGTGGTTAGCTTACAGGGAAGTAGAGAGAACCAAGGGGCGGGGGGTTTCATCAAGGAGAAACAAAGAACTTTCACACCGTAGCCTGGCCAGTCATGAAACTGGTTTTCAAAGCTTCTCTGATGCGTACCGCGCCCTCCTGTGCTCTTCTAACCGCCCTGGTGTCTGGCTGCGCGTAACCAGCAGCCAGGCGATTTGCCTCAACCTCCCACCCCGCCATAAACGTCTCCCCCTTACTCTCACAGATATTGTGGAGCACACAGCAAGCAGTAATAACAGTGGGAATATTGGTTTCGCTGAGGTCTAAGCGAGTCAGTAAACTGCGCCAGCGCACCTTTAAACATCCAAATGCACATTCTACCACCATTCTGCACTTGCTCAGCCTGTAGTTGAACAGCTCCTGACTACTGTCCAGGCTGCCTGTGTACGGCTTCATGAGCCATGGCATTAAGGGGTAGGCTGGGTCCCCAAGGATACATATAGGCATTTCAACATCCCCAACAGTTATTTTCTGGTCTGGGAATAAAGTCCCTTCTTGCAGCTTTTGAAACAGACCAGAGTTCCTGAAGATGTGAGCGTCATGTACCTTTCCCGGCCATCCCACGATGAAGTTGGTGAAACGTCCCTTGTGATCCACCAGAGCTTGCAGCACTATTGAAAAGTACCCCTTGCGGTTTATGTACTCGCCGGCTTGGTGCTCCGGTGCCAAGATAGGGATATGGGTTCCGTCTATGGCCCCACCACAGTTAGGGAATCCCATTGCAGCAAAGCCATCCACTATGACCTGCACATTTCCCAGGGTCACTACCCTTGATATCAGCAGATCTTTGATTGCGTGGGCTACTTGCATCACAGCAGCCCCAGCAGTAGATTTGCCCACTCCAAATTGATTTCCAACTGACCGGTAGCTGTCTGACGTTGCAAGCTTCCACAGGGCTATCGCCACTCACTTCTCAACTGTGAGGGCTGCTCTCATCTTGGTATTCATGCGCTTCAGGGCAGGGGAAAGCAAGTCACAAAGTTCCATGAAAGTGCCCTTACGCATGCAAAAGTTTCGCAGCCACTGGGAATCGTCCCAGACCTGCAACACTATGCGGTCCCACCAGTCTGTGCTTGTTTCCCGAGCCCAGAATCGGCGTTCCACAGCATGAACCTGCCCCATTAGCACCATGATGCATGCATTGGCAGGGCCCATGCTTTCAGAGAAATCTGTGTCCATGTCCTGATCACTCACGTGACCGCACTGACATCGCCTCCTCGCCCGGTATCGCTTTGCCAGGTTCTGGTGCTGCATATACTGCTGGATAATGCGTGTGGTGTTTAATGTGCTCCTAATTGCCAAAGTGAGCTGAGCGGCCTCCATGCTTGCCTTGGTATGACGTCCGCACAGAAAAAAGGCGCGGAATGATTGTCTGCCATTGCTCTGACGGAGGGAGGAGCGACTGACGACACGGCTTACAGGGTTGGCTTCAGGGGGCTAAAATCCACAAAGGGGGTGGCTTTACATCAAGGAGTATTTCAGGCAGGACTTCACGGAGGGTTCCAATAAGAAATGGTGCACCTAAGTTATTGTTCTTATTGGAACAAGGAGGTTAGCCTGGCCTCTGATTGATACATGGCTAGATTTACCTCGCTGCACCTTCTCTGTGAGTGACTGCAGTGTGACCTAGAGGAATGAGTCCCCTAGATGGGGGGCGGTGGGTGGGGTTTGCAAATGAGTACAAAACAAATCTGGTCTATTTCTTGTTTTGATCCACTCCATCTATCTTTTACATCTTTGGCTGGCAGCAGACGGTGCAGAAGGACTGCATGCCATCCACATCTCTTGCCTGCCCGGCAGAAGATGGTACAATACGACTGCTAGCCATCGTCATCTCTTGCCTGCCCGGCAGAAGATGGTACAGTACGACTGCTAGCAATCCGTATTGCCTGCCTGCTCACCATAAGACGGTTCAATAGGACTGACTGCAGGACTAAAGAGAATGACCTGGTAAAGTCACTCCAAATTTAGTCCCTGCGCCCATGTCTGCCCAGGCGCTCCCAGCCGACGCGGCCAGGAGCACCTCGGACATGACGATGACGGCTACCAGTCGTACTGTACCGTCTGCTGCCACAAGGCAAGGGGTTGCTGCTACTGTGTAGCAATGCAGTACCGCGTCTGCCAGCATCCAGGAGACATACGGTGACGGTTACCTGAGCGGGCTCCATGCTTGCGGTGGTATGGCTTCTGCACAGGTAACTCAGGAAAAAAGGCGCGAAACGATTGTCTGCCCTTGCTTTCACAGAGGGAGGGAGGTAAGGGGGGCCTGACGATATGTACCCAGAACCACCTGCGAAAATGTTTTAGCTCCATCAGGCATTGGGATCTCAACCCAGAATTCCAATGGGCAGCGGAGACTGCGGGAACTGTGGGATAGCTACCCACAGTGCAACGCTCCGGAAGTTGACGCTAGCCTCGGTACTGTGGAAGCACTCCGCCAAGTTAATTCACTTAATGCACTTAGAGCATTTTCTGTGGGGGGACACACTCAAATATATAAAACCGATTTCTAAAAAACCGACTTCTATAAATTTGACCTTATTCCGTAGTGTAGACATACCCTTCAAGTCACACTCCTGTATTTGGAGGGTTAATAGGTGCACAGAAAGTCCGTGATGTAACAAGAGCCAAAAGAGTAAGCAATTTGCTGACTGAGCCCTTGGGGCAATGAAAGAGCACATGCTAGAGCGGCAGCACACACTACCCTGCTCTCAGCCAGCATTGCTTGTAAGAGCAGGACTGGAGTGATGGGTCCATCCTCACTCTATTACTTCCAGTGCCTTTTGGGAGCCTAGTGCCATTCACCTTTTGCATAGCACCCATCTTATTCTTTACCATGGATCCTTCCATCGTTATAGAGATGTTTTCCAGGGACATCAAGCAGTGAATGGCTGCCTGGCAGCAGCATCTTTTTGGAAGCACATTGCTGATGGAGTGGAGGAGTCGGTGCCCCCTCGGGCACTGAAGTATTGAGCCCCACACAGATCTTGGGATCTAAAGGGTCACATGTTTCAAGGCCCCACCACTCAAGTTTCCAAGCGTGGATGCAAGCTCAACACCCTCAACAAGATTGATCCGAGAAAAACTTCACAGTGAGGAATGTCATAGACTTTTCCCCATTACTCAGAACCCCATCAGTTCTTTCTGCAGGATGGGGTGAAGGATCTTGCCACCAGTGTCTGAGGCAGAACAACATAGCACCTAGCAATTTATTAACATACCCATGGAACATCTCGATTAAGTAGTATAGATAACCCACTGAGTATAATCTACAGACCCATTAAATTAAGTACTTGTATAGCAAAAATGTAATATCTTTTTCATTAATGCTTTAAATTCAGTTTCCCAGATACCCATTTAGATTTAATAAGAGAATTATGTAAGGGATAATGCTCATGGTATTAGAGCATACATAGCAGTAAATGGCTCTTTGATTTCGTTAAATGCCAGCGCAAAGCTGAGGTTTTTGATGAATTACAAAAGCTGTTAATTGCAAGTACACTCGATGCTATTAATATTATTGCTATTATACACCAAGCTAAACTAATTTGTTTGCTCTGGTTCTTCACTGCTTGTTCATCTTTATGGGTTACAGGGTTTTAGTTGTTTTTCTTTTCATCTCACAGTTCAACTTTTTACTAGGACATCTTGCTGATTTTAAAAAGAAATATTTTGGTTTTGCTGGGTTTTTATTCCAGTTTTCCAACAAATGCCACCAAATTAAGACAAAATATTGAAGACAAATAATTGCTTTAGATTAAACTTCTGGCATGTATAACCATCATTTCCCAACCGGCCTTATTGTGATGTGACCTCTTGTACCAGGGCTGAATTGGTCCTAGATTCCAGGTCTCCAAATTATTTCATCCATATCTCACCAGGGGGTTCCAAACCTGCAGCAGCATTGACATGGCAGCCTCAGCAAAGGCTAAGAGACACTTTTGTTAGGATATAGATATTCAGGCCTGTCTGTAAAGGCCTGTACTTTAAGAATTTAGGGGTATTCTTATTACTTGGCTAGTTAGAGGTATAAAAGAAAGAATCAAAATCACTGTCTGCTGGTGTAAGGGCCTTCTCTTACTGTGACAGTTTGAGGCCCTGTGCTTAGGCTAAGGCCTTTGGCTAAGCAGCAGAGGCAGCCATAAGCCAGGAAGCGAACAGTCACATCCTCACATTCCAAACTAGTCACATTGAAAGAAGGTGCTATTGGGCTGTTAGGAATACAATCCTGTCCTGAATACAATCCTGTCCTGATAATTCCTATCACCTCCAGAGAAAGGGAAGTGCCTAGAAAATGTAAAAGGAAACTTAGTTTGATAGCATCCTCTCTGGCAAGAACTCACTTATCAATAGCTGGGATGTGAAATCCTCACTTCTGTATTGTTTTGTCATTATAGTTCCCACTTTGCTATTGTTTGTCTGTATAATCTCTGTCTGGTTCTGTGATTGCTTCTGTCTGCTGTATAATTAATTTTTGCTGGGTGTAATCTAATTAAGGTGGTGGGATATAATTGGTTAGCTAATCATGTTACAATATGTTAGGATTGGTTAGTTAAATTTCAGTAGAATGTTTGGTTAAGGTATAGCTAAGAATATTACTATATAAATTAGGGGCAAACAGGAAGTAAGTTGGGATTCGAAAATAAGGAAAAAGGAACTTGTATTTAAGCTTGCTGGAAGTTCACCCCAATAAACATCGAATTGTTTGCACCTTCGGACTTCGGGTATTGTTGCTCTCTGTTCATGCGAGAAGGACCAGGGAAGTGGGAGAGTGAAGGAATAAGCTCTCTAACAACTTTCAGAAGCATAACTGCTCTGGCTGGTGCAGCTCTGAATGTGGCATTTCTTGCCAGTATTTCTGTGTCCCTCATACAATGGGAACTAGGGGGTGGGGGAGGGAGGTGCCTTTTAGTCTGCACTGCTTTAAAAGAAGGTGGAAGAAGTAAGGAAGCCATGGACCACCAAGAAGCTTGAGGGAGTAACTAGTGGGGACTAGTGTGGGACAGTTACTAGAGGCAGGGACTTATATGTAGAAGCCTTGAGGAGAGCCTGTAGCAGCCTTCTATGTTCTGCCCGCTGCTTTTTTCCCCCTTCAGTTCCTGTCCCTTTCATTTCCCAGTACTATCTCAGGCATATCTCTCTCTCCTCATCAGAGAAGTAGTGCTCTGGGTAAGCTGACTGTCTCCTATGGGCGTCGGCACTCACCATGTTGCACGACAGACACTTAAGAAAAGTATCGTTTAGGCATTGGGGGCAAGGGTGTTATGTCATTCAATGTTTTTTTTTAAAATGACCACGGACCTCAACATTTTTACCATGGAGACTTCTGTCCATTTATGGACACATTGCTGACCCCTGGTCTCCTATGACTTCCAGCTCTCTCCAGTTTGCACCTCTACAGTACTGTAAGAGCAGAGGTAGACTGTGCTTTCCCACAGTTCCCATCATAGCAGCCCCTGATGGCTGAAAGACAACTCTGTGGGGAAAATTTCCCTGCAGCCCCATTAACTGTATGAAAATCCAGACAGGAGGTGTGATAGGCAGTATTGCTAACCCAACCATTCATAAATCCAAATCAGGAGGTTGTCTTAAAACTCTATGAGCTTTTATAAAAATAATCAATTATGGGTTCTTTTTATTTGGCTTCTGGTTTCAAGGTTCTCCCACGTCACATTAATCAATTTTTTCTCCACAGCCATGCTTGCTAGAAATCTGCTTTTTTTGAAAAGGAATGCCGAGATAGTCATAAAACCACTTGACTCCCAGAGAAAACCACTGAATTTCATGATTCTCACAATAAAATCATGAGTGCTGGAAACACTAGATAAAGGGCTGCTAGTATGTCATGCAAGATGCATTGATAGTTATGAATAAGTGCCCTGCATTGGGTGCAATCCTGCAAGTCAGTGCATGCTCTCAACTTGCATTGACTTTAGCAGTAGCTGAGGGTGCACAGCACTTCAGAGGATCATGCCATCAAAGAGCATATATACCATTTATTGCGCTCCACCTAAAATGTCATTGGGAGTCATTGCTGACTAGATTAAGGGCATACACAAGTGAGGAGAGTTGTTTGCAGTAACCAAAAATGCAGGTCCCTTCTCCTGGGATGAAGGGTAGCTAGAAACATAGATGTGGGCCTTTCACCGGGCTCAGATTTATGTACCAGCCAAACTGGCTGTCAAAGGTCTCTGAATATACATAGAAAATGTATTCTGTACTCACAGATCTCCAGCATATAAGCATCAAGGTGGAGTTATGGAAATTTTATTTCTATGTCTACTTGGGGGCCATACATCCTTCTGAAACATTAACCCTCTCAGAAATGGGAGAGGTCACCTTGTCCTCATCACAAATGTGTCTATACTGTAAACTAGGGGCGAGGGCACAATTCTGATTAAAATCAGGATCGCCTTTCTTTCATTTCTCCCTACCTTGTTATGTTAAAATAAGCATGCGGTTATGTTCCTGAAATAAGAAATTGAACAACTACCGTGGCAAATCCTGCTCCTGTTACTCACACAAAATTGCCACTGAAGGCAACAGGAGATTTGCACAGATCAAGTATGCATTTTTTGAGACCAGACCAGACACCATACAGACAGAAAGAACAGAGACGCAATAGAGAAATGAACAAACAAAAAAGCTAGAGAAAGTGAGAGAGAGAAAATTAAACAAAAAATAGAAATCAGATAATGTAAGAGGTAAAATAATGAAAAGCAGAAAAAGGAAAAGTAAAGTTAAACAGAAAGGCCATAACTGATAAAACCAATAGCAAAATCTGCCTCTTGGTGTATGCTAAATACCATTCCTACTGTAATAGCATAAAAATATAACTTAGTCTTTTTCATGTTTATGTCTGCTTATTACATTTTTATCATGCACTAAAAGAAATTTGCATTTCAATTCATTTTTAGTATACTACCACTTACTCCCATTTTGTTGGGCTTACAGTGCTTCCAAAAGACTCCGAGTTGTCAGCATCTAAGAACAGGTTGTGAGCACCCTCACAAGGAAAGCTATTTCCCTGCTCATAAAAGAGACCTCATTTGTTTGTTTTTTCTTATTAATTTACACTGAGTATTAATTATTTTTTCTCACTGGAGAGCGGTATTTTTCTGCATTGCTGTGGATTTAACAGGGGAAAGTTGGGCAAATTCAGAATGCAGTATACAAGCAAAGAACAGAACAGACTAAAGTAAGTTAATGTAAAAGAGAGAAATAGAATGTTAAAAAGATGGAGGGAAGCCTAGAAAAAGATGGATACAAGAATGAATAACAAAAACCGAAATGTTAGGAGTGACAGAAGTGGAAGACTAAGAAGTGTTAAAGGCAGGAAGCAAAAAGTTAGGAAACACTTTTATTTTGTGTTTATAATATGAATGAGTTGCACTGATTTATTTCTTGTGTTTTTATAGTGAACTGCATTGGCGTCAATGATTCTAGGTACGTGCCAAGGAACTAAACGTTATATTTCATAGGGAGTGAAACTGTATAGGGGGAAAACAAGACGTACTTGACAGCTCAGGATTTAAAAGTTTCTTATCTGAACAGCAATGCCACTCCCTCGCTGCACTGCATTAGAGTTTCTGGCACCAGTACCAATGCTGACAGTGACAAAAGGGAAGTGTCTGTCACAAAGACCAAGTGATATGGCAACCCCAGTGACAAAAGTAAAGATCAGGAAACTGATAACGTGCAGATAATTTCACCCAGGTGTTTCCAGCTGTTTCTGTTTTTCAGGGAAATAAAACAGAGATGGATATGTGAGCAAATAGAGGGAATTTATGGTAGTAGAATTGAAACAGTGACTTTTGTGTGGGCACTTTTTCTATTCTATTAAATCTGTCATATAGTCAAATGCAATCTCTAAAACTTCACATTCAAAATTGTGCTTCTACAAGTTTTCAGTTCCAAGGTTCTGCATATACAAACAGCCAAATTTGTCATGCAAACTGCCTTTGCATGTGCATATTACGGAGGTGACAAACTTCGTTTTTAGGTCTGAATTCCAGAGGTTGCTTATCTAAAGACAAGTCTGATCCTATAAAATGCTTCCTCACATTGGTATTCCCATTAACTTCTCAATTACAGCAACTTCTGCTCTGGTGGAATCACTTGTGTGATATTATTCCTAATTTATACTGTATTTATAAAAGGAGAAAATAATGAAAGCAGTGAGTGATGTGGTCTTTTCTTATCTAGCCATTGTTGGTCACAGAGTGGTCTGGTGAATGCATGGAGTTGTAAATTACCATATAAAAATATATTTTAATCATGGTGAGGGACACCTAGAACCACAGTTAGGTACTTTTTATATCTTTTTTGCTTATAAAGTAAAATAATACACCAGTAGAAAGAAAACAATAGCAAAAGAATATTAGCACAGTCAATACAAATACAAGACAAGGAGGGTAACAAGCTCTACAGGGAAATAATCCACCTCTGCAGGACATACCAACAAGGAACACATTAAAACAAAAAGGCCATTGTCGGCATTAGTATCACTTACAGCATTTCATATAAAAGTACTGGGAAGAATCAGAGAATATTAATTGAAACAATGCAGCTGAATGTGGGAACAACTTTGACCCAATACCCCTAGGCTCGCTTTTTTTTTTTCAAATTTTGTTTTTTGCTGGGAGCCCATATGTGTATGAAACTCTGACTTATCTCTATCATTTCCTTCCCCCATATTTTTCATCAGTAATAATAATAATCACAAGCAAACACTATATTTATATGACTTACATTCAATAAATTTTCACACATACCATAGCTGTGCTGCTCCTCAGTTTTGTAGACTGTAGATAAAAACCCTCTTTAACTTCAGACTTTCCATACTATGAGAAAGGGTTTTGTCCTCAGGAATAATACAGGGAAAATAAGGGGGAAATATGAGGAGTATTTCTTACTGACTGAAAGAGGATATCTAGCAAGCAACAGTCAGTTGTAAAATGGCTACTCTAGAGCTGCAGCTGCTCTTCTTTGCCAAATTTAAAGGGCCAGCCCCCAAAACGTATGTGTTACAAAATTTGTATAAGGCAGCAAATCTGTAGTAAGGAAGGCTTATAGGGAACAGGCAGTTATCAAGGAAGGCCCTGCTGGTGAAGATGCTGGTCCTGTGTGTTGCATACCACCACTATAACCCATGTTTGTATTTTTTACTAAACTATGTAATGTTCTGGCAGGGTAATATTTACTTGCTACATGGCCACTACTTTATAGCATAAGGTTCCTAGTCCTGAATTTGTAGGGAAGCTGGAAGCCTATAGCCAGCTGGAATTAGGAAATGATCATTAACATCATATTTGTAATTATACTAGTGTTCAATGTGTGTCTGTAAATCTGCATGAGATATTAATCACGAAGTAGCACAGAACATAAACATCATGGTGCTTGAGTGGTGAACTCCTAGCCCCTGCAAATACTTACATAACTGTTATTCCCTACATCCACTAGAGGCACAAGGATAGCAAGAGCTCTGGAGGGGTAATGCTAAGGATAGTACAGCAGTAGTACTGGGGAAGGACCATGCTATATTAGTTTGAGCACTGGCTAGGGATCAAGGATTGTCTGTTTTCAGCTTATGTGACTTTTGGCCTCTCTGTACCTCCATTTCCACATCTGTACAATGAGGATAATAATACAAGAGATATTGTGGGTCTTAATGAATGTTTATAAAGTGCACTAATATCCTGGATGAAAGGCCCTACATAATTGCCAAGTAATTTTGTTTTATATAGAATAGTAAAGAATTTGATCAAGAGTTAAACTAATAGGGATTATTTATTTTGTAGTTTAATGGTAGCTTTGTAATTTTTGTTCTTTCCTTTTCTTTGTTTGATATATTTACACAAAGGCAAGATGTGATAGCAGATGTCTTTCCCCTTCCTGCCCCCCGGCCCTTTACTATCCTGCGGTGCTTTTAACCAAAATCAAAAAGTGCAAGTTACCAATGAAACACATAGTAAACAACCTCTCATTTATTTTCATTTAAGAGGTTGGACCCAGAGGCACCAATTCAGGTATTTCTTGGAGTCCCCATCCCCAACAGGGACGCCATCTAACTCCTGCTCATCTTCCCAATCCTCTCTCTCCTTGTCTGGGGAGTCTCCCCTTCTGTCTTTCCCACAGAGTGCATGAACTGGTGCCACCAGGTGTTGAGTTCTCAGCTGGCTCCCCTGTTGTCTGCTGTACAGGAACAGATTCCCTGTTTGCCTGGTCGCAATACCATTTAGCCCCTCCACTCCTCCCTCTGGACAGAGGGGCAGGTGGGCCTAATTTGCATGATGTTACAACCCCGTACACCAAGTCACAACACCACTCACTGAAATTTTGTCCTGCTGCCAGTCCATGGGTACCGAAGGGCGACCAGATCACATCTCAGTGGCATTGCAATCATGCCACCAGGGTAATTCTCTGGACCACTCCGGAAGCAGCTGTTCTGATTTAGTAAGGGAACAATGCTTTAAAATGATCAGGCCATCTCCACCATTCCTCCCGCCCCCCATACACACACCCTGACTCCACAGCCTATAGAACTTTGAGTAAGTGCAAAAACCTTGGAGGGGGCATTTACCCTCCTCTCCCCCAGTCTCCTGTAATTGGCACCGCTGCTAAGTGGAGTTCAAACTCCCTCCTGTTCCTTATCTTAAACTGCAGCAGTAATCCCGAGCACTGGTACCAAAGAGCACTTGCTAGTCCTGACCATCCCAGCAGAGCTAATATGGAGGGCAGTCCTGTGTCTCAGATTACAGAGGAATTCCTTAAATCAAAGTGCTGTGACACAGTAGGGAAATAATAAGATAAGAGCTCTATCGATCAAGGCTGCACTATATTGTTACATATGAGAATTCATACAGTATTGACCTGGTTCTCCACCATCTTATTCCTTGTGTAGTTGTTTACACAACCTTAAAAGGCTACAGTCAGAAATGCAGTGCTTTACACCAACTTTTCCAAAAGCATAAATGATTATGTAAGCTGCAAGGCAGCGGAGAATGAGAACCCTGAACTCCTGGCCTCCAGAAACTCAATGTCATTGTCATTGAAGTCAATGGGGCCAGGACTTCACCCATAGAGTGTACTGGGTTCAGTGTGAAGGCTGAGAATTAATTCTTTGTGGGGAAGTCTTCAAAAGTTCCGAAGTCTTAGCCAGGAGACCAGAGGGGATATCCCCAGGAAGCACAGATGGGAGGATTGGTAGACATGCATGATGGCATGTTTCTGTGGGAAGCCAGGGGTGCTGGGGCTAAGCATTGTGATACCAACACTTAGAGCTGTGTCACAGGCACCATGATTGTCATGAACACTGGTATTATCTTTTCTAATGTGTAAAAGATGCAGCCATATAATTAGGGCTCCTGACAGAAGAATCTCAGTACCATTTAAATCATAATTAGCAGTTGGTGATACAAGTCTCATAGGTTCCTTCTTCACACTAGCTGCTGTGTATGTACTTACCTACCTCACAAGGATATAGTGAAGATTAATGGATGTTTGAGAAATGTTTTGAGATCCTCAGGTGAAAGATGTTCTCTGTGTGCTCTATTGAAAAAGCTGTACTGATAGTTATTTCAAAGCCTGTGGAGAATGGATTTACATTCATAAAATATACTGAATAATTTATTCAACAAATTTCACCCCATTTTCTCTTTGCAAAAAAAAAATCTACCAGAAGATCAGGATTTCCTTAGATTTATTAATTACTCAAAATAGTTTCACCAAATAATTCTTGGCCTGTAGATTGATCGCAGGTGGTACATTATGAGTATTTGATGGTTGATATCCCAGCTGACAGGTTAGTTTTAATTAGTCACATTGGTCACATGGTATCCTTCACGTCTCTAACTGGATTCATCTAACTCTTCGAATTCTGTTTCTGGTGAGTGAAAGTAAATTCAGAGAAGCGTTGGAATGGATTATGAGAATGAATGAGAGGAAGCAGGAAAAAAAGAAGAAATAGAAAGTGCCTGCGTATGGGCATACTCATAACTATTAAGGCTCTGATTTAGGAAAACATCCCTGTTTTGGACAGCACTAAGGCATGTGCTTAACTTTAAGCATGTGCATAAGTCCTATTGGGTCTAAAGCACATACTTATAGTTAAACGCATTCTTCAGTGCTTTCCTGAATCAGGGCCTAAACTTCTTTTTTTAGGAGTACATCTACACTGTAATGAAACATACACATCTAACCTGTGTCAGCTGACTTGGGCTTGCAGGGCTCAGGCTGCGGGGCTATCAACTTGTAATGTAGAAGTTCAGGCTTGAGTTCTGGGATCCCTCGAGGTGGGAGGGTTGTGAGAGAGACAAGCTTTCACAGAGCTCTTCTATAGGCCAGGGAAATCTACTGTCACCCCAGGCAGCGGAGCTCCAGCTGTCATCCCCAGGTGGTGGGGCTCCAACTGTCAGTCCAGTGGGGCTCAGGCTATCAGTCCCGGGAAGTAGGGCTCTGGCTGTCAGTGCCCCACAATTAAATTGGTTCAAGAGCTCCTGGTAAGCACATGCACCACCAACAAAAGGAGCTATTATGGACATGCAAAACCAATTTAATTACTCCAGTGGCTGAAGGTTGACGTAACTTAAGTTGACTTAATTTTGCAGCATAGACCTGCCCTCAGAGTGGCACGGGTAAATGCAAGGAAGAAGGAGATTGTTAAGCGTAAGTAGTTAACTCATAATTCAAGGGACCATTCAAGGTGAAGTGGCCAGTTAACACTTCTCCAATAATAGGGGGAAAGAAGAGAGAGAAAAAAGCAGGGATGGGGGTCAGTAGGTTATAGATTGTAGTAATGAGCCATAAATCCAGTGTCTCTGTTCAGTCAATGATTTTTGGTGTCTAGCAGAGTTATGAATTTAAAATTCCAAGCTTGTCTTTTGAAGGTGTTGGCAAGTTTCCCTTGAGGACAAGGACTGATAGGTTAGATATAGAGTGATTACTTTGTGAAAAGTGTTCACCCACAGGTGATAACAGTGTTTTTGTCTTTTAACATTTTTCTGTGTGAGTTCATTCAAGAGTGTATTGATTGTCTCCTTTCACCAACATAATTGGTGGGGCAGTTAGTGCACTGGATGTGTTCCACCACATGTTGTGATCGGCCCGTGTAGGATCATGCATCATGAAAGGTGTTAAGTGGGGGGGGGGGGTGTTGATCATTGTAGCAGTGGAGGTACATTTGCAGGTTTTGCATCTGTTGTTCTGATAGGGTCTGGTGCCACTTAGAGTTGGTGTGTCCTAGTCTATGGGGAGCTTCCTTCTGATGATGAGTTTGGTGAAATTGGGGTGGGGGCCAGAAGAGGGGTTTCAGGAAAGTTTTTTTTCAGGATGTGGTCCTGAGTATGAGTTGTAATTGTTTAATGATACCCTGTATGGAGTAATAGGTGACAACTAGGGGTATGTGGTCAGAGGCAGTTTTATTTCAGTATCAGTATTGAAGCAGGTTCTCTTGGGGTAGTTGCGTGGCCTGTTCCGTGATGCAATCTGCTTCTCTGGTGGAGTGTCTAGCTTTCTCCTCAGAGCATATTCTGTGGTAGCTGAGTGCCTGGCTATAGATGACGGATTTCTCGGTGTGTTTGGCATAGTTATAGGATCTGCGAAGATAGGTGTGATTTTATCCATTAGTTTCTTGTATGTAGATGTTTGTAGGGTTCCACTGATGAAGCTGCTAGTATGGGAATCGTCTAGAGTTTAATGGGTGGGTGGTGATGGTTGTGGTGGAAATTTATGAGGGAGTTCAGGTCATCTGTCCAGAGGATATAAAAATATCATCAGTTTTGTGATGCAGTTGTCCAAAAATTCCGCCTTGAGGTGGCCCATGAAGAGGTTGGGATATTAGGGAGCCATCCTGTTCCCATGGTTTAGAAAAAATGTTTGCTGTGGAATGTAAAATTGTTATGGATGAGGCCAATGTGACACTAAATAGCCTTGTACTCACACCCTACACACTATTGTAATAATCTTTGTACAAAATATGCCTTGTAATGTATCATTTGAAAACTAATAACTAATCATTAACATTCTTGTGTGATGTATGTACTCAGTGGATATTAAGGGTTATGGATATGTACTAGAATTATGACTAAAGTATGTTTAAACAAAAGGAAGTATTTTTTCACACAACACACAGTCAACCTGTGGAACCCCTTGCCAGAGGATGTTGTGAAGCCCGAAGACTATAATGGGGTTAAAAAAAGAACTAGATAAATTTGTGGAGGATAGGTCGATCAATGACTATTAGCCAGGATGGGCAGGGATGGTGTCCCTAGCCTCTGTTTGCCAGAGGCTGAGAATGAGCGATAGGGGATGGATCCCTTGATGATTACCTGTTCTGTTCATTCCCTCTGGGGCACCTGGAATTGACCACTGTCAGAAGACGGAGTACTGGGCTAGATGGACCTTTGGTCTGATCCAGTATGGCCATTCTTATGTTAGGAGGCATTGGTAAACACATCTGCTTTAGACAAAGAAATGTGTATTTGATTCTTTGGCCAGCCCAATCTTCAGGCAAAGACAATGAAGGCCCATATTTGCATGTAAGCAGTAAACAGGACCATCAAGACAGCAGTAGGAGGAGATGGCAGGAAACAGAACAATTTGCATTTAAATAACAAATGAGAGAAGAAAGAGCATGAAGTTTTCTTCAGAGCCAGACTCCATGTCATCTTCCTCACAGTTCGAATAAACTTTACCTTTTCAAACATTTACTGGTATACAAAGACAGGGGGTTCTGAACCTCAGGTAATAACCAGATGAATCAACTGATTGTATACAATACTAGTGTATTATAAAAGTATATCAAGTGAGATCGTTTCTGAAATCTAACGACACACTGGTGATTAATATCATTGGGAAATGCTTGTATTAATGCTAAATGAGGAAATATGGGTATTTAATTAAATTATGTTTTAAAGTCTGTGGCCAAACATGGAGAAATAGGTTCCCGCCCAGACAGAAAAGAAGGCAGCTACAGTAACTCCTCACTTAACGTTGTAGTTATGTTCCTGAAAAATGCGACTTTAAGCAAAACAATGTTAAGTGAATCCAATTTCCCCATAAGAATTAATGTAAATGGGGGTGGGTTAGGTTCCAGGGAATTTTTTTCACCAGACAAAAAACTATATATATATATATATATATACACACACACACACACAGTTTAAGTTTTAAACAAACAATTTAAAACTGTACACAGAAATGATGATTGTGAAGCTTGGTTGAGGTGGTGAAGTGAGAGGGTGAAAGAGGGTGGAATATTTCTCAGGGAATGCCTTACTGCTAAATGATGAACTAGCATTTGGCTGAGCCCTCAAGGGTTAACACATGTTGTTAATGTAGCTTCACACTCTACAAGGCAGCATGAATGGAGGGAGAGGAGATAGCATGGCAGACAGAGACAGACACACACACCCTGTGTGTGGGAGAGAGAGAGAGAGATGTGCATTGCCCCTTTAAGTATGCTGACACCACATTCTAAGTACATTGCCTTTAAAAAGATCAGGAAGTTGAGACAGCAGCTGCCGCCAACTCTCTCCATCCTGAGCCCTGTTGTGTCTCATAGAATCATAGAATATCAGGGTTGGAAGGGACCTCAGGAGATCATCAAGTCCAACCCCCTGCTCAAAGGGAACGGTAAACACCTTTAAAATCCCTCCTGGCCAGAGGAAAAATCCTGTAATCTCACCTGTAAAGGGTTAAGAAGCTAAAGGTAACCTCGCTGGCACCTGACCAAAATGACCAATGAGGAGACAAGATACTTTCAAAAGCTGGGAGGAGGGAGGAAAACAAAGGGTCTGTATCTGTCTGTGTGATGCTTTTGCCGGAGACAGAACAGGAATGGAGTCTTAGAACTTAGTAAGTAATCTAGCTAGGTATGTGTTAGATTATGATTTCTTTAAATGGCTGAGAAAATAGCTGTGCTAAATAGAATGAATATTTCTGTCTGTGTGTCTTTTTTGTAACTTAAGGTTTTGCCTAGAGGGATTCTCTATGTTTGAATCTAATTACCCTGTAAGGTATCTACCATCCTGATTTTACAGAAGTGATTCCTTTTTACTTCTATTAAGTCTTCTTGTAAGAAAACTGAATGCTTTTTCATTGTTCTAAGATCCAAGAGTTTGGGTCTGTGGTCACCTATGCAAATTGGTGAGGATTTTTACCAAACCTTCCCCAGGAAGTGGGGTGCAAGGGTTGGGAGGATTTTGGGGGGAAAGACGTGTCCAAACTACGTTTTTTTCAGGAACCCAGATAAAGTTTGGTGGTGGCAGTGGAAGTCCAGGGGCAAAAGGGTAAAATAGTTTGTACCTTGGGGAAGTTTTAACCTAAGCTGGTAAAAGTAAGCTTAGGAGGTTTTCATGCAGGTCCCCACATCTGTACCCTAGAGTTCAGAGTGGGAAAGGAACCTTGTCAGAATATCAGGGTTGGAAGGGACCTCAGGAGATCATCTAGTCCAACCCCCTGCTCAAAGCAGGACCAATCCCCAATTTTTGCCCCAGATTTCTAAATGGCCCCCTCAAGGATTGAACTCACAACCCTGGGTTTAGCAGGCCAATGCTTAAACCACTTGAGCTATCCCTCTCCCCCCAGCTCTATAGAGATGGGATAAGCAGGGGAGGAGGACACCCTGACATTAGTCCCCCTCTTACCCCCCTCCCCTGCACAGCAAGCAGGAGGCTCTGGAGAGCAGCTCCAAGGCAGAGGGCAGGAGCAGCACATGGCAGTGAGGGGCGGGACAGCTGAACTGCCAGCAATTGGTAGCCTGTTGGGCAGCAGCTGCACAGGGAACTTAGGGGAGCAGGGAGCTGATGGGGGGCTGCTGATCCACCCTAGTTTCACGCCCCCACCAGCTAGCTGCAACGGGCTGCTCTTCCTGCAAGCAGTGGGCAAAGCAGGTGGCTGCCAAACAACGTTATAAGGAAGCATTGCGCAACTTAAACGAGCATGTTCCCTAATTGATCAGCAACATAACAATGAAACAACGTTAACTGGGATGACTTTAAGTGACGAGTTACTGTATTTACCTGTCTCCTAAGAAAGTTGTGACCAAAAACAATAGAAGTCCCAGTCACATGCAGGGGGATGAGAAGAACAGCATGAGGTCATCCTGCCTCTTGAAACAAAGTAAGTGAACTTTGGAAGATAGAAGGAAAGAAAGAGCCATCTTTGGCCTCCATCACTATACAGACACAAGGGAACAGAGCTCTTGCAAGCTGAGAAAGACGGATCCTTCAACCAAAGAAGATGGGGGGGGGGGGGCTGAAGTCTCTCAAAACTGAATATAAGTGAGGAACCATCTTGAACCAAGCTTATATCTTACTAAATTAATTAATCTTCTGGAGACTGAAGATATATACATCTTCCTAAGCACTCCATTTAATACTTAGTTTGTAAATGGCATTTTAAAGCTTAGTTATAATAATACTGGGAGAAATTTATACCCAGGACCCAAGTTTTATAGGGCTAAAAATGTGCATGGTAAAATTTGTTTCTCAGATCCATCTGGTGGTCTCAACATTGCACAGATTTACCAATGGAGAACAGAATACTGGATTCAAGCACCACTGTTCAGATCCGAGAAGAGAATCCTGCCCACATTTTAAATGGAGCATAGATAGGAAGTATAGACAATTATGCCCACACTGAAAAGATCCAAAATTATATTTTGAAACTATTGATGGGGCTATAGAGGTGGACACCCAGGCCACAGTTCAGGTCAGAATGTGGCTGCCAAATTTTTGTTACCTAGCTTGGAACACTGAGAGAAGTCCTTGACTGTTTGAATTCAATGGCAAAGTCCCTTTGATTTCACTGGAGCCAAGATTTCACCTGCAGTCTTTAGATGTTTTATTAAGATTTCAGGCTTGGTGTCAATCCTATTAGTCTAAATTTGCTTTCATGTAAAGAAAATAAAAATCTTATCTGGATCTTCCACGTCTCTAACATCAAAAGGTTGGGAGATGCATTTAGGTTTATCTTACCAATGTAATTTCCCAGAATCTTTGAAATCAATAGTTCATTCATACCTTCGGTATTGACTTTGGCCTTTAAATTAACTCAGACTAGCACATTTGTCCACTGACTAACATCAAAACTATGATTAAAGTTGTTCTTCTTCAGTTTGAACAAACCAATTCCTCTCTGCTGCAGGTCAGAGTACAGAGTATGGTCTAAAATGGTGCCCACGTGATAAGGGTGAAGATAAGGATATGTCACTGTGTATTAATATGTCCATTCTATAGCAAGGTAAGAAAGATCAAAACAGTTAAGGCCACAGAGAGTAACTGACAGGTAAATCCACCTTCCCTGTGGTAAACCGGAGTAAGCAGACTCAGTGCAATGATTCTCCACTGGGCCCGAGGCTGGTCTCCAGGCTGTGGAGCCCTAGCAAACTTACTCTGCTTGTTACTACAGACAATGAACTTGACATATTAGCCTCTGTGAGCCACTGCATAGCCTCATCCTCAGGGATGTTTGGCTAGTGCCACTGAGTCACTATGCCCCTTTCTCCTGAGCGGCCTCCCCAAATGCCATTTGCAGTATTGCTGATAGAGCCCCATGGAGCACAACTCCATTCTGTGCAGAGGGGTGAAATTCCCCTCTGTGCAAAAAGGCCCATGCACCACATAAGCCCTATCTTGAGGTATCATAGGCCAGGGGAGGCTCTACCTCCCCAAACAGC
Source organism: Natator depressus (assembly GCF_965152275.1). NCBI lineage: Eukaryota > Metazoa > Chordata > Testudines > Cheloniidae > Natator > Natator depressus. The sequence continues at coordinate 288,395,404 of NC_134234.1, read as the reverse complement.
TTGGAGTGACCCTGCCCGTGCTCTGTCCCCAGGAGGCCCCCTCCTGCAGTTCGCAATGCTCTGCCCTGCCCTTTCCTGGCTGCTGCTAGGGCTGCACTGCCTGCCCAGCGTTTGGACCACACCACCCGGCTGCCTGGAGCTCCAGGACTGGGGATGCTGCAGCTGCGCCACCAGGCTGCCCGGCACACCAGGGCTGAGGCTGGGTGCTCTGGGATTCTGTGGGGGTGGGGAGTCACAGGGGAAGGGTAGGGCCTCAGGCAGAAGGGGAGGAGCCAGTGCCTAGCGTCCCCCAATGGCTGGGTCACCAGCCACCCATGTATGCACACATGTAAATGTAATTTGCTCTTCCCTCCTTGGAGTTTCATGGAAGTTATTTTCATTATGATTACACTGATGAAAGGCCCTGAATTATTAAAAATAAATGATGGGTTTCTTGATCTCAGTGAAAGGAGTTTGAAGTCTCATTTCAGTTTCTAATTTCTTAGTGAGCAAGCATCCACAAAAAGTACAGTCTCTATTGTTATGTTATTGCTTTCTGCACATTAATAATGATCATAAACCAAACAGACACCATTGGGGTCTAAATAATAGTGTTTACTAACTATATACAAATATACCGGCCTAGCTACATATGTACACTGCAGGGTTATACGGTATATCTACACTGAATGCTTCCCAGCTTAGGTAGACAGACACACACTACATCTGCTTGAGCTAGCACTCTAAACATACCAGTGTAGTCAGCGGTGGCATGGGTGGCGGCTTAGGCTAGCCACCCAGTTATGTACACAGAGGGTCTGGGTGGATTTGTACTTAGATGGCAAGCCTGACGCTCACCCTTACCACCCCGAGCTACACGGCTTTTATTAGAATGTTGGCAAGAGCAGAGTTAGTCCATCTGGATTCTTGAGCTGGGAAGCACATTCCCAGCTGCTGTGTAGATGTATCTGTAGTGGCTACAACAGCAGAAGACAAGGAAACCCCCTAGAGGGCTCACAAATTATTTAAAGGGATACTACCCAGTTCCTATACACTATGACCATTGGCACTAATTGTTAGCCCTTTTGGCAATCTTGGCAGAAGAGTTGAGCTTCACTCAGATGAGGGTTGAAGCACATTGACAGGGCAGAGCTAGAAACGCTTATCCTGCCATTATCAATGCTATACCTCTTCTATGGATAAATATTGAATTTCAGTCTTTGAGGCTGCCAATCCATCTGCCTTCCCAAACAAAAGGTCTCTGTGTGTGGCACTAAACAGGAGGAGGGGAAACCAAATTTGTCCCTCAACTCCTGTGCCAGCAGCTGCTCTAGAAGACATCCCTTTTATAGCGGCTATTCTGGGTGCAATAGTATCCTGTGCGACTTCATACGCAGTATGCAGGGTGTTAGATTCATGGAATTGTGGATCTGAAAGGTACCCTCCATATCAGCCTGTTCAAGGCCTCTTTTCTAGTACACAGGGATGCAAAGGCTTTTGTGAATGGCCACTCTGCACCATGGGTAAATTGCACCCTTTATAAAATTTAATTAGGATCAGCGCATCCAAGTGTAACTACAAATATATGCTCAAAACGTGAATATGATCTATAGAGATGGTAAAAAAAAGGGAAAATTTATGTGAAAAAAATCAGTTTTTTGTTTAAATATGGAATTTCCTCAAAAAACTATATTTCAAAACATTTCAACCTGTTCTAGTGCTATATCACATAAGTCTCTCTATATACATATGTAAATACATGCACACCCACACATTAATGAAATGATACTCTCCTCACCCATTTCTTTTCTTGCATATTCCACTGAACATGTGCCAGATTTATTAATGCTTTAAAAGTATATTTTATAAGCAATATCTGATTCACCTCACACATGTAACAACAATGGTAGGATGTTCTAATTCATGAACAAATTAAGTATATACAAAAATGTCAGAGATGCCAATACACAGGTTTCTCCTACCGTTATTATTTTATACATAGACAGGGATGTCCGAAGAAAAAAACATTGTTTATTTGCATTTTAATAGAGTGAGAATCCCATTTTGAAAACTGCTACCGTTTCATTCTACTCTAAGCCATGTCTGAATAGACCTATTTCAGCATTTTTAAACACCTCGGTTTCCCATTAAATTGCTATATACATTTGATTTCCTCAATTGAAACTCCAGTATCATAACAATATATTGCATAATGCTTGAACACTGGGTAATTCAGGGAAGAGAGTAATAATACTGTGGTGGTATGGTTCCATTTCAGAGCTCAGAAACGTACTGAATCAGACAAGATAGATTCTTACACTCTTAAATGGTCAGACACCAATGAGCTATGCCCTAGCTTAAGATGACTACAGCATATTACCACTGTTCAGGGATGGAGGGGGAGAATGTTGATGATATCTGCAGCCTTTCTGACTGGCATATCTGAACTAAAATAAATTGATTTTGTTAAATATTTTATTTTGCAAAACAGCTGTGGAAAGAATATTCAAAATGCAAAAGCATATGCACTGCCCAGGCAGGGAGCTATCTTTACAACAGACAGTGCCAGAAAGAGAGTTCATAATTATATTCATTCCTGTTAGAAAGAAACTGGAATATTGGAATTTACTATCAGTCCTGGAAGCACCACAGCATTAATAATATAGAGAAGCTCACTCCAGCTCCCTGTCAGCACTGCTTACTTCTCTCTTCGGGAAACTAATAGATGTACTGTCCTCTTGTTGTGTGCACGTAAGTCACAGTAATAATCGTTGGATATATGCATATGTACTGAGGGTGAAATTTACCTCTTAATGAGGCTGTTCTGTTCCAATACCTGTGACCCACCCGATACAACTGCAATACATATATATCAGGTGATAGCACAGTAAATCTTTCTAGTTGCTGATCTACTGCATGTCACACGTCCAATGCAATTTTTCTTCATGCCAATGGGTAATGCATTCTTAGAATGGGAAGTTACATTTTAGTAGGATTGGTCCAAGTAATTATTTAACATCTAATACATACTCCTAATCCAGATCTTTCAGACTAGCAGAGTTCAATTGTGAGGGAAATTCAAGGGAACAATTTGATGTCTGTCCCCAGTACATGGAGGAGCAAGCCTAATTCTTGCCAGGTCTTCAGTCACAGGATGTTACTAACTTAAAAGGACAGCTCAGTGATGTGTGCAGGAACCAAATATTCTGAGACCATTTCACATTTTCATAAGCCACTAGAGTATATCTATCTGGAGTCATTTATGACCTCCAGCATGATGTTATCAACACTCGGAGTTAAGAACAGGTGCTGAATGAAAGTAGCACAATATTTCTCATTAAATAAAAACACAAAAGTGTTGATGTCTGGAATTTTTTAAAAGTGCATGTGAACATGGGTAAATGTACATAGAGAGAGAGAGAGAGATTATTACTTTCCATTTATAAAGCTCCTTTCAACAGAGAACATTCCAAAAAACTTCACAAATGTATAGTTACTTCAGCCCTGAAATGCGGCTACCTCTGGGGCTCAGGGTATCTACAAACTGGAGTGCAACTCACAGTTCAACAAATGAGGTGGGGAGATTTTTTGGCCAGATCCACTGGATGAAAACCCTCCTCTTCTGAAAATGCAATGGCATATTTGGATCTGTCTATACAAACATTTAGTTTATGGCAAACTGGGGTATAAATCTACCTTGCACTAGCATGCCGTGCATTAACTGTGCCCCCATGTGGGGTAGAGCAAAGAACATTATGGATCTGTTAGTCCACAGCAGCAGGGTCTCCATGGATATGTGGTGCACAACAGGCTAGTGTGGAGTAGATTTACACTCCAGCTTACCACAAACTGAGTGTTCATATACACAAAGCCCTTTGAGTCTATTCAAAGCAGAAAGGACCTCATTTTTAAAAAAAATTCAACTTAAAGGCTTCACAACAATAAACAGCATAATGTGCATATTTATCTCACTTGGAGAGCTGAGGCACCCTCTTGAAATATATAGTATAGAGAGGTGTGCTTTGATAAACCTGACCTGTGGCACAAACCAAGCCCAGGTTTGTTGGTCTGATACTGCTCTTATTGAAGTCAATGAGAGTTTTGCCCTATACTTCAGTGGGGAGCTGAGTTATGCCAATGCTGGGCACTTTTGAAAATCTCCCCAGATCCTCACAAATATCTAAATTGCTTGTGAGCCGATCATAATTTTTATGTATTTGTTCATTATTCAAATGTGTTCAACAATATTCTCTGGAGAAATTTCAGCCTATGGATTGCTTAAGAACTGTTGGTTGAGAGGACTGCTTGGAGTATTTGATAGTTGGAATTCACTTTCAGGCTGTGCAATTGGTCACAGTTGGCCACCTGGTATTGGCTTCTTTCCTTGGTGTATGTTTCTAATCAGGATGCATGCCTCAACAACTTGTTGGGACTTTGATTCTCTCAGGCAGAGGATGGAAGTGTTGCAGGTAGGAAGAAGTAGCAGCCCTAGGTGATTTAATTAGATATTTTCAACCTTGTCTTTCTTTTCCTCAAGAAAAAGTATTATATTTTGGCGAGGTATATGGATCCCAGACCTAAAAAACACCTGGGTTTCTTCCAGCTTATGGGAGATTTAGAGAAAGATGTATAACCCACCGGAAACTAGTTATATTGGCTTTGTATAGCATACTTTACATTCAGTTGCCTCTTGTCACATTCACACAAAGCAATTGCATTTCCATGCACATGCACAATCCTTTTCAGAGTATTTGAATGCCGTTTATTCTGTCTGCACTCATACCTCTCTGAAAAATAGTATAACTCACAGGCCTGTTCATCACAGGAGCGGCAAATAGATTTCTGAGACGGGTTCTTCTATAGTTGAACAGATCTGCCTGAACAGCACAGCACAATGCAGCTGCTGCTCTCACCCTTCTGGCTCAGTCTTCTCATTTATTTTATCCTCTTCCGAAAAGTACCCTTGGAAAGTTTACACATGGTAGTTTTTCAAACAAGAAAGGATGGGTTTTGGTTTACAGTTCATCTTGATCTTCTAGGCACTTTAACTGATGTAAGTACTAATGGAACTGGGAGTGTAAATAACTGCTTTCAAATCGGTCAAGGAAGTCTTAATGGACAATGTTTCCTCCGCAATATATAACAGAGGGAGGGAGAGTAAGAAGGTACACAAATATCAGAGATGAGAGCAAAGAGTTACACAGATAGCACAGAACAGGGGAAACATTCACCATTTCACAGGAAGAGAGGCTGATTATAAATGTCAGAGAAACAGAAACAAAAGAGTATCTCACATCATTATATGCAGGAAGCTGATGTGGGTATGTGTATAGCTATATGTTAATATATATAAGAGAAGTTCTTCCTCACTTGTATGAAGACAAAACCTCCTCATTTAAGAGAGAAACCTGGCACCTCACTAAATTAATTGGACCAAATTATAGCCAGTCCTGCCTCAGTTCATTAAAAAGGGAAGAGGGTGCAGAGCCCCTTCCCTCCATATACCTGCACCGGAGGCAGCTTACCAGCACTAACTGGTTGTGAATGGGCATGCACCCACTGTTGCTACTCATATTCTAGATTGAACCCAAATCCAGTTAAGTCTGAAGAAGAACTGTGCTGAGAAGTGGACAATGCTAGTTAATGGAAGCTTATTTATTTCTAAGGCCCTAATGATTCAGCAAAGCATTTAAGCACATGCTTTACTTTTAATCATTGTATGTGCTTAAGTGCTTTGCTGAATTGGGGCCTATTTTCTTATAGTTTTATTTTGGTATAGAAAATGTTGTACTGAAGTTCCACATAGAACAGCAGTTTTAGTGAGTGAAGAAAGCTGATGTTTTTAGGACTGGACAGCTTTGATTTAAAGTAAAGGGTTGGCTTAATCCTCATTTCCCATTACACAGTTTCACTACACAGTCAGTTCCTAAATTCTCTGTAATTTCCTTTTGTAGGCTATTGCCTTAAGAGGTACTGCAAACATATTTAACTGGTTCCTGTATTCACCTTACCTATAAAATTGATACTAGAATTGTGTTTACAGATTATATACAAATTCATGTTAGATTTTAGAAGGCCTATCTGATTTGGATAGGAGTACTAGAAACATAACACGCAAACTACCAAGGCCCAGATGTGGACCACAATGTGTGATAAATGTGGAGAACACAGAAAAGGAATTGTGCAGGTAACTTATTTGCTGTGGAATTCATTCCTTTAGAGTAAATCTTTTGATAATCTTGGGGTATGTCTGTACTGCCCGCCAGATCGGCGGGCAGCAATCAATCCAGCAGGCGTTGATTTATCGTGTCTAGTTTAGATGCGATAAAATGACCCTCGAGGGCTCTCCCATCAACTCCTGTACTCCAGCACTGCGAGAGGCACGGGCAGAGTCAACAGGGGAGCGGCAGCAGTCGACTCACCGCAGTGAAGACACCGCAGTGAGTAGGTCTAAGTATGTCAACTTCAGCTATGTTATTCATGTAGCTGAAGTTGCATAACTTAGATTGATTCCCCCCCACACCCCTCCAGTGTAGACCAGGCCTTGGTTTCATCATTCTTTATTTCTGATGCAAATACTTTTTCACAGTAAAAGTGAGGAGACAGCAGATGTGTGTGATGTATAGGTAACTTTAGTTTACAAAATGAGTGCTGGTCATTGAAATGGTGAAACCATAAGAGGTACGTGGCTTTGGGGCCATTTTGGCCACCAGCATAAATTAGAGCAGGTTTCATGTGGACAAAAATATTCCAAGTAGCTCTAGTTCTGAATGAGTTGGGAATGGTGGGGAATCATCTAGGACTGAAAAAACAGAAGAGGCAAAAATCCCAAATCAGCACTTGTAAATTCAAATTGTCTTTTATTTCGGTTTTAAAAGCAGTAGCGAGACTGAGAGAGAGAGAGAGAGAGAGAGAGAGAGAATAATCCAAAGCATTTTTGCTTGTAGGTGCTTTTTAAAAAAAATATCCCAGAGAGGAATCAAGAGGAAAACTCCTAATCAGCACAGTTAAGATTAAGTGCTAAATGTCAGACACTGAGGGAATTGGGCTGGGTTTTTTTTTTCCTTTTCTTTCAAGGTTTATTAAGTATGTGATCTGACTGTGAGTGATCAGGGACACAGTGGAAGAGAAAAACTTGAATGTGAGTCTAGTCCAAAGTTTAGTGATTTGAGTGAAAAAAAAAAAGGGGTACTTGTGGCACCTCAGAGACTAACAAATTTATTTGAGCATAAGCTTTCGTGAGCTACAGCTCACTTCTGTAGCTCACAAAAGCTTATGCTCAAATAAATTTGTTAGTCTCTAAGGTGCCACAAGTCCTCCTTTTCTTTTTGCGGATACAGACTAACATGGCTGCTACTCTGAAACCTGATTTGAGTGAGAGATTTATTCATAATAAAGGGACAATAACAAAACAGGCAACTATTCATTGCCTTTATGAGGAGTCCTAATCCAACAGGTTTTGCAGATTTTAATGTTAGGCAAAAAGTAGGATAGCAGGACATAACATTTCTGCTGCTATTGTGACTGTTACATTTGACTTGAGTCACTGAGGAGCGGTCCAGTAAAATAGCTCAGAAACACAGCAGTGTCTTCTTTGAATTCCACTAAGAAAAAAGCTACTAATGTTACAGAATAACATTACCAATGGACTACTAGTAATGACTCCTCCACAGGAAGACAAAGCATACCTGATCATTAGAGCTCTGCACGGATACAAAAATTTGGATCTGCATCCGCGATAATTAACTTGAATCCGATCTGCAAAGATGGTAAAATATACAACTGCATCTGCATCCATGGATTTGCAGGGCTCTAAGTATCTCCATTTTCATCAAAAGAAATCTGAATGTATTCCAAATTAGTGATTTGCCTTTCTCATTTCCCTTCTAACTGTATGCACCAACACTTAATTTCTTTTGATTTGTTTTTTCTCCATTGACTTTTCAAATACAAAAGGAGTACTTGTGGCACCCTAGAGACTAACCAATTTATTTGAGCATAAGCTTTCGTGAGCTACAGCTCACTTCATCGGATGCATACTGTGGAAAATACAGAAGATGTTTGTTTTTATACACACAAATCATGAAAAAATGGGTGTTTATCACTACAAAAGGTTTTCTCTCCCCCCACCCCACTCTCCTGCTGGTAATAGCTTATGTAAAGTCATCACTCTCCTTACAATGTGTATGATAATCAAGGTGGGCCATTTCCAGCACAAATCCAGGTTTTCTCCCCAACCCCCACCCCCTCTCACACACACACACAAACCCAATCTCCTGTTGGTAATAGCTTATCTAAAGTGATCACTCTCCTTACAATGTGTATGATAATCAAGGTGGGCCATTTCCAGCACAAATCCAGGGTTTAACAAGAATGTCTGAGGAAGGGGGGGGGAGGGTAGGAAAAAACAAGGGGAAATAGGTTACCTTGCATAACGACTTAGCCACTCCCAGTCTCTATTCAAGCCTAAGTTAATTGTATCCAATTTGCAAATTAATTCCAATTCAGCAGTCTCTCGCTGGAGTCTGGATTTGAAGTTTTTCTGTTTTAATATCGCAACTTTCATGTCTGTAATCACGTGACCAGAGAGATTGAAGTGTTCTCCGACTGGTTTATGAATGTTATAATTCTTGACATCTGATTTGTGTCCATTTATTCTTTTACGTAGAGACTGTCCAGTTTGACCAATGTACATGGCAGAGGGGCATTGCTGGCACATTGGTAGATGTGCAGGTGAACGAGCCTCTGATAGTGTGGCTGATGTTATCAGGCCCTGTGATGGTGTCCCCTGAATAGATATGTGGGCACAGTTGGCAACGGGCTTTGCTGCAAGGATAGATTCCTGGGTTAGTGGTTCTGTTGTGTGGTATGTGGTTGCTGCTGAGTATTCACTTCAGGTTCGGGGGCTGTCTGTAGGCACGGGCTGGCCTGTCTCCCAAGATTTGTGAGAGTGTTGGGTAATCCTTCAGGATAGGTTGTAGATCCTTGATAATGCGTTGGAGGGGTTTTAGTTGGGGGCTGAAGGTGACGGCTAGTGGAGTTCTGTTATTTTCTTTGTTAGGCCTGTCCTGTAGTAGGTGACTTCTGGGAACTCTTCTGGCTCTATCAATCTGTTTCTTCACTTCGGCAGGTGGGTATTGTAGTTGTAAGAATGCTTGATAAAGATCTTGTAGGTGTTTGTCTCTGTCTGAGGGGTTGGAGCAAATGCAGTTGTATCGCAGAGCTTGGCTGTAGACAATGGATCGTGTGGTGTGGTCAGGGTGAAAGCTGGAGGCATGTAGGTAGGAATAGCCGTCAGTAGGTTTCTGGTATAGGGTGGTGTTTATGTGACCATCGTTTATTAGCACTGTAGTGTCCAGGAAGTGGATCTCTTGTGTGGACTGGACTAGGCTGAGGTTGATGGTGGGATGGAAATTGTTGATTTGAGTGAAAAAAGAAAAGGGGTACTTGTGGCACCTCAGAGACTAACAAATCCATTTGAGCATAAGCTTTCGTGAGCAACAGCTCACTTCTGTAGCTCACAAAAGCTTATGCTCAAATAAATTGGTTAGTCTCTAAAGTGCCACAAGTACTCCTTTTCTTTTTGCGAATACAGACTAACACGGCTGTTACTCTGAAACTTTTCAAATACAGAATCTTTTCTGGAGGAAACCTGCAAGGAAGTGCAGAGGGGTGATGCAGTGACGATTTCAATTTGTGCTGATGAACTGACAACACAATCTAAAAACAAAGTGAACTTTCACTGGTTTTAGCTGAATCTGAATAATGATATCCACATTCGATCCGTGATCCACAAAGATGGTAAACAATCCGTGGATGCAGTTATCCGTGGATATAAAGTGGATATTCATGGATTTGCAGGGCTCTACTGATAATAGTAAGAGACTTAAAAAGTCAAGTCATGTAATATGTAAACTTTGTAGCTGTAGAACACTAGATACATTTGAAACAGCTTCTTGTCTTTTTAATAAATGAGCCCAGGAAAACAAAAAACCCATGTTGTCATATCTAAATATACAGTATGTGACACCCACAAACAGCTTGACTATTCTCATACTCTGGGCAATAACAACTTTTTTTAAGAAGGAATCCAATTACAGCACTGAAGACCAAATATAGCATATCAATTTATTATTGATCCCTAGTAAATTAACTACTTAAAGCTCAGCTCTGAATGAATAAATAAATAGCAAAGGCAAAACCGGAAAACTAATGTGAATTAGAACATATATGATGTCCCAAAAGAATGATTTTTAGTATAATAATATTTATTTAAACACTTAAGAGAAAATATCTATTGGTGACTTCACAGGTGGGATTATGGTATAATTTCACATGCTAGCCAGCACGTGGCTAAAAGGTAAATCAGGAAGATTATATGATAGAATGTTCACTACATTTTAAAATTAAGATAAAAAAATCCAAAACTTTGTTTATGAAAGAGCAAGTAACTATGGGCCACACTGTAGTCAATGTACTTGAACAGGAAGAGGAGTGGGACTGGTGGATCAAAGTGGCCACTAAGAGTGCTACCTCTGTCCTGTTGTTCCCCTCCCTCTCCTCTGTAGAATCTCCTCCATGGGACTTGGGTTCCTAAGGTGTAGAGACATTGGACAAGGATGGGAGGGGGAATGGTCACAGTCCAAAAGGACAACCACTCACCACATTATCCCTCCCATCAACCTACAGGTTTTCCGAAGTCAGTGCTGACCCAACTTCTCTCTAGCTTAGGATCCCAGGTGAAAGAGGGATCCCCTTAGTAGTCTCTCTGAAAGGGGGTCCTAGGCTGGTAGCTAGTAGGACAGCCATTCATAGCATATCTCCAGCCATGAGCAACATAGCTCCAACAGAAGCCATGCAGCTAAGAGATCAGAGGTAGTTCAGGAGGCCCCACTTCAACATTTTCCTAGAAATCAAATATTAAGTGCAGATCACTGCATAGGTATATAGTCATAGATTCCAAGGCCAGAAGTGACCACTGTGATCATCTAGACTGACCTACTGCATAACATAGGCCATAGAACTGCCCCACAATAATTCCCAGAGCATATCTTTTGGGGAAAAAAAAATCTTGATTTACAAATTGTCAGTGATGGAGAATCCACCATGACCCCTGGTAAATTGTTCCAATGGTTAATTACTCTTAATGTTTAAAATGTACTCCTTATTTCCACTCTGATTTTGTCTAGCTTCAACTTCCAGTCCATTGGATCATGTTATATTTTTCTCTTGTAGATTGAAAAGCCAATTATTAGATATTGGTTCCCCAGATAGATACTTATAGACTGCAATCAAGTCACCCCTTAACCTTCTCTTTGTTCAACTAGGTAGATTGAGCTCCTTGAATTTATCACTTTATGGCAGGTTTTCTAATCCTTTAAGCATTTTCATGGCTCTTCTCTAAACCCCCTCTAATTTATCAACAACCTTCTTGAAATTGCCAACACCAGAACTGGACACCGCATTCCAGCAGTGGTCACAGCCAGTGCCAAGTACAGAGGTAAAATAACCGCTCTACTCCTACTCAAGTTTCCTTCTTATGCAATCCAAGAATTGCATTAGCTTTTTTGGCCACCACATTGCACTGGTAGGTCATGTTCAGCTGATTATCCACCATGACCCCTAGATCTTTTTCAGAGTTACTGTTCCCCAGGATAGAGTCCTCCCACTTGTAAGTAGCGCCTACATTTTTGTTTCTAGACATGTAGCCATATTACATGACATATTGTTTGCTTGAGTCCAGTTTACCAAGCGATCCAGATCACTCTTTATTTGTGATTGCCCTCTTCATTATTTACCACTCCCCTAATTTTATGTGGTGATCTGCTAACTTTGTCAGTGATGATTTTATGTTTTCTTCCAGATTATTGATAAAATTTTAAATAGTCTAGGGCCAAAACAGACCCCACTAGAAACACAATCTCTTAATGATGATTTCCAATTTATTTTGAGACCTATCAACTAGACAAGTCTTAATCAATTTAATGTGTGATTTTTTTTAATTTTATTCTAGTATTTTAATCAAAATGTTGTGCCAAGTCAGACATTTTACATAATTCTAAGTCTATTATATCTACACTAGTACATTGCCAAACTTGTAATCTCATTAAAAAATAAGATTTCATGTTAATTTGACAGAATCTATTTTCCATAAATCCATGTTGATGATTGGCATTAATTATATTATCGTCCTTTAATTCTTTATTAATTAAACCCCATATCAGATGTAACATTATCTTGCCTGAGATTGATGTCAGACCGACAACCCTATAATTACCCAGGTCATCCCATTTACCCTTTTTAACTATTCATACAATGTTAGCTTTCTTCTAGTCTTCTGGAACTTCACTGATGTTCTAAGATGTATTGAAAATCAGCATTAGTGGCCCAGCAAGCTCCTCATATAGCTCGTTTAAAACTTTGGATGCAAGTTATCTGCACCTGCTGATTTTCAAATGTCTGATTTTAGTAACTGCTGTTTAACATCCACCTATGGTACTAGCAAAATGGAAAGAGTGTTGTTATGATATGATATCACTATACCATCTGTTTTTTCAAAAATATAGAATTGAAATATTTATTGAACACATCTGCCATTCTGTATTATTATTGATAAGTCTACCATTTTCATCTAGTAATGGACCAATACCATAGTCAGACTTATTTTTATTCCTAATATACTTTAAATGCTCCTTCTTATTGTCCTTACTTCTGCTTTCTGTAGAGTTTTCACTGTGTTTTTTTGCTTCCCTTATCAATTTTCTACAATTCCTAGCTTCTGATTTATATTCATTACTATCAACTTCCCCTTTCCTCTATTTGTTATGGAGCTGTTGAAGGTAGCTATTGTATATATATTACAGGTGCCTTCACTTCACTTCTAAACCAGGGGTTGATTTTTTTAATCAATACGGCCTAATTCCTTGAATGTGGCTTTTGGGCATCTAGTAAAGTGTTCTTAAACAATTTCCAATCATCATTCACATTTTTCTTATTAAATTCTTCCACTCAGCTGATTTGGCTCAATTGTTTTCAGCTTTGTGAAATCGGCCCTTTTAAAGCACCAAGTATATTTATTACTGGTTTGAACTTTATTTTCTTTACACATTATAAATATGATCAACTCATGATCACTTGTACTTAAACTACCATTAATTTTTAGTTCTACAATCAGTTCCTCTTTATCTGTCAAGGCAAGGTCTGTTATAGAAGTCCCCTATGTTGGATGCAATACTTTTTGGGTTAGGAAATTGTCATCTATAATATTTAGAAATTCCAGACGTTTTAGTACTGGCAGCATGAGACTTCCACCACTCCTTCTGTCACTCAGAGTGAAGTCCTCCATGATCTCACAGGTTGATTTTTTTTTTTTACACATTATAAATAGGTGTGAAACGAGCAAGTCATCCTGTTCCCTAGTTTGATTTGCTGGTGTGTACCAGACACCAACTAATATCCCATCTTGTCCTTTATCTGTTAGGACTAGGGCTGTCGATTAATCGCAGTTAACTCATGTGATTAAATAAAAAAAATTGTGATTAAAAAAATTTATCTTGATTAATCGATTTTAATCACACTGTTAAACAATAGAATACCAATTGAAATTTATTAAATATTTTGGATGTTTTTCTACATTTTCATATACATTGCATTCTGTGTTGTAATTGAAATCAAAGTCTATATTGTTTTTATTATAAACATTTGCACTGTAAAAATGATAAAAGAAATAGTATTTTTCAATTCACCTAATACAAGTACTGTAGTGCAATATCTTTGTCATGAAAGTGCAATAGCTGTACTCAAAAACAAAACAATGTAAAGCTTCAAAGCCTACAAGTCCACTCAGTCCTACTTCTTTGCCAACCAATTGCTAAGACAAACAAGTTTGTTTACATTTACAGGAAATAATGGTGCCCTCTTCTTATTTAAAATGTCACCAGAAAGTGAGAACAGGCATTTACATGGCACTTTTGTAGCCAGCATTGCAAGGTATTTATGTGCCAAATATGCTAAACATTTGTATGACCCTTCATGCTTCAATTACCATTCCAAAAGACATGCTTCCATGCTGATGGCGCTTGTTAAAAAAAAAATGTGTTATTTAAATTTGTGACTGAACTCCTTCAGGGAGAATTGTATGTCCCCTGCTCTGTTTTACCCGCATTCTGCCATATATTTCATGTTATAGCAGTCTCAGATGATGACCCAGCACCGGTTGTCCGTTTTAAAAACACTTTCACTGCAGATTTCACAAAATGCAAAGAAGGTACCAATGTGAGATTTCTAAAGTTAGCTACAGACTGGACCCAAGGTTTAAGCATCTGATGTACCTTCCAAAATCTGAGAGGGGTGAGGTGAGGAGCATGCTTTCAGAAGTCTTAAAAGAGCAACGCTCTGATCTTGAGTGTGGAAACTACAAAACCCGAACCGCCAAAAAAGAAAAGCAACCTTCTGCTGGTAGTATCTGACACAGATAATTAAAATGAACATGAGTTGGTCCTCACTGCTTTGGATTGTTACGGAGCAGAGCCCACCATCAGCATGGACGCATGGCCCCTGGAATGGTGGTTGAAGCATGAAGGGACATATGAATTTTTAATGCATCTGGCACATTAATATATTGCGACACCGGCTACAACAGTGCCGTGAGAACATCTGTTCTCATTTTCAGGTGACATTTTACACAAGAAGAAGACAGCATTATCTCCTGCAAATGTAAACAAACCTGTTTGTCTGAGCGATTGGCTGAACAAGAAGTAGGACTCAGAGGACTTGCAGGCTCTAAAATTTTACATTGTTCTATTTTTGAATGCAGTATTTTTGGTACATAATTCTACATATGTAAGTTCAGCTTTCATGATAAAGAGATTGCACTACAGTACTTGTATTAGGTGAACTGAAAAATACTATTTCTTTTGTTTTTTTACAGTGGAAATATTTGTAATCAAAAATAAATATAAAGTGAACAGTGTACACTTTGTATTCTGTGTTGTAATTGAAATCGGTATATTTGAAAATGTAGAAAACATCCAAAAATATTTAAATAAATGTTATTCTATTATTCTTTAACAGTGTGATTAATCGCAATTAATTTTTTTAATCACTTGACAGCCCAAGTTAGGACATTGCATAAGCATTCAATCTTATTTAATTCAGAGTTATTAGTTACTAGGAAACAGGTGATGCTATTTTTGACAAAGAGTGCCACTCCCACTTGCCTTTTGCCCACCCAATCCTTCCTCAATATGTTATAACCACTGATTTTAACATCCGAGTCATGCAAATCTTCCCACCAGGTTTCAGTAATACCAACTAGATTAAATATAACTAGATCAAGTATAATGTGCTATCTGTGTAGAACACCCCTTCATATACATTCTGCATTAGCTGCAATTTCCAGATGCTTGAGGATGTTGCCCCATTACTATTATCCAAACTTGATGTAACAGAGACATGAACAATTGACGTGAGTCCACCTCAGAAATATAAATAAATAAAAGAGGACACAATCATCTTGCTAAGCACAGATGGCAAGAAGAATTCTTGGCAACTGCTGTTCTCTGTATACCCAGAAGCAGCAGGGGACCAAGCCCCTCAGATTAAGAAACCTAAAAACATATGGCAGACAAACTCCAACAACTAGGAGTGTTAATTGAAGTTCCAATTATAGGCACACAATTATCATCTTCATAATTCTCAAGATCACATTTTAGTCACCTAGTCACTTGGGAACAGTCCCCTGAAGTCAGTGGGAGTTAATGGTTGCAGGATCCCGCCCATTGTTCACACCTGTTGTTTGTTAACAATACACATTTGGTGCACAATGAAATTCCTAGGTTCATACCAAACCCTATCTCTTTTCTCCTGTTTCATAACCTTGGAAAAAAACATTTCTCCCCTCCTTTTCATGGCTAGTAAGTAATAAATATACATTTTTTAAAATGTTGTCACTTTTTAAATATATTGAGTATAAATTAAGATGTGAAGCAAAGCTAGATATATAACTGTGCACATAAGAAAATGTATGTTTAGGATTATTTTAAACTGGTAGCTTTGGAGATATATGTGATGTTGCACTCTATATGATTTTATAAAAATATGCTAATGAGTGTGAATATAATGTAACTGGAATATGCTTCATGCAAAAGGTCTCTTGTAAGGTATCATTACAAAGCTTATGATCTACTGAGTGTGGTCATCCTGTTTGTATAAATGTATCACTCTTCTGTCTGAAACTAGAAATATGAAATATAACTTTGAAGTCCTATTGTACTTATGCAAAGTGTGGGCCATTAATGGTGGTTTGGAATCTTAATGGCTCCCATTAACCAGGACAATTGACTTTAGATGGCTCTGTCACATTTGGGGACAATGTATACCTTCAAATCAGCGGCACTGCTATGGGTACCCGCATAGCCCCACAGTATGCCAACATTTTTATGGCTGACTTAGAACAATGCTTCCCCGGCTCTCATCCCCTAATGCCCCTACTCTACTTGCACTATATTGATGACATCTTCATCATCTGGACCCATGGAAAAGAAGCCCTTGAGGAATTCCACCATGATTTCAACAATTTCCATCCCACCATCAACCTCAGCCTGGACCAGTCCACACAAGAGATCCACTTCCTGGACACTACGGTGCTAATAAGCAATGGTCACATAAACACCACCCTATACCGGAAACCTACTGACCGCTATTCCTACCTACATGCCTCCAGCTTCTACCCAGACCACACCACACGATCCATCATCTACAGCCAAGCTCTACGATACAACCGCATTTGCTCCAACCCCTCAGACAGAGACAAACACCTACAAGATCTCTATCAAGCATTCTTACAACTACAATACCCACCTGCTGAAGTGAAGAAACAAATTGACAGAGCAAGAAGAGTACTCAGAAGTCACCTACTACAGGACAGGCCCAACAAAGAAAATAACAAGAACGCCACTAGCCATCACCTTCAGCCCCCAACTAAAACCTCTCCAACGCATCATCAAGGATCTACAACCTATCCTGAAAGAGGACCCATCACTCTCACAGATCTTGGGAAACAGGCCAGTCCTTACCTATAGACAGCCCCCCAACCTGAAGCAAATACTCACCAGCAACCACACACCACACAACAAAAACACTAACCCAGGAACCTATCCTTGCAACAAAGCCTGTTGCCAACTGTGTCCACATATCTATTCAGGGGACACCATCATAGGGCCTAATCACATCAGCCACACTATCAGAAGCTCATTCACCTGCACATCTACCAATGTGATGTATGCCATCATGTGCCAGCAATGCCCCTCTGCCATGTACATTGGTCAAACTGGACAGTCTCTACGTAAAAGAATAAATGGACACAAATCAGACGTCAAGAATTATAACATTCATAAACCAGTTGGAGAACACTTCAATCTCTCTGGTCACGCGATTACAGACCTAAAAGTCGCAATATTACAACAAAAAGATTTCAAAAACAGACTCTAACAAGAGACTGCTGAATTGGAATTCATTTGCAAACTGGATACAATTAACTTAGGCTTGAATAGAGACTGGGAGTGGATGGGTCATTACACAAAGTAAAATTATTTCCCCATGTTTATTCCCCCCACACACCCCCACCACTGTTCCTCAGACGTTCTTGTTAACTGCTAGAAATGGCCCACCTTGATTATCACTACAAAAGGTTTTCTCCCCCCCCCCGCCCGCTCTCCTGCTGGTAATAGCACATCTTAAGTGATCACTCTCCTTACAGTGTGTATGGTAACACCCATTTTTTCATGTTCTCTGTGTATATAAATCTCCTCACTGTATTTTCCA
The DNA here is from genome assembly GCF_965152275.1 of Natator depressus. Lineage (NCBI taxonomy): Eukaryota > Metazoa > Chordata > Testudines > Cheloniidae > Natator > Natator depressus. The sequence goes on along the minus strand of NC_134234.1, from coordinate 288,377,602 downwards.
CTGAATGCATCCAATGAACTGAGCTGTAGCTCATGAAAGCTTACGCTCAAATAAATTGGTTAGTCTCTAAGGTGCCACAAGTACTCCTTTTCTTTTTGTGAATACAGACTAACACAGCTGCTACTCTGAAATCTGTTTTACTTGTAAGTCTTCCTGTACACCTGTGGGCTGGCAAGTGGGTAGTGAAGTCTTATAGTGACATGTGATCATGTCACCTGAACTGGAATCCATCTTTAACCTGGTGCTTTTCCATTGAGAAGGAGAGGTGGGAACCCAGAGGGACAAATGATTCCCGCCTTATGCAAAAGATATATAAGTGGGTGGAACAGAGCAAATGGGTCGGCCATCATGAGAAATCCCCCTAGCTACCATCTGAGCTGGAAAAAGGGCTGTACCAGGGGGAAAGGATTGTGCCCAGACTAGGAAGGCATCCAGTCTGTGAAAGAAACTTATTGAAACATCTGAGGGTGAGATTTTATCTGCATTCAGTTTTATTACTGTACTAGCCTTAGACTTGCATATTTTATTTTATTTTGCTTGGTAATTCACTTTGTTCTGTCACTACTTGGAATCATGTAAATCCTACTTTCTGTATTTAATAAAATCACTTTTTACTTATTAATTAACCCAGAGTATATATTAATACCCGGGGGGGGGGGGGCAAACAGCTGTGCATATCTCTCTATCAGTGTTATAGAGGGTGAACAATTTATGAGTTTACCCTGTAAAATGGATTTTTGGGGGGTTTGGACCCCACTGGGAGTTGAGCATCTGAGTGTTAAAGATGGGAACATTTCTTAAATTGCTTTCAGTTAAGTCTGCAGCTTTGGGGCATGTGGTTTAGACCCTGGGTCTGTGTTGGAGCAGACTAGCGTGTCTGGCTCAGCAAGACAGGGTGCTGGAGTCCCAAGCTGGCAGGGAAAGCAGGGGCAGAAGTAGTCTTGACACATCAGTTGGCAACCCCAAGGGGGTTTCTGTGATCTAACCCATCACAGTATATATTTAAAGGTTATTTTAATCCATCGAGTCAGTAGTCTGTAGAGTCAAATCTGCTGCTTTAATTCAGTGTCACTAGTTGGTTGAGCCATAAAGCTTCCTGGTTTTTGACAGAGCTTTGAAATTGAAGCTTTGACACTTGAGACTACAGATTGCCTGGAGTAGAACTTCAGTACATTAATGTATTTGAATGTTGATTTAAAGGGACACTGTCAAATTTAAATTCATTTGTAAAGAATTCCTTACCTCTGTGATAACACTTTAGATTATTTAAACTGAAAGAATTAAAAAGCATCTCATTTGCTTGTCACCATTTAAGATGGTCAGTGACTTTTTGCATTTCGCTCAGCTTGGACAGTAAAAACAGATGGGCCAGTTTCAGTTTCTGATTTTCATGCTCTAGCAGAGTGTTGCCATTGTTTTTAAGCTCTCAGAACTGAAAGGGAAATATTTAAAATCCAAAATATGAACTGTTTTTATTGCATTAATGTGCATTTATACATTTTGTACTTCATTCACCACTGTGTTTTTCTATTTTACATCAGTGTAATTCCACTGAAATTAAACTGGAGTACCACAGTGGTAAAGCAGGTCTTTAATTAGGTTTTGAAAAATCCTTTAAAATATAATGTACATATGATAAATGCATCTAGACAATATACACACTTATATACAGTTGATAGTATCCCTTTAAGAATTAAGCCATTTCCAACTCTAGTCTAAGCATTTTAAATTGTAGCTTGACTTTCATATAATTTCAAGGCTCCAAGTTTTTAAACTAGATATCAAGTTTGAGGTAAAAGTCTACATGTCTGCAATACTAATTGCATTTAAGCAGTTGCTACCAATTTTTTAAGAAAAGGAAATTAGTTACAGATGGCTGGAGAGTTAAAAGCAGCTATATTATATTAAAATGCTAATTTGAGAAAAAATATAATGTCAAAAATAATTATCATCAAAATCTGAATGTGAAGAGATTAAGGACCAGTTTCTCAGACACTAGCCTCCATATTTTCTGTACAAATAATTGCAGGCACTATTTGCACCCACACCTAGATAGGCCCACAAAAATGGAGGCCTAGTTAAGGCCAGCCTGAAGATATTGTAAAAATGATTTTTCTCAATAGCATGATTTCTTGAGAAATTCCATGCCAAGCTGAAGGGAAATGAGATTCATGTGCCACTCAGACAGAACCTATTTGTGAGAGATTGGTAGCAGGAGACCTGATAGCTTAATATCATTACTAGAACCAGGCATCTGCCTATTAGTCTATGGTCCCCTTCCATACATTTCAACTTTCTTTATCAGAGGAGGTTGCCCACGTAAAAGAATTAAAAGTTTTGTTTCAAGCTGAAGTGAACAGTTAATGAACATGTTTGCAGTGTTGTTGTAGCCGTATTGGTCACAGAATATTAAAGAGACAAGGTGGATAAGGTAATATCTTTAATTGCACCAACTTCTGTTGATGAGAGAGACAAGACCTGAAGAAGAGCTCTGTTTAAGCTCAAAAGCTCACCTCTCTCACCAACAGAAAGTCAAATAAAAGATGTTACCTCACCCATCTAGTTAATGAACATGTAATGCAACTCATGAGGCAACTATTCACATTAAAAACGTCTCTAAATTACCCATTTTATACAATAATGCCTGCAACAATATGTCTCCAGTCTCCTGGAATACGACCACCAGAACACCCCAAGCCAAGGGGTTGGCATCACACCACTTTTCAAGGTATAAAATGCCTAGCTTTTGGCTATGTCTCCATTATCCTAAGTCTAAAGACAGCACACAGGTTAAGTAACAGCAGGACTGATTAACCCCTCTACAGGGAAATGAGTGGAAGGGGGCTAATGCAGAGGAAATCTCACTATCTCCTTATAGACATTTCTCCCTGGTAGGGGACTGAGTTTTACACACACACACACACACACCCCACAAGCAACAGAAGCCCAGATGATCAGTAAGAGGCTGGAAGCAGCTGCAGAGAGGCCAGTTCTAAGTTTCAAATGCCTAATGAGTATGTTAATACTAAAACTGGTCAATACTTTTAAGAACATAAGAATGGCCATACTAAGTCAGACAAAAGGTCCATCTAGCCAAGTATCCTGTCTTCCGACAGTGGCCAATGCCAGGTGCCCCAGAGGGAATTAACAGAACAGGTAATCATCAAGTGATCCATCCCCTATTGCCCATTCCCAGCTTCTGGCAAAAAGAGGCTAGGGACACCATCCTTGCCCATCCTGGCTAATAGCCATTGATGGACCTGTCGTTCATGAATTTATTTAGTTCTTTTTTGAACCCTGTTATAGTCTTGGCCTTCACAACATCTTCTGGCAAGGAGTTCCAGAGGTTGACTGTGCATTGTGTGAAGAAATACTTCCTTTTTTTTGTTTTAAACCTGCTGCCTATTAATTTCATTTGGTTGCCCCTAGTTCTTGTGTTATGAGGAGTAAATAACACTTCCTTATTTACTTTCTCCACACCAATCATGACTTTATAGATCTCTATCATATCCCCCCTTAGTCATCTCTTTTCCAAGCTGAAAAGTCCTAGTCTTATTAATCTGTCCTCATACGGCTGCCGTTCCATAGCCCTAATAATTTTTGTTGCCCTTTTCTGAACCTTTTCAAATTCCAATATATCTTTTTTGAGAAGGGGCGACTACAACTGCACGCAGTATTCAAGATGTGGGTGTACCATGGATTGATATAGAGGCAATATGATACTTTCCATCTTATTATCTATCCCTTTCTTTTAATTCAAAGGGGTTTTTTTTAATGACAAAACTGCTTTTTTTTAAAAAAAAAAAAAAAAAAAGAACCTGAAACTTTCATTAAAAAAAAGGTTTCTGTTTTATTTATTTATTTATTTATTTCAATTTTGCAGCCAGGTGCAGTTACTACAACCAGCCCTTATGATGTCCTTTAGGCAAGGCTCTCTATGTTTAATTTTTCTCTGGAGAATTTCATATCAAGTACATTCCATATAGAGCAATAATGCACAGCATATGTTTATTACCATTTTTGCCATAATGATGTTCTTGGTGATGGTTTCCTATGAATAGATACAAACTGAGAAAATTAAAGAAATAGATAGGTATTGAGTGAATGATGCTTTAATAATTCAAAAAGAACAGCTGATTAAAAACCAACAATAGTGCCATTCTGAGAACAGAACAATAGCATATGTTTCAGGCGAAATGCATTCTTTGGACTGCTCCGTTATGCATCATGGAATTTGGGGAAAAGCAGGATATTATCTTTAGAAATAATAAATAGATGTAGAAATTTAACCAGTGGCTTCATTTATTAAATGAAAGAGATATGGAGAGGTTACTCATCTTGTGCAGTAACTGGAACTCTTTGAGATGTGTGTCCCCACAGGTGCTCCTCTTCAGGTGAGCATGGATTCTGTGCACCTTCAATCAGAGATTTTCATTAGCAGTGCCCGGTGAAAGGACATATGTGCCCCACACACCCTCATGCCCTGCACCAAGGCAAACCACCCTCAGTTCCTTCTACACCTCAAACTCACTCAGAGGAAACTCTGAAGCAAATGGGAAAGAGGGCAGGTAGTGGAACACCCACAGGGACAAACATCTCAAAGAACTCCAGTTACTGCTCAGGTGAGTAACTGCTCCTTCTTCGAGTAGTGAGCCTATGGGATCTCCACTTCAGGTGACCACTGAGCACTACCCCAACTGGAGTGGGAAACATCAGAGATCAGTCCAAGGCAGTAGACATGGTTGTATTCCCAAAAGCAGCATCCAATCTGGAAGAATGGATAATTGCATAGCGTCTGGAAAAGGTGTGAACTGAAGTCCAGGTTGCAGCCTTGTAGATCTCAGTGATAGAAGTGCACCATAGAGGTAAAGAGAGACCTCATGGAATGGGCCAATATATCTGCAGATTCATAACAGGAAATGTTACAGCCAGAAATCCACCTAGAGAGCCTCTGGATGGATGCTGTGGACCCTTTAGATCTGCCAGCAATTGACACAAACAACCTGGAAGACCTCCAAAATGGCTTGGTGTTATCCAAGTAGAAGGCTAATGTCCTCCTGAGACCTACCATTGACAGAGCTTCATCCTCCATACTCTGATGTGATTTAGGAAAAAAACTGGGAGATGGATGACCTGGTTAGTGTCAAACTCAAAAGACACCTTCAGGAGGAATTTAGAATATAGACATAGCAAAAACTTGTCCTTGATTGTAAAGGGGGGGATCTGCCATTTGTGCCCCTAGTACTCTGACTCTTCAGGCCGAGGCGATGGCCAGCAAGAAGCTGTCTACATAGATAAGGTAAGGAGGCTGAAAATATGAAAAAAAAATGAAGATAATTTGGACCATCAACAAAACAATCAAAACATCAGTTTTGAGGATGAGGAAGGCTGCTCAGTAGGGCCAGATGTAGTAGGTGGTCTCTTTCTCTGAAACCTCACTTTCTTCCCTGGTGGCTTAGCAGGTTATTTGGACCCATGGAACTGGATGGATTGGGATCTCTGGTATCTTCGACGAGTAATTCCCAAGGAACAATGAATGCACCGGGAATGCCCATCACCGACCCGGATCACCTCCCAGCAAGTGAGACAGCATTTGAACACACACACACACACACACAAACACACGAGATGGAGGGCCTTCCATGAGGAAGAGAGAGGAATAAGAGGACAAGAAATAATCCTTTACAAAAACAAATCTAACTACTAAACAAATAAACACTAATAATGAGTCAAGACAAGCTTGACCAACTGAAGCTGACACGCTGAATGTTCTGTCTCAGGCTGAGGCAGGTGAGAAGGAACTGAGGGCAGTTCACCCCCCACAGTCTTATACTGCCTCACAGGGCCAGCGTTAGGGAGTAGCAAGCAGGGAAATTGCCCGGGGCCCCACACCACAAGGGGCCCCACGTGGCAGGGTGTGGGCATGAGCTTCAGAAACATTGGAGAAATCCAATGTGTGAGCAGGTAAGGGAGGCGGGGTGGGGCAGGTAAGGGAGGCGGGGTGGGGCCCCACTCCTTAGTTTCTGCTCTGGACCCCAGCAAGTCTAACACCAGTCCTGCAGCCTCATGGTGGAGCATGTGTAGAGTGCATTCATGGGCCAAATGATCAGTGCTAATGAAAATCTCCAATTGAAGGCTACTGGGGAACATGCACACCTGAAGTAGAGCACCCACAGGTTTTTGTGTTTCCTCTTTTCATTTCTCGTATAGGGTCAGGTTTTGGCTGGCCCTTACACAGCCATGGAGATGAGTAAGGTGGAGTAAGACTGCCCAGCACACATAGAATCATAGAATATCAGGGTTGGAAGGGACCCCAGAAGGTCATCTAGTCCAACCCCCTGCTCGAAGCAGGACCAATTCCCAGTTAAATCATCCCAGCCAGGGCTTTGTCAAGCCTGACCTTAAAAACCTCTAAGGAAGGAGATTCTACCACCTCCCTAGGTAACGCATTCCAGTGTTTCACCACCCTCTTAGTGAAAAAGTTTTTCCTAATATCCAATCTAAACCTCCCCCATTGCAACTTGAGACCATTACTCCTCGTTCTGTCATCTGCTACCATTGAGAACAGTCTAGAGCCATCCTCTTTGGAACCCCCTTTCAGGTAGTTGAAAGCAGCTATCAAATCCCCCCTCATTCTTCTCTTCTGCAGACTAAACAATCCCAGCTCCCTCAGCCTCTCTCCATAAGTCATGTGCTCTAGACCCCTAATCATTTTTGTTGCCCTTCGCTGGACTCTCTCCAATTTATCCACATCCTTCTTGTAGTGTGGGGCCCAAAACTGGACACAGTACTCCAGATGAGGCCTCACCAGTGTCGAATAGAGGGGAACGATCACATCCCTCGATCTGCTCGCTATGCCCCTACTTATACATCCCAAAATGCCATTGGCCTTCTTGGCAACAAGGGCACACTGCTGACTCATATCCAGCTTCTCGTCCACTGTCACCCCTAGGTCCTTTTCCGCAGAACTGCTGCCTAGCCATTCGGTCCCTAGTCTGTAGCGGTGCATTGGATTCTTCCATCCTAAGTGCAGGACCCTGCACTTATCCTTATTGAACCTCATCAGATTTCTTTTGGCCCAATCCTCCAATTTGTCTAGGTCCTTCTGTATCCTATCCCTCCCCTCCAGCGTATCTACCACTCCTCCCAGTTTAGTATCATCCGAAAATTTGCTGAGAGTGCAATCCACACCATCCTCCAGATCATTTATGAAGATATTGAACAAAACCGGCCCCAGGACCGACCCCTGGGGCACTCCACTTGACACCGGCTGCCAACTAGACATGGAGCCATTGATCACTACCCATTGAGCCTGACAATCTAGCCAGCTTTCTACCCACCTTATAGTGCATTCATCCAGCCCATACTTCCTTAACTTGCTGACAAGAATACTGTGGGAGACCGTGTCAAAAGCTTTGCTAAAGTCAAGAAACAATACATACTCTCTTGCATGACCTAACTTGGATACAAACGAAGAAGTGGCAGGATGGGACAGCCGAGTACTTCCTCCACCATGCAAGTAGCTGGAGCGAAGGCAACATGCCATCTTGCAGTACTGAGCTGGTGTGAAGAGGAGAGGGAAGAAACTAATTTCCATATGGCTTGGCATAAAAGCAGATTACTCATTTCTGGATTTGGGACTGAGGGTGGAGATGGGAAGGAGTAAGAATTAAGTCCCTGGGTTGGAGTTGCTGAGTCTCACCCTATACACAGGTCTGTTTCTCCTAAAGGCACAGACTGTCCCATAATATTTAGTCCTACTGCAAAGCATGCCCGAACCTGCTCCTGGTGTACTCAATGACAAAACTCTCAACAATTAGGATAAGCGCATAAGATTTGAGCCAATAACTATATTAATAATGAATATAATAAAAGCCATTTCCTTATTGCTTCTCTAAAAGATGTAAACAGGAAGTGGAATCAGAATTTTATTCACTTTAGTTTCTTAAAATGAAATTATTCCTGTACAAAGGAGGCTGTATACTCCAAATGGGAAAAGTGATCTCTTAGCCTTGCCTGGTCTGGACTGTTTTTTTCACTGATGTAGCTACACCAGTGGGGCTCCACCATTGCAAGATGGGATTTGCACCAGAGTAGCTTACCATGGTAAGTTACTGGGGTAAATTGTACAAATGAATGCCCTGCTTTGAATTGATAGTGTCTCTCTTTTAGTGGGTTGCATTAGGTTAGCTACATTAGTGCAGTAACAGAACTTCAAATATCCCCTGGTTTTCTACCAGGCAGGAAGAAGACTAGGAGAACATGAATGGATAGTAGAAGGAATACATTGAGGAGTGAAGACTCAAAGGGCAGATATTCTTCATGGCAGAGGATATAGGGTAACTTCATTTCTCTGCTGTTTATGGGGTCTTTGGAATCACAAATTGTGGGGAGGTGTGCTGAGCTGTGGAGATTGGACCAAGCAGACTTGAGAGTAGAGCCAAAGCTTGTATACATTATCATAGTTCCTTTGACATCAATGGGGCTCTGACCATTTACATCAGCTGAGGATTGTCAAAGTTTGACTCAGACTCACAATTTATCAGACCACTCTGTTTTATTAGCAAAGCTGCTCTGCTAATACATTTAGAAGTGAGCCCCCGAGTGGGGCTTGTGTCTCTTAATTTATACAGTTTTTTGGAGAACAAGTTACAGAGAAGTTACAGACAAAAGAAGAAAAAGATTTTAGTCACCACCCTTCGAGATCCCTGAGACCAGTCACGTATCTTCAATTACCTGCCACCCTTAACAATCTCCTTTAACAGCTTCCAGTTAACTTAACTAATGGCCCTTCACACCTTCCATTCTGATGCCTGCTTCTTAGACGTGCTGGCTCTATCTTAATTGCTTCTCCATTCAAAAGCTAACTGTCCCTACGTGTGCTCCCTCAGATACTTTGTAACATGTTTTGGCATGCCCTCTCATATACAATGTATCCAGCATGTCCCCTTATATAACGTTATACTTATACAATGTTATACTTCCACAGGATCTTCCTTTTTGTGACAAATCGGTGGACCTACAGTCATGGCTTAGTGTAATGTTCTAGATCAATTTTAGCATCGCATAAGTACTGTGCTTTAAAATTTAACTCAGTTAAGGGTCAATCAATAATTTCCTGTCTGGTAGAACTCTCTACAGAGCATCACTAATCATAGAGAACAGTATACATCCTTAGTCTAATAATGTTTTCTTTGTTATGAGAAATTGTGAGAGCACGCTACTGCGTTTACATAAGGGCATTTCCAAAGAACCCGTGTGGGGTAGGAGGCAGTGTGGAGAGCATCTTAGGAGAGCTCCTTGAAACATTGTGCTTCAGTTATTTTCTATTTCTACTATAGAAGTACCTAGATGCCCAATCAAGAGCAGGATCCAAGAACATTTCCGTGCCATTGTGAGGGCAACAGTGCACTTTGGTCCCTTCTAGTCTCTGTCTGTGGCACATAATAGTCTTTGTGTTTTCACACTAGCACAACATTAATACTATAGTGCGAGATGCCAAAGCATAACTTTACATTGTTTTGCAAATAGTGAGGAAGAAGCTGCTGTTTGTGTGGGGTACAGAGGGTTTCTAACAGCTGTCGCCTTGCCATTCTCCCTCATTACTAAAAGGGCTAGTGTTTGGGGAAGGATGGTCGCCCACAGCCAGGCTCCAAAAGCTCTGCCACAATGGGGCGCAGTGGCTCCCCACACCATATGGATTTCTTGTTCGATTGAAGTGGAATTTATGCATAGAAATCAAGAACTGAGTCTGGGTATTCCTGGTATCACTGACAGTTTAGAAGACAGCTCCATTTGTGGCAACTTCCTGTGCTCTAAATTCATTTCAAAACGTAGCGTGAATACACAACAGGGCATGTTTTAGTCAGCCAAGAATTCACTTTTAATTTTCCTGGCAGGTGCACTGGTACATAATCCTCAAAAGGCCAAAGATGAGGGTACTGCCTAGGCTCTTCTAAGATGAAAGACTTAAAGCCTTTTTACACATAATCTACCTAACCTATTTTCTGAAAGTGTTGGGACCTGATATAACCCTTTACTGCCTATATTTTTCTATTTTAAAGAACCTGCCGTGGACTCTATGTAATCCATACTATATGCAAGCTGAAAAACTGACAGTTCTTCCTTGACCCCTTATGCTCATCCTGGCCTCCTCTGTCTATTCCCTTCTTTTGTCTTGTTTTTAGAGAGTTTGGGGTTTTCAGTTTTCATTTTAAATAATTAGAAAAAGTATTGCAGAATTTGCAGATACTGAAAACCCAAGTAGTACAAAAAGGACATAACGCTGAAACATTAGCAAAGGTGCCTATGTGCAGCACCGTAATTGCACTGCTTTTAAAAACATTTGCTAGTGTATGCTCTTAGCCTGACAATCACAAAGGAACTGGCATGTTTAATTGCTGACTGCCTATCCCACTTTGAAATCCAATCTCTCTGAACTGTCATATTTCAGGTTTAGCTCACTCTCCTCTTCAAATCCCTCCCTTAAAACCCTGGTCTTGAGAAATCCTCCCTACCTCATTTTGTTTACCACCATTTCACCACACCTTTGTTTCCCTAAACTGTTGTCCTATGACATTTTTGTTGTCTGTCTCTTGATTCTAAGGCAGGGAGAGTGAAAATAGTTTAATACAAACGTGTAGCCATTTTTGTCCTAAAGTGAACACTTTGATGGTAATAATGAAGGGCTAGGCTGTGGCTTCTCACAGGAGTCCATGCAGCGGTGGGATGCCAAGTGGCTGCAGGAACTCTCATGGCAAACTCAGTCAGAATTGCTGCATGGACTCTTGGAGTACAGGCAAGGGTGGGCAGCTCCAATGCCAAGAGAGAAAATGCAGTGTGTGTTCACCCTTTGAGCTTTGCTGACTGCTGTGGAAAGGGGATAGGGATTCTCATTCCATCACCCCCTGTCTCTTTTGGGGTGACTAGTGGAGCTGCAACTAGATGTTTACAGGTACTGTAATATACCCCCACACACACACACCCTGGAGGTCTAGCCAAAATCTAGCCTTGAAAGTGGAGAAAATAGTCACTTCTATAGCATTTTTAAATACACAATTTATTGTATTAAAAGAGCCATGAAGCACAAATACTAGACAATGGCCCCCAAACATATACACCTCTAACACAGAGGGATACCCTTACTCACATTGAATAGTAATCTACCCCTGGAGTGAGGAAATTGATTTCAAGTAAAAAGCAAAGTACTATTCAAGGTGAGTGAGAGTATCAGAATCTGACCCAAGAGACAGAGAAAGTGGGTTTGAAAGCACTTTACCTGCTTCTGCAGTGGTTTACAAGCAGCTGCTGCTGTATGCACCTGCACACCTAATCTCAGCCCTTGGAAATAATTAAATAAATCCACACACAAAAAACAACTGAGAATAACATATCTATGTTTTAATGGAAAGTGTGAGTGAATCTATTAATGAAAACAAGTAATGAATTTGAAAAAAAAAACAAAAAAACCCCCCACACCTGAATTTCTAGTGCCCACTAGTTGACATGAAAGATCCATCTCCAGAAGTCTAAATATGAAACTCCAAAAGACTGCAAAAACAAACAAAATTCTCATCCAAAAGGTCTCTATAAATAACTCTGCCAGCAGTCTCAGGACAGTGAAACTTCAAACTTGGGCATGTGCTTTATGATCACATAAAAAAAAAAGTTACCCACAAGTATAATTTACAGCTCTTTTTTCTTTCTTTGCACTTACTTTAACACAAAGTAATAACATATCCAGTTGGTTAGTTTATATTGCTTTTTCCTTGTGTAAGATATTGTATCATAAGCGTGGAAAAGCTTCCGGACTGGAATCCCTCTTTGGATGAGCTGCACTTTCCACCTTGCCTTTGTCATTCTTAATATATAAATTAAATTTTTAAATACGTTTGTAAGGCTTCACATAAATCATCTCCAGTTAAATCCATACTTGGAGAAGGAGCAGGTAAAGGCTGGGGGTCAAGACATTTGCAAATAATACTGGAAATATTGCATAACAACTTTATTTAAATGATGTTTATTCCAATGAATGTTCCTAAATATGTACAAGTAAATAAAATAGACAGATTAAATCAAGTGATCTGACTGCTTCATGGTCATGCTAGTAACATGCATGGGTTGGAAATTGTTCACCTAGTCACATACTATATATTGCTGCACCAATTTGTTTGAGCACGTAGGTATGGAATTCACTACCGCTGGAGATCAAACTAAAACCAAACCTTGCTACCTTTAGGGCATAAAAACATAAGAATGCCCATACAAGGCCAGACTAATTGTCCATCTAGTCCAGCATCCTGTCTTCCAACAGTGGCCAGTGCCAGACGCTTCAGAGGAAATGAATAGAACAAGGCAATTTATCAAACTTCTGGCAGTCAGAGGTTTAGGGACACCCAGTTTCTTGACTAATAGCCATTGATGGACCTATGCTCCATAAACTTGTCTAATTATTTTTTTAATCCAGTTATACTTTTGGCCTTTACAACATCCCCGGGCAACCAGTTCCACAGGTTGACTGTGCTTGCTGTGAAGTACTTCCTTATGTTTGTTTTAAACCTATTGCCTATTAATTTCATTGAGTGACCCCTAGCTCTCAGGGTAAATAACTCTTCCTCATTCATTTTTCCCACACCAATCATGGATTTTATACACCTCTATCACCCACCCCCTTTGTCATCTCTTTTCCAAGCTGACCAGTCCCACCTTTTTAATCTCTCCTCATATGGAAGCTGTTACATAGCCCTAATCATTTTTGTTGCCCTTTTCTGTACCTTTTCCAATTCTAATATATCTTTTTTGACATGGGGAGACCAGAACTTCATGCAGAATTCAAGGTGTGGATGCACTGATTTATATAGAGGCATTATGGTATTTTCTGCCTTACTATCTATCCCTTTCCTAATATTCTGCTAATTTTTTTTGACTGCCACTGCACACTGAGCAGATATTTTCAGAGAACTATGCAGTATGATTCCAACCTCTTTTTCTTGAGAGGTAACAGCTAATTTAGACCCCATCATTTTGTATATATCGTTTGGATTATGTTTTCAGTGTGCATTACTTTGCAGTTAACAACATTGAATTTCATCTTCCATTTTGTTGCCCCGTCACTCACTATCCTGAGTAACTTTGTATCATCTGCAAACTTTGCTACCTCAGTGTTTACCGCCTTTTCCAGATAATTTATGAATATGTTGAACAGCACTGGTCCCACTAAATCCCTGTGACACCCCACTATTTATCCCTTCACTGTGAAAATAGATTATTTATTCCTACCCTTTGTTTCCTACCTTTTAACCAGTTATTGATCCATGAGAGGACCTTCCCTCTTATCCCATGACTGTTTATTCTATTTAAGAGCCTTTGGTGAGGGACCTTATCAAAGGCTTTTTGAAAGTTGAAGTACACTGTATCCAATGCATCACTGTGTCTGTTGACCCCCTCAAAGAATTCTAATAGATTCATGAGGGGTGGTTTCCCTTTACAAAAGCCATGTTACCTCTTCCCCAACAAATCATGTTCAGCTATGTATCTGATAATTCTGTTCTTTCCTATAGTTTCAGCCAATTTGCCTTGTACTGAAGTTAAGCTTACTGGGATGTAATTGCCAAGATTGCCTCTGGAGCATTTTTTAAAACTCAGCATTACAGTCGCTATCTGACAGTCATCTGGTACAGAGCTAATTTAAACAATAGGTTACATACCACAGTTAGTTGTTCTGCAATTTCATATTTGAGTGCCTCAGAACTCTTGTGTGAATGCCATCTGGTCCTGGTGACTTACTACTGTTTCATTTATCAATTTGTTCCACTACCTGGGACAGGTCCTCAGATTTGTTGCCTAAAAAGAATATCTCAGGTGTGGGAATCCCCCTCACATTTTCTGTAGCAAAGACAAATGCAAAGAATTCATTTAGGTTCTCCACAATGGCCTTGTTTTCTTTGACTGCTCCTTCAGCAACTTGATCATCCAGTGGCCTCAACTGATTGTTTGGCACGCTTCCTGCTTCTGATGTATCTTTTAAAAATGTAATTTTTGGGTCTTTTGGTAGTTGCTCTTCAAGTTCTTTTTTGGCCAGCCTAATTATACTTACACACTTGACTTGCCAGAGTTTATGCTCCTTTCCACTGCCCTCAGTTGGATTTCACTTCCAATTTTTAAAGGTCAAATTTTGCCTCGAATCACTTCTTTTACTCTCTTCAGCCATGGTGGCATATTTTGGTAGTCTTACTTTTTTTATTTTATTATTTGGGGTGTACATTTAGTTTGAACCTCTGTTATGTTGTGCTTATATAATTTCCATGCAGCTTGCATGCATTTCACTCCTGTTATTGTTCCTTTTAATTTCCATTTAACTAGCTTCCTCATTTTGTGTAGTTCCCCTTTTTTAAATTAAACTTTACTGTGGTGGGTTTCTTTGGTATTTTCACCCTTACAAGGATGTTCAATTTAATTACATTAGGATTGTTATTACCAAGAAGTTCAGCTATATTTGCCTCTTAAACCAGATCCTGTGTGCCACTTACAACTAAAACAATAGTTGCCATTCCCCTTGTGGGTTTCAGGACTAGCTGCTCCAAGAAGCAGTCAGTAATGGTGTCCAGAAACTTTATCTTTTTATGTGACATATTCCCGATCAGTAAGTTGAAATCCCCCATTATTACTGAGTTTTCTGTTTTTGTAGCCTCTCTAATCTCCCTGAGCATTTCACAATCACCATCACCATCCTGGTCAGGTGCTCAGTAGTATATTCCTACCGTTATACTCTTATTATTCAAGCATGGAATTTCTATTCCTAGAAATTCTATTATATGGTTTGATTCATTTAAGATTTTTACTATATTTGATTCTATGCTTTCTTTCCCATTGTTAGGATATAGATATTCAGGCCTGTCTGTAAAGGCCTATACTCTAAGAATTTAGGTGTATTCTTATCACTTAGCTAGTTATAGAGATATAAAAGAAAGAATCAAAATCACTGTCTGCTGGTGTAAGGACCTTCTCTTACTGTGACAGTCTGAGGCCCTGTTCTTAGGCTAAGATCTCTGGCTAAGCAGCAGAGGCAGCCATAAGCTGGGAAGCATATGGTCACATCCCCACATTTCAAACTAGTCACATTGAAATAAGACAATCTGGGGCTGTTAGGAAGGTGATCTGATCTATCACTTTCAAAGAAAGGGAAGAGCCAAGAGGATATAAAAGGAAGTTTAGTTTGATAGTTTTCTGTTCGGTAAGAACTCACTTACCAATAGACACACCTGGGAAACCCTATATCTTTATAGATGTAGTTGTGAAATCCTCACTTCTGTATTGTTTTGTCATTATAGTTCCCACTTTGCTATTGTTTATTTGCATGGTCTCTGTCTGGTTCTGTGATTGTTTCTGTCTGCTCTATAATTTAATTTTGTAAACTAATTAAGGTGGTGGGGTATAATTGGTTCAATAACCATTTTACAATATGTTAGGATTGGTTAGTTAAATTTCAGTAAAATGATAGGTTAAGGTATAGCTAATCAGAACTCAAGTTTTACTACATAGTCTGCAGTCAATTAAGAAGTTGGGGGGGGGGGGGAAATGGGAACAGGGAATGGGGGTGGGGAAATTGGAATCATGTTTTGCTAAGGTGGGGGAATGGGAACAGGGACACAGGTAAGGCTCTGTGATGTCAGAGCTGGGAAGGGGGACACTAAGGAAGGAAACTGGAATCATGCTTGCTGGAAGTTCACCCCAATAAACATTGAATTGTTTGCACCTTTGGACTTTGGGTATTGTTGCTCTCTGTTCATGCGAGAAGGACTAGGGAAGTAAGCGGGTGAAGGAATAAGCCCCCTAACATCTTGATGCCATGACTTGGATGCATCGCATCAGCTAAGTGAGTGGCAGCCTGTAAGTCCCCCTCCCCAACAGTCCATGCAGCTGCTTGGAGGGGGTATAGCAGACACTCGTGATGGTAGTTGTGGGTTCTGGAAAGCCAGGGTAAAGGATTTTTTGGATAAATGGATAAGGGCCTATACCAGGTGCAGGGGTCAACCTGGGATGAGATTAAAAAGGAAATGGAGGAAGTGTTAGGGGACCCAGAGGGAATGGGGGGTGACTGAGGAGCCCACCCTCCTTGGTATATGGGTAGTGGAAGAAGGTCCCTGCCCATTGGGACTGAATGCCTTCCAGGGAAAGGAGGCACTTCAGTCTGCTTGTGAGAGGTTTGAAGTAAGGGCAACATTGTGGGAAGCTGCCAGTAATCTTTCAAGTTTGGTACTGCTTCAGCAAGGGCTGCTGAAGGGTTGTAAATTAGTTAGGGGTGGTTAAACATGATTTGGCAAAACAGGGTTTAGAGTCAAAAGCAGAGTTAACAGACTACCTTTAGAGACTGGAGCTGGGACTTGGTCCTGGGGGAGTGGAGAGAAAGAAAAAAAAGAAAAAGAAAAAAAGGGTTTCATAAATGGCAGGGTTTGCAGGAGCAGGTAACAACCCCCACTCTTCTCCCAGAGCCAGGATGAGAACCTGGGGATAAGAGTTCCCTACTGTTTCAACCCAGGGAGCCTACTCTTGGCTCAGAGCTAACTATATCCTTTTCTTTTTTTTCTTCTTCTTTTTCTCAGTTTACTTAATTTGCTGCTGGTAGCCTATACTTTAAACTGACCTGACCGGCTTAATTGGTTTCTTTTCACCTCTTCCCCCTTCTCTCCCCCTGCCTTTCCACACTTTTGTTTTTCTGAAGTTTTAATGGAGGGTACTTTGGATACTTATGTGAAATGTTTTTGGTTATTTTGGACAAAGTATGACAGAGGTCTACTGTATTCCACTGGAATTTTTGAAGTAAAAGATCCATGGGCATCCATGGAGACAAATGTTTTACTGCCTTTTTGAACAGTCTCAAGATAAAGACAGCACAGGTTAAGGCAGCTGTGTGGCAATAATTTTACTTGGTGGCTAAGTTGTTACAGACAAATTGCACTATCTTAAAGAACTAAATGTAGGAGTAAGTGATTTAAAGAAGTGAGTGAAAAGTTACAAATAGCTTTTTCAAAAATTAATAATACAGGGTTTGCAGGAAAGTAAACATTTGGGAGTTGTGGAGATGGTAAAAGGTAACTGTTGTGAAGATGTTAAAGAGTAACAGTTGTGGTGTGAAGAAGGAAGTTTTTGTTTAATGATAAAACCCAGTTATATAAATGTAACTGTACATGCAACTCTGTGCAGTCACATTGGATGGAAGCTTGGTAATTAAATTATCCGAGGGGGTCAGGTAGAGTGGTTACTACCACCTCTATGCTTCTGTCCCCAGAAGCCTTTACAGCTATTCTGAGGGAAAATGGGCCCTTTTCCCACAGAAATGGTCTATAAGGGATTGCTGTAGGCAGCAGGCGGAGAGATAATCTGATCAAAATTTGACTATTGGGTAATGTAATTAAAATCACTAAAGGAATGTAAGAGGTTTCTATTGGAACTTAACTTGGCTGCTCCTGGTTGTGTCTAGTTGTACAAGATGGGAGTGTAATCGGGGTACAGTTGTGTAAAAAAGAGTAATCACAGTGCAAGGGATGTTAGGTAAAAGAGAATTTTGTGTGCGCACAGGTAAAAGAAAAAGAAAAGGGGAGGAATGATGGGAACACTGAGCCTTGGGGTGGCTCTGGGGGATCAGATTGTTGCTTTGGTGGGTGTGCATGAAAACTCTGTGGGCATGGGGGAGGCTGTTACACTTTGTGTAAAATTAATATGGCTAATATAATGTTATGGAGGTTAAACTATAGAAGGAATGTGAATTTTCCCAGGATGTGTGCAGTGTATATTAGAGAAGGGGTAAAAGAAATGCAAACAAAACATGGTACTTAATTAAAATCCTATTAGGGCTCCAAAAGGAGCCACAATAGGTTGTGCTTTCTTTTTCAGATCTCTGTGTGTTTTGGAGCAGGAGATGAAAGTGGAAAGTAATCCGAACTCTAGTGGAAGTGGAATATTTCCCTTTTAAGACAGTCTCTGAGCTTTTGGATCCAAAAGCAAGCCAGAAAGCCTCTGTGTAAATGCAAATTACCTAGCTGATGGTCACAAAGGAGCTGCAAATAATGAATACATCTGGTCAGCAAACAAGCTACTAGAAGACTCAGATTTTGGCCCTACAGGAAGGGGAGATGAAAAAACAAGTCAAGCTTGAAAATAAAGGGAACAGGTTAACCCTAAGGGGGTGTGTGTGTGTACAGTGCTAAAATCTGAAGCTGTGTCTCAGCTATTACCTGAGAATAAACTTAAAGGTTGGTACAGCAGAGAAACTATTGCAAACTTGGTCTCTTATACAAGAGGGGAAACTGAGGTACACCACCTCATGAATTTCATAAATGACCAGTGAGTGGGGTAATTCACTAGCCTGATTATAGAACAAAATAAGGACAGCCTGGAGGTAATTCTTCTGTTTTTCCTGCAATTTGCAAGGAAATTTGTAAAAGGAAGTGGTATTATTATTAAGCAATAATCTGTCCCCACGGGGGTGGGGGTGGGGGGGTGGAAATTGGTTTCTTTTGTTTTTCAGACACTCTACAAGCAAGCTGGCACCAGCAGAAAAATAACCCAGAATACCATGGATCTATGTTTTATGTTGTTTGTCTGTGGTGTTTGTCTTGTTGCTAGCTTTATTGAGTTTTAATGAACAAAAAACCTCATGACGTGGGTGGGGGATGGCTTTAAAAGGCTAACCTTCAGGGTGGGGAGATGTGTATGGGAATATAAAATGCTCAGCTAGGAGGCCAGCACCTGTGTAATAGCTACCAGGGTACCTAGAAATGAAACTGCAACTAAGGTGGTCCCCACAAGCCCTATGGGAATAATGAGAAGGGGAGGAGATAACTGGGAACCAATGGAGGGGTATGTAAAATGGTGTAAATCAAGAGAAGATGTTTGGATGTGCCCCTTTCCTATGACTATGGAGGAGCAGGATCAATAGGCTATAGCAGGGGGTGAACAATTGAGTGTACTGTGTATGAGGTGTTTTGCTGGGAATGTACATATTACTGGGGCACAATTACACCAGTCCATAACCAAACTATACACATCTACGTGCTGCTATCTGGATTATGGAGCACAAATGGATTTGTGAATCTTATTGCTGTAAATAATCAAACCAGGGCATACGGCCTAATCCATACCAAGTGGTTAAGCTGGGTTGGACAATAACCCATTTCTCTGTGAACATTCAATGGACTTATGATATGGACAAAAGCACGCAAAACCTGCAGGGGCAGCTTGTTGCAACTGCCAGCAACTGGACACATAAGATCTTAACCCTGTCGAAGGAGGAGAGGCGGTGTTTTGGTGGTGGCCAGGATGTTGGACCATACTGCAGTGATCAGGACTCGGAGTTGCTGTGGATTTTGTATTGTACTTGTGTTATGTTGCATATGGAGATAACCTATAAGTAATGTAGTAAGCTCTCCACACCCTACAGTGTACTAGACAACCAGGACCCAACCTTCTCGGACCCACTGTAATGGGAAGTCTGGAACACTAATTTGAATAGGTGTGGTATGCTCGTATGAGAGAAGGTGCAGGGCACTATACTACACAAGGGGCAGTGGGACAGATGAAGCAATGACACATTCCACCTTGATGCCTGGCCCTATCAGGAAATGTGTCACCATATGTCCTATGTTTTTCTAGGAATACCTGGGCAGGAGGATCCCAAAAGAAAAATAAGGGGTGGACTGTTAGGATATAGATATTCAGGCCTGTCTGTAAAGGCCTATACTCTAAGAATTTATTCTTATCACTTAGCTAGTTATAGAGGTATAAAAAATCAAAATCACTGTCTGCTAGTGTAAGGACCTTCTCTTACTGTGACATTCTGAGGCCCTGTTCTTAGGCTAAGGCCTTTGACTAAGCAGCAGAGGCAGCCATAAGCTCGGAAGCGAATGGTCACATCCTCACATTCCAAACTAGTCACATTGAAATGAGACAATCTGGGGCTGTTAGAAAGGTGATCTGATCTATCACCTCCAGAGAAAGGGAAGAGCCAAGAGGATATAAAAGAAAGTTTAGTTTGATAGTTTTCTGTTCGGTAAGAACTCACTTACCAATAGACACACCTGGGAAACCCTCATGTTTTTATGGATGTAGTTGTAAAATCCTCACTTCTGTATTGTTTTGTCATTATAGTTCCCACTTTGCTATTGTTTATTTGCATAGTCTCTGTCTGGTTCTGTGATTGTTTCTGTCTGCTGTATAATTAATTTTGCAGGGTGTAAACTAATTAAGGTGGTGGGATATAATTCATTCAATAACCATGTTACAATAAGTTAGGATTGGTTAGTTAAATTTCAGTAAAATGATAGGCTAAGGTATAGCTAAGCAGAACTCAAGTTTTACTATATAGTCTGCAGTCAATCAGGAAGTTGGGGGCGGGGGGGAATGGGAACAGGGAATGGGGGTGGGGAAATTGGAATCATGTTTTGCTAAGGGAGGGGAATGGGAACAGGGACACAGGTAAGGCTCTGTGATGTCAGAGCTGGGAAGGGGGACACTAAGGAAGGAAACTGAAATCATGCTTGCTGGAAGTTCACCCCAATAAACATTGAATTGTTTGCACTTTTGGACTTTGGGTATTGTTGCTCTCTGTCCATGCGAGAAGGACTAGGGAAGTAAGCGGGTGAAAGAATAAGCCCCTAAAACCCATATAATATCATTCCTTCACCAGTGTGACCTACTCTGTCATTTCTATATAGTTTGTACCCCCATATTACCATGCCCCATTCATTGTCATCATTCCACCAAACTTCTGTGATGTCTATTATATCAGTATCCTCATTTAATACCAGACACTCAAGTTCACGCATCTTAGTATTTAAACTTCTTGCATTTGTATGCAAGCACTTATAAAATTCATCAATATTTAGTTGTCTGCCTTCATGTGATGTAATTGAATGGACCTATTACATTTGACTGTATTTCTCTTCATTTCCTGCCTGTACTTCATAAACTTTTATCCTCTCCTCTTTAATAGGATATAGAGTATCCTCTTGAATCAATTCTTCCCTAAGGGATGTATCTGTCCAAACCATGTGCTCCTCCACACCTGTCAGCATTCACCCACCCCTTAGTTTAAAACTCCTCTACAACATTTTTCATGCCGGCAGTGTGGTTCCATTTTGGCTTAGATGGAGCCCATCCTTCCTATATAGGCTCCATCTTTCTCTTTAGGGTCCTCAGATCCTAATAAAACTAGATCCATCCTCCGAACACCATTGTCTCATCCATGCATTGAGACCCAGCAGTTCTTCCTGTCTCACTGGCCCTGTGCGTGGAAGCACTTCAGAGAATGGTACCATGGAGGTCCTACACATTAATCTTTTACCTAACCGCTTCTCTCCTACCTTTCCCTGTGTCATTGATCCCTACATGTACAATGACATGCACCTGTACCACACAAGTCTCTCTTGATGTCTTGAGAGGTCTTCAATCTCCACACCAGGCAGGCAAATTATGGTTCTCCTGGTCACTACAAACCCAATTATCTATATTTTTAATAATCAAATCACCCATTCTATTACCTGTCTCTTCCTAATAACAGGGATACCACCTCCCTGAGGGGTATCCTCAGTGCAACAGCGTACCATGACATCTGAAAGGAGGGTCCCAACTATGGGGTTGTTTCCCTTCACTCCAGCTTGACATTCTCCTTCCCTGAGACATTCATCCTCCCTCAACAGCACAGAAGCTGTCAGACTGGGGTTGGGACTGCTCTACTGTGTCGCAGAAAGACTTATCTATGTACATCTCTGTCTCCCTTAGCTCCTCCAGTTCAGCCACTCCAGTGTCAAATGCCTATGCTTGGTCTCTGAGGGCCATGACCTGCTTGCACCGAATGCACAAATATGCCACCTGCCCACAAGGCAGGTAATCATACTGCCTGCATTCATTGCAATATACTGGATAGCCCCCACTCTGTTGCTGGACTTCTGCTTGCATTATTTTTCTCTTCCTGAGGGGGTTTTGTCTGTTCTTTGTGTGTGTGTGGTGGGTGGGGAGGGGTGCTTATTACCGAAGTTTAGAGAATGTTTATTAGATATATTTGGCTCTCACACTCCCTCAAAAAAAACCCTCTCCTGTTTGCTACTGTTATTTGCTAGCTCCTTAGGTCAGTTATGAGCTGGCTTTTAAAACCTCTGTTCTCCCTGAGTTAGCCCCACTCCCTTGTCAAGGGATCCTAAAGGGATTAGGGATCAAATGATGGCAGGACTCGTTGGGAAGCTCTCAGCCTTGCCTATCAGGCGACTGGGCTCAGCACACAACCCCCCAAATAGACCACACTATAAACTTCTATCACAGAGAGACATGAGAAGCAAGCATGCAAGCAAACAACAGACCGACCGACCAACACATCCCCAGGGTCACATAGTCCTTCCTCCTTCACCTTGAGAACTTCCTTGCTAAATTCCTGCTTCTGCTTGCTTAACAAGCTGTTTTTTTAAACCACTGTTCTCCCTGAATTAGCCCCACCCCTTTGTCAAGGGATCCTACAAACATCACCTCTGAGCTTTTTAAATCCCAGTCCCAGGGATGCCAGCCGTTTAAATTGATAACATTGCAACCTAAAGCGGTCTTAGTCTAAGGAAGAGGGTGACTTGGTGATGGTGTAGAGCCAATGTAGAGGCTCTGACACCACACACACACACACACACACACACACACCCCTGCTTGAGTAGCAAAGGAAAGGGGTGTGGCTAGAGTAGAGCAAGTGTTGTGCTTTTTGTCTTTGCACAACATACTGGCACAGTGGGGGCCAAATAACCATGTTTACTAACAACATACAACACACAAGGCCTGCTGTATATGCTGCTGTGGTGCCTTCTGAAATGACAGTGAGTGGCCACTAGATGACTCACAAATTATTTAAAGGACTACCACCCAATTCCCATACAATACAGGGTCTGTGGCCAGAATGTCCCAACACCACACTGATCCCTGGCTCAGTTTGCAGCTGTTATTGACTGGGGGCTGGTGACTCCTAGCTAATGAGATATGTGGGTGCCCATCATTAAAAATATGTAGTCACCTAACTTCAGGTGCTCCAGTGTAATAATTTTTGACTCTGTTACTTCACAAAAATGGCAGTGGGAGTCGGTGTTATATCTAGAATTGGTCCCTTGCTCATTCTGCTAGCCCAGGGGTGGCCAACCTGTGGCTATGGAGCCACATGTGGCTCTTCAGAAGTGAAAATGCAGCTCCTTGTGTAGGCACCGACTCTGGGGTTGGAGCTACAGGCGCCAACTTTCCAATGTGCAGGGGGGTGCTCACTGCTCAACCCCTGGCTCTGCCACAGGCCCTGCCCCCACTCCACCCCTTCCCGCCCCCTCCCCTGAGCCTGCGGTGCCCTCATTTTTCCCATCTCCTCCCCAGAGCCTCCTGCACACCACGAAACGGCTGATCAAGAGATGCAGGAAGGGAGAGGGAGGCACTGATCCGTGGGGCTGCCAGTGGGCGGGTGGCGCTGGGAGCAGGGTGGGGGAGCTGATGTGTGGGGGGGGGCTGCTGATGTATTACTGTGGCTCTTTGGCAATGTACATTGTTAAATTCTGGCTCCTTCTCAGACTCAGGTTGGCCACCCCTGTACTAACCCATGATGCCTCTCACACGATTAAGCTGCTCCCTGCTTGTGATCAGGCTGGCTTCTCAGTAGAGGAGTTGGCTCAGCCACAGGCAGGCAGCAGCTAGTACAGGCTTATTGTGGCGTTAGTTTCTTCAGCAGTAGCTAGGATGGCACAGGCCTACAGCTGTGAACTGATCCTGAATCTCCCCTAAAATCAAGTGACTTAAGGCTATGAACCCCAAAGCCTGGCCCTTACTGGCCGTGAGGGGACTGCAAATAATGGATAATCCTTAGAAAAGATCAGTGACAAGTTTCCAATTCCAATGATTGCTTGCTATCAGTCTGCATTTTCCAGGCTATATTTACATGTCAGAGGGCTAGGAAATTACTTTTGGTGGTGGTGGTGTAAAATGCAAGCTGAGCTTTCTCTCTCTACATATCTAGGTCCCTCAATTGAGTGGGGTGGTGGCCTGCTGCTGTGGTCTTCACTGGCCCACAAAGACCAGCTGTGACTTTTCCTGAATTGCTGCAGGTGCTGGCTACATGCTTTAGGACACAACCAGCCTGCATTTGCTAGCTCTTAAGTAAGTGAATTTGAACTTTGATCATCCAGATCTCTGCAGCTAGAAATCTCTTTAGTGCTCCTCTATCATCCATATCAGCCAGTCTCCCTCCACACTTCAGCATTGGCATCCTTCCATAGCAATAATTCTCAGACTAACACAAGTCAGTGACTCCCCTCGATCCGTATCATTCGTCCTCAGACCACTCCAAAGCAACATTCTCTTCAACCCTGCACATGCCATAATGTTATATACCTGCCATGAAAATGTATAACACTTGGTCAATGCCGATTAGCTACAGCATAACAATGAAAGTCACATTGGTTTTCCCATTGAGCTTACCACCACTACTGAATCTAATAAGGATGGTCCTTCTCAATAGTATTGCTTTGAGATTCTTTGTTATTCCTGTTACCGGTGACTTATCAATTAAATAAAGTATCTGAATTCTCACATAGGTTGACTTTAACATATCTCACTAAACATAGAGAAACCAATTCTCATTCTCAGAACCGGAGCCATGTGTTGCTGGGGAGGAGGTGCTTGACCTGGGTGATACTGTCTGGAGGCATTAAGTGTGAGATAGTAGAATGCCTCCAGGGCTGCTAATGAGGAGGGAGGGGGTGCTCACTGGTGGCCCTTGGTACATTTTGGTCACACCCCCTTTGGGGTATTTAGAACGGCCAACTCCACTAGCAACCCCCTGTGGGACTCAAGGAATGACATTTTCATTTTATTGCTGCTTCCTGGTTGGAAGGTTGTTGGCGGTAAAAGGGATTGTCTGCACTACTTTCCCCTAACATGGAGAAGGGACTTGCCCCTAATTTATTATTGCCTAGTTCACAAGGTATTAGCTACTTTAAAAAACAAAAACAAAACCAAAAAAAACTACACTACATCATAGTAACATTAGTGACCAAATTGACATCCACTGTGCAAGATATTCAAACTAACGACAGAAATTTAGGCCTTAATTTACCCCACTGCATTTGGCTATTATAGCACAGAGATTATTTCTGATTCTTATACTGTAATTTACTTACCATTCAGCCAGCTCATTTTATAGTCTCTATGGTCTACTGGGTGAATTCCAGAACAGTAAATTAAATGACTAAAGACCTTGATAGGTCTTAACATCTGTCCAGTGCCAGTGCCTGAGATGGTGAACTGTTTAAAAACCATGCTAAAAATGTCCTGTGGTACACAAGAGATACTTTCATAAAATATATATGTAAGAGGGCAGCCTGCTCCTTTAGAGCCTGGTGGCCAGGGAGCAGCTGGCTCTGTTCTGGAAGGGAGACCAGCAGACAAGTGCTGGGAATCATCTGACCTAGCTGGGCAGCATTTACCGATTGGGGCTGATGATTCCCAGCCAAGGGATACCAAGGAAAGCCCCAGCAGGGTTGGGAGTGCCTGTTTTGTAGCTGCAGCAGATGGCTGTGAGAGAGCAGGAAAGCTCTGTGGAAACCCTAGACTGGGGGAAAGTCCAGCACAGTACGTTATTGGTGGCCTGAGGGCTCCACAGCCTTAATTGAAGAACAGGACTCTTGCTGTTGTTATTGTTCTTTTTGTGTGTTAAAGAATAAAGCCCTGAAGGAAAGGGCTACAGTCTTGGAGTTGTGAGTGGCTAATTGTTTGTCCTTGGCCTGGCCAGCAATCAGGCTCACCAGCCTACGATCTTTTATTTTTGTATGATACTGCTACATTTATTGGATTTAAAATGTCAATGTTTTCTGTTTCGTTTGAAGTTATCAAAGAGAGGCCTGAGCCACTGAGTTTGGATAAAAGATTAAATCCAAACCTTCTTAAAGTTCGGGTTTGTTCTCAACTGATTTTTGGTTTGATCCATTATAGATATCATCCATAAACGTCACCTTTTAATAGAATTCCCCACTTTCCCAAAGATGGGGGTGTCTGGGTCTGAGACTTTTTTTTAAGGGCTATCTCTAAAAATGATAAATGTTGAATTATGTAAAATACCATGTTATACTCCAGGATAAACACTTGCTTTATAATCTAGCACCAGACAAGCATAATTTGCTCAGAGTCCCTAATTATGCTATATTTCTAATGTTCTATGAATCACACTGGGCCAGATCATCAACTGAAGTTGAAGTCAATGGGGCTATGCCCATTTAGACTAATGGAGGATCAGGCCCATTACATCTAGATCACCTTTAGCTACACTCTTTTACACAGGCCTCACACTAAGAGCCAAATCTTGGCGTATCCTCTGCACTACTGAAATGCCCAAAAGCAGTTTAAAAGGTGCCGGTTGGCTATGCAGGGGCTGGAAGCAGCTGAAACTCTGTACCGGCAGGGGCGGTGAGTTATATGGGCCTGTGGTGCCTGTGCTCCAGCAATATTCAGTGCATGGGGGCCCGGCTCCACCAATGTTCGGGGCTAGGTCTCTCCCCCAGCCCCACCTGCCACACCCCGAGCATCCCTGCCTGCGCCCTGGGCAGCGGGCGGCTTCCCCCTGCAGCTCCGTGCTGTGCTCCACTCTGCCAGCTCCCAGCATCAACTGCCGCTGCAGGGTCCTAGGACTCCCCCAACCACTAGCACCAGGGCAAGCTGACCCTGGCCTTCCACCTAGGATGGACGGACCCTTCCCTTTTCCAGCACAGGGGGCCCCCCGCCCGCAGTCACTGCTCCTGCCCCATGCTGGGCAAGGGGCATTCCCATCCCCCACCCCCAGTGAGGCTACAGTGAGGGGCTACAGCAGGGCAGGAGGCACACACGTGATGGCAGCCTCCCCCCGCACCCACGACAGGGGAGGTGAGGGGGCTTCCTGGACCTGAGAGGGACACATGCAGTGACTGTGGTGCGAGGTGAGTGTGCTGCCGGGGGTTGGGGGGGGCGCCTCCCCTGGAGCTTGCTGCTGCCAGGAGAGAGAGGACTAGAGGGAGTCGTCCTCTCTGGCCCCAGCCGGGGACAACCTGCCTGTACCCCAAACTCTTCATCCCCGGCCCTGCCCCACCCCAGAGCCCACATCCCTAGCCAGAGCCCTCCCCCACCCCTCCCGCACCCCAACCCTCTGCCCCAGTCCTGAGCCCCCTCCTGCATCGTGAATCCCTCATCCCCAGACCCACCCTGCAGCCCTCATCCCTGCACCCCAACCCTCTGCCTGAGCCCTTCCCAAACCCCAAGCCCCTCCTCCCCAGAGCCCTCACATTTTTACATTATTTTAAAAAATATATATCAGCTTACAAGGGGGGAGGGGCGGGACTTGGACCCGTTCTGGGCACCACCAAAAATTATACAAACCTGCTGCCTCTGTGTAGTGGGGAACACCAAAGAGCATTGCTCAGTTTTCTACTGTCATTCTCTGAAACAACCTGTGAAAGAGGGGTGGACTATGAGTGGCCAAGGGGGAGAGCAACCAGCTGGGCCAAAACCCCATAGACAGGTAGCAGCACGTTATGATTCTCTCCAAATCCTGTAGCAGTGGCCAGAGTCTGGCTGCACAGACAGCATAACACATGATTAGGGTTAGAAAGATTAGATTTTTTTTTAAGTCGGTAAATGTCAGTAACGTTGATTTCACCATACATGCAAATAGACTGATGAAAATATTTCTATTAATAATAATTGAAATTTACAGATAGGCAAAGCAAGAACAATGTTGCATGGGAATTTAGAGTAAAAATCCAGTGATTTAGGCTTTTGAATAGGCATGTTGCAAACAGAATTGCAAATGAACAGCGAGAAGAGGCATGATGTTGATTTAAGGATATTTATTTTGTCTAGGTTGGCAAGTTGCATTAACCGTTCATAAATCTTTAACTTTCTAAATCTCAACAGCTGTCATTACATAATTGTCTATACCCGCCTCCCATAATTTCCTGCAACTGTGAAACTTTAAACTGATAAAAATTGAAAAATACTTAATCATAATTGTACAACTGTGAAAATATAAATCAATAAAAATCTAAAAAAATGCTACAAAGAAACATTGAGATTATACATCAAAATTTTAATATGGAGACATACCTATCTTGTAGAACTGGAAACGACCTTGAAAGGTCATCGAGTCCAGTCCCTACCTTCACAGCAGGACCAAGTACCAGCCCTTATTTTTGTACCAGATCCCCAAATGGCCCCCTCAAGGACTGAACTCACAACCCTGGGTTTAGCAGGCCAATGCTCAAACGACTGAAATAAATTTCCGCAAGCCTACACATGCTTTAGTCCCTAACATTTCCATGCTAAGGCAAATTCCTTTTTAAACTGAACTTGTTTTCCACAAATAAGGGTTCCCAGTGTACTGCAGTTCACATGATTTCTGTAGTAGACATGAGACTCAATTTTTATATTAGCCTTAATCTGACCTCCAATTTTGTAGTCAAAAATGTAGTTGGAGCATCAGGAGTATCCTTGCCTGTGAGATATGTTGGCATGGAACAAATTTCCTGAATAAAGTGGTGGCACAAGCCATATTGCGTAGGGAATTTAAAACTAGACTGAACAAATCACTAGACAGTGTACTACAGTGGTCGATCCTGCACTGGCAGGGGAACAGATTAGGTGTTGTAACAGTTTTTTTTTTCCTGCTCTAGTTTCTATAATATGATAACAGTAATTTACAGACTTCAAGGTCATCCCCCTTAGATTCTTGCACTTTTGCGGGTCACATATTGCAGTATTCACTGTAAAATACAGAAATGGAAAATAACTTTTTTAATCTGATCATCAGTAATCTGAAATGCCAATATCTCTACATTCACATATCTATGTAGTTAGATCCTGGTGAAATACCAAAAGCTAAAAAAAGTTGTGGTCCTCTAGCACAGTGGAAAAACAAATTCTATGGGGGAAAACATTCAATAGGACAAATTAATGCTGACCTGCCTTTTCCCATGTTGTTTTATTCCTTTATCAACTAAAAGAGCAGCTAAAGTACTATACTTTATGATCCTTTGTGGAAAAGCTTTGTTACAAAATTTTTATGGCTAAAACATCCAAAGACAATTTGAATGAGTTCAAAAGTAGATATTATGAAAAGAGCTGACAAACATTTTTGGCTCTGCTAATAAACAAATTGTTAGTGTATTAGCATCTTCAAAAAGGCACATCTTGTGAGTGGATTGAAGGGGAAGTTTTACCAGGGCAGTCAGGCATACCATTTTAGTGATACCTAATGGTTTCCCGTCAAAATAATCTAATGTCTTTTAATTGACAGAGATTGTATGCTTGCTACCACTTTAGCATTTATGGAAGTCTGCTAATTAATCCTTAACTACTATTCTGGTCAGAGGAAGTGTAATTGACATTTCTCTAATATAAGGGCAATCCCCGCTTTTCATATTCTATTAAATGTTTCTAAATCTTGCAAAAGCTGCTGCTTCTTCAAAACAGTCAATGCTTCTGTTAAAACACCTAAATAGAAAACATGCATTTTGTAAGTTAAAGATGCCATAACATGACTCATTAATCTCTACAATACTGAAGGGGAATGAAAGAACGTGACTTTAAAATGACAGGGTTCCTTGTACCTTGCAAAGGCAGTTTTCAATCTACTCTCAACATCTGGAGTCACTTGACAGCCATTCTTAGATGCATCTCAGGTGCTAATGAATCTAGCCTGACTTAGAAAAATCTAGTGAGCCATCAACCTTAGGCAACAGATATTGATATTCTTGAGAGACATTGTTAAATATCGTACACTCTATATAAAACCATTCATCAGAGGAAATGAATACAAAGGAGACACCATGAACTACACATAGAAGAGATAATGCTCTCTTTTAACATTTCATTCCATTGATCCTCCATACACTTTTTTTCCTAGCACGGCATTTGGACACCAAGATGATGACCAGTGTCAATGTGATATTTGATAAACCCAGAAAGCCTGGTTTAATCTTTAGATACTGGATTTTTTGTGCTAAGAACTTACTCCCTTCATTTCTGATGCAGAGTAGAGAGGAGGAGGAAACCCAGTGGGGAAAATAAGCCTTGGAAGAGGAGAAACCCCAGAGGAGTTGTGAAGAAATAAAGCCTGAAAAGACAGGGCAAGAAGCAGCCCCAGGAAACAGCAGCATAGAAGTGGACTATGTAGGCCTTGGCTGCTGATTATAGGGTCCCTGGACTGGAACCCAGTGTAGAGAAAGGGCCTGGGTTTCCCTATCAGCCACTGAGAAATGGTGCAGGACTGTTGGAGGTACCATCTGAACAGCTGGTCCAGCAAGACTTCTGTCATAAATATAAAGGGAAGGGTAAACACCTTTACAATCCCTCCTAGCCAGAGGAAAAATCCTTTCACCTGTAAAGGGTTAAGAAGCTAGGATAACCTCGCTGGCACCTGACCAAAATGACCAACAAGGAGACAAGATACTTTCAAAAGCTGGGGGGAGGGAGAAACAAAGCTCTCTCTGTCTGTCTGTGTGATGCTTTTGCCGAGGACAGAACAGGAATGGAGTCTTAGAACTTAGTAAGTAAGCTAGCTAGATATGCATTAGATTATGATTTCTTTAAATGGCCAAGAAAATAAGCTGTGCTGAATAGAATGGATATTCCTGTCTTTGTGGCTTTTTGTAACTGATGTCTCCAGCATCAAGGGAACAGTTCCAGACTGAACAGAAAGCAGATGAAAGCCTCCAGAGAGCTTGGACAGCGGCATTGTTAAGGAAAAGTTAGCACATGTGACTCCATTTTGGTTTGGGGCCCACCATTGTTTAAATGCCAGCACATCATACACCAGGAGGAGTGATCCTTAGATACTGAATCCCTGTGAAAATCCTCCTCCTTGTCTCCAGCCTGCCTTGACTCCCAGTATCTGGTTTTTGTCAGTCTCTAACTCCCTGTCTCTTGGCCTTGATGTGAGGCCTCCCATCCTGATAATAAAACTTACTGACGCATGGCTTTAGGACCATGCTGTGTAATTAACATACTGGTTTAGCATGAGGAATGCACCAAGCAGGGATAGGTGGTAGATAAGAAAAGGGTTTGTTTATTGGCTAAGGCTTCCGATGCACGAAGGCAACACGCTTTGCTAAAAAGTATATAACCTTTGTATAATCTGTATTCAGGGTCCCCTCCTGGCTAGCAGGGGGGCACCACGCTCGAGCGTAATAAACTTGGTGTTTTTTTGGGAACTCTGCAGTTGTGGACTTTGTTTATGTGCCTCAGCCTAGATTCAAACTGTGCGTGTCCTACCAGGTGTAATTCGTAGCATTGGTGTGCGTGTCCTACCAGGTGTAATTCGTAGCATTTGTGTGCATGTCCTATCAGGTATAATTCGCAGCATTTGTGTGAGTGTCCTACCAGGTGTAATTCGTAGCATTTGTGTGCGTGTCCTATCAGGTATAATTCGCAGCATTTCTGTGCGTGTCCTACCAGGTGTAATTCATAGCATTTGTGTGCGTGTCCTACCAGGTATAATTCGCAGCAGTTGTGTGAGTGTCCTATCAGGTGTAATTCGTAACAGCATGGAGCAACCCACCGCCTCTCTGCTCTTCTAATCGATCCAGGTTTGTTGTAGAAAGAGGACTTTTATACAAGGAAACTCTTTCTGGTGGACACCAGGAAGACTGGCATCCTCAGAGACAGTTGGTAGTTCCAACTAAGTACCGGGCCAAGCTCTTGAGCTTAGCCCACGATCATCCTAGTGGCCATGCTGGGGTGAACAGGACCAAAGACCGGTTGGGGGAGTCATTCCACTGGGAGGGAATGAGCAAGGATGTTTCTACCTATGTCCGGTATGCCAAAGAGTGGGAAAACCCCAAGACCAGGTCAAAGCCCATCTCCAGCCACTCCCCAATTGAAGTTCCATTTCAGCGAGTAGCTGTGGATATTCTAGGTCCTTTTCCAAAAAAGACACCCAGAGGAAAGCAGTACATACTGACTTTCATGGATTTTGCCACCCAATGGCCGGAAGCAGTAGCTCTAAGCAACACCAGGGCTAAAAGTGTGTGCCAGGCACTAGCAGACATTTTTGCCAGGGTAGGTTGGCCCTCCGACATCCTCACAGATGTAGGGTCTAATTTCCTGGCAGGAACTATGGAAAACCTCTGGGAAGCTCATGGGGTAAATCACTTGGTTGCCACTCCAAACCACCATCAAACAAATGGCATGGTGGAGAAGTTTAATGGAACTTTGGGGGCCATGATACATAAATTCGTAAATGAGCACTCCAATGATTGGGACCTAGTGTTGCAGCAGTTGCTCTTTGCCTACAGAGCTGTACCACATCCCAGTTTAGGGTTTTCCCCATTTGAACTTGTATATGGCTGTGAGGTTAAGAGGCCATTACAGTTGGTGAAGCAGCAATGGGAAGGATTTACACCTTCTCCAGGAACTAACATTCTGGACTTCGTAACCAACCCTCCAAACCTCTTTAGCCCTTGCTAAAGAAAACCTACAGGATGCTCAAAAAGAGCAAAAAGCCTGGTATGATAAACATGCCAGAGAGCGTTCCTTCAAAGTAGGGGACCAGGTCATGGTCTTAAAGGCGCTCCAGGCCCATAAAATGGAAGCATCATGGGAAGGGCCATTCACGGTCCAGGAGCACCTGGGAGCTGTTAATTATCTCATAGCATTCCCCACCTCCAACCGAAAGCCTAAGGTGTACCATACTAATTCTCTAAAGCCCTTTTATTCCAGAAAATTAAAGGTTTGTCAGTTTACAGGCCAGGGAGGAGACGATGCTGAGTGGCCTAAAGGTGTCTACTATGAAGGGAAAAGTGCTGGTGGTGTGAAAGAGGTGAACCTCTCCATGACCCTTGGGCATATGCAGTGACAGCAGATCAAGGAGCTGTGCACTAGCTATGCGCTGACGTTCTCAGCCACCCCAGGACTGACTGAACGGGCATACCACTCCATTGACACAGCTAATGCTCACCCAATTAAAGTCCAACCTTACCGGGTGTCTCCTCAAGCTAAAACTGCTATAGAATGGGAGACCCAGGATATGTTAGAGATGGGTGTAATCCGCCCCTCTGGAAGTGCATGGGCATCTCCAGGGCTTCTGGTTCCCACATCAGGTGGGGAGATACGTTTTTGCGTGGACTACTGTAAGCTAAATTTTGTAACTCACCCAGACAACTATCCAATGCCATGCACAGATGAACTATTAGAGAAACTGGGACGGGCCCAGTTCATCTCTACCTTGGACTTAACCAAGGGGTACTGGCAGGTACCGCTAGATGAATCCGCCAAGGAAAGGTCAGCCTTCACCACACATGTCGGGCTGTATTTAATGTACTCCCTTTCGGGCTGCGGAATGCACCTGCCATCTTCCAAAGACTTGTAGATGGTTTCCTAGCGGGATTAGGAGAATATGCAGTCGCCTACCTTGACGATGTGGCCATATTTTCGGATTCCTGGGCAGAACACCTGGAACATCTACAAAAAGTCTTCGAGCGCATAAGGGAGGCAGGACTAACTGTTAAAGCTAAGAAGTGTCAAATAGGCCTAAACAGAGTGACTTACCTTGGACACCAGGTTGGTCAAGGAACTATCAACCCCCTACAGGCCAAAGTGGATGTTATCCAAAAGTGGCCTGTCCCAAAGTCAAAGAAACAGGTTCAATCCTTCTTAGGCTTGGCCGGTTATTACAGACAATTTGTACAGCAGTACAGCCAAATCACCACCCCACTGATAGACCAAAAAGAAAGAGCCAAATGCCATTCAGTGGACCGAAGAGTGTCAGAAGGCCTTTAACCAGCTTAAAGCGACGCTCATGTCTGACCCTGTATTAAGGGCCCCAGACTTTGACAAATGGTTCCTAGTAACCACAGATGCGTCCGAGCATGGTGTGGGAGCAGTTTTAATGCAGGAAGGACTGGATCAAGAATTCCACCCTGTAGTGTTTCTCAGCAAAAAACTGTCTGAGAGGGAAAGCAAGTGGTCAGTCAGTGAAAAAGAATGTTACGCCATTGTCTACGCTCTGGAAAAGCTACTCCCATATGTTTTGGGATGGCGTTTCCACCTGCAAACCGACCATGCTGCGCTACGGTGGCTTCATATCGCCACAGGAAATAACAAAAAACTTATTCGGTGGAGTATAGCTCTCCAAGATTTTGATTTTGACATCCAACACATCTCAGGAGCTTCTAACAAAGTGGCTGATGCACTCTCCCATGAAAGTTTCCCAGAATCAACTGGTTAAAATCGTCCTTGAGATGTGGAAAATATTGTTAGTCTTTATATACTTGGTAGTATATTTAGAGGTGCATGTGTCTGATTAACTCTGTTTTTTTCCTAGAGCTCCAGGAAGAAATCCCAGCGAGCATTTCACCCTAGCTGTGATTTGGGGGGGGGGCGTGTCATAAATATAAAGGGAAGGGTAAACACCTTTAAAATCCCTCCTAGCCAGAGGAAAAATCCTTTCACCTGTAAAGGGTTAAGAAGCTAGGATAACCTCGCTGGCACCTGACCAAAATGACCAACGAGGAGACAAGATACTTTCAAAAGCTGGGGGGAGGGAGAAACAAGGTTCTCTCTCTGTCTGTCTGTGTGATGCTTTTGCTGAGGACAGAACAGGAATGGAGTCTTAGAACTTAGTAAGTAAGCTAGCTAGATATGCATTAGATTATGATTTCTTTAAATGGCTGAGAAAATAAGCTGTGCTGAATAGAATGGATATTCCTGTCTTTGTGGCTTTTTGTAACTTAAGGTTTTGCCTTGAGGGATTCTCTATGTTTTGAATCTAATTACCCTGTAAGGTATTTACCATCCTGATTTTACAGAGGTGATTCTTTTTTTACTGTTTCTTCTATTAAAATTCTTCTTGTAAGAACTGAATGCTTTTTTCATTGTTCTTAAGATCCAAGGGTTTGGGTCTGTGGTCACCTATGCAAATTGGTGAGGATTTTTACCAACCTTCCCCAGGAAGTGGGGTGCAAGGGTTGGGAGGATTTGGGGGGGAAAGACGTTTCCAAACAGGCTCTTTCCTAATAAAATAAACCTGGTCAGACGTTTGGTGGCGGCAGTGGAAGTCCAGGGGCAAAAGCTAAAATAGTTTGTACCTTGGGGAAGTTTTCACCTAAGCTGGTAAAAGTAAGCTTAGGAGGTTTTCATGCAGGTCCCCACATCTGTACCCTAGAGTTCAGAGTGGGGAAGGAACCTTGACAACTTCCATACCCCAAAAGATGGTGGGGGTGGGGGAGGGATGATATAGTGACTAAGCAGGAAGTTTGAGTCATGAAGAGGGAGCATTTTGAATGTCAGGAAGAGACCACTGCAATGATGGAGTGACCATCAGCATGGGGTGCCATAGTGGAAGAAAGCCACCAAGCCACACCTGACCAGAAGGCTTTCGTGATGAGTGAATCCCTTTAAAAGTGTATTAACAGATGTGTCTTACATAAGACATGGGAGGTAATTGTCGTGATCCACTCAGCACTGGTGAGGCCTCAGGTGGTGTAGTGTGTCCAATCCTCGGTACTAACGTTTAGGAAAGATGTGAACAAATTGCAGGAGTGTCTGGAGGAAAGCAACAATAATGATAAAAAGTTTAGAAAACCTGACCAGTGAGGAAAGGTTAAAAAAGTATCTTGTTGAGTCTTGAGAAAATAAGTCTGAAGGGGAACCTGATTAGTCTTCAAATATGTTAAGGGCTGTTATAAAAAAAAAGACTGTAATCAATTGTTCTCCATGTCAACTGATGATAGGACAAAAAGTAATGGGCTTTATCTGCAGCAAGGGAAATTAAGTTTAGATACTAGGAAAAGCTTTCTAACTCTAAAGCAAGCTAAGCACTGGAATAGATTCTCAAGGGAGGTTGTGGAGTCCCCACCATAGGAGGTTTTAAGAACAGGTAAGACAAACACCTGTCAGTGATGATCTAGGTTTACTTGGTCCTGCCTCAGTGTGGGGGACTGGACTTGATGACCTCTCAGGGTCCTTACAGCCCTATATTTCTATTATTCTACTTTTTAAATCTGTCTTGAACACAAGGAAAGTAAACAGATAATTCTTAAAGGCAATTAGGATACGAGCACAGGGAATATTGGAAAACATGAATATAGACAAATCAGCAAATCAATAGGACATGCACCCTAAAGTGTTAATGCAATTAGCACATGAACATAAACTACTGATACCTATTTTGGAGCAGTCATTCAGAACTCTAGAGGTGCTGGAGTATTTGATAAAAAGCTAACATGGTACCAGTTTTCAAAGAAGGAAATAAAAGTGATCCTGTCAATTATTGTCTCGGAAACTTGACTTCAGACCCAAGTAAATGAACTGAAAAAATATTAAGGTATAAAAATCACTATATAATGGAACTATAAGCACCCTGGGTTTATAAAGATCAGATTTTGCTGGACAAACTTTTGGAGGGACAGAAGCACAAAATTAATGGGGGAAGGAGAGGAAGAAGTAGATTGAATAAATTTTGATTTATATGAAGCATTTGATGATGTCTCATGGCATCTTGCAAAATTCAATATAATGATCCTGGAAATGAGTACTGAAAACTGGCAGAAGGAAAACACCATAAAAAGAGTGATCTATAGCAATGGATTGAGTTCAGGAGGTGTTTTGGAATGTGCCGCAGCGTAGATACAAACTTTAATGTTTGACCCTCAAAGTTAGAGATGGAAAAGACCAAGGAGATTCATCTTCATTAATGATCAGGAAGATGAGGTTAGACAGCATGATAATTAAATTAGTGGATGATAATAAATTAGGAGATGTAGCAAATGTCCTTTTTCAATAAAGAGAGAAATAATACATTTAACCTAGAAAAGCTAGACATATACACTGGAAATAACAAAATGAGATGCAGCCTGAGAAAAATTCAACGAGCATGCCTGTAGAAACAGCATCTGAAACAGATATTTAGTGTGAGAGCAGACAACAGATAGGATAGGAATATACAATGTGATGTTGCAACCAAAAAAAGCCAATACATTTTGGGTTGCACATACAGAAAGATCACATCTTGCAGTGGTGAAGTGATAATCCCTTTTATTAGAATCAATAAAACCTAGAATAATTTCTTCAGTTCTGGACAGATCATAATCAGAAAGATGTCGTAAAACTGAAGGAAGTTTGGTTAAAAGGACAAAAGTGATAGGGGGCTTGAAGGGGCCAATTTATGAGGAAAGATTGAGAGATAACTATCCATAGATCTAAGAAGAGACATACTAAGAGTCTGCAAATGCATGAAGTGTGATACAGGGAGTAAAGGAATATAATTAAGAACAATTTAGATAGAATATCAAGGGGGAGAAATTGTGGGAAGGAAAGGATAAAATCTATTTCACTATAGAATAATCTCCTCCTAGGAGCCCCTTTGAAAACTTAACTGAGGAAGTCCTGGAGAATACACTGTAGGGGACAATCTTGCCTTTGCCAATAGGATCTTCTCTATCTCAAACTTCTCTGATTCAGGAGCAAGACTGAGGAAGAGACAGCCAGGGAGATAAACCCAGGGGAAAAAGTGAATAAACAAGGGAAGGAATCAACTTACTGCCCACACTAGGAACAGGGCTCAGCTATAACCAGAATATTTCTAATGAGGCTTGACCATTGTTTTCCAATAAGGCTAATACTTTAGTGTGGCTCTAGCAGAGTTTGCCTCCCTAGGGATGTTGTTTTCAAACAGCTAAACTGCTAGAGACTAGTTTTCCCTTCCCAAGATAATCTAAACCAGAGACTTAGTGTGATTTATGGCCTCCTTTGCTCAGCCCTCTCCTGAGCAGCAGAGAGTGCCCTCAGCTGTACCTCAGGAATTGGCCAAGATCTTTTCTCCAGGCAGTCCTCTACAGGTGCTACCTCTGGAGATGTTCTCCTCACTCCCAGCTAGTAGGACGTGGGGTAGGTAAAGAGGAGAAGACCGATCTTAGTGGGGAAGTGGAACAGAAAGTGCATCTAACTCATCCAGTTCACCATGACCATTTTGAACCTTAAGTATGATCCAGCTAGCTTTCTTCATCATCTTCTCCTTCTGCCCTGTCTAGAGAAGTTAAATAAATTAGACCTCAAGCATTAGTACAAAGCTTTGCATCCACACATAAATTCTCAAAATGGTCTAATAACCATTTACAACATGCTGCCTTTAATCAAGTTTAATGATTGGCTAAAGCTTACCTACTTCACTCTGAACTGGTTTAGTGCCAGGGAGGAAACAGACAAGATGAAACTGTTCACCTAGTCCTCTTACTACTGTTCCCCAGTGAATTAGTGGCCTTGCAAAATGCACTGCCAGTGTACATTACTTTTGAGAGCGGAGCCAAGAATTGTGGTATAGGTAGCCAGAGGACTGAAATGATTTTGGACAACATACTCAGCACCTACATTTTTGCAGTAAAAAGTTGCCTAGGTACCTGTGCACACTCTGGTCTTGCTCTAGATATCCAGATGCCTAAGCCACAGAGTGATACATGAAGTCAGGGAACATTCCTCTGCCTAACTTGATTGCAGGGCACAATCTGGTAAGTATGGTCAGAGCTTGCCTACCAGATTGGGCCCCCATAGGTGAGCTCACACAAAACAGCCAGGGCTGGGAAGAGGAGGATGACTCCTTTATAACTTTTAGGGTACTCACCTAGGCTATAGGACAGGGGGTCTCCAAACTTTATGAGACGAGGGCCATATTAGATTTTTGAAGGGGCTTCGCGGGCCGAAACGACTGTGAAAGAAATTATATATGTAAATATATGCAAAATATATGCAAACTCGTTAAAAAAATAACACTACTCTACTGTGTCAGTATTGCATTAAATTCTAAATCAGGCTCTCCTTTTTAGGTCTGCTCTGCTCCGTGCCTGCTCCCTTCTCCCTGTGCCTGCTAGGTGTGCCTGCTCTGCTGAAGAAAATGACAAAGGATTGAAAGTTTGGCTGTACTTTGGTAAGAGAAGCTCCAGGTTCCCATTGTTGGTTGGGACTGTTTGGTTCTATTCGTGCTGTAGTTAAAATTTAACCATTCTGAAATTGTTAATTTCCATCTTCTTTACTCCATTTATTGGAGATATAATTAAGCATCTGGCTAGTATTTTTACTCTAAGGCAGGGGTCCGTGCCTGCTCGGCTGCAGCAGCAACTCTCCCCTAAATTGGCTCCCATTCTGGGGGACACTGACTCCCGGGGGCACTCACCCCTCTGCACAGCTCAGCTGTGCTGCCACCCCGTGTGAGCTGCTGCCGGCAACCCCTCCCCCTGTCTGCTCAGCATGCCTACTCAGCTGTTCGCTTCTCCCCCTCCCCACACACTTTTGTAAACAGGAGGCCAGTTCTTCCCACTTTCGAGAACATGAACTTGGAAGGGGCACAACAAAGGGGGAGTCCAGGGGGTCCAGGCCCCCTTTGGCCCCTGATTGGATCTCGGTGGCATAACAGCAGAGCCCCTTCCCAGTTGGCGTGACAGAGGGGCAGCAAGGCCAAATCTGCACGAGTGCCATTGCGATGTGGTGCACAGGGTCACATCACTCAAATGTGGCCTGTTCTGGTTGTTTGCTCCCCTTCTCCCAGGCTTTTGCAGTTCTTTTGGCACCCAGGTCCTCTCCTCCCCATACCCAGGCTTCTTGCAAAAACTGGGTAGGCACATAACACGAGGGAGGGTTTGCAGTGGAGAACGCAGAGGGAGGCACCTAATTCCCTGAAAGGGCCAGAGTTTAAAACAAAGATTTAAGATTAAGTTAAATCTCTAACCTGGGCACCTCCCATTGTCTCATTTAGACTAGCAGCCACCTAGCATGCTGACTGTTGTGAATCACACTCTTGAGGCATGTCTCTCTCCCCATTCATTGTACAAGGATTCTAGGGCCTCACCCAAATTTTATGAACCCTAGTGATTTTCTAGGCACCTAAAAGTTAGGGGTAGTGACACTGAGTGCCACCACACCTAAATTCCTTTGTGAATCTAGCTCTTTGTCTTAAACTGGTTCAGCACAAACAGTACAATTCTCTCGTGTGGACAATGTATCTGAGATAAGGACAAAGTCATCTTAGTATTACAAGCCATTAAATACTCTTTCTGGAGCTGTTAGAAATAAACTTAATAATAAATAATGGGTGAACTTAGCACTGGCTCAGGGTTTGCAAACCTTGAGTTTGCAAAACTTTTTAATCCCATAATTTAAACCAAGGTTTGTTTTTTCAGGGGAGATTCGATTAACCTATGTTCTCTTTCTCACAGTTTCTCTGTATTTGTTTTTCCTCTCTGCTCTAATTTTCACAGTTTCTCTCACATGGAATGAGAACTTGATAATGTTAGTGACCAAATTTCACACCCCGTGATATCTGATGCGGTACAAAATTAAGCAAAATGACTTTGTCCACTCCTAAAAGAAATAACAATTGACGCTAACAAATACACCAAGGCTGTAAGGATAGTGAAAATTACAGTTGAAATGTAACTTACCCTTCTTCTCCATGAAGAACCAGCTGGGCTGAGCCTTGATATCTGTACCACAGTCAAAATGTGGAGCTGTACTGCAGATGGAGGAAGCACTCCATTGAGGATCATGGTAGGAAAGGAGATACCTCATAACTCAGCAGCTCGTGTTTTTCTCATTTTCTCCATGATCATCACTTGATGCCATGGTATAAGAATGAAAACCACTGATGTAATGATCCACACTACACTATTTAATTGTCAAATTTCTAGAAGTGGGGATGCCTATCTTTGAAATTGTTCACTGCTGATGTACAATTGTCTGACTGCTTCAGGGGGGCAATCAGAATTTTACTAAGCAGAGGCTGTCATGACCAGGATGTGGAAGGTCTGACTTAGTGGACAGAGAAGGAGTTGGGAGTCAGCCCAGGTCAGATACCAGAAAATCAGAGTCAGAGACAGAGCAGAGGGCAAACCAAATGTCAGGAGGCAGGCTGGGTCAGGTTACCAGGAAATCAGCAGCAGGTTTCAGGGGAATCATTCCTGAGCAGGGAGAACCCAGTTTCGTGGACAGCTTCCTGTTCCTATCCTTGTGTTAAATGGAGGCAGGAGACCAGTCAGGACACTCAGGTTTCTACCAATCAGATCTCAGAACTGGAGTCCTCTGTTAGAGTTCAGCTGCTATTCTAGCAGCTGTTAGCAGGTCAGTGGGTGCCATGTTGGAACTACCTAGCTCTTAAGAGTCCAATGGGCCTGGGTTCAAGACCTGTGCTCCCTGACATCACCCCCTCTTCAAGGCATGGTGATGTGGGACCAGACTTTTTGGGGTGATTCCTATGGAATGCTTGCACACGTGGGAGCATGTAAATTTTCTGCCAGCTCCCAAGTGCACTCCTCAGGACCATATCCCACCCAGCGAATAAGATACCACAGCCTGCTATGTTTATATTTAGAGTCCCGGATTTCATGAACCAT
This sequence comes from Natator depressus, assembly GCF_965152275.1. Taxonomy (NCBI): domain Eukaryota; kingdom Metazoa; phylum Chordata; order Testudines; family Cheloniidae; genus Natator; species Natator depressus. The sequence continues at coordinate 288,336,203 of NC_134234.1, read as the reverse complement.
GTATTCCTCATGGAGCTGGACCTGGACTGGTGGAGGAGGTGGCTGGGGCCTGTGAGGGACAGGGTTTTCTGTGTAGACTTTCAAAAGCGATACATGAAATACTGGGTGAATCTTCAGAGCGCAGGGTAGTTGAAATTCAAACATGACTGGGTTAACCTGTTGCAGGATCTTAAAAGGGCCAAGCAACCAGGAATCCAGCTTGCAAGAAGATCTCTCAGTATTGAAATGCTCCATCAAGAGCCATACCTCTTGTCCCATTGAGTAGGTGGGACCTTGCGTCAATGCTGGTCCACATGCTGTGTATAGTCAGCCCTTGCGTTTCCCAGATATTGCTTCCTGGGCCCGACAAATTTGCTGCACTAGGTCTGAGGCAGCTGGCTTGGGAGAGGATGGGGGTAATTGTGGGTGGAATTGAAGCTGGTATAGTTTTTTTTTTAAAAGGGGGGGGGGCTTTGACCTGTAAATGTATGGTCTGCATTGTTGTAGACAAACTCTTCATAAGGGAGAAGTGAAGACCAATCATCCAGGCAATGACTGATGTAGAATTGCAGATACTGCTCAAGATTTTGATTGGCCTTTTCTGTCTGTTTGGTGGACTGAGGATGGTAAGCCAAGGAAGGACATGTGCAGACCCCCAGCAGGTGCAGGGCCTCACTCCAGAACCGGGCCTGGGAAATGAGACCCTCAATCAGAGGTGATGTATTCCAGAAGGCCATGGAGGTAGACTACCTGACTAATCCATAGCTGGGCTGTCTCTTCCGCAGAAGGGGAGGCCTATACAAGGAAAGAAGCAGGCCATTTTGGTAAAGTGGTCCATTGCCATCAAAATTATTGCAAATTTGTTGCCACCCAGGGTCAAGATGGGGTGTCCAAGGGCTGGAGAAAGCTTCAGGGTTGTGGTGTAGTTTTCTTGGCACAGGCACAAATATCGCAGGAGATAATGAATTATTGTCTTGTCAGTCATATCTGGGGTCACCAAAAGGGGCAGGATGTTATTTGTTGGGACTTGAAGTGTCCCAAGTGTCCTGCTAGGGAAAAATCATGGCATAGTTACAGGACTGCAACTCTTGCAGGTCCAGTGGAATATAAACACAGACCCTCATGTCACACAATTGCTTGTGGAAAATAGCTTATTCATCAGACAGATTTGATAGTTAAATTGATAGTTAAATCGAATCATGAGACAAATAAGTTCCACCAGAGCTGCCACTGATGTAAGGCTTTTGCCCTACATAGATTTGCCCAGATTTTTATCATCAGTGAATACCTGGACCAGGTGGTGAGCTCCTTCCAGGTTGTGCTGCCATTCTACAAAGGTGGTTGTTATCACCAGGAGTTCCTTATCAAATATTTCATAATCAAGTAGCATCAAGTAGTTCTGCAGGACTGAGCTTTCTTGAATAATAAGTGCACAGGTGTAACACTTGTTCAGGACAAAGCCCCTGTGAGACGACAACCCCGATCACCATACTGGAGGTGTCAGCTTTTACAGTGAAGGCTTGTGTGATGTCTGGACGAACCAATATGGGTGCTGTAATAAGGGCGAGTTTCAGCTGGTTGAATGCATACTGGGTCTCAGGAGACCAATGGATTTGGGTATTTTTCCAGAAGAGAGCGTGAGGGGCTCGATTTTGTTTTGAAAAATGCAGGCTAAATTGTTGGTTAAAGATTGGCAAACACCACGAAGCATTGCAGGTTTTGTACCATGTGGGAATTGGCCAGCCTTAGACGGCTTGATCTTACATGGGTCCATCTGGATCTCTTTTGGGGATAAGACAAAGCCCAAGAACTTGTGGAGGCCTAAGCAAAGTACACTTCTCAAGCTTTGTGTCAAGACAATGCTGCTGTAAGCTTTCCAGGACTGTTTGGACATGAATGGTTTGCTGTTCAGGGTACTTGGAGAAGATCAATATGTTATCTAGGTAGACTACTACATACTGGTCCAAGATGGCTCAGAACACATCATTTTTAAAACGTTGGAACATGGCAGGGACATTGGTCAACCCAAAGGGAAGTATGAGACATTAATGACCATAGCTTGTTCAGAAGGTGGTCTTCCACTCTTCACCTTCCCTGATTCACATGAGGTTGTATGCCCCCTAGAGGTCCAACTTAGTGGATTGCATGGGAGCTGCCATGTATTCAGCAAGTTGGAAATCAGGGGTAGCCAGTAACAATTCCTGATAGTTATCTGATTCAGTGCACGGTAATCAATGCAGAGTCAGAGACTGCTATCTTTCTTCTTGATGAAAAGGACTGGTGCACCCGCTGGAGAGGTCAAATTGTGGATAAACGCTTGGGCCAGGTTCTCCTGGAGCTCAGGATCTGACATGCTGTAAATTCACCCAAAAGGTAGTTTTGCACCTGCCTGCAGCTGTATTGGGCAGTTGTAGTCCCAGTGCAGAGGTAGGGTTTCCAGATTCTTCTTTTCAAAAACATCAGCATAGTCTTACTATTTTGTGGGAAGTTCAGATGTGACTAAATGGAAGAATCTGCCTGAATAGTCACCCCCATCTGAGCCTCTCAAGGTTCAGATGCTGGGACAGGAGCTACTGGTCCACAACAGTGCTGCTTTCATAGCTCTGATAGAATACAGACGTTCTGTGCTTGGCACCAAATGAGCAGGTAGTGGAGGGCCAGCCAGTAAGTATCGAGGATCCGGGGAACATGTGGAGATTGGATCACTCCCAACTGTAATATTTCTCGGTGCCCTGGAATCACGGCCTCCAAGGGAGCTATTTCCTTTGTTACTGGACCAGAAAACAAAGGGGAATATCAATAGGCTCTATTAGATCAGGAGTAGCCTTGCATTGCAGGGGAATCTGCAGGATCCAGGCGGCTGTGGCTATGAAGCAGTTTGCTGTGCCTGAGTTGAAGAGGGCCAGTAGGATGGGAATTTGCAGGGGCACCCCAGGTTTGTGCAACTAGACTGGCACGTGTGAGTGAGGAGCCCTCAGGCGGGGCTCAGGATGTGTTCCAGTCAGGACTGAAGTGTGGGGGAGCGCTCTTCCCTGATGCCTTGGAGTTCATATGGGGCAGGCAGAGAAGAAGTGACCTAGGTCACCACAATAGAAGCAGAGATGGTGCTGGTATCTTCGTTCCTTTTATATGGGGCTGAGCAGTTGATGGCCCACATCTCTGGTAATGGCTTGGCGAGAGGTGGTGGTGAAAAGATCACAGTACCTGGATTGGTGGGTTGCAAGACCCCTGTTTTTTCCTCCCTTCATTCCTGTAACCAATTGTCTGTACAGATGGAGAGATCCACGAGGGTATCCAGAGGGGCAGGAATCTCTACCCAGGCTAATTCATCTTTGATTTCTTCTTGCAGGCTCCACCAGAATTGGTGGAGCCTGCAATGGTGGTGCCTCATTCCAGTCTGTATCTGCTGAGAGGCAGAGGAATTGTACAGCACAAGAGGCTACGGTGCCCTGCCCCTGTTGGAGCTTCCTTAGGGCAGCCTCCACCATTCAAGTTTGGTGTGGACTGTCCAATAGTACTGACATGTCTTGGAGAAAGACCTCCCAGTTTGATAGCCCTGGCTGTCACACTCCAAGGGCAAAGCCCAGTAAAATGCTTCCCTGGACAGCAGGCTGATGACCAGGCTCACCTTTGCATTGAGTATTATAGGACTGTGGATGAATCATGAACAGGAGGAGGCACTGGTTTATAAAACTCCGGAATCACTAGCAATTACTTCAAACTCTTTCAGCAGTGATATCAGGGAACAGGGCTGAGCTGATTCTCGGAGGTTAGCTGGATGACCTGGGCCTGCAGGGCTTAGCTCTCTGCCGGAAGGTGTGCAGCCCACTCAAGCATGTGCAGTGCTCCCAAAGGGTTAGCCAGGTCCATTCTGCTGGCACTGGGGCCACTCCTGTGGCCTAAATGGTCCATGCAAGCTGTCAGCGATCTGACCTAGTGGTCAGAGCAGGGTCAGGTAAACCCCAGGTGTCAGGAGGCAGGCAGGATCAGGTTACCAGGAGATTAGCAGCAGACTGTAGGAGCAGGTATTTCAGAGGAAGCAATTGCAGGGGACAACCCAGCTGCATGGACAGCTTCCGTTCCTATGCTTGGGTTAGATAAAGTCTGGGGACCAATCAGGCCACCAGAGGCTCAGGTTGAGTGTCACTTTGGGATCGTGGGCATGGCTCCAGCCCCTCTGGGTCCCAATCTTTCTTTTTCCACTCCCCTCTCCTGCATGTGTGCAGTTTACCATGACTGATGTGCAGAGGCAGAAAGATTGTTCCCCCTCCCATCCCCCCAAATATTTCCATTCTACCTTCATTTTCTAGCTATTGGGCGCATTTCTGCTAGATTAAACAGCCCTCTGCTAACAGAAATCTTCCCTCTGTATAGTCATTTATAGACTATCAAGTCACCTCTTACCCTTTCCTTAAATAGATTGAACTTTTGAAGTCTCTCACGGTAAGACACGTTTTTCAGAGCTCAAATGATTCTTTCAACTATTTTGTGATATTTTTGAGATCCTTTTTGCAACGTGGACACCAGAACTGGACACCGTATTCCACCAATTTCTCATTACTGTCACATACAGTAATGAGAAATATCACCTCCCTATTCTTACGCAATATTTCCCTGCTTACACATGCAAGGATTACATTAGCTCTCTTAGCCCCAGCATTACACTGGAAGCAGAAACATCGAACTAATGTGCTTATGCCATACTTTCTCATGTTCTGAAATTCTCAGCTAACTCCTACCCAGCTGCCAAACCTGCAGCTTCTCCACTAACAACTTTTACATGAAAGTTACCATTATCAGTACAAAAATACATGGTGCATCAAAAACTGAAATCTACAAAATAAATTGAATTCAGTGTAAAAATGGAAAAACCTCAAAGACTACTCTACTGGTTGGATTATTCATGTTCATGTTTAATTCAATAAAAGCTTTCATTTTAAAATGTTAATGAAGCTGATGCAGAATTCGTAGCCTGTTACACTAACGAGCATTCAAAGGCCTGGATGGAGAATTTAGCTCCAGCTTGCCACAAAGGGGGTTTGATGAACACTGCAAAATAAGCAAAACACACAAATATACACACACCATTTAACTCCAACTGAATGAAATGATTTGGGAATTTATCTGAAAGGTTCCCATAAATGATGACACCATGACTGCTTTATGGCTTGTTGTTTTATAATGGGGACGAAGATGAAAACCTTCATGTGATCCTCCCTGTTAAGTGCTTCAGCTCGACCAATGCCATCAATGTGGCAATGCAATGCCAATTGGTGGCATCATGGTCTAAAAAGCAACTCAAGGGATGATCTCGGGCAAAATGGCCCTTTTCATGACAAACATCAAAACACAGTCTCAGACCAACGTGTGCCATCTCAACATAGGAGGCCTTCCCTCTTGCAAAATGCAATTAGTTGACTAAGCTGCTATGCAAACAGAAGGTCAATATCCTTGTGCTATAAGAGATTCACTTATTCAATAACAAAAAAGAATCTTAATGCTGCATTCTAGGATACCACTTAGCAGCAAGCCACCACCACCCAAAACACAAACCGGCAACGTTCATGAGACAAGAGCTCTGGAACATCTGCTGTGTGGACTTGAACTGTTCAACATCATACACCATCATAATGAGAATTATTGAGCTCATGGTCACCAACCTCTACAAGTCACCAAATATTGTCTGGCCCACAGCGGTTCTATCAACTCACAGCCACCCTTCATTATGTGTCAAAGACTTCAATAGCCATCATATATCCTGAGGTTATGATCACAATGATACCGCAGGCAAACAAGTTCTTGAATGGGCTTCAAATCAAGATAAGCATCTGCTGTTTAATCTGAAGCAGCCAGGAACCTTCCATTTTGCAAGATGGAGAAAAGCCTTCTCACCAGACCTGTGCTTTGTGTCCTGTGACCAGAATGCACACATGTGGAATGAATGGACACTGATGATTGTCCGTATAACCAATAGCATACTGTCATCATACATGTTGGGCTCTGAGTTCCCCTAATTACCTTGCTACCAAAGCCATGTTGGAAGTTTAGGAAGGCCTATTAGAGGGCTTTCCCTCCACCCTCCCACTTCCCTGGTTCTTGTCACGCAGACAGCAAGCAGCAAAAGACCAGAAGTCCGAAGTGCAGACAATGCAATGTTTATTGGGGTTAGTTTCCAACTGAGCATATTCGGAAGCCCTTCACACCAGCTGGGCTTATCTCTATATGGCGAGAGTCTGTTCCCCAGTGTTCCACTGCCAGCTCTGACGCCACAGAGCATTTACCCCGTATTCCCCTTCCCAGCTCTGACGCCACAGAGTGTTTACCCCATGTCCCCCTTCCCAGCTCTGACGCCACAGAGCCTTGCCTGTGTCCCTGTTTCCCGTTCCCTATTCCTGTCCCCAACTCCCTCCTTAGCAAGCATAATTTCAATTTCCCCTTCCACTTCCTGTTTGACCCCAGTTTATACAGGAATAATCTCAGCCAGTCATTTTACTGAAATTTAACTAACCAATCCTAACATATTGTAACATAATTCTCTAATTCTCTAACCAATTATATCCCACTACCCTAAATAACTTACACTTAGCAAAATGAATTATACAGCAGACAGAAACAATTAGAGAACCAGACAGATTAATAATAGAAAAGTGGGGCCCATAAAGATAAAACAATACAGAAATTAGGGTTTCACAACCACAACCATTGATAAGTGATTTCTTGCCAGACAGGATGCTATCTTAAGATCTGTTCCTTTATCTGATGGTGATGGACATTATCAGGACTGGATCGTCTTCCTAACAGCCCAGTACCACCTTATTTCAATGTGACTGGTTTGGAATGTGAGGAAGTCACCATACGCTTCCCAGTTTACGGCTGCCCCTGCTGCTTAGCCAAAGGCCTTAGCCTAAGAACAAGGCCTCAGACCACCCTAGTGAGAGAAGGCCCATACACAAGCAGACTGTGATTTTGATTCTTTGTTTTATACATCTATAACTAGCTAAATGATAAAAATACACTTAAGTTCTTAAAGTATAGGCCTTTACAGGCAGGCCTGAATATCAATATTCTAACAAGACTGATTGGAATAGCTACACAGAAACCATAGAAAAAGTGGTGCACTGAATACCTGCAAAGGAAGAGGACTACAGCAGGCTGATCAGCCTCCTTAAAGTGGCAGTGAGAAGTAACATCCCTTGCAGCTACAGGAAAACTTACACTCCTTGCTGGTTGGCAGTCAGCGACGAACTCCTAAAGGATTACAGGACAATAGATAACCCTGTGTCTGCAACTACACTCCTGGAGTCCCTGATCTCTGCTAGAAAAAAGTGATGGGCAAAAGCTATGCAGAATCTAGATTTCTCCCACTCAAACTGGAAAGCCTGGAGCCTTCTCAATAATCTTGGCAGTGCTAACCCTCCCAAAATGAGAGTGCCACATGTCACAGTCAATGCAATCACCATCTATATGATCCTGAATTCTAAGGCTCAAACAGATTGTCATCACAAAAGGAAAGTGAAGAGAGAGCTTTACTGGGCCTTATCCAACTGCCCAACATTATCAAAGCTATTAAAAGAATTGGGAAGGCCATAACACTCACCAAACTTGGCAAGGCTGCATGGCATCTTCCCAAAATTTCCTAAACAACCTAGCTCAGCATGGCTGCAGCTGACACACTTCTTTTCCAGTGTGCATGCCCTTGGCTAAATGCCCAAGATACGACAACAGGCAAAGGTCACTGCCTTCCTGAAACTGGGGAAAGCAGCCGATGACCCAAAAAAGCTATTGGCCAATATCATTACTATGCATAATTTGAAAGCTCTTGGAAAGGATGCTACTCCAGAGACTTACACTCATCTTTGAGGACTATATCCCTTAAGAGCACTCTGGGTTTATACCAGGATGAAGTACCTGCAATCAAATGATCACACTGACGACCTGCATCAAAGCCAGCTATCAGGATGGGCTCAAAACAGAAACAGCCTTTGTGAACCTGTGCTTGCATGGTTTGGCAGGATGCCCTGCTTCTGACAGTGCCAAAAATAGCGCTTTGCAAAACAACACTGCGCCTACTGACAGTTATGCTCAACAGCCAGAAATTTTGTGTACAGCCAATGGAACAAACCAACAGACCTTGTTTACTGAACATTGGGCTCCCACAAGGACTCATCTTGGCACCAGTGTTCTTTAATATTTATGTCAGCCACATGCCATCCACTCAGTCACAGAAGTTTGGCTATGAAGATGATCTTGCTCTCGCCATCCAAGCGAATACTTTTACTCAAGAGGAATGCATCTTCACAGAAGGTTTGAAAAATCTGGAGAAGTACTATTGGTTATAGTGAATCCAACCAAACCCTCAAAAAACAGCTGTCTCTGCATTTCACCTGAGTGACCACCATCCAAAGAAACACCTGAATGTCACCTTCTGTGACCCCAAAGCCAGGCAAAGGATTTCCTGAAATGTATTGGAGTGGTTCTGGATTGCAGCCTTGTATACTGTCAACATTAGATGAAGACTGCTAAGAAGATAAAGACTAGGAAGGATACAACCTACACACAACCTGGGACCAGCTGAAGAGCAAATGCTCACATCTGTGGACAGCTACCTTGGCCCATATCTTCACAACAGCTCAATACTGTGTGCCAGTATGGGTGGGTAGCATATATACAAAAATCATTGGCGTGTAATTGAACCCTGCTATGCAAGTTAGTCAGAGTGCTGAAGTCTAGCTTCCCATCTTTGTGCACCGTCTCTCTGAAGAGAAGTAGCAATAATACAAGAATACAACCACGTGATAATGAGCCAGACTTGCCCTCTATGAAGATCTCCAACCTCCCTCCCCTTTTGTCGCCTTGAGAACAGGAACCCTTTCTGGTTGGCAGCCAAAGTTCACAAAACCTGAGGACTATCACCAAAGAATGAGTGGCAGAGGCTGTGGGAAAAATAGGGGAGTCAAGAATTGAGGCATTTTTGCAGATCCTGCAAACCACCCACCACGCTTCACCATGTCATGAAATTTATGGATCACAGTGAACTGTATCAGAACTGCACATGGACACTGCAATTACCTACCACGCAAACAGAAGATGAAGGGTAGTTTGATCTGTGAATGTTGAGAAGACATCCAAACCACGGAACTAGTGAACTGGTGAACTGCTGCCCTCTAAGACTCTACTCCAGAGAGACAGCCTTGATTCATTCCACATCACCAGAAGCTATGCAGTGGATGACAAACTTGGACATGAACCTTTAATATTGCTTTTTAATTTGCCATTCAAGAGACGAAGATTTTTTTTAATTAGGAAAAAAGGAACCCTGAGGTAATTTGAAGGCTTATCAAAACCATATAATCTATTCTGTTTTATTCAGGTTCATAGACTACTTTTATTATTATCATTTGTATCATGGTAGCCTAATGCCAGGAACTTAAACCCTGATAAGGTCCCCATTGTTCTAGGCATTGTACGAATATAAAGTCAGAGGCAGTTCCTATCCTGAACAATTTACAATATAAACACATGAGACAGACAATGGTTTGGAGGTGGAAGGGATAGTACTCACAAGCCAGGTAAACTGTATGATGGTCTTCAAACATCACGTTAGTTCCATGTTTTCTTTGTTGGTTTGTTTCTCTAAACAATTTTTTTTGAGTTGTGGTGGGAAGTAATTAGCTAAACAAAGGGAGGGAGGAGGGTCATTGAGGGAGGGAGATTAGGGGGACAGGACAAAGCAGAAGATGGGGGGGAATGCTGGGTAGGTGGGATGAGGCTGAAGTGAAGTGGGTGTAGAGGATGCCCAGAGTAAAAACCATAAAGACTCATCAGACCCCAATCACCTCCTCAGTGTTCAAAGGTAGCTGAAGCAGCTGTCTGTCTCTGTTCCTGAAGGATCACTTTCTGCATGGCCTCTCCCACCAATTGTCATCTTCCTGGCTCTCACATGGCTGGAATGATGGGTGGGCCACATGGGCCCAGGCTGCCCCCTCTACAGTTTTGGTTCTGAGGGTTCTGCATAGTGATTAACCACAGTTGGGTCTCAGCTCCTCCATGCTCCTCATGCTGCAGCTGTCTGTCTCTACTCTTGCCAGCTATGTTTCTGGGTGGCCCCTCCCAGCGGTTTTTCTTTCTTCCCTGAGCTCACATGGGTGGTGGGGAGTTAGACTCTGGCTATGATTTAGGGCAAGTGGGTAAGAGTTAAATTCCACATAATAAATTACTGCTATAAAAGCTGATCAAATTGTTTCATAAGCAAAATAAAATATCTAACAGTCACAATATACATATATATGCTAGCACAAATCAGTAGGCCAAACTGCATAGGGAGTCTTTTTACTGTATTGTTTTGCTGTGACAAAAAATAGATAATTATTCTGAAAGGAAAGTGACCAGAAGATATAATTTTTTATGCGCACATAACGAAGCTCCTTCTAATTAAAGTTGTCATACATTCATTAAACATTGGGTGAAGAATATATTTCACATGCAGATTCTCTGTTAAATAACTTATAATAGCCTGGCCATTATGAATGTAACTAAAAAACAGCAATCTGGAAAATTCCATTAAGGTTATCTTTAAGCATTAACTATTTTTTTCTCTTTTAGAAGAGAGTCACTAATTTATAATCTGTTTTTCCTAACATCATTAGTTTCACAGGTGCATGCATATAAAATTGTATAACAAGTGATATTTGTTTAGTTTTCAGGAAACTAATAAAAAAGATGAAAATGTCCAACAATGCCATAAGGCCAAATTGCTTACACTTAATGTGTTACTATTTTCCATGTACATTGTTAGTGTCATCTGTGTGTTTCTATTCTATTACCATTAATAGTTATACAATTCTTCCCTGGTTTTAATTCATCCAGGTTACCATATTGGTACCTACTAGAGTGGCATCAGACACTAGTATCACAATAGCCTTCTGTTACGTATTTTGGAGACAGGAATGTGTAGTGTGAACTATTCTCTTGCATAGACTTTATTGCTTAAGCTTTGTTCAAACAAGAAGTTTCTTTCTTTCCCATTAATGCAGTAAAAACAGTAATTGGGCCTGATATGGCTTAAAGCAGCAAAAACCGAGCACTTGATTTTGTAATTAAGTGATCAAATAAGTGTTGACACACACAAAGGAATAACCTCAAACAAATGATAGACACATATTGAACAATCATTCGATTACACTCCCTGGGAGAACTACTTGAACGGTATATTAATATGTGAGACATTAGAAACCCATAAATGGGTACAGAATGGCTGCTCAGAAAGTTCAGGGTTTACTGTCATTTCTCTAAAGGGGTTTGATATTTGGGGGTCTAATGGGGCACATGAAAGTAGCTTTAACACATATTATCTGTCATGTGGATAAACAGCAAGCAGGCTCTACTGTATAGTGATATACACTATCTTACTACTCTTTATTCAGTCCTTGTGCAGAAAGATCTGTTGACATCAGCACATGATTATGGGCCTCCATCGGCCATTCCCCAGAGGGAGATGGTCGTGGTTATCAAGGCCAAAAAACTGCAGTAGCAGCTAGGGAGTGTGAATTCCTGTCCCCTACTTTCAGCAGAGAAGTACAGAGCAGAACAGGCTGCTGTTTCCAGGATTTGACTTGCTGGTGTTGATCTAATTGTATTTAATTCATAAAAAACTATTTATTTTATTTTTTTTTTTGCAAATTTCTGATACAGTGGACAGCTTCAGCCTCCCCCATCCACAACATTGCACAGTGCATGGATCCTGCTTTTGAATGGGCTCTGGCAAGGTCAAGTTAGAAGGGAAAGCCAGACAGCAGCTACAATTTTTGGAAGGTATTGACAAGCTGGTGGGAAACTCTTAACCCACATAATATGCTGTTATAATTGAAAAATAAAAGTGTATTCAGAAAATATCCCTAAAGATGTGCAAGTGACATGACAAATTAGGTGCACTGTACCCAAGTTAAGCATGTTGAGGTATGCTGCAGCCAGGCAGGCTCTGTGATCTCATTAGGGGGAGTACTTCTACCCATGTGCATATGGTTTCCAGTACCATTTAAATGTCTTACTTCCTAATTATTATCTCTGACTTATATTATTCACCAGCTTATTGTAAGGAACCTGTTAACATATCTTAAGACATTAATAGATCTTTTATTACCAATTATGTTTCAGGATTGCTTTCCATATAGATGCCCTATTGCTAAGTATGTGTCATCCCCTTGATTCCACTCCAATGTGCTGTGAGCAGCAGTTCCAAATGGCTAATAACTCACTAATATAACTTTACAGGTACATTCGGTACCTTTCCCTCCTCCAATCAGAGTCATACCAGCTCATTAAACACTAGTGTAAGAACACAGGCTGAACCCTTCCCTTTAACAAACTAGCAGTGTGAAATTGAAAGCTAAGCTTTTCTCTTTTAATGAGCTGGCAGTACCACCTCCATAATCCGAGGGAGCCAGAAGAGACAGAGGCATAAAACAATAACAGATGCAGTTTCTGATGTCTGATTTCAGGCATTTGTTTAAATGTTCCTGTGTGCCTTTTGTAGGTTGCCTGTTTAATTAAAGATTGCCACATTGCTGTACCGCTCCATGCTCCACACTGAGCAAAATTATTTCCTATAGGTCAAACGCTGGTCACTTAGAAGCTGTAGTGTTATTGATATAATGGAAGACTGACATAGCTAATAGTAGACACTGAAACATAAAAAACAGAAATCTAACTTGGTACAGTAAGATCAGAGAGATGGCTACGTCTACAGCCAATAAGTAACTATATTTCTAGTGGTTGCTAATCATACTTTTAAAATGAATAAAATTAGTCCCCTTTTTTGTTCCAAGTCCAATGAGCACCACTACTGTAGATTATTTAATTGGTACCAATTACAAATACATACATTTCTTCCTAAGTATTTCTTATATCAGCAAACACAATAGTCCCCATCTGACTCTTGGCTGCTGTAACTATTTTCATGCCCAAAGGAAAAAATGAGAAGAGATAACTACAAGAGATGAGGCTAACGGGTTTCTCATCCTCTCTTTCCTGGATATGTAGATAAAATGCACTTTACAGCTGCCAAAAAAAAATCACAACACATACCACAATTTGTAGTTCCATTACTCCCGATAAATTAGTACAGTAAGACAAAGTTTGTCAACAGACGTACTTTGTTATTATACGTGTTTCAGAACTACCCAATAAAATCTGTATCTCAGTGCTTTCCAGTAATTCTGTTGGTGTCTAATACAAAAATGGTTGTATTTGAAATAGATAGGCTATATTGGCACCTCAGAAAACCAGACCACTTAATTAAGTTGTCTACATGTGGCTGTAGGTGCCTTATTTGAAAATATTAGAACTTATAAAGCATTTTTCTTCCAAGGATATTTAATTACTGTACCATAGAGAGTACAGGATCATTATCCCCATTTTACAAATGGAGAAATTGAGGAATAGAAATGTTGAGTGACTAGCCCAAGGCTAAATAGCACATCAGTTGTACAGCCAAGAATAGAACCTTTATGTCCTGAGTCTATACAATGCTCTATCCACCAGCCTCACTAGATCAATTTAACAGACAGGTCAGATTAGCAGAACTTCTTACTGAATAGAAAGCTAATTTAAATTACAGTACCTGTGTTCAACTGTGATGTATTAATATACAATATATCCTTCTTCAAAAGAAGTAGGTGTTGAATTTTTAGCCCATTCATTTGAGATAATGTGTTAATTTAAAAACCTAATTTTCCAATTAAATAGTCTTTTCTGCCTACATAATTCTCCTAGCCATTTCAATCATGAGATATTCTTCACATTCTTTGCTGAATTGTCATGTTGTGATGGTGTGTCCTATTTCAAAATGGTCATCTTCCACTCTACAACAGTTGTATTTCAGTCCTGGGTGAAATAGCTCTCTCAATATATATGTAATGAAAGATGCTACATAAATGGAAGGTATTTATTAGTATTATTCCCTTCTCAGAACTGCTCTTCTAAGGATAGGGTTAACACTTTTCAGCTGATTGTCACAATGTGGAAAATCCTCTTTCCCACTCATTATGTTGAGTATCACCAGTTATCTAACATGGCAGTTTAATCCTGTTCAGTAGTAGCATGATGCCCCAGCAGGAGCACTGAGAAAAACACTCCAGCTCTTTCAAAACTCTAGCTGCTGCATCTATAGCTTTCACAATTCTTTAAAGAAGAAAAAGGGTCTGATATTTATGTAGGGGAAACATCAGGCAGCTCTCAGTGATTTCAAAACATCTTTTCCCAACACAAACTTTCATGAGTTATATCCAATACGATAATGAACAGAAGATAAGATTTATGTATGCATGCAATCTGGTATGTATGTATGAATGATATTATAATTGAGCAAAATACAGTACAATCTATCAAATTGTGTCACTGTGTGTAAAAGAGTACACCATCCTCAGAATTCGTTAGTTGACCAGACCAACCCAGTCTTTTGAGTCCTGTATCTGAAACAGGAGCTGCTAGAACATAATTCCTGCCATGATGCTGGTACAGCATCACTGTAAGCGTCAAACGATTATCTGACAAGACTCAGCCCATTTTAAGCACAATAAACCATTCACATGTAAAAGACAAGGATTGCATTGGGGCTTGTTCTTATAATGCCATGCCTAGTTCCTCATTTTCCATTTGGTTTTTAACGGATCTCAGAGCATATGCTATGTAGAGGCTTTAAAAAAGCACAGCTCCATCTAGATGTAGTTTAGTTTAGCGCACATTTTATTAACGATGACATTCATGATGATAAATAGATCTGTCATTTTTAGGTCAAGGTGCAAGACTGTGTGCATAATCCTAACAAGTCCTATTCATTATACAAAGAATTAAGATTAAAAACACCTCACTCTCTCAAGAGGCCATTCCAAAAGAAGAATGAGCACCAAAATAATTTCCAATGGAATGGTTCTACTTCTAATCAGCTGTCTTCTACTTTGAAGTTGTTGTTTCTATATCATCTGTTGCTCCCACAGCAATGTAGCTTGTAATGCAACAGAAAAACCCAATATTACCGCCTCTTGTGTAGAGCTGGAGCATAATAAAGATCCTTAAAGAGACTTGATGTGGACTGCGATGCTCATTTATTATTGACATGCTGAGAAAGGGAGCTATGGGAAACTTCAATTTCAACAGAATGACCTCTGAATATAGTCCAATTGAAAGAAAGATGGGGACAGAGGAAGAGCACTTTGCCACATGGCCAACTGAGGCATGGCCACCTCATATTATTGCATTTTCATCTATTTCAGTTGAAAAAATGGTCAAAAGAACATTTACTTCACCAATCATGCCATACAGAATATAGGGAAGCAATAGAGGAAATAGAGGAGATATTCACAGACCATGCCCCATCCAGGAGGCCTGGAGAACCTGGAGAACTGGCTGGTTTGACAGAAGATTCTACTTCTTGCCAGAGACTCTAACTTAAGACTGTTTATTTCTCCTACATTTTGGTTTTCCATGACTGGTGAGTCTGCCTGTATTTGGCAGTGAATTCTTCCTGTTGGAACCAAGCTAGGATACGCCTTGTTCCTATATCTCTGAGAGTTGGCCAGAGCAGAGATGTTCTTCATTAAAAAGCTCATGTGTGCATTAAAGTGATAGTGTTGGCTTTTGTCATGTTTTTCCTCTTTTTGCTCATTCCTGCCACAACAGCCCAAGGCCTCATCCAGAATGGAATGGACTCTTTAAGACATAAATAATGAAGTGATCTCAGGTGACCAGTTCGTAGGAGGTCTGGCCTACTGGTTGGAGCAGGAGGTCACAACTGGAGTCAGAGTACAAATGCCAGAGCCAAGGGTCAAGACGGAGTCAAAGCCAGGAATCAGAGCTGGGTGTCACCACCAGGTTATCTGGAGTCCTAGAAGTCAGGAACAGGGCTGGTTCTGAGGCAGGAGCAAGTCTGGGACAGGAGTGGAATGAGGGCAGGGTCTAGACTAGAGTAGGACAGAAGCAAGGCAGGAGCATGGGTAGAGGGGAGCACAGAAAGGCAGAGAGTCCACAGGCACATGTGCTAAACAGCCAGTGCTCTGCTGTTCCTGCAGGGCTGATAAAACATGCTGCTGATGCTGCAGCCAATCAGCTGTTATGATTAGGGTGACCAGATAGCAAGTGTGAAAAATCAGGACAAGGAGTAGGGGGTATTAGGAGCCTATACAAGACAAAGCCCCAAATATCGGGACTGTCCCTATAAAATTGGGACATCTGGTCACCCTAGTAATGATTAACCATGCACCTCCAGGACAGGACAGCTGAGCCTACTAGTTGCCTAGCAGTGTAGTTAGCAAAGGAGCAGGCCAGTAGCTGGTCTGACCCCTGATAGATGACTGGTGTGTGTGAGTGTGTGGTGGGGACAAGGGAGAGGGAGTTACAGACTCCTCGAAATGAGAGAGTTTCATTTCTGATGTCAGGGCTCCTCCTCTTCTTAGATACAAAATGAGTAAGCACCAAATGGGAATGGGGATTTCAAAAATATCATGGATACTGAAAGAAAAGCAGTACTTGTGGCACCTTAGAGACTAACCAATTTATTTGAGCATAAGCTTTCGTGAGCTACAGCTCACTTCATTGGATGCATACTGTGGAAAGTATAGAAGATCTTTTTATACACACAAAGCATGAAAAAATGGGTGTTTACCACTACAAAAGGTTTTCTCTCCCCCCACCCCACTCTCCTGCTGGTAATAGCTTATCTAAAGTGATCACTCTCCTTACAATGTGTATGATAATCAAGGTGGGCCATTTCCAGCACAAATCCAGGGTTTCTCCCCCCCTCCCCCGCCCCCACACAAACCCACTCTCCTGTTGATAATAGCTTATCTAAAGTGATCACTCTCCTTGGCGGGGGAGACGGAGACCTGGATTTGTGCTGGAAATGGCCCAGCTTGATTATCATACACATTGTAAGGAGAGTGATCACTTTAGATAAGCTATTACCAGCAGGAGAGTGGGGTGGGGGGAGAGAAAACCTTTTGTAGTGGTAAACACCCATTTTTTCATGCTTTGTGTGTATAAAAAGATCTTCTATACTTTCCACAGTATGCATCCGATGAAGTGAGCTGTAGCTCACGAAAGCTTATGCTCAAATAAATTGTTTAGTCTCTAAGGTGCCACAAGTACTCCTTTTCTTTTTGTGAATACAGACTAACACGGCTGTTACTCTGAAACCTGTCATGGATACTGAAGGAGTAATTTGGTAGTCATCAACTCACAAGCTAAGTAGGGAGACATATGGAAATATTTTCTGTCAAACTTTATTTGGCTGAATGACTCTAAAAGCATGTGGAAACAAGGAGGGGACTGCCTAGCCATCTTCAGAGCAGCCACAGCTACAAAAGAGGGAGAACACAGTTGGAGCCTTCGGGAACCAGAACCATGGCACTGGAGATGTCAGCAGGAGACCTGGGACAGACACAACTCCAAAACACTGCATACAACAGTAGAGAAATCAAGAGTTGCCAAGGGAACCACATCTGCTGGAGGAAGGGGACTATCCATGGGAGGAGTGAAAGAGGAAGAGTTGGTGGCCAGGCATAGGGGAAGGAGAGAGGAAGACCAGGCACCAGTGAGTTGTGGAGGAGAAGAGGACCAGGAGATAGAGGAACATATACAGGAGAGGTTAAGATAATAAAGATGGGAGGAATTTCTTTAATGAAATGCAAAAGTAGAAGTAGTGGAGGATTGGTTTGTTTTTTTCAAAAAAGACTAAACATCTGTCACATTGAGTAGAGATACGAACAGTTAAATACTTTCCTACTATTACTCTGCCATGTAAGCAGTTGTTATAGCTGTACTGGGACATTGCACAAAGGAGAATGGAAAGAGAAGTGTCCATGACACAGTCTCTCTATTGAAATGAAGTTTACACTAAAACATCCATAAGGTGTGTGAGAGTGCCTACTCGATTGAATTACTCCACCTTCCCAGGGTAAAAATCAGTCAGGAGATAGCAAATGGACCATTAAAAAGAAATCTCAACCCATGATTGAAAAGAACCTTGGGATTCTAAGAAAATAAGATCCACATGTTTATACAACGCTGGAGATGCCTTACAGCTAGTACCATGGAAATTCTGCCAGATGTTTGCCAATTTATGCATACTACATCTCATGGTCCTTTACAGGATTTTCCCTGTAATGGAAGAAAAGCCTCCACACGAGGAAGGTGAACAAAAAGAAACAGTAATAGAAATAGACATTTTGAGCAATAGGAGCAGGAAAATGTCAAGTCCATTTTGTCAGAAACCGTTTCTCTGCAGAAAGCTTTTCCATGTAAAGATATAACAACATCACTTTTTATAATTAAACTTCACATAAAAATACCACAGGAAAGCTTTTTTTAAAACCCTACATGTCAGAATGTTCAGCTGCACACATACAGCCAGCCAAACAAGCATGCAGATTCCAGGAAATTTGCAAACAGTTCGTAGTAGTGGATGCCATTTTGTGGAGACCATCATTTCTGAGGGTGGATATGTCCATAGCACAAAGATTAGGGATGGTTCTGTCCACAAAGTCCAGCGAGCCTGAAACCAAACAGTTTGGCAACAAAATGACATTTATGTTATTCTCTCGTGACACAGTGTCACAATACAAATATCACCACATCATGATCTCAGCCCAAGACGGACTGCACTGCAGGGAAAGTGTGTGGGTGGCAGGAAAAAACAGAGAAGAAACCAAGCTCTAAGGATGGGATCTTGGAGCAGCACTTTAGGAGCCTGACCCCAGAGTGGCCGGTTCTACCACCCATGCCCTGGGAACTGGCTTGTAAAGTACTTGATTTTCGGGGTTTTCACTGAAAAATAAGGTTGCTATAAAGCAGATATTTTACTTCTCATGCTATTGTTTCAGCTCAAGCTTGAACCTCTGGAGCGTGATTCTGTCTACTTAATCCACTTTCCACAACTCAGGCAGTACAGAATGGAGGCAAACTGGCCAGAGACAGCCAGTGGCAAATTGCCATGTGCAGAAGACCCTTCTACTAGCAGAAAACTGCTGGAGGTAGCAGAGCATGTCCTAAGAAACTGCAGCTCCCTCTCACAGTGCCTGCGGGAAGCTCATATTTAGATGAGAAGCTGCCTCACTGTTTGTGTTTTATATGGCTGGTTCACATCCAGCTAATTCACAACGGTTTATATTTTTCTTTCTAAGCTATCACAGATCTGATTGGGTGCCCTCTGCTGGTCTCCCACCAGGTTGCTATGAGCGGAATCCACACCTGTAGATCCACAGATGTTTCAAGTCTCTTGAGTCTCAAGGACAGGGGTGAAAGTAAGTTAGAGGACTTACCGGTACGCCGGAGTCCTGAGCAGGGGTGTATGGCCTCAACCGGAAGAGGCCTTAACCAGAAGAGGCAGGGACTTAAATCCCCGGGCCCTTTATATCTTGATTTAAAGGGCCCAAGGCTGCAGCTGCGGTAGTGGCAGCTGGGAGCCTGGAGCCCTTTAAATCACCCCCGAGCTACCAGCTGCAGAGGCGGCTGGGAGCCCCGGGCCTCGGGGGCGATTTAAAGGGCCCAGGCTCCAGCTGCCGCTACCACAGCAGAGCCCTGGGCCCTTTAAATCACTGAGGAGCCCTGGGGGCTCCCGGCTGCCACCACTACCCCAGGGCTCTGGGCTCTGGCAGAGCTTTAAAGGGCCTGGGGCTCTGCTGTGGTAGCGGCTGCCGGAGCCCCAAGCCCTTTAAATCCCTGCGTGAGCCCTGCTGCCCGAGCCCTGGGGTAGCAGTGGCGGGGCTCTGTCGGGGATTTAAAGGGCCCCGGAGCTCCAGCCACCACTACCGCCCCGGCCCTTTAAATCCCCTCCGGAGCCCAGCCACCGCTACCCCAGGGCTTCGGCAGCAGGGCTCCGGCAGGGATTTAAAGGCCCGGGGCGGTAGCGGCGGCTGGAGCTTTGTTGTCCTTTAAATCCCCGCCACAGCCCTGCCGCTGCTACTCCAGGGCTTTAAATTGCCGTCTGGGAAAGCCGGTCCCGGTACGGCGCACCGGCTCTTACCAATACACTGTACCAGGCCGTACTGGCTTACTTTCACCTCTGCTCAAGGAAGTCCATCCACTGCCCCAATCTTGGTGTCCCTAGGGACACTTTCAGGGCACAGACCCTTTGTCTAGCATCCTATCCCAAGAGCTGGAATGCTGATGGCTGGTTGCCTAGCCCTGGGCACAGTGCTGTCACTTCAGACTCCCCTACCAAACAGAGAATCCCACCAAAAGATATGAGCCTTCTGGTTTACTATTTAACTCCCTCAGGATGCATGTAGTAATTGTGAAGCACATAGTGCACATAAACACTTTTCCCCAGAGTATCTCACATTTTCTCTTTTTTACTTTACAGTTAAAGCCCCAGAGAATATAGATCACTTAGAAAACAATAAACATCCTTACCACAGTGCCCCTCATTAGCCCCTGGGGAGTCCTGGGGGGGGGGATTTCTGGGTTCAAGAAAGCTGGCAGAGCCCTGCATACTGGGTTGCTTGTCTCTCCTTTTGAGCTGGAGAAAAAGGTCAAAGACTCAGAGAGATCAGCGCCTCCCTTTCTGAACTTTTATCCCCTTTTTGTCAGATGACTCCTCCCCTTGCCAGTTTACCCAGGTGATCACAAACCCCTGCCAAGGGACTTCATTGTCAAGGTGACTGCTCCCCTTCTAAACCAGTTCTCCTGGTTTGGATATACCTTATTATCTAGAGTGATTACATTTCAGTGTTGGAGCATTTTAAGTTAACCACTCTCTTTTGTTACTCTTTTGCCATGAGCCTTTGGAATTTGAGTCCCACATACAGGCATACTGGCAATAAAGAAGCCAAAGGACGTCACATTCAAAACGGAGTTTGGTAAAGATACATACAAAAAGGCATTTATGGTACTGCAGTTTTCATAGATTTTCTAAAAGATCTGCTCAAGGAATTATTTTGGGGAAGTTCTATGGCCTGTGTTATGCTGGAGGTCAGACTAGATTATCACAATGGTCACAATGCTAGAAGCTGGGAATGGGTGCCAGGGGCCAGATCACTTGATGATTACCAGTTCTGTTCATTCCCTCTGGAACACCTGGCACTGGCCACTGTCGGAAGACAGGATACTGGGCTAGATGGACCTTTGGCCTGACCCAGTAGGGCCGTTCTTATGTTCTTGGAATCTGTGACTCTATGATGACACTTCATTTTAATTTCATAATATCAAACAGAATTCATAAGTTTGTACAGATGGATTCCAAAAATCATTGCACAAGGATTCACCAGCCCTAATTTAAATTAATGCAAAAGTGGCAAGCGACTGTGTGTGGCTCTCTCAGTTCAGGAGGTCTTCTGCCACATTTCTTGAAAAAATTAGGAGCAATTTAAATAATCACTAGCAAATCACTTTTTTCCTCAGTATTAAGATATTATATGTATTGACAAGGAAAGAAGAAAGCTGTACTGCTCACAAGAGTGCTGCTTCCCATTCAGGTGAAAAAGAGATGCCCTTTAAAACCAGACATTCATAACACGGGGGAAAAAACTTCATTCTCTGATGCACACACAAAGGCTGTCAAGATGTTGAAATGCCACGGTTTCTCTGTGAGGACATGAAGCATTTGAAGAGTAAATATATGAAAATTATCTAATGTAAAGTTTGAGGGGGGTTTTTTGAGGCAGTTGTGAAGTTGTGCAGAGAGTAGGGCTATCCTTTCCATTTAGATTGTGATTAAGAGTGATGAAAGGGTTGACTAAGCAACTATTATTAATAAGCATATGAACTGAGGAAGGATAAATTATATATTTCTCTGAGTTTGCTTGCAAGGACATGTAAATGTTGTATAGATCTTCCATCTTGCCTCCCCATTCTTCCTCCACCTGATATGGGCAATGGAATGAAGGCTACAATGGTACAAACTTTCACCTTGTTTTATAGTTGATTATTATGCCCCTAAGAAGCTCTCTATAACAATGGTCTTACAAGAATATCTTGATCCTGATATGTACATTCTGGTTCACCAAAGAATATCATGTGAGGTCTTAAATAAAAGCCAGAATCACGCTAGTCACTGATATCATTGTGAAATATATGTACAAATATTATGTATGGAGTTATGTATGCATGCTATATGTATGCTGAAAATATGTTCCTAAATATTGGAATAGTTGACAAACAGGTTTTCTGCCATGCAAAGAATGTTTAGTCACCTGTCTACCTCAGTCCACATGTAAATGAAGCGTTATAAGTTAACACTCTGGGGAGTCATTTACATACAAAGTCAACAGGGGGCTTGAAGTCATCAAGGAAGCAACACACTGGAGCATAAACTACAGAGGGTGGGGGATCATCCTGACCCTGCGGTACAGACAGTGAATTTGAGGAGAAGGCAAAGAAGAACCCTGCACCTGGGAAGGAATTGGGCAGTGTGATTACAGAAAGAAGGTTAGCCTGTTCAGTTAAGTTTAGTCTCTAGAAATCCTGTTATGATTTTGTGTCATATGTAACCCTTTTGTTTTCATTTATCCTTTCTCACGAGCTCTTGAATCTTGATCCTTTGATAATAAAATTATTCTTGTTTTCACTATAAATATATCTCAGTGCTGTGGTGTTGTACAAGGAGCTGATCCTGAATTGAATCATTGAAGCTGGTGTGCACACTGTCCCATGGGGCTGTGAGTGTTCAATGGTAAGGGGTTGGATACTACAAAGGGTTGGTTCAAAGGGACTCAGGGACTGAGGTTACACCTATTGTTAACTTGCATGGAAAAGTAAGGGCAGGAAGAGCCCTGAGGAGATTGTCTGGGTGGCTAACAGGCTGGTGGTGTCAGGGAGCTGGCACCCAGTTAAACTCAAGCAAGTCTCCCTTTCACTGGAGGGAGGTAACAAGTCGACCCACAGTCCTGGCAACCCAAGAACCCTCACAACTGTACATTTGTGAATTTCATCCCCCAACCAAATGAAAACTTTTTAATCAAGAATATGTTTACTAGGAGTGTGTCAAAGCAGACACACAACACCGACACATCACGATGAAAAGATCAACATGCATTTTGTCTGTTGTGTATCCATTGCTGTACATCAGTGCTTGTGTGGCTACTTGTCATATGTCTGTTTTCCACACTGTATTATAGACTTTCTGTGTAAACCTCCCAACCAGACTCTTCTGCGTGTGTTTTAAATCCTGTCAAATCAAACCATTTCACAGTTTCCTTGAGGCTAATTTTTTTTCTTGGTTAGTGTCAAATTTATATTACATGTGAGTGGATCAAAGAATGTCATGAATTCAGTTTGTTGCTCAAATGTGATAATTGTTACTATCTTCACATAGTATTTTCCATTAACATGTATTAGATTACATCAGTTCACTTCATCTAGGGACTGCAGAAATTAACCATTGTTGGGCCCATTGTGCTTTAATTGGGGTCTCTTGGAAGCCTCATTTCTTATGACTCCATGAAGGAAAGCAAGGTAATTTGTAGTAATGGTGTAAAAGGGAAAGAATCCTTTATTTTGAGAGGTAATAAATGTATATTTTTAGTAATTAACAGTAAATAGTCTCTAATGCACAATTAATTACGGATGGCCCAGTGGATTGAAATCCACAAAGGAGGTACGTCATGCTTCGTGACAGTGTAAATTTCCCAGTGTTTCACTTAAATGCCTCTGCCCTGACCTAGACGGATTGTCTCAAGTTTCAGAACTTATGATTCCGTGCCCATTCCAATCCTCGCCCTTCAAACAAAACAAGGATTCTAGAGCTGGGCAAATTTTTTCAGACAACTAGTTTACTTGCTGAAAAATGCAGTTTGGGTAAAACTGATGCTATCCACAAATTTGACACCATTTTTTTTAGGGCTAGATTCACAAGACAGTGGTGGTGGCAGGAGAAGAGTAAGAGGAGCCCATTTTATTACTTTTAGCCCAGTGGTTAGGGCACTCCTGAAGAACGTGGAAGACTCAGGTTCAAATTTCTGCAAATAGGGTTTGAACCTATTTTTCCCTGCCCCCCGCCCCCAATCAGAGCCGTAATCACTGGGCTGTAATGTATCTGGCGAGAATATTTTTCCATGCATCCTGTTGAAGCTGTTCCACTTTATATGAACTACTTGAATAGCCATTGGGTCAGAGAGAGAGAGAATGACTCTACTGCCTTGTGGTGAGGGCACTTACATGGAGGGAGGACACTGGGATTCAAATTGCTGCTACAGAGCATGGTCTCCAACAACCCAGCTGGGTCCCCTAACCACTGGGCTAAAAGGTGTAAGGTGGTTGCCACCTCCTCTAGTTATTTTGTGAATCTAGCCCTTTAAAAATGTCCAGAAACAGCATGTTTTATTAAACCCCAAAATGGACTTTTTCTATTTTCCCAAATATTTTTAGAATTTTCAGAATCAGTTTGACCTGATCTGAAATTTTTGTTTTGATTTTTCAGAAGTGACTGTGAACTGAAAAATCAGTTCTTTGACCAGCTCAAGCCAGTAGTGATAGTTTCGTAATGTGGATACAGTCCACTAAAAACTAAACTAAGAATGAACAGATTCACTTAGGCCCCCATCAGATGGTAACAACTTTCCAATTCTATTGACCTAGACCAGACTTGAACCAATTACCTAGACGCAAAGCACTCCATATGCCATTACTGACCTCCTGAGCACCCCACATGTATTCAACTTTCTAATTATTAGCATTATAGTAGCTTTTTCCTTCATCTAAGTGGCTCAACTCCAGCACACAAGTTTTTCTTGAAGCCAATGCCATAATTACATGCTTTTCATAGAATTATACAAATGAAGGGCTGGAAAGGATCTTGAAAAGTCATCAAGCCCAGCCCCATGTGCTGAGGCAGGACCAAGTAAAGCTGATAGGTGTTTTTAAAAACCTCAAATTATGGGGATTCCACAACCTCCCTTGGACACTTGTTCCAGAGCTTAGCTACCCAACATAAACCAACAAGTGTGTTTTCATAATATATAAGATGGCATCTTCTGGAAAAATGCTTAGTCACTACTGTGGCAAAATAAGATAAAGTTCCAAATTTACTGCCAAGCTGTCATGTACTGGCTAGTGTTTGTGTGTGTGTAGCTATACTCTACTAAATGGAATATCAGGATTGTTCATCTCTCCCTCTAATGACTGGCTGATGGAGAATAGCCCTAATATGACCATGATTAATAAAGATTTTCTCACATTTGCCCAAAGTACTGGACACTGTATTTTTACAAAAGGGCAGAAGGTCTTAAGTTCTATCTTTGTTGAAACTGTGATGTTTATGGAGTCAGTTGGTTAAAGACTTGTTGCAAAACCCATGTGTCCTACATTACAGAGGCCAGCAGTTATCACAGCACAGGGACAAATGTCAATATATATTTTAAGAGCCTAGTTTTTAAATATCCAAAGCATATGAAGTATTTTGGGGGCGGGTGTAGGAATAAATGCTTTGAACAGCATTAACTCCAACTGGAAATCAGCTTGGTTTGGATAGCATGCTGCATAGAACATTCATGCTGTCCAGTTTCATCTCATCCCACCCCAACATGGCCCTTGCTGGTATGGTCTTCCTTTCCTCCTCCTCAGCCTCCCACACTTATTGGCTCCCTTCTGCCCATGTAAGTTGAGAAGAACATCTGTCTGCAAGTAAAGAGTTATACAGACCTCAGAGACCACAGATCTTGAACCTGATGTGCAGAGCACTTAGGAAGTGGTAAGTGCTAGCCAGCCACAACTAGTAGTTACTAGACTAGAAGCTGAACCCTGACAGCGGACTCCAGTCCTGGTCTCCGATTGGCAGAAGGCTGTGGGTCCTGATTGGTTCACAGCTTCTATATAAACCCAGCACAGGAACAGGAAGTTGTCCAGGCAGCTGGGATCTCCCTGCTTTAGAGTGTTTCCCTTGCAATATCTGCTGCTGATAACCTGATATGCTGGCCACCTGACTCCTGGTTTGCCCTCTGGCCTGTCTCAGACTCTCATGTCCTAGTAGCCTGCTTCCTGACTCTTGATTTGCCCTCTGGATTGTCTTGGACTCTGTCCTCCTGGTATCTGACCTGACCTGGTTCCTAGCTCCTGCTGTGACCACTAGGTAAAACCACCCATGCCCTGGTTGTGACAGGTTGAAAACCTGGCCCACTGACTTCAGTAGGAGTTTTGCCATTCACTTCAGTGGATCCAGGGTTTCAGCCTGATATAGGGTTATCTTATGTCTGGGTTTTCCAAGACATGACTTCTTCTTTGATCCTTCACCCTCTGCCCAGGCAGATTCTTCAGATAACAAGCAATGTCTGGGATTTTCGCAGAGCAGATATTGCAGCTCAGAAACAGGTGTCTCCATGCCCTGATTGGTCCATCCCCTGCAGCCACACATGCTGGATCCCAACTCAGGCCCTGGCTCCCAGCCCTAACGCTGAGGAGGGGGAGAGGCTCCCATGGAGACTCCACCTGATGGTCCAGCCCAATCAGGACCTCCAGCCTTCTGCCATCATGACACGGAGAGACACTGCCCCCCACCTTGAGAGTGAGACCACAGGAACCTGCTCCAGCACCCCCCAGAAACTCCCTCCAATACACACACACCCCTCCAGCATCCCCCAAATACCTCCTGAAGTACCCACACACACACACTATAACCTGCCCCAGCAGTGTCCTCTTTTTGGGAACCTGAAAGAGGGCAACCCTACCCTGATAGTGCAGCGACTGTGTAGGCAAATGCAGCCATTGTGCACTTAGAAATACACATGGTACTGGAAAATTGAGACAAAGCCTTGGGCAACGTAGCCTGTTTACTAAAATTTTGGAGTTGGATCCTGCATGTAGGTTCTTCAATATACACTGCTTTCCTGCTCCTCTCTTCACTTCACCCACAGAGTTAAGCGTTAGAGTAATAGAACAGTGTATGTAGCAAGTAAAGAGTCAGGAAGCTCCTCTGAACAATGTTTCATTCCTCACCCTCCATAAGTACTTCAGCAAATACATGGAGCACTTTCCAGCTGAGCAGTAGGAAGAGGCAGTTTTGGCAGTGAGAGAAGCAATGCCTCCTGGTTGCAATCACAAGAGGAAAAGGGGATTAGGAGAGCTCCTGGAGGTTTATGAAACATGAGGGAAATACGTCAATGATAGACAGAGTGTGAGAGAAGCTGACACTGAAGGAAAGGTGTGTCCACCTTTCAGTGGTCAGTAACTCATGGTTTGGGGACCTGTATCCCATGCAACAACCCCAGGAGATTGACAAGTCAGGTTCAGCCATCTAAAAGAGCTCAGATGAAATTGATCCACACATTTACTTTAACAATTTAGGGACTGATTCTTATCTATACTAAGGGCCATTTAATCACTCTGGGAGTTTGCAGGGGCCTTGAGGTAGGGAGAAATTACATATACACTTTCACTGCCAAAGAGGTACAAACAGTACTTCAGGTAAATTTTCATAATAATGATCACACTGGGTCAGACCAATGGTACATCTAGCCCAGTATTGTGTCTTCCAACAGTGGCCGGTGCAAGATACTTCAGAGGGAAGGAACAGAACAGAGCAATTTGAGTGATCCACCCCTATTGTCCAGGCCCAGCTTTTGGCAGTCAGAGGCTTAGGGACATCCAGAGCATGGAGTTGCATCCCTGACCATCCTGTCTGATAGCTATTGGTGGACCTATCCTCCAGGAACTTACCTAATTCTCTTTTGAACCCAGTTATACTTTTGGCCTTCACAACCACCCCTGCCAACCAGTTCCACAGGTTGACTGTACATTATGTGAAGAAGTACTTCCTTATGTTTGTTGTAAAGCTGCTGCCAATTAATTTCATTGGGTGACCCCTGGTTCCTGTGTTATGTGAAGGAGTAAATAACTAGATTGTTTACTTTCTCTGCACCATTCATGATTTTATAGACCTCTGTCACAGTGGTTCTCAACAAGGGGAGTATGCAGGTCTTCCTGGGGGTACATCAACTCATCTAGATATTTCCCTACTTTACAATAGGCAACATAAAAAGCACTAGCAAAGTCAGTACAAACTAAAATTTCATACAGATAATAACTTGTTTAAACTGCTCTATATACTAGCTGTACGCCCAACTCACCAAAGGAGAAAGGAAATGGGGAGGCCAAAAGAAACGCTTTTAAAACATCCTCAGAATAAACATCAAAAGAAGTGGCATCGACACCACACACTGGGAGACAGCAGCCCAGGATAGGGATAACTGGCGAAGACTTGTCAGAGAGGGCACGTCCACTTTTGAGGAAAATCGCCCTGCCCTGGTAGCAGAAAAACACCAGAAAAGAAAGGAAAGACAAGTCACGCAGCAATCCTGGCCCACCACTGTCTTCCAACACCACCTGCAACGTCTGCCAATGAGTCTGTGGCTCAAGGATTGGATTCCTCAGTCACCAAAGGACCCATGAAAAATAAAACCTGCGAAAGAGATCATCCTCGACCTCAAGGGATTGCGGATGAAGATGTACTGTACACTGAAATTTAAGCACAATATTTATATTCCATGGTAAAAATGAGAAAGTAAGCAATTTGTCAGTAATAGTGTGCTGTGACATATTTGTATTTTTATGTCTGATTTTGTAAGCAAAGTGAAGTAAAACTTGTGGGTACACAAGACAAATCAGACTCCTGAAAGGGGTACAGTAGTCTGGAAAGGCTGAGAGACAGTTTTAACATATCCCTCTTTAGTCATCTGCATCAGGCCCACAGATGCATAATTTAGCTCACATGGCATCAAAGCTTGCACAGTGCTGAACTAGTCACATGACAGTGAGTGCACAGATTAGCACCCTCTGCAGCAGTGCATTCCTTACCCAAGTCTTTGGCTCACGTTCTAAAAGTATACTTAAATATGCACACAGCATTTATAGTTGTAGATATGGATTGAGTATACTGGAATTGTAAAGTACAATATTTCAAATTGACACATCTACACACTTAGTGCTTGATCCCCAGCCCACTGAAGATAATGGGAAGACTGCTGTTGACGTCAGTGAGGTTTGGATTAGGTCCATAAAGATTTATGGAGGTAACTCCCATTAGTATTAATAAGAGTCATGCGCACAAATCATCTGAGCACTGATGGAGAGAAAGACCTTGCAAAGTCTCCATATATTCCGTTTGTCTGCAATGCTTCCACAGTCTACTATGCACCATTCTAAAATTTAACTATTCCTACAGTTATAAAGAGACAAAAGGTTTGCCACCAGCTAAGTCTTTCTAATTTCTAATTGTGCTTACTACAAACACATAGTGTCAAGCCTTGCTGTGTATGCTAGAAAAAGGGAATCTTATTATCTAGAAGCAGTTATTCCTTCTTTTACATGGTAATCAGCAGGATCAGAACTATGTTTTCAGAACTTCAAATCTAATAATTTTCTGGATAGCAACTATGTGCAATTCGCTGCACTTGCATAGACACCAAAATTACATCCAGTGCTTTTCTCTTCATTTTATTTTAAAAATATGAACTATGATTTTCTTAAAATTACATTTTTTGTATGGGAAACATTAACTCTATTTTCTTTCTTTCCACCCCACAAAAAATTATAGGGATGAGAATCTGACCCAACTTCATACTAGTTCAAACTGCTTTATCAGTACAAAGCAGCCATATACCTGCCCTAAAGGCTCAGCTGAAGATACAGGGAACCCTGAGGCAGCATGGATCCAGCGTCATTGGCGCTACTCAATTTTCTCTATGCCCCTCCATCTCCACATAGTAGACGTGTCATGGGCAGGGAGGATAAGACTAGAGCACCTGGCACTCTACTGATCTGGGTGAACACAGCAGATCCAGTGGGACTTCTGAAACCAGCATAATTTAGAGTAACCTTTGTAAATACTATTCATGCAAAGTTTGATGTATTCTTCTTCATTCTTTATTTGCAAATAAAATGTTTCCAATATTTGTCCAGCCCTATATAAGTTATTTTAAAATGTAGCTTGCATTTTAATATGTGCAGAAATTATTTTTCTCAAACCTGAAGGCAAAGGAATTAAAATAGCTGTTCAAAGAACTTTTTAAAAATAATTACAGTATATTCTAATCATTCCCAGAGTTTAGCTATTACTATATAAATTGCATCTTTGCAATTCTAGCTCTTCTGCTCTTTATTACTTGAATTTTATATTATGTGCATTTTAACAACATTTTAGTGATTGTGTTTTCCTATGTTTCAGTAATGACTGATGGTCAAAACACCAGAGCTGAAGTATGTTAGGCAACATGGTAATGAAGCTTAGAAAGTGTGTTGAGTAAAACATATCAACCCATTTTGAACTTAAACTACATGAAAAAATAAGTTCTAAAAGGCTCCACTATTTGCATATCTTCAAGGTCATGTGAAAATTTCCCTGAAATGAAAACCAGGAGGCAACCTGAATGTTTACAGCAAATAGCTACAGTGGTAGGTGAAACCAAGGACAAAGTAATCATTATTAATGATTCAGCATCAGTGAGAGGGATTGTGATTCCAGAAAGCTTTCCAAAAGAATTTTTAGATTTCAGGACTAGACCGTTCCACTAGGTATAGTCTTCCTCAACTTCTTAATGTGACACATTATATATATATATATATATGTATTGCCCCTCTTATACCCACTCTCTTAGTGCTCCCTCTCAGATAGCAAAGTGCATGCTTTCCATCATTCTAACAGTTAAATGACGGACTTGCTCTGTAATTGAAACAGCAGGAAAGGTCACCTTGACACTCCTGTGACTGATAAAAAGTAGCTTAAGGCACCATGACTTTTTATTGTGAATGAGCTGGCTGAGTTTATGCCATAAATATAGAGATATTCAAATAATCTTAAAGGTGTGACACAATGTAAGAAAAGCCCTTTTGTCATCATTGCACAGGATCACATATAAATATGGGCACATTTTAAAACATAGATTTTTGACCAGACAGACTAATATTTGGAGCTGGAGGATAGTTAAATTCTTGAGAAAAGTTGGCTCCTGGACATGGACAGTAAGGATGAATTTCAAACCTGTGCAGAGAAGTATCACAGGCCCATGCAACACTTAGGTACAGCTGAAGCCCTATTTTCAGGGTGTACGTGGGAGTGAAACACAGAACAGGTGTGAATTTTACCCCAAGTACACACGATGAGACTCCTTTTACATGTGATTTTACTCTGGAAAGACGAAGTTACAGGAGCTCTAAAGGAACTGGGATCTGTGATCATCATGGTGTCAAGTTCTTCAGTGACTGGGGACAGTGCTGTTGTAGAGAAGATTCAGAGCTGTTTGTAATCTGCATATTGCTGATATCTTAGTCAGATGCTGTTTCAATCTCACATAATTGTTGCACATAGATGTTGAAATGAACTAAATTACATATCATAGTATTTAAGGCCAGATTCATCCCTGAAATAACTTCACTAAAGAGAACAGAATCACCCAGGAATTAACTGACTCTTAGTTCCTTGTGTATTTCTTTTCCTAATAGCCAAAGACATTGACCAACATAAGGTCCCCAGCCGTAACTAAATCCAAGGTTTTATCCAGGCCATTTAGTAGAAGATAAACACAGAGTTATTTAGTCACAGGTGACTACGGTCCAGTTAATTCATGAGTTCAGCCCCCAAACTTCTGGAGCCACCTCTAACAGAGAGACGGAGAGAGATACATATATGGAGATCCAGCCTAAACTCCTCCCACAGCCTAAATATGCATATGTCTGTTATTGCCCTGTCCCCATCATTAAACTACATCCATGATTTTGAGAAGTAGTGAGTACACAGAACTCCAGCTACTGCCTCTGGGAGCTTAGGGTTCTCAGCACTTCTGACAACCAGGACCCATGGTAGTACATACGGTTCTATCCAGCAAGGATATCCAGCAAGCATACTATACTGCTTGATACACTACTCTACTCTATACACTACTACCCCTTGAAGGGACATGTAGGATCTGAAACAATCAGATTTTATTCAAAACAAGGATTTGGAATGTTATAGATGATGGAATATACCCTCCTCGGTTTACTCATGTGAGTAGTAAGTAACTGCCTTCAGTGAGCAGGATGAAGCTGCATGCCTGAGAGTAATTCAGTGAATAAACCTCCAGGGCTATTTCACCACTTGCTCTTCTAGTTTCTTACCCTAGCACTGATGGAGTGGACAACCACCTGATACTTTACAGGATTAACATCTTTAAAAGTGTTTTTCTTTTATGATTTCTCTTGGGTGCATAGACTGGCAGTGCTTGCTTCTAACTGGTAGCTGATAAAGTGGATACCAATATATTGTAAAGAGTGATCCATCCGTAATACAATGAAGAAAGGTGCATACTAATAAGAACATGGAAAAAAGTCACTAATATTTTAATATAAATATACCACTCAATTACAGTGCACACAGATGGAAAAAATACAAACAAAAATCAGCATTAGATCATAGCTATTTGCCCCTTAACTATTGGAATCAACTCATTAAATGGTCATTTATGTTAAGATAGCATAATACAGCCAATTATTATACTGAGTACTTCTTGAAAAACTTATCTATTTTTTTCTGTTTCCACGTTACCATACTGAGCTATGACATAACTTGTGAAAACAGCCATTTTGTTTGAGGAAGAACACCACATAAAACATTACCAGTGGCACTGTTTGCTCATGTAGCATATAATGTGGTTTTCATTTAAAGAACAGCCTATCATTGCTTCCTCTCCCAACAGTCAGTGTTCTTGATTTCCCAATATTCTGAAACCCATTCATTTTATGGTGTGTCATTGTGCTCAATTCTCAGAGAACAGTGAAATGGCACTAACTCTGGTCAATTCTTGACAAAGAATCACCAATGTTTACCAGGTCACTAAACTGCAGTAGCTCTTTTCTCTCTACCCACATACAGCCTAAATATTTGGCAAAAGATGGGAAAAGTTCAAGGTTTTGTCATGGAAACAACATGAATAATTCATTTTAATTTTAAAAATAGGAAAAGTCATTGCACACAATATTTTAAATTAGGATTGTATTTTTGTCATGGGAAATCATGAGAAAAAGCAAAATTATTAATTATTAATAATAGTTTACCTTTTGAAAAAAAGGTATATTCCTCCACAGTGAATATTCATAAAACTTCATGGAGGCATCCTGTTCAGCAGCTGAGCTGGGTGAAAAAACCTGTAACTTATGACAATAACCCTTTTAGTCCCTGGTTTTGTCACAGAGATCATGGCTGTAAGAAACCTACGGTCTATGGCTCACTCCTGCAAGCTGTGTTATGTGAATGGACCCCTGCCTTCACACAGAACTCACTGAAGTCAATAGGATTCCACACAAAGCAATTTGCAGGAGCAGGACTTGATTTTGACTTTAGAAAAGGTGGACAAAATCCTGGCAAAACTGATGTCAATGGCAAAACTTCCATTGGTGTCAGTGTGGCCAGCATTTCACCCAGTATGTTTATGAGTCCAAACTTTCCCCCTCATGTTTGCTGTGAGCACAGAGGTCTTTTATAGTATAATGTAAATATACAATCTGTTTTACAATGTTTTCCATCATCTTCCCCTTCCATATGTTCTCCCACTCGGAATCTAATGAGCTCTACATATAAAGGATGACAAAGGAATATGTCTAAGAAATAATTCCAGCAATTATGGCATATGGAGGCATTGTTTTCAAGTCCCTTTTACCATGAACATTAGGCAGAGCATCTGGGACCAAATTCTGCCTACCTGGCCCATGAACATTAGCAAAATAATCTTCATCTGTTTGTAAATTCTACTGAGATCATCTGCCATTAGAAGGAGGACCATTCCATCAGCTTTATGAGCAGTGAGCATATTGAAGTACAAATCATCTACATTTAGGCAAAAATGTTTTAATGCCCACAGAACAGCCTGCTGGATACCACTTTAGGAAATGATAATGCAGGTAGGTCTCACTACTCCCAGAAGTGCTGCAAATTTTTCTATGTCACTTCCAGGCCACTGCTAATAAAGCACTTACCCCTCTAACCACCACTCTGATTTCTCCGTGATCCTAGTTCCTGCCTGTCAGAACTGGATGGATCTCAGCACAAGAAAAAAATAAAAGGAACAAAAAAATAAGGAATAAAGAGGAAAAAAATTGAACTCCACATCAGTAAACTGGGGCAGGAGTTACATTCCTTAGTTCCAAACACTGGCACTTCCCTCTAAACAGATAATGCTGCCAGAGCCTACCAAAACAGAAAGAGAAAAGATTATCAGATACTTCTCTCTGATGATGTATCAGAATATCAGCTGGTATGCATTTCTTTGGTGCTCTAGATACCACATCAGGGCCATGGTGGATAAATCTAGACTAAGGAAGTTCAATGCTTCCCATGTTTTAATATTTTACAAGGGAGAAACTAGTTCTCTGGGTTACCATTTGATATACATTCGGCCCAAGAAGTGTTTTTCAAGAGAAAGTGAACAAAACCAGCATTGGGCTTCACGGATTTAAGACAACGAAGACGTTATATTAATATTTTTTGAATAATCATGGAAGAACGTGATGCCACTCTACCTACCATGCTCCAGAGATCTAGAGAGGAAAAAAAGTCAAGTTAAATCCAGAAAAATGCTTCATCAGAACAGCAAAAGTGAAGTATTTTCATCACATTTACCCAACTGAAGGTATCAAGTAGTCAGGCATCAGAAGCCATAGTCCCACAGAGATAGTGGTGTCTAAACTAGAAAAGATATCAGTGATGATGCCACATTAGACAAAAACAGTGTAGGCTTCTGGAAGCTCAATAAGATTCACTTGCAGAATTCCCTCTCTATACTGGGAGGCCAGGGTTTGCCTCTCCCCAGCCCATCAAATATGCAGAGAGTTTTAGCCCCTACATCCTGCAGATTTTCAAGGATTCACCACCAGAGCTCAGGGTTTTTCACACACAAAGGCTGTCTGCCTCTGCACTGCCCATGGTGCCACCAGTCTCCTCCTCAGCAGAGCAGCTCCAATTGTATTAGCTTGCCACGGTCTTTCTAGCCAGGTCCTTCCCCAGAACTGACCCTAAGTGGTGTTGCAGTTGGTGGTGGGATGATGCAAATTCTACTGGGCCTGCCCCTTCCCCAAATGTAGATCCCTAATGTTGGGGCCCATCTGATCTGAGAGAAAGGGAAATGATGGGACTAAGCTATCAAAATGGCACTCCCTTCCTTCTACCCCTCCTGGCCTATGAGCCATGTCTATTGTGTCTCCATTCATAAAAGCGGAACAGATGATTTGGTGCCTCCACTGATGTAACAGCAAAGGCCTATTTGTTTTTTAAGTAAAGTTTTGAAAGTATGAAAATGCCTTATAAATGTATTGATATTATGTGGAATAGTTCCCAATACTATTTAGTGACGCAATGCACCTGATTCTGGCTGCAAATCCTTAGATCACTGCTGAGGTTGATCTGATGAATGATGTTTTATCTGCAAATATTAATGAAAATCAGTAAACAAATATGACGACTTCTATTTCGATTCTGTCTACACTACCAGAAAACGTTTCAGTGTGTGATGTAGGGAGAATAGGAAGAAATGGAAAATACCACATATACTCGTCATTAGCCCATTCGTTTATAAGCCGATGCCCCCCAAGATAGATAGATAAAAATAGTAAAAAACTGTATGAATCTTTCATAAGCTGATCCTATATTTCAGGGGTTGGCAAACTTCGGCTCCCGGCCCGTCAGGGTAAGCTGCTGGAGGGTCAGGATGTTTTGTTTACCTGGAGCGTTCACAGGCACGGAGCCCCTCAGCTCCCAGTGGACACGGTTTGCCATTCCCAGCCAATGGGAGCTGCAGGAAGTGGCGTCATTGGCTGGGAATGGCGCCCTTTGGCTGGGAACTGCAAACCACGGCCACAGGAAACTGAGGGGCTCCATGCCTGCAGACGCTCCAGGTAAACAATATGACAATGTATTAGATATTCAATTCAATGATTTCATAGAGTTTAAAATCATCAAATTTTGGTGTAGACCCGTTTATAAGCCAACCCCCACTCTTTGATGCGTCACTTTTTTATCAAAAATATTCAGCTTCTGAACAAGTATATACGGTAATTTGAAAAGGAATTTACCCGTTTTCCATAGCACACCAGCCCAAAAATTCTCATGGCAGTTCGCTGTCTAGTCACATGCTTCTGGCTAAGCATATCCTTAATTACCTTGCTGAAACAGGTCTTACAGGTCTTATCCTGCAAGAGGCTAGCCACCCTCAACTCCCATTGAGGATCTCACCCAGATCCCACAGAAGTTAGTGGAGGTCTTTCCATTGGCTTCAATGGGGTTTGGATCAGACTCCAAACGCACATTGTTCCTTTGGGAAGTGGAGCAAAATTCCCCACCACCTCACAATGGGATCCGCCCTCTGAACTACACAGTTCCATACAGACCTTGCTTATAAGTGGGAGGTTAGGATTATTGGAGATCTCTTACACTGCCATACTAGTCCTATGTCCCCAACAGCTCCAGTGGTGGAGCTGAACTACCAGGGCTTCCTCTGCCTACTGCTGTCCCTGGGAGCCCATTTCACAGAGATCTGACGGACAAAGACAAAGAGCGAGAACATACTAATAATATTTGATATGTCACTGGAAATAGTTTTCTTGTCAGACAGTCTTAAGCTTCTCTTTGCATTGAGAGATGTTGGCAGCATGTGTCATTGGCTGTCAGAACGATGTAAAATAAAATTCAGATCTTTCGTGTATCACATCTTGTAATCAGCACATAAGTGGTTCAAGCAAACATAGAAGTTATACAACAGAAAGCCAAGGAGGACATTTTCACTAAAATATTTAGACTGACTGACTGTGAAGTGGCAGCAGATAGCTTTTGTAAGCTCTCATAAATGACTTTAAAGATGTAATTTGGGAATATTTTCTAATGCCATGAAAGAACAAACATTAAGTGTTTTCCAGGAAAAGAACTGAACTGTGAAGCCTGACAGCCATGATTAGGTAATGTTCATAATGCCATTTAATAGCACTGAAATTATGAAGAACTATTTAATTCCATCAGAATGTTTACTTGTGGCATTTCTGATGCAAAGCTCAACAGATTTAACAATTAGCAAGAAAACAAAAAAGATTAGAATGATATTAGCATTGCAAATCAAAACCACGTTCCACTTGCCAGTATCTTGGCTTGCAGCTGATTTGCAATAATTCCAGGCCGAGGAATAAGACAGTAAATTCACAGAATAGGTGTCAATCATAGTTTAGTGTTTTCTATCTGTAACCCTGTAGATGTCAGGATGTTAAATGATAGCTATATAATCACAACCTGTTAACAAAATACATATGCATTTATGATTCGGCAAATACTTGACAGATTACTTAAAAAATAATATACATTATAATGTACTTTAGTTTCAAAACAAAATTGTTCTATGCATCTTGTGTAATGATGTAAAGTATTTTGAGATTATGGGAAAGATACTATACAGACAAAGTTGCACTGAATTACGTGTGGTGTCACAGTGAAGTGTTGAAACACTGAAACAGAAATAAAATGGTTGTGGATGGATCTTTACTGCCTTGAGTCTCAATCAGGGTCACTGCTTAGGCTAGCATATTGTAATGAATGGTTACAGTGCTATTAAAAATGGCAGTAGCAGCAGTAGCAATATGTGACTTACTGATCAATGTTCAACATATTAACGAGATATATGCTTGCAATGCTTTTAAGTGTTATTTCATATTTATTAAAGATGGTTGGGAATTTTCTGTTGAAATGATTTGCAGACAGAAAAATACAGTTGACGCAGGAAAAATTAGATTTTCCTGAAAATTTACATTTTCTATCAGGAAAATAGAAATGAAATATTTAATTTCAGATCAGTTTGACACTAATTGGAATATTTAATTTTGTCAGCTGGGCCCCATATATTTTGTTTTGAATCAGTTCAGCAAACCATTAAGCTGCATTTTCCCATCGGAATGTTACCTTATGTGAGTTATAGTTTGGGTCCCAATTCTTTCACATGGCTGGGCTCTTTGGAAGACTCCATCTTCCAAAATGCAATTCAGATTTCCCTCTGACTGAGCTGCATGATGCATTGTGGGAATCACATGATTCTGGAGATGTGGACCAACCAAGTAGTCTGGTCCATAAGGGAAAATGCGGGCATCAGGCTCCTGAACTACAACTCCCATGAGGCAATGCACCACAATAAGAAAATGCAGTTTAGTGTTTAACTGACTCATAACAAAATGTTTCAGGTCAGTTCAACAGACCAAAACAAAAATATTTTCTTTTTGGTAGTGGCTAAATGGTTTGTTTTGGTCAAAAATGTCCAAATCAATTTTTTTTCAGAATTTCCCTTCTGTGAAAAATTTTAATATTTTGTCCCAAAACCAAATGCTTATATGTCAGAGTTTCCCATAGGATGGTAATTCTGAATTTTCCTCAACTCTAATATTTATTGTTTGAAACATGACAGTATGTGTTGTAGAAAACAATGCTAAAATATCTCTTCAAACTCCTTCCTTCTGAAAACTGAAAAAGGTAGAATTGCTCCAAGTTTTTCTAAGGAAACATGAAATTAATACAGTCCATGATCTTCTTTTCCACTGGGTATAAAAACCTTTGCTCTATGGGTAAACAGAACCGATCTTCTAAGTGCATATCCATACAGGGGAGTCAATTTGATATCACAATTTTATTCACTTGTTATGAATAGTCACAACATTAATCTACTGCAGATAATCTATTCAGTATATTTGAAAATCCATTTATTTTCACCTATTGATAAGCATGTGTTACACTTGTATATAATACTGTATTTTCAGTGTTGATTCAAAGAACAAAGTCAAAGGAAACAAATATTGAGAAGCATGATACAGTATTTTGACCAAATTAAGGTCAAACTCATATTCTACAAAATAACGCATTTATAATTTGTACTGTTCCAAACAAAGGAATTACTTTTCTCCTTAGGATGCTCTTTTAGCACAAATCCATACAATATTAATGCATTTGAAAAAACTGAGCTAGCTAGTGGTGCTACAGTTTATCCAAATTAAAATTGAATCAGAAAAGAATATCTTTCCCTGCCAACATTTTTTTTATTTCTCAGCAGAATGATAAGATGTAAATTTCAAACTATTCCCAACAATCATTAATTTTTAGCTCTTCTTTGCAATAACATGGGAGGTTTAATGAAAT
Source organism: Natator depressus (assembly GCF_965152275.1). Taxonomy (NCBI): domain Eukaryota; kingdom Metazoa; phylum Chordata; order Testudines; family Cheloniidae; genus Natator; species Natator depressus. The sequence continues at coordinate 288,297,121 of NC_134234.1, read as the reverse complement.
AATCTTGGAAGAACCTAGGATACTGTGACTAACCAGAGCACTCCAGTGTGTTCATCCATCATGGAACCCAATTTATATCTAATTAGCCAGGTCAATGGCTTGTAACTATAAAAGGACCCCCCCCCCTTTTTAACATACCGATAACCATGCAGGCCATTTGAATGACACTGCCCACACAATTATTTTCACTAGGTCTGAGTTGCTGTGGTTTTTGTGTCTATTTAGACAACACAGCATACTATATAACTCTCACTCTCTCTTTCCGGTCAGCATGCTTATGCAGCATCAGTACAGTACAACAATGAATTATCAGGGTTCCTTTGTCTTAGTATTACCAGTGGTACTGAATATATTAAATGGAGTATAAAATTATACATTCTGTAATAACTTAGAAACAAAATTCATATATGTTTAAGGCCTTTAAATATTAAGGGTTTTCATTGAACAGTACATCACAAAAAATTGCTACGGAAATAGAAAATAGGAAAATAAATGTTAATTTGGGAAAATGACTATGGAAAGGCCCAGAAGACCTGGACTGGATAACTGTAAGCAAAACATTTATGAACTTCAGATTTGGAGGGAAAGATTTTTTTTCCTCTATTAACAGACTGAGCAGACATCTACATAAGCATCCAGATAGTACTTGTGTTCAAGCAAGAGATAGTTTAAAAAAATAAATAACTAAAAGAAACTCTGAATGAATGCCATCCAATCTCAGAATTGTAAAACTTGCATGCATCCCTGTCTACCTTTACAAAAAGGGACTAGCTAATGTCATTTACTGCTTACTGTCAACTTGAAAGGACTTAAAGTTAAGAAAGTAAAGGACATACCAGAAACACCCATCATCTTCAAACTAAATGGAAATGTATATTTTTAAAGGTATAAAATACTTATAATGAAACTGCCAAAGAGCTACAGAAGTAGGATAGCCTTAGGGAAACATGTCAGGCTGGCTATACATTCTTATATGATTGATGTATTCCGATAACTATTACTTGTCAACAATAATTATTAACGATGGATATATATTTCCATTCCTATAACAAAAGCAACTTCAAGATGTTGAAACATGTAGCCTTTCAGAGATCCAAGATTAGAAATACAAATAAAAATATCTAAAACTGCGCTATGCCAGAGGACAAGTTCTGCAACATAAATTTGATTAAAGTAGCGTGCAGTCCCACCAGCAATTTGCACATAGAACCAGGGAACATTGCAGAGGGAAAGAACCAGTACATTTCAAAGACTGCTTTTGTAAAGATGAAAAGCCGTCAGTCTGGAGTGGAGAACCCGAAAGATTGCTGCGTCTTCTACACCCTCTAAGCATCACCGCTTTAGATTGCAGCCATAAATTCCTCAGCAAGTGCAATTTTGTAAGGGTACATAGTTCAATCCGTTGAAATCTCTGTGACAAAAAAGTTCACAATGACTTTCCAGTAGTTTTGATCTCAAGCTGTTGCTGATTACAAGCCAATACCCCCCAGCAGTGTAAACTCACTTCAAGGATTGCCTGGAGGGAGGTATGAAATTCCTGTTATGTTAGCATTATCAGCCTTGAGATAGACTTGAGATGTCTTTAGCTATCGGGTTACCTGTAAAGAAAAAGAAAATTAAAGCACATCAAAACTTTAGATATAGCATCTGGTTTTATGTCGTGGAAATGGGTTTATGAGACTGCAGTGTAGAGAAGCACTTAAATGTGGGCATGATTATGAGCAAGTGATTAGTCCCACTGATATGAAAATGGGTTACTCATTGCTTAAGTCAGTGCTTTGCCTCACAGGACCTGGAGGAAACTGCTTTCTTAACTATGACTGTGCTTAAAAATGTGGGGTTTTCCGTTTTGAAAAAATTCCATAGGCTACTAAATATCAGGCTCCACACAGTCAGAAGTATTAATTGTTACAGCAGCTCTCTGTGCTACCTCCATCAGCTCCAACATAAGAGGATGTCTGTTGTAACAACTCTGATTTCACAACACTTTTATTGGCTGGGCTTGAACAGAAAGGGTGATTTGGAGGGTTGTTTCTTATTTCTTCATATTTTCATACTATATTAAGATGTATTATCCTGTTAAAGACTAACTACATTTTAGCAAGCAGCAATAATTTAGTGGGGGGAAGGGAACATTTGAGAAGAAAAGCCCACATAGCATGAGCAAGAGCTAAGTTTACCCTATTATTCACTGTTTGCACAATCACTATCAAAAATTTCACTTGAGCAGTTTCACCCAAGCTAACATAAACCAGAAGGACCACAGGGAAAGGAAGTCAGAGACAAAATATTTCACAGTAATTGGATTTTTCCTATGTCTGATTTGTATTTTAAACATGAAACGTTTAAAAAACAACCCGTCATATTAAAGAAATATTAATTTGAGGAATATTTCTGCTGTGTCAGTGGATACAATTAATGATCATGTTACTTTTTAATATAAAATTGTGTCAAGGGACACTACCCCTACTCTTCAGGAGCAATGCATTGGATTGGTCACAATCACAGTCTATAACATCAAGGGCCATATGTTTTACATTTTGATCATAGAGAGAAGGGTCATGCTTGTTAATGATGAAGCATTCCTTTGCCCTCAGCAAAATCATTTGCATACAGCTCTTGTCAGCTCTGCAGAGCAGAAACATTGAGCAGAATTTTAAAAGGATTGATTTAGGAGTTTCATTACTTAGTTTTGCCTTCAACATTGGGAAATTTCTAGAATTTGCACTAGAAAAGAAGTACTAAAATGGTGCTTTGTGATTTCTACGATATGTGTTTGTTTATTACACTGCTTTTATTTTACTGAGTTTTCACTGGCTGAAGCAGCCTCATATGACTATTTCTATTCTGCACAATTGTCTGAAAAAAATCATCAAAAATAATACAAAAGTCAGGCAACCTGTTATTGTGTTGTGCATTCAAAAAATAAAATGGCCAACACAGCATACCTGCTCCACATCCATTCCCCAGGAAGATTTATGCTACTTTAATTTGAAAAATATATAGGCAATTGTAGAAAATTAAACAGGCCTGTTCTCTTGTAGTCAATGGTAAGATGGAGTGCCTGGGAGAGTCAAAACCCTAGCAGCAATGCTAGAATCCTCAAAGAGGGTGGGTACTGAATGGCCATGGCTGTTTATACCTTGTGCACCAGGGCCAATACAGGATAGGTGGGAGGACTCTCCTGATCATGATGCACCCTATAAAAGGATAACCACTCTGATGTGTATTCTGTTCTGGCTTCCTCAGCACTGAGAAAACCTTATACTACTGAAAAGACAAGTTCCCAGATTTGCAGTCATACCAGTCAGTCTGAAGCACATTTTTAGCCCTGAAATTCACCAAAGAGGAGTCTTTAAATCTGTTGCTGATCTAAATTGGAATATTGTATATCCAGCACCTCAGACCAGTGTAATCTGGGAGAAGAAGAATTCCATATTATGTGGAATGGGAGATATGGGAAGAGAAGGAAACATTTCTGTAGCATCCTCCCCCCTCACCCCTCCCACACACACACAGCAGCCCTTTGAAACGGCCCAGAGCTTTGGCATGCGAGGATGAATAACCAGGAGGCAGATCATTGGGTAAAATGCAGATGATGTTTTAATTTAGATAGAACAAATGGGCCAAGTCAAAGGGTTAATATGACCCTGACACTGTGAACACTGTTAAACAAGGCTGGGGATTTGATGTACAGAGACCTCAATCTGCTTAGCATCACGGCAAACACACCAGTGGAAAGTGAGTAAAGGGTTCATGAATTGATACAATGGCCTGTTAGACCAAACTGTTTTAAAAAAACATTTAAGAAGGAGACAGAAAGACTGGCTTAACTTAAACTGAGACCACCCAAAGATTGTGTTAAAATTATGACAGGTAAACAAGAGGAGTAGGGAATCGGAAATTAATGGACCAAAATTGATGCTTTGAAAATTAGGCCTAATTAATAGACAAAATAATAAGCGGATGGGACCATTCCACCCATGACCTATTTCTGGGGCCCTAAAAAGAAGCTTGGGGAAAGAAAGAAAAAAAAGACTTCTATCACCACTGTGGCTGTGGTGGAAGGATTTTTGCCACAACACCCAGACCCTGATACTCCTGTGAGGGTGCTCAACCACCACCGCTGCACCAGCAAGGAGCCCAGCCTGATACTTGTGAGATTCCACTGTTTTCCTGTCTCTCATCTATCTCTTTTCATCCCCCATTACCTTTCTCCTGTCCCTCTCTCTCTCAGCTTCTCCCCTGATCCTGAAATCAACTATACTGCAAGGCACCGGCACGGAGAGATGAGATGTCCGTTCAGCTCTGCTTGGCCCAAGAAGGACCAGTGAAAGAGAGGAACCTGACCAGACCAACTAGATGATGTTCCTATCCAGTGAGGCAAGCCAGGGTGCACAGCAACAGCTGTTGTGGCCAACTTGCCAGCCCAGAGTATCCATCTACGACTGATCAGCTGATCTGTATCCTAAGGACATCAACAAAAATCATATTTCCCCCCATCTTTACTATCCTGTGTCTTCTCTCCCTTCTGCTTTTGTCTTACATCAAAAGCAGGAAAGTGATTATCATTCCCAGCTCGAACTGAACAGAACTAATCTTGTCTTCCCCACCAAACAGGACTGTTTGACATAATAAGAGACTCTAACCAATATTCACCCTCTCTAAAAAAGAGGATTTGATATATTTTAATTAAGTTTGTTTTGCTCAATCTCTCAATTTCCTTTTCAGTGCTTTTTGCTTGGTTTTGATTTTTTTCCTTTGTGTGTTTCAGTCAACAGATTTCTAACCACTGGCATGAATTTTCTAGTGTATTTGCCTTGAGACTAAGTATACTAAGGTCCCTGTGTACCAAATCCTGAACCTTGTTTAACACTATTTTCAGTTGGACAGTAGCAGGGTCATGTTTTACACCTTTGACATGGTTGAAGGTGTACAATAATATTAAGTTTATCATGTGGCTCTGCAAATTATCACCTGTACTACTCCAATACACGTATATTATATGAGTCGATCTAGAGATACAATGGTTTTATAGTCAGATTTCCAGGTCAAATGCCTTTGAATGTGTGTAGCAATGTACATGCAAACTCTAGTTATTATTTTTGTAACACCAAAGGTGTTTAAGGCACTTCATGGACAAACAGGGATATATGTTCAAGGAAAATGGGTTGCACCCACTACTGTTATGATACCGGGATAGACAGTGTTATAATAAATCTTTCTGACAATCAGTTGTACAGTACGTCAAAACACTATTGACTGGGTGTCAATCATGTTTATTCGGAAGATGAAATCAAGCCTCACTGACCTTATTTTTTTAATTTGTTTTTCATTACTACTATTTCACGGGCATTTTTAACTGCTTTCCTGTGCCAGCACTGATGCTACTCCACCCGTCCTCCTTTTTTCTTTTAACTTACAGGTCACATCCTGTTAATCTGAGTGACGCACACAGTGGTCTTTATTTCCCTTTATGTAGTATGCAACTCTTGTTATGAGTAAGCACACATCATCCATTAATGTTAATGGAAGTTATACACACACACACACATACACACACACATTAAGGGGAGAATAGATCCCTTGGATGCTGAAGTCAATTTCCTCAGTAAACTGTTAAATTTTAGCAAATATCTATCTGTGTTATTTACAGAAATGTTTGGTTTTGGAAAGTGTGCAAGCTTTTCATTTGAGCAGCTGGAAGGCAAGGTATTGTGCCAATATATATTTTTTTTATGGAAAAACAAGGTTTGACAGCAGTATATGCTCAATCTTTAAAATCCTAAGAGAACAGTTAAACTCCAAATGGGCACAAATCAATTCCAACCAACTTTTCATTTAATAATAAATCTGAACATTAACTTTTCTACCGCTTAGTGGAAAAAAGGACATAACACCTTTAACACCCTAAATATGTATTTGAATTAATTTGTTCATGCTTGGAACATAATTGCTCCCTTTATGCTAATATCTTTTTTCACACGGTTCTGATATTATGAATACAACGAATTAGACTTACTTCATTTCTATGTTCTAAATGAGCAATTAAAATATAATTACTCTGCAGTTGCAGACTTTTTAATTTAAATTGGTGAGTGGCTGCTGTAAGTTGGCTGTAATTGTATGTGAACTCACTTGCTTTATTTTAAAACAACATTATATAATTTAATACAACTGAACTTTAACACATTTCTTCATGTGGGTGGGTAAACGTTTAGGGTCAGATTCAGCCCTAGGTTACACCATCTCTTGCCAGAGTAACTGAGGCCATGTCTACACTACAAAATTATGTCGCTTGGTTTGTGCACACTTGGCTCTTTGTGTCGGCACATCCTCCCAGAAGCCTTTGTATCGATTGTATCGCCAGTGTGGGGCATTGTGGGATGGCTCCTGAAGGCCAGTAATAGTCGACATAAGCAACACGGTGTCTACACTAACACTGCGTCATCCTAATTACATCAACCATAACCACTACATGGAAAGATAGGCAGTATGCCAAGAGACCACCCTGACTTTCACCAAGAGATCTTCAATGATCTCAAACTCAAAAAGACGTCCTACAAAAAAGTGGTGTTACTAAGTTGACGTAGAGAGGCACTGTGTGTGTACTGGACCATTCTGTGTTCATTAGCTATTTTTTACAATACTTTGAACATCTTCAGCTTATTGACAGACAGATCTTTTGATTTTTTAATGCATATTATACAGACAATAATTATATTAAAAGTATGTTATTTAGGTTGCAAAGTCAAGCACTCAAAACTTATGAATTGCCAGATTTAGGATTGCCTATGCAACTTTAAAGCTGTCCCCTGTGAGCCTATCCTGTGCATTGAATAAAGCAGATGTTGTGTGGTGACAAAATAGTATGTTATAATGTTAAAGACTGTATTATAATACATATACACAAGGGGGCAGAATTAAAGCTGTATATCTCTTTCTCTCTCCCACCCCCCAGGAGTTGGTGGAGATTCTGTGCCACATGCTACTCCCAGGGTGAGGGTTAATGGAATAGTAAGGCCATTTCTGGATCTGGGGGACCCAGCACAGCTCTCTTCTCTCCAACCCTGCTACAGCTCCTTTGCCAACCCTCTTGTGTTTCCAAAGGAGTGTGTAGGAACTGCTTCTCCATTGGTCTGGCCTGGGAACGTTCAGTGATTTTGGCAGGCCGTCAACAGCTTTCTGAGAAACACAAGTGAAAGGAGGGAACTAGTGATTTTTAATACTTTATTTCTCACCCTAATCTAATTGGCGTTTCATGGGACAAAGAAAAGGCACTTGCCTGATATTCTGACAGGGGGGCTCTCTAAGGCCTGCTGCCAACAATGGAACTATGAGACCTTCTTAAAAGAAAAAATTGCAAGAATCTCTTAAAATGGATAACATTAGGGAACCTAAATATAGGAATTTTTACCAGCTTCCCCTTAAACTAAATAAATAAGGGAAGAGACATTTCACAGAAATTCCTGGCTGTGTACCCTGAGTTTCATGTTTCAGAGTAACAGCCGTGTTAGTCTGTATTCGTAAAAAGAAAAAAGAAAAGGAGTACTTGTGGCACCTTAGAGACTAACCAGTTTATTTGAGCATGAGCTTTCGTGAGCTACAGCTCACTTCATCGGATGCATAGCATATCGTGGAAACTGCAGAAGACATTATATACACACAGAGACCATGAAACAAAACTTCCTCCCACCCCACTGTCCTGCTGCTAACAGCTTATCTAAAGTGATCTGGGGTGGGAGGAAGTTTTGTTTCATGGTCTCTGTGTGTATATAATGTCTTCTGCAGTTTCCACGATATGCTATGCATCCGATGAAGTGAGCTGTAGCTCACGAAAGCTCATGCTCAAATAAACTGGTTAGTCTCTAAGGTGCCACAAGTACTCCTTTTCTTTTTTCTTTTTCCTGAGTTTCATGTTATTCTCCGAGACACAATGATAAGGTAAATATGCTAAGTTAACCTATTTCTACGTATGATAACATGCATATATGCTTGTCTATTGGACCCTCTAATGCCAATCCTTATTCATGTGAATAATGTTTTACAGAACTATGCCTTATATTTCTAATAGTTGGGAATGGAAGCAGAGTTCTGTAATCTTGCAACAAGAAGGACCTCTCTTATGTGGACACAGGACACTTCTTTCCTTTTCTGCTTCCTAATTCTTGTTCATAGTAAGGCATTAACATTTCCCAAAAACATTAATAAAAGAGGCTCAGAAAAACAATTCATTTGTGAACTTTTCCTAACAGGGAATAGACCCAACTGGCTTGTGCTAGTTACACATTTCTATGGGAATAACCATGTTTTTCTTTTAAAAGCCTAATAGTAGTATTAGAATTCAGAATCAGTGTCGGCCCACACAACCAGAAGCTTCTGTCAACGGTTTTTAGTTTCCTGCACTCTGCAAATGAAGATCTAGGCTAGAAACAAATCTTCTGAACAGATGAAAAAGCACTGTTTCTTGGAACCCTGAAATCCATACAGTGTGCTTGCCATAAACTATCATTCATATGCGATTCATGAAAGCAGATGACAGTTTGTACTACCACTTGTGCATGTTCATCCACTCTGAAAAAGATCAGCTTATAAGACTGGCAGGCACTCGCTGATAAAACTGTACTACTGGGCATTTCTATAATGCCTTGCCTCTGAGAATCTTAAGGTTTTTTATAAAGGTTAACTAAATAAGCCTCATAACCCCCACGTGAGATAAGTATTTTATTATTCTCTTTTTAGAAGTGAAAAAACTAGGACGCAGAGATGTTAAGGACAAAAGTTTCAAACACAGAACTGGAATTAATTTGCAGACTGGACACCATCAGATTAGACCTGAATAAAGACTGGGAGTGGTTGGGTCATTACAAAACCTAAACCTAATTTCCCCCTATTGTTACTCACACCTTCTTGTCAACTGTCTGAAATGGGCCACTCTCATTACCACTTCAAAGGTTATTTTTCCTCCCTTGGTATCCTGCTGTCAATTGAATTGTCTCATTAGACTGACCTCACACTTGGTAAGGCAATTCACACCTTTTCATGTATTTATACCTGCTCCTGTATTTTCCACTCCATGCATGCTTATGGCCCAAATATATTTGTTAGTCTCTAAGGTGCCACAAGGACTCCTCATTGTTTAAGTCACTTAGGTACTTTCCAAAATTTTGGCCACCTAAATTTGAAAATTTTGGTCTAAGCAGTTTCCCAATAATCCCATAGTAAATCAGTATGAGAGAAATCTGGATCTCCTGATGCTCTATTCTGTGCTTGAACTAGTAGATAAAGCTTATTCTGTATATGAAACAGAACATTTCCCAATACATCCAAATGGCTCTAAAGTTCCCAGTGTCTTTGAAGACACCAAACATCAAACCTTTCCTGTCTTTAATAAATTATTTCTAGTTGGGATTGGTCAAGGATTAGATTTGCACAAATTCCTTTCTTTAGGGCCTTCCATTATGAAGAAAATAGATGTATTGTAGACTGAGTGCACACTGCTGCCAACATGACATTTTAGGGTATAGTTCTACTTTTACATATGCACCCAGAGATGTCAATGGGGAAAGTTTGATGTGTAAGGAATGCAGAATTGGGCTCTTGTCTTTAAAACTTAGAACATAAGAATGCCCCTACTGGGTCAGACCAAAGGTCCATGTAGCCCAGTATCCTGTCTTCTGACCGTGGCCAGTGCCAGGTGCCCCAGAGGGAATGAACAGAACAGGTAATCAGCAAGTGATCCATCCCCTGTTGCTCATTCCCAGCTTCCGGCAAACTTGATCCAAATCAAAACCCCAGATAAAAATAAAAGAGTCAGAATTTTGGGAAAGTTTGACACCTAACCGGAATTTTGCCACTCAGTCCATCCGTACTTAGTATGTACCAAACCATTGTTAAAGCTGGGACTATAGACAAATCGCTATTCATTTTAGAGCACTGCATATTTTTTCAGGAAACTGCACCAGGGCTCCATAGTATTTTATCTAAAATACTGTTTTGAAACAAAAGTAGTCAACATCTACTAGTCTTTAGGAATATAATACAAGCCCCTTCTTTGCCTTATGCTAAACTTTTTCTGGAGTTTTGAATGATCCAGTGCAGGATGAAGAGCTACTTCCTATGAAAATATAAAATACCTAGCTGAGAATGTCAAGTACATTCTTCTATTCTGTTCTATGTAAGTTCTCATACTGCTCTCATCTCTGGAGTGTCTGAGTCCCTTCCAGTGGAGTATTGGTACATATTCTTGGTATATTCTTGACCAACACAAATTCAAGGAGTTTGCTCTACCTCTGAGAGCAGGACAAGAGAAGAAAGATCATTAAAGGCAGAGGAAAGACCCTAGAAGGCAGTTGGCTGACACCTCTACACTGTTTAGCAGCAGAGTACATCATCTTTCCTGAAGATACACCCAATTATTCAGTAACTCAAGGTTCATGGAGCACTATACGCAACTACAATAAAGAATAAGGTACAACAAATCCTGTTAAGACTGTGGAAACCTGTATTTGTACACACCTGCTGCTGTGTGAGTAATAAACCAGGGCTGGAACACATTTCTGGAGTGGTTTTGACTCTTTATTCCTCAACGAACCTTCTGGCCCTTCCTTAGAATCCGACCAAGCCTAGGATTCATCACAACTAGTGCTCCAGCGTGGAGCCAGGATATTTTGTGTGTGTGTAAAAATCAAAAATTGTCATCAGGCACAGCAGAAACCTCCTTTTTCTACTTCTCCATTCGAACTTGAAGAGTTTTACACGTTTGCCTAAGAAACAAACATATGTCAGGTACTACATTGTTATGGAATTAATTACATCAAACAAAACTGGGATTCATGGAATATACAGAATGACCGCAAAAATGTTTTTGAGAAAAGATAGCTTCCTGTATCAAAAAAGACATGATATCAAAGAATAAGAAAAACCAGTCACAGTAATGTCAGGGGGAAAGATTTAAACATACTTAAATTTAGCAAAATATTCTATTTGTCAGCAAAAGCAAACAGAAATGGATCACTAACATTCATTTCATACAAGTACATCAACAGTTCTTAATTCTGACAAGCCAAATACTTGAAAGGCCTTTGAAAATAAGTAATTATTAAGACCTGTGATATAGAAGAAAGAGACAAGTAAGAATTATTTTTCTGAAAGATGTGTGTTCTTCCCATGTGTAGATAAAGAAAAAAGCATAAACCAGTTTGGGAATTTTGAATAGATGAATAGTCAGAAGAGAATTCTCCTTACACTCAATGCTATTGTGGCGTATGCTATAGGAAACCCTAAGCTTTATACATATACTTTATAGATATATGAAGTATTAGGCCAAACTTTTCAAAATAGGATGCCCAAAGTTAGGCATCTAGATCCACATTTAGATATCTAAGTTAAGTGGCCTGTGGATTGATTTTCAGACACACTGAGCATGCTCAGCACCTCTAAAGCTCAGGCCATTTTATGGGGTACTGCCTAATATACTGCCTGATATTTTTTGGTGTTAAGAATCAAGGTCATACAGCCTGTCATTGAAGATGTTTGCAATGAGATCTAAGATTTGACTTATAAACTCAAGATTTTGGAGTTTTAATTATGTCCCTAAATGTTAAAATACAAACAAACAAATATAAGGGTGGGGGAAGAGGGGTGGAGGAGTGTTTTGTTTTGTCTCTGATTTGTATACTTGCTTGAATTGGATCATTTACAAAATCACCTTAGCTTGTACAATTCACTGAGATAAACATCCTTCCGGTATGTTCTCTGAAGACAGTGGAGTCACATCAAGGAGGAATCTAGCGAATTAATGTTTTCATTGTAACTCATTTCCATCTTCTTCCAGAAAGTAACTCCATTAGAATGTTTCTGCTTTGTGTGAGTGCGCTTGTGCACACACACATAATGCCTATGTATTCTGTATGTTCCTAGAGCACAGCATACAAATGAACGTCTCGTAGTAGAATTGTTATGACACATTAGTACTAAGAGCACCTTTGTGGATGACAAAACTGTAAATAAAAATCAATTGTTCAAATAAACCCTTCCGTTTTTTTCTATAACATAAAAATGCAACAGTGCAACACAAGAATATATGTGGCTTATGCTGTGATCAGAACCTCAAAGTAGAATTATAACATTGCATAACTGAACTGTAAAACAGTTAATTAAATGCTAATAATAGTTTTCACTTCTCTAGTCCTTTCCCCCTGAGTATCTCCTCAAACTGAAGACAAAGGTGGCAACGTGTTTTCTGCCTTTTTGCACATGGGAACACTGGGGAATAGAGCGGCCTCATCGAGGTACTGAGAGATCTCACACTGACCTATCCATGGTCACCCAGCAAACCAGTGGGATCAGAACTTGTTTCCTAATGCCAAATCTCCTGCTCTAACCTATAAACAACATTATAATTACAGGAAAAATATGTAACATGGGGTTGAAGACATCTATTATTCTAAAGGGGAAAAAATAGTTTCAAAACCAGTTGAGAGTCACTTAGTATACTTATTCATTCCTTTTAAAAATAAATTGATGTTATTGTTGCTTTTGGTTTTAATGGCACAAGACTAAATCCATTACTTCAGCTGAAATCATGGAAGCAGGATCGTGCCCCAAATTATCCCCAATAAAAATTCTGAATCAGCTGGACTTAATCACAGCCTATTTTCTTCAAATATAGATGGCATCACAATTTTGAAAGGAAGTTTCAATGGGAAGTTTGAAAGGGCTGTAAAAAGCTACATGAGCCAGGGGCAGACAAAAATATAAATGGTGTCCTTACCTGTGATTTTAGCTTCTCTGTGTGGGTACCTCCTGGTCTGTCAGTGCACTATGAGGTGTTTTCTGCCTTTGCCCCAAGCTTCAGAGGCAAAGATTCCTTTTGTGATTTCCCCCCCAACTTGTTTGCCAGCTCCCCCAGCTGGCATTTTGAAGTAGTGCACTCATATTTGGCTCCTGGGAATACTGCCATAGCTGAGGGAATATGAGAACTAGAGAACAAGTTAGAAAACAACAGAGAAATTTCCAGGCAGAAATTTAAAAAACAAAAACAAAAAACAATGACAAGTATCAATTTGAAATGCTTTGATAGTTTGCCTCTGTCTTTCCTTCCAGAGCTGCACTTACGTATGGAAAAAAGAGCTCCCCCTGCTAGAAGGGGAATTTCAGACTCAATCAAGACTAGTGGGTTCTGACAGAGTGGCAGATACTCATTTAGAGAAAATAAAATTACATTAAATGAAACTAATTTCACCTTTCTCCTGCATGGGTATCCATCACTCCATCAGTCTAATATTGATAGGAAGCAGCAAAGGTAGCAGAACATGAAGGTGAACAGAAAAAAAAACGGTCACCCTGTCCCTGCCCTTCAGGTCCTTATGGAAGAGGACCAAAGGAAGATGGAAGAACTTTCCACCTGAAAACTGTATCAGACCATGTAGCTGATCCAAGATGTAGAGATGGGATTGGCATTATTCCACACACACACACAGCACAAATACAAATTCCTCCATATTCCCTCATGTGCCTCTTACTTGGAGGCTTCCTAGAAAATTCCATCCCTCCCGTAACTCTGAACCAAGATCTATGAGATGTAATATGGCTCCAGTTCCAAGCAGGTTCCAAGTCTCAGAGAATGGAAAGTTCAGTGTGTGCACACATGTGTATGCACGCACTAAGGGGCCCTGGTTAATGAGAATCTGAAAGACCAGCAAAATCCACAGTTGGTTTACACACAATGGATGTCTGAGCAAGTAGAGAGTTGTTAAGATTACTGTTGCTTATTCCGGCCTGATGCTCCTACCATCTCAGCCATTTGAGGGGAGTGAGGAAAAAAATGTCAGTATTGCCCATGTAAAAAAAAAAAGATAACCTATCCACCCTCCATGTTTAAGGATGTGAGTAGCAGACACAAAATCTCACTCTCTTCCTGTCATGTTTTGTTATTGCTTTCCCCATGGATGGTCTTAGGTTCTGGTAGTATTCTTGGGAACTGGTTAAATATCACATTCTTTACAACTTAACTCCCAGAAATAGAGGCTGTGATGTCATTCCTGGAATGACCATTTGCCCTAAATAATGTGGGAACCCATCTGAGCGCCCCACCCTGACAAGTTGCCATCTCATTGATCATGGACTGGTCAGAGATAGACTCTTACGTAGGTGTTGAGGGGATATCCATGAGGGAAGCGATAATTCTAGTGCAAAAGGAAGAGTGAGCAGATGATCTGACTCCTGTTCTCATAATTCAACCATCAATTAGAAAATTCTGCAGAAGGAGATATGGCCTGGTCTCTGCAGAGGACACCATCATACTTGGTAATGAAAGGCATTGGTGAGCTGACTTCTGTTGTTCGTCACACATCTTGATAAGATTTTCAATCTTGCGGGCCTACGGGCCAGTCTGAGGTTTGTCCAAAAGAAGTGAATGAGTTCTGAAACTGAATTCAGGAGTTCTTCTTGTAACTGACTATGAATCTGTGGTTCTTGAAAATCTGGATAATCTTGCTGGTTGGTACAAAAAGCAGCTACCTCTTATGACTGCACTCTGATCCTGGGATGATCCAAGTAATGGTAAATATGGATGCCTTCCTGACTGAGACAAGCTAATCAACATACTATATTTTCTAAACACTTGGCAGAAGGAGAACAGGCCAAAGGGCACTGCCTGAAACTGGATGTTGTCATCTAATTGCAAAGGGCAGGTAGCATCGGTGATGTACACAGATATGACAGTAAGCCTATTTGAAATCAATGGAACAAAGAAAATCTGGAGAGGCAACTTCTTGAGTGATAGTGTCCAACCAGAATTGGGCTTTGCAAACTGCTAGGTTCATTCTTGATAAGTCCCAGGCTAGGGGAAAAAAAAACCTCCGGTTCTCTTTTTGCACTGTGGAAGATCTTGACTAGAAACCTAAGAATTTCTTGAATACTGGCATAGTAACGATGGCCTCTAAGGTGATGAGTTTTGCTGCATTGTCCAGAGATGCCAGTCATTTTGTGAGGTCCTGGGGAAGAGGAGATGACAGGACACAGAGAGGAGTGGAATCTTGAAATTCTCTGAAGCGTCCTACTGCAACTATTTCAAGAGCCCATCTAGCTGAAGTAGTATTGGCTCGAGGTCGAATAAGTTCTTCTATCTTCCTCTTACAGGGATGAGCTCCTGAGCCAAAGGGCTTCATTCAGAGAGGGAAAGCAGCATGTGGGGGCCCTCTCTGGTTGTGGTTTGGAAAATATTTTCTGGCATCGATGGAGCAAGAGTGACAAAAAGAGAAATGGTTTTGAATGGCTGAAACTTAAAAGTTGTGGTATAAAGATTTATCACGCACTCTGGAGTCTCTAGAAAAGGGTTGATTTGCTGTTATCTTGTTCAGGTCTGAAGAATCCTTAATCATTTTCTCGAACAATTCTCAGAAAAGTTTCACCCCATTGAAGAGTCTCTTGATCATATTGGTCCTGGAGGTCACATACATCTCTACAAACCTGAGACACTCACTCTGTTGCCTTGAGGTGTTAAAGGATGGATCTGGCAAAGAACCTGGTAACGTCACAGGCTGCACAGTACAGAAAACTCAGGATGAGTTTAATAGCTCTTACCTTTATCTAGAATCTTCCTTTAGAAGATCTCTTTCTCTGTGGGTGTAGTGGGGAGTGAGTGATGGATAAGGCTGTGCAAGCTGAGACTACAAGATGCTTATAATGCAATGCAGGAGGATTCCAAGCCCATTTTAGAAAGCTCAAACTTCCTTTGGATTTCTAGTTCCATCCACAGGAACTGAGCTTTCCCTATGATGAAACTGGTCTTGACTAAGGTGAAAGGAGGAGTCATCAACCTTGGGAACCAAAACAGATTTGGTGGTTTTACACAATTGAACTTGGTATCATTTTTGGGTGACACTGATGATGGACCTCTTCTTTTCCAGGTTGACCTATTCAAAGTCCACTATGTCCTCCATCAATTCTGATACCTAAAAGGCACTGTATCCTGCTTTATTTTGCTTCATCTTGAAGAGGTCTTGGACTGAAGGAAGTTGCATGGCTGGGTTAATTATTTTTAATGAACAAGATCCACCAACTCATCTTGTTTGTCCGGCAAGAAAAGGCACCTGAATCATCAGATTCAGATTGGTCCAAGTCAGAGCAGGAGAGTTCTCCTCCCTCTGCTGGACTTAGGGGAACTGACTAACTCCTCTGAGTATGAGACAGGCTGAGATTTTCTTTTCTTAGTGACTACTATCTGTTTCCTGGGGAGAAGTCTAACAGAAATGAGGGAGGGTGGTACTCTTGAGGTTTTCTGCAAATAGTGCTAGAGGATAGAGAGCAGTCTGGTGAAAACTGTAGGACTCAGGACCATGGGAAATCATGCATCTTGGACATATGGGGTCCAATTCTCCACTTCATTACATCAGTATTACACTGATGTCATTTCAGTTAAATACGCATAAAACTGATGTAACACAGATGCTGAATGATGGAAAGCACAGTTTGGGTCTACTATACAAGCTAGGAACACTACCTGGATAGTACGGGCAAAAAGAGCCTACTGCTATATAAGTCCCACACTTCAAGCATTTTCTTCCCCTCCAACTGACCCAATCTTGGCTCCTGGCTGACATTTCACTACTGGGCAACTCAAGAGGTAGGAGAAGCTGGCAGTGAGATCCTAAAGAGCCAGTTCATTCACTGTAAAAGGCTACTAAACATCACAAAGAGTCTTCCTAGCGTTGCTGCAACAAGTGGAGAGAGACTACAGGTATACGGAGCTGAAAATGGGAGCTGCGACCTCTTTATCTTAGCACTAAAACCATTCTATGGGGAAATGCTGGAGAAAACCAGAAGACTATGGAAATCCCCGGCTTTGCATTAATGCTTCAGTGAATGAACCAAAACCCTATGTGGAAGCAGAAGAGCCTTCAGGAAGCAGAAGATTGCTCTGTAAACATGAGTACAGTATTTCAAACATGCCAGTGAGGGGAGCTGACAAGCAACTGAAAAAAAATCACAAGAGGAATCTTGTGGGACAAAGGCAAAAAAACCTTCTGTACTGGGCTAAAGAACTATTGCGTTACCATGTGGAAGCCAGAAACGTTTGACAAAATCACCTAATTAATGACCTATAATTCAAATGCCATTTGATATATTTGTGCACAAATATTCTCCTTTGCTTTCAGAGTAAGTCTGGCAATTTTCAAGCTACACAGAAGCTAAAATAGGGCTGTATAATGGTTGCAACCTTAACTGAGGAGAGGCTCCCCCATTTCCAAAATGTATTTAAATATGATACTGTGATAGATATTGTTATTAATAATATAATATTGCTTTAAATGTGATTGGGGCCATGATTCACAAAGGATTTAACCTCTTAAGATTTCTGTAGTATCTCTTCTCCCACAAAAGTGAATTGAGGCACCTCAAAAAAAAAGTTTGAAGGAGAGTAGCCAAAGGGACATGTCCAAGGACAAGCAGCTGGGTACAAAAATAGAACAGGACAGAACACAAAGAGACAGAGCAACCAGCTCCCAAACAGCCACTCACAAAAAATAACTACAGTCTGTGTTCAGAAGCCCTCTTCTTTCAAGGGTTATGTTGACAAGTTCCTTGTCCTCAAAAAACATTTCATGCTGTTCTATCTCCTCACCATTTCTCTCAGTAACCTCAGCACCTATGGAAACTCGAAACGAACTAAACAGGTAAAGTAAATCCATTTGAAATTGGTAATCTGCATTGGTGTGGACTTTTTAGAATATTTCTGTAGTGGTCTTTACTTGTCAAACAAGCTTTCCTGCCCTTGTGGAAATCTGGCTAAGGCTACACTGCTTCATAGCTTGACATTAGAAATGTATGTCCACAGGGTCCAACATTCAGATTTGGTGTGTGTCGCTCTGACATTTAAACTTACTTGTATTTAGAAACAGATATCTGCATGCCTGATCTATGGTTGCCAACTATCTGTTTGCAGGAAACCGAACACCCTTGCCCCGCCCCCTACCCCACCCCTGCCGTGAGAACCCATCCCTGCCCCATCCCTTCTCTGAGGCCCCGCCCCCCGCTCACTACATCCCTCCTCCATCCATTGCTTGCTCTTCCCCACTCTCGCTCACTTGCTCATTTTCACCGGGCTGGGCCAGGGGGTTGGAGTGCAGGAGTGGGTGAGGGCTCTAGCTTTGGGATATGGGCTCTGGGTGGGGCTGTAGATTAGGGGTTTGGGGTGCAGGAGGGGGCTCTGGGCTGGGGCCAAGGGGTTCAGAGTGTGGGAGGGGGCTCCAAGCTGGGGCAGAGGTGCAGGAGGGGGTGAGGGCTCTGGGGTGGGGCAGGGATAAGGGGTTTGGGGTGCAGGAGGGGGCTCTGAGCTGGGGCCAAGGGGTTCAGAGTGTGGGAGGGGGCTCCAGGAGGCAGTTTGGCTGCGGGAGGAGGCTCAGGGCTGCCACGGGGATTGGGGCACAGGAGGGGATGCGGGCTCCGGCTGGGCAGCATTTACCTCAGGTGGCTCCCAGGAAGCGGCCAGCATCTCCCTCTGGCTCCTAGGCAGAGGCACAGACAGGTGGCTCTGCACACTACTCCTGCCTGCAGGCACTGACACCACAGCTCCTATTGGCCAGGGTTCCCAGCCAATGGGAGCTGCGGAGCTGGCGCTCGGGACACAGACAGCACACTGAGCCCCTATGGCCACCCTATGCTTACAAGCCAGAGGGAAATGCCAGCTGCTTCCCGGGAGCCACACAGAGCCAGGCAGGCACCCTGCCTTCACAGCTGCTGGCAGCCAACTGGACTTTTAACGGCCTGGTCAGCAATGCTGACTGGAGCCAGCAGGGTCCCTTTTCGACCGGGTATTCCAGCCGAAAACCAGACGGCTTGTGACCCTAGCCTGATCCAAAGCACACTGAAGTCCCTGGGAATTGTTCCATTGATTTCACTGGTCTGCGGAGCAGACCCTATGTACTTGTTCCACCTAAAGATCTAGTAAATGTCTAAGTGACCTAAATTGCACCTACAAATAAGTGAGGTACAAAACAGGTGTGAAAAGGAAGTTAAGGCCAGGTTGGAAATCAGGCCCAGTATGTGCCATGTGGCTGAACTAACATAGCCAGTGGAACCTTACAGTTTGCATTTCTGTAGTTTTTGGTATTCAGTTGTATCAACAAAGGGCTTTGCATTTAATTACATATGTGATTTAGATTCTAGATGCTGCACATTTAAGTAATGAAGATGGGCTGCCTATGGACTGAAAGAAGTGCAGAGCCAAAGTGCTAAGGCTCAGTCCACACTCTGTAATGAAGTATGCATTCTGCTCAGCACTGTCAGCAAACCCTTTGCATGCCCTCAAGCCAGCCAAGTCCAAAAAGCACCATACAAGCAAGTATTACGACAGACAAACAAAACAAAAACCAGTAGAACCAACTAGATAAGAATATAGATTAACAAGCAACCTCACAGTCTGATTCCCCTTTATCCTATTATACCTGTGATTGTGATTATTGCTTGTGTTGCTTTGGCTAAACTTATAGTGTAAGCTCTGTGGGGCAATTATGTTTTTTTCTAGGCTTTGTATACTTTTGGTACTATATAAATAAATAAACAACAACCAGCTCTGGGCCCAAATTGGCCTGAAATAAATTAAGTATTGTAAGTAGAGGGAAGTGGACACACCCAGTGCATAGTAACTTAAATACAATCCATTACATGCAACAATGTGCACAGAAGCTATTTTTAGGGTTTTCAGTTACTCTGATAGCCAGTGAAGACTGGTGGCTCCACAGTAGGGGCTGTACTTGAACAAAATGAGAGTAGGGGTAGGCAATATGTGCAAGAAAACAGTATCTCTTGCAGCCAACTTCCTAGTGCTTCGTGTTGCATGATGGGCTCAGTTTTCTTTGGCACAGAGAAAGTGTTATAGCAGATCAATCCAACATTCTGTCTCTGACAGTGGCTAGTACCAGAATCTAACCTGCACACAGAAATGTTCCACCCTATCTCCATTACTATCTTGTTTACAACATGAGGATTTATATATTTTTCATGAAATGCATTTAATCTCGAAAAACTGTATTTGGTGTACACTGCAATTTTAATGATGAGATACTGGGGTGCCGGGAGCAGCTCTGATAAGGATGCGCTCAGATGACAAAAAAAATTCTTTTAAAAAAAATTGATTGCCCATAGGCTTTGAAAGAAATCTTCTGACAATAATACTGTAATAAAGAGTAATCACTCTTTTCTGTGTCTAATATTTTGCTACAGTATTTGCACATAATTGTGTTATGATCACATCCTTTCTATGAACCACAAAATATTGCTAGACACTGAAGATATGTGTACTGTTTCTATAATCAGAAAGGGAATATTCTAGGTAGGAGCTCTTCAGTGAAGCAGAGAGAGGGAGTAGCTTTAGGGATAACACTGTTTTCTCTTTTCTAATAAAGCCCCTTGTTCAGTTTTAGAAGAAAGCATCTTCTAAAATTATTTTACATGACAGACAACAGAGTCATTTTTTTAGGCTCTATTGGCTTGCAATGTCAGTAGTTGGACATATTTCAAATTTACCAATGGCAACAGCAAAGGAAATCAGTGTGAGATATGTGTCCCCATATTAACCGCAGCTACCCTATACCCTTTGGCATGGCCAGTTGTAGTCTATCAGTTAAACTGCAGTATACAGTATATGCCATTTTTCAAGATCAAATCCATTTCATCACAAATACGGTGGGTTCTAGTCAGAACCCACCATAACATTTGGAAGAAGGAAGAGGAGGGGGGAAA
Organism: Natator depressus; assembly: GCF_965152275.1. NCBI lineage: Eukaryota > Metazoa > Chordata > Testudines > Cheloniidae > Natator > Natator depressus. The sequence goes on along the minus strand of NC_134234.1, from coordinate 288,276,373 downwards.
AGAAGGGATAGTCTAGCAGGAGGGCAGTACTTTTTTTCAACCTTAACAGCAGCACAAACAGCAATACTCGTTCTGGTTTTTTTCCCCTCAGCTGCAGCCTAAAGTGCCTATGCATCTGTTGTGATTCAGGAAGACAAGTCATCAGCCAACATAGCTATCGCTTCACTGTCACTAACATCAGGCTTGGTTTTCCATTTTCCTTTTCTTGCCAGATCTGGGGACTCATTCTCAACCCTCTCACACTGCTTCTTCTTATTCATTATCATTCTTCCCTTCCAGGATATAAGGATCGTAGAGGGTGATAGCAGCAAAAAAGGAGGTTGTGACTGTGGCATAATAGCTGTGGAAATGCTACTTCCTGATGCTTAACATCTTGCTAATTATCACCCTGGCTCTGGCCTTCATTTTTTAGGATACTTGAGAAGTTTGTGACAAGGCATCTTTGGCAATAACTGGAGTCCGCAGATTTCACGGATACCACCTGGTGTGGTATTAGACCAGATTTTGGTACCCACATAGCTCTGGTTTCATTGTTTGATTATCATCCCCTAATACTGGACAAAGTCAAGGTACCCAGCTAATTCTTCTAGATCTATCTGCTGATTTGAATTCATTGATTACAATGTGGATAAGGCTTTGGACCCTGCCAATAACAGGGGAAGTAGTACAGGAGTAGCTCCATTCTTTTGTCTCCAAGAGGACCCATAGAGAAGTGTTGGGTGATTGTTTTTCTGCCCCCAAAGGTTCCCTGGTGTGAAGTGCCATGAGATTCAGCTGATTCACTTTTCCTGTTCTAATCACTAGGGGAAAGAGAGATGCTCTCGGCTGCAGTGATATCCAGATGCATCTGTTTTTCATTAGATCTGGATAGGGGTGTTTTTCAGCTTGCCCATTAGTAGTTAAGATTGGGGAGTGGAGGAAAGATGGCTGGCTGAAGCTCAACCCACATCAAACAGAGAAAGTGCTGACTGGCAGGGATAAACATACAAAAGAGATGGTGGAGCTTTTAGCAGTCTTTGTAACAGATAGCGTTTGCTCTACTGTTGTTAGTAAAGTATACAATCTCAAGGACCTGTAGATCCCCAGCTGACTTCATCAAGAAGCAGCAGTGGACAAGGATGGAGGAGTCTGTTCCTTTAATTGCCAACAGTGTGTCCATATGTAAAGTCATCTAGCTGATGTATTTTTTATTCCATGTGCCAAGAGAGTTTGTGATCAGCTTATTTTATAAATTAAAATACAAATAAAATTAATGCAGCCCCTCGCAGCTGCTGTAATGAATTTAGAAACATTTCAACATTTGTATGTGAGAGAGAGGGGGAGACAGAGGTAAAAATATCAGGGTCACCGAATACACAGGAACCAGTGTGTTTATTTAGTTTAGTGTGTTGGTCCTGTTGACCACCCTTTGGCATGGCCAGTTGGTGAGTTTGGACATCATGTCTTCTCTTCTTCCACAAACATGATGTTTGATTTTTTTATTCTAAACTTTGGATGCCATGATGCAAAATTAGATTAAATGGAAAATTATGAATATCTGACTCCAGGCTCTCTCTAATATTGTTTTGGAATGTAAATAAACACACTCAATATGGATTTCTCTCTACCCCTGTAATACTTCTCTTCTATTTCTTTATGTCCCTGCAATATTTATGATTTTTACAGTAGTCGATTTCTGATGTTGGTTTGGAATATAGTTACTTAGTAATATATCCAATATTGATTTCTCTCTGATCTAAAGTATGTTTTCCCCACACATTATTCAAGAATACTAGCCCAATTTTAAGAATGTTGAGCACTCACAGTTCCCACTGCAAGGTAAGATATGGGCACTCAGCACTTCTGAAAATTGGACCATACATTTACAAAAGTTTGCACCTAATACACTTGCATTTCTACTAGGGCTGTCTCAGTTAACTCACGCGATTAACTCAAAAAAATTAATCGCGATTAATCGCACTGTTAAACAATAGAATACCAATTGAACTTTATTAAATATTTTGGATGTTTTCTACATTTTCAAATATATTGATTTCAGTCACAACACAGAATACAAACTGTACAGTGCTCACTTTATATTTATTTTTATTACCAATATTTGCACCATAAAAAAAGAAATAGTATTTTTCAATTCACCTAATACAAGTACTGTAATGAAATTTCTTTATCATGAAAGTTGAACTTACAAATATAGAATTATGTACAAAAGAATAACTGCATTCAAAAATAAAACAATGCAAAAATGTAGAGCCTACAAGTCCACTCAACCCTAATTCAGCCAATCGCTCAGACAAACAAGTTTGGTTTAATTTGCAGGAGATAATGCTGCCTGCTTCTTGTTTACAATGTCACCTGAAAATGAGAACAGGCATTCACATGGCACTTTGTAGCCAGCATTGCAAGATATTTACGAGTCAGATATGCTAAACATTCGTACGCCCCTTCATTCTTCGGCCACCATTCCAGAGGACATGCTTCCATGCTGATGATGCTCGTTAAAAAAAATAATGCATTAATTACGTTTGTGACTGAACTCCTTGAGGGAGAATTGTATGTCTCTTGTTCTGTTTTACTTGCATTCTGCCATATATTTCATGTCAGAGCTATCTCGGATGATGACCCAGCACATGTTCGTTTTAAGAACACTTTCACAGCAGATTTGACAAAACGCAAAGAAGGTACCAAGGTGAGATTTCTAAACATAGCTACAGCACTCGACCCAAGGTTTAAGAATCTGAAGTACCGTCCAAAATCTGAGAGGGACGAGCAGAGTGTGGAGCATGCTTTCAGAAGTCTTAAAAGAGCATGTCATAAATAGAAAGGGAAGGGTAAACCCCTTTAAAATCCCTCCTGGCCAGAGGAAATCTCCTCTCACCTGTAAAGGGTTAAGAAGCTAAAGGTAACCTCGCTGGCACCTGACCAAAATGACCAATGAGGAGACAAGATACTTTCAAAAGCTGGTAGGAGGGAGAGAAACAAAGGGTTTGTGTGTCTGTCTACCTTTTGTCTTTGCCGGGGATAGACCAGGAATGAAGCCTTAGAACTTTTAGTAAGTAATCTAGCTAGGTATGTGTTAGATTATGATTTCTTTAAATGGCTGAGAAAAGAATTGTGCTGAATAGAATAACTATTTCTGTCTGTGTATCTTTTTTGTAACTTAAGGTTTTTGCCTAGAGGGGTTCTCTATGTTTTGAATCTAATTACCCTGTAAGGTATTTACCATCCTGATTTTACAGGGGGGATTTCTTATTTCTAATTCTATTTTTATTAAAAGTCTTCTTGTAAGAAAACTGAATGCTTTTTCATTGTTCTCAGATCCAGGGGTTTGGGTCTGTGGTCACCTATGCAAATTGGTGAGGCTTTTTATCCAACATTTCCCAGGAAAGGGAGGGTGCAAGTGTTGGGAGGATTGTTCATTGTTCTTAAGATCCAAGGGTCTGGGTCTGTAGTCACCTAGGCAAATTGGTGAGGCTTTTTACCAAACCTTGTCCAGGAAGTAGGGTGCAAGGTTTTTGGGAAGTATTTTGGGGGGAAAGACGTGTCCAAACAGCTCTTCCCCAGTAACCAGTATTTGTTTGGTGGTGGTAGCGGCCAATCCAAGGACAAAAGGGTGGAATATTTTGTACCTTGGGGAAGTTTTGACCTAAGCTGGTAAAGATAAGCTTAGGAGGTTTTTCATGCAGGTCCCCACATCTGTACCCTAGAGTTCAGAGTGGGGGAGGAACCTTGACAGAGCAACACTCAGATACGGAAACTACAAGAACCCGAACCAGCAAAAAAAGAAAATCAACCTTCTGCTGGTGGCATCTGACTCATGATGATGAAATGAACATGTGTCAGTCCGCTCTGCTTTGGATAGTTATCAAGCAGAACCCGTCATCAGCATGGAAACATGTCCTCTGGAATGGTGGTTGAAGCATGAAGGGACATATGAATCTTTAGCACATCTGGCACGTAAATATCTTGCGGCGCGAGCTACAACAGTGCCATGCAACCACGTGTTCTCACTTTTAGAGACATTGTAAACAAGAAGCAGGCAGCATTATCTCCTGCAAATTGTAACAAAACTTGTTTGTCTGTGCTATTGGCTGAAGTAGGACTGAGTGGACTTGCAGCCTCTAAAATTTTACATTGTTTTATTTTTGAATGCAGGTTTTTTTGTACATAATTCTACATTTGTAAGTTCACCTTTCATGATAAAGAGATTGCACTATAGTACTTGTATTAGGTGAATTGAAAAATAATATTTCTATTGGTTTTTTACAGTGCAAATACTTGTAATCAAAAATAAATATAAAGTGAGCACTGTACACTTTGTATTCTGTGTTGAATTGAAATCAATATATTTGAAAATGTAGAAAACATCCAAAAATATTTAAATAAATGGTATTCTATTATTGTTTAACGGTGTGCTTAATCAATGGCTAGATTAATCAATGAATGGGATTAATCGTGATTAATTTTTTTAATTGCTTGACAGCCCTAATGTCTACATATCTTAAAATATTGCTTCATTTACATATTTTATTCAGAGAATAATACATGACTGGACTTTATTGCTCACATCTCTGATGTGATGATTTTCTAAGAACAAGTGAGCATTTTTTGTTATGCAATGTCAGATTTCAGTTGCTTGCTCCTTCAATAAAGTGATTAGCAATAGTGGTTTGAGCTCTGAGGTCTCTGTTTTTAGTCACTTTGCACATTAAATAAGCTTAATTATATGTCAGCATTGTGGGATACATCTTCAGCAGGTATGAATCAAGGTAAGTGTGGAATGTTACTTTCACACCTGGCATCAGGCTAACATATTTGATGAGGCTGTCCCCTGTCAAAGTCTCTGTAAGTCTGATGAACACTAGAAGTCCCCTTGTCCTTCTTAGAACCTCTCTCTTTTTGGAGCTCCAAGCACTCAAAATCAATTCAAAGACACCTCTCTCCAACTGTAAGACAACAATCTTGCCTCTCGCTGATCTTCTTTGGCAGATGAAATTCCTAACTAGAGCTAGTCAACGTTTTTTTCAGCCAAAGCTTTTGTCTTGGAAAATGGGGTTTCATTGAAAATGAAAAATTTTCACCAAAAAAAATTATTCAAATACATTTTTTTGGTTTTCTGACTAGAGGGGAAATTCTCACCCTCTCATTTTTTCCCACCTCTCTCTTTATCCCCACCACTGGAGAAGTGTAGGGGGAAAGCTTTTTTTTTTTTTAAGTGTTGAAAGGTGAAAGGAAGTATTGCTTTTCTTGTTTTGTTTTTTCTTCCTTTCCAGTGAAAAAAAATATAAAAGTTAAGAAAAAGGGACGGGAGCCAAAAATTTATAAACAAAATATTTCAAAATGAAATACAAATGTTTACTGCTTTGAAAAAAAAATCTTGTTTGTCAACAAATAGGAAAAAAGTGAAGGGAAAAAAAAAGTCATGTTAAAAAAAATTCAACCATCTGTACCTTAACACAATCCTAGAACTGCATCCTGGACCCTATGTCATCACTGGAAAAATCTCTGCTCTATCTTCATTTCATAGCCTTAATAATCTATTTCTAAACACCCTCTCCAATTCCAGTGCATTGCCTAGGCAGGCATACACTACAAGATCTCTGCCTAAAAATAAATAATTATTTTAGCCAGAATAGCAATTTTCTCCTCAGACCTCTCTAAATATAGAGACAGAAATTCCACCCTTCCAAATATAAACTCCAACAGAGTAAAAAATGTTAATCAGAGGTAAGTTCAGACCCCTAAACTCTTCCCCTCCACATTTACTTCTTCTCTCTGATTATTCCTTATTAACCCATTAGCCCTCTCCTCTCTGTTAGCCATACCCTGACATTGTAGGGATGGTGATTCCATTACAATATAATTCCATAATACCTATTTCTTCATTCTTAGTGTAAATAATATCTACCTGAATAGCCTTAAGATTTGAATTCTAAGTACCAGAATATTCATGCTATTCCTCATTCATTATTCATACATATTCTTCTTAGATATCTGCATCTCTGAACAACATACAACACTTCAGCCAGGTCACATTTTTCACATGTATTATTGAAGAGGAAAATTTGACCCAGTGTTTAGAGGTGAATTGAGACCTAATGCATTATATTGCTTTTAGCAAGTCTTTCACAGAAGTTGCTGTGTATTTCAATCACACAAACTTGCTAGCTCCCTTTGGCTCCTGCTGCTTTTACATTATACATGACCATCACATATGGGCTACTTCATTAGACAATAATAAAAGCTTATTATACTTGTTCTCTTAATACTGATTTTTTGCTGTCTCTATTATTTTTCTCTGAATATGGAGTTTACTGGTTTCAAACCCTTCAGAATTTTTCCTTTCACTTAGAACCTTTTAGGATAGACAATAGCTACATACACACTGCAGCCTCCATACATTAGGGATGAGTACTCACTTTTGATAACACGGTACTTTCTTAAGACAAAGAAGACATTCAGCCTCTCAGTAGCAGCATAGGTATTCCAGGGCTTCTCAAAATCAAGGATACTGAAGATTCAATTTCATGTATATAGAGAGGCAGGATTAACCCTTCAGAGCCCAGATAGCCAATTGTTAGGTGAAAACTTGAAATAAAGTGTGGGATTTCCCTCAGAAAAACTCTGCAGAAGGAGGAGAGGGGGGATCTGGCTGAGCCACTGGCAAGACAGGTAAAACTGGAGGGAACTTCAGGAGGCAGGAAATCCCCTGGTGCCACAGACTGACAGGTCTGGTTCTGCCCCCAAGCTGAAATCAGGCTGAAGCATCCATTACAATGGACCTGTAGGCCTCAGCACCATGATGAATAGAGCTTGGCACCTCTAGAGTGGTTTAAAAGTGTCTGGCGCCCACCAGCAGGGGGGGCAGGAGAGCAGGAGGATATGATCCAGCCACCTATTACTTATTGTTTGTTAAGTGCTAACAAGGAGCTAAAAATGTTGCCAAAATGATATAATTGTACAAATAACAACAACCACATTTATACCTAACACTGTAGTATTTGGACAATATAGCGCATGGTACTTTACAAATATATAAGGAGAAAAATCCCTGCCCAGAAATCTTATCTAATTTAGACAATTCACATGTAAATAGAGCAAAACAACATGGTAGGAGGGTAGGGGGAAGAAGCCAAATGCCAAGAGAAGAGGAGAGAGACATGAACTAGTTACATTTTTTCCCAAATTCTTTTTCATTTGCAGTTAGTTACTGTTGAATCATTTTCCTCTCACTGGATATATCTCAAACACATATACAACATACATAATACTTATCTAGAGTGAGTGTGTGTGCACACCTTAGATATATACATACACACATTTAGCTGGGGGCAGTACTCAAGCAGAGATTAGCGTTTCGAAAAAGGATTTAAGAAGGAAGAATGGAATAACTTACACTAATGAACTACCTTTCATCCAAAGAATGCCAAAGTGTTTTACAAACTCAGACATACAGACAGACACCATTCAGCCACATCTGGGATAAACAGGAGGTAGCCAGTTGATACATAGTACACTACACTACAATGAGGGGAGGGGAAATATTTTGTCCTGTGTCACAGGCTCAAAGAAATGCATACACAGAGTAAAGTTCATTGTAACCAGTTATGAATCGATCCTGCAAACAATTATTCATGACTAACTTTAACCATTACTACTCACATAAGATTTACTTGTATGTGCATTTAAAGGATGGATCCTTAATTTGCCTCACAAGAATGAAAAGTTGAATTGAATCTGCAGAGATTTGAAGCTGTGGGTTCTAGAAGTCTGAGTATTTAATGCTTAGCATTATCTTAGGTAATTTGTTGGGGGGTTGTTTGTTTTTGCTTCTGTTAGCAGCTAGAAAATACAGGTTTACTTTGTTTTCAATGAATCATGTAAAACAAAATGTTAGATGGATTTCTACGATTACAATTTTGAACAAATAATATTAAAAGTGTCAAATGGGAAAGGGAACATATTGCACCACTGTCAAAATTTTGTAGTAATTCTCAGTCTTACCAGACATAAATAACCAAAAGATTATTCTGTAATGTCACAGTAAATGCTTACCATATTCAACAGTTTCTGTGTAGAAATATGATATTTCCAAGTAATTGACAAAAGTGCATTTGTGTAATACCTTGTAAATCAATGTCTCATGGATTTGGAACATTGCAAGGAGATTAGCAGGGTGTGCTGGCTTCTTTATTTTTATTTTATTTTTCTTTATTTTTTTGCAACCAGTCATAGAGGGACAAACAGATCAAATAAAATATAAATTAGTAGTAGTAGCAGCTGAAAAGGGGGTTGATTCTCTTCTCTGCAATACCCAGACCTGAAAATGACAGGAACAGTGCACTCTATGATCAATTAACTGCAAAGTATGCTGATGGAAGTGTACAGGGTCAGGAAACCCACCTCAATATAACTGCTTACCCACAGCTCTAGGGTCTTTTCTTTTGAGTGTTTACTTAGGGCCTGTGTGTTAGTTTTCTGTTGGTAACAAGTGATGCTGGTACTATACCTACCCTAGTTGTTTTCACTTTATTCCCAGAGGAACAGCTCCATCCTTTCCGATCCGGAAGAACTTTACATTCCTCCCCTTCAAGACATGGTTGCATGTGGCACCACCATTTCTGTTCCACTATTGAAGCTATGAAAGGGGAAAACATACACATTTACATGTTCAGTAAATGGCCACTTTACATCCCCATTATATGGCAGCATCAATTTTATTCTCCACAAAATGTTTAGAAAAAAGTATGTTGACAAACAGCTACACTGCAAGTCAGAATCTTCCTAAATAAATAAGACTCTATTTGTCAAGGGCACTGTGTATGGCACCAGCATCTCTTCTTAATTATTATTGTTATTGCTACTTTTTTTTTTTTACATTTGTTACATTTGTTTAAATTTATCTTGCTTCAAGAACAAATTTCACAACAATCCTTTTCAATCACCAATTCTTCTTTCCTGGTCAGATTTCTAAGTTTTTGGCATAATCTCTTCTTTTGAGTTAATGTATTGTGTTTGAAGTTCTGTATATTCAAGGTAAGATTAAATGTATTCCCTGAAGATGACATACTTACAGCTTCTATGACAGCAAACACAGAAAAAATAGTTCATGTAAAGTTGTGAAACAGCCTTGTCCTTTTTCAGAGAAAGAGTTGTGCAAAATGAGCCAATATTTTCCCAAATAAAACATATAAACCCATGCCAGTTTTGTCTGCAATATTAAGATTGTACTATGGATAGCAAAAACACCATTGGTCTAAAAAACCTAAAAACGAGCCAAACTATGCTCTGCTTGTTTGTTTTTCTTTGTTTTGTGGCAAAGTAACAGATAAATAAAGTATGAGACTGCAGCATATGAAAATAATATGCTGATGTAACTTATGCATAAACACTTTTAATTAAATTAACTTGATACAACACTAAGAGCATTCTATTATTTAGATCACAGTTTGCTTCTCAAGAGGTCTAGTTCACTGTCATCTACTAATTTCACATAGTGTTTCCATAAAGCACTGGCAAATAATTTATTTTTCTTATCCTCCTCTCCCATTCATCTTGGAGATGCCCTTCAAACCTCAGAATCCTTTCTAACACTTTTAAACACTGCTTGGTTTAAAAGAAAGATTCCCAGTTTAGACACTCTGCATTACAAAACCCACCAACAAAAATACAACAAAATGAAGTAAGTGAAGTCATCGCACCATCAACACAAGAAGGAGCTGCTCGGGTGGTACCTGCTACCTGCCCAGGAAAGCAGGAGCACTTGACTGTCTGTGACCTCTCTTCTATCTTGTTCTTATTACAACATCTGTGGAGAGCCACCACCTCACAGGTTCCCGTTTTAACATGGTGAGCTGTGCAAACAAAAAGAAGAAGGTGATGATGGTGATAACATTGCTAGGTAGCATGGTACAGCGTTTGTTTTTATTAGAAATATGTTACATTCAGCTCTATAAAGGGATCTGCAATACACACAATTAGAATGACAATAACACCAACTCTATAGTGCAAAGATGATTTCTTTTCTAAACATAGCATAACTGTCTCTGACAGAAAATGTGTGGTGAAATAAGAACAATTAGAGAAGAATGCACATTGCACCATTTCAGTGGAACAAAATGTAGAGGCACTGAAAAGGCATCATAGAAAATACATATATATTCAGAATAGCATAGGCACCTGCATCTCTGTATAAACCTAATATAATATATTTTCTTAGGGTGACACTCAGAAAATAAAGTGCTTCAACATTAAAATAGCAGCATGAATATATATTTTGGAATGCATACATTATAAATGTAAGATGACCACATGTCCCCAGACAGATCCAGTTTTTTATATGATGTCCCAGGATTTTCCTTTAGGACACCTGAAATGTCCTGGTTTTTCTTTGTTTGTTTTTTTCATTTCACTAGTCAACTGGTACAGATCCACTAAGATGATGTGGCAGGATTTGGGAACCCTATGCATGGAATATGATCCCCCATCATGTCATGGGGATTGGGGGCAGTGGATCAATGACTACTCAGACACACTACCCATTCTCTCTTGCTTCAGGATCAGCTAACCGGTCACAGGAACTACTGCAGCCCTGAGGCTACAGCAGTCCCAGGAGAAGATCTGCCTAGGGGGAAAGGTTAACTATTTAAGATATAGTAACTAATTATTGTATCATTTTCATTTCATCAGAGCTTGCTGAGACTGCAAGCTGAACCAGTGGCTGCTAGAAATTGTAGGGCAGATCACAGACAGATCGTAAAACTACTGCTAAAGCACCAGAGAGTCACCGTCTAAACACAGAACTTGTACCCAAATGAGATTGTGAGATGTTACCTTGGGGAGACTGCTAGAAAATATTATGTAAAACTTCCTTTCCTCAGGTCTACACTGCCTCAGCCTTGGACAGCTCTATTTGGATCACATGGAGGGGGCACTGGAGAAATAGCAAGTGCAAAATATTTTATGAAATTTTATCAAGAATACAGACTCTCTCCATCCCCTTCCTACCCAAATTCCAAAAGTTGGTATGGCGGCAGAAGGTGACCTGAATTGGCAAAGCAAACAAATACAAAATTTGGGTACTCTAATGGGAGACTTGCCATGTAGGACTGGGCCGTTTTACAAGCAGCTTTGACGTTGCTTTTTCTTCGCATGCTACAGTGTATGCGGAATCTATAACCGTTCTAAAGCACACTGCCCTCTCTGGCCAGTAGCCTATATTTCTGAAACTAGACTATGAATTTAAGCTTCCACCCTTAACTTGGGGCCATTGCCAAGCCACAGTAAGCCAAGATGAACACTAAAGAGATTGTACTACCCATAAAGACAAAGCAGATGCTCTCCTCAGTGAGCCAGCTCCACTCCCTGGAGCAGTGGTGGGGAGAAGCAGAAGCAGGGCCATAACCATACCTCTTCTTTGACCCCTTTTCAGAGTCTTTCTTCCTGAGAGAACAGGGATCAAGAACAAGCAAATTCCTCCTCTCCCAAGAGTGCAAAGACAACTATTGTAAATTGTGCAACCACTTAATTGCCACTCTTACCCATGCACAGCCATAGAGGGGTAGCCCACAATCCGGCTCTTAGTTACCAAAATGGAAGCTACTGCTTAGAACACTGTATGCAAGCAATCACACGTTTTTCACTAGAACAAAGCCAGTCAAACAGCTTGTGATTATTGTAATCACTCTCTACACGTTTCAGTTTTAGCATCACATTGTACAGTGTCAGGTTGTATAGTGTTACAGCTGAAATGATATATGACATATCAGGTGAGAAATTCAAAAGAGGTTCCACCTTTTGAAAAACCAAACTTGAATAAATGTTTTTTCTCTGTTTTAAAAGCTTTAACTAATGTTAATAAAACTGAGAAAGAGGGATGTTGCTCATGCTATCTACCTGAACTTTTCTAGGAAGTTAGTGGGGCAAGTTATCCCAATACCCATGAGATTTTTTTAATCAGATATTTTTAGGCCCATTGGTACAAGGTAACCACAGTGAAAATTATTTTACACTGGTTAACATTGCATTGGTTAACATGTTGACTCAAAGAATTCCATATATTTTTCTCAAGTAATCTTTTATATGTTTATAGAGAATGGAGCATCTTTACTTGGGTATACAGTAAAATAAATTACCTATACACTATATTTCTTATATATAATATGTAGCATGAACATAGAATAGACACACATACCTGTTCTGAAAAGTTACATTCATTTTTATTATAATAGGCAATTATGCATTTCAAACCCATACACACTAACATAAATTCATTTAACTGAGTTGACATGAGATTCATATAACAAACGTGACACTGAAGCTATAAAGGAAAGTAAATTTAGTGTCAGGTTGTGAATTTGTTCCTGCTTATTTTCTCTCTATTAGATTTCAGTCCTTATTTGTATTCTGATTTGTCTCATTGATTCTGAAATTTTGTTTGCCTCTATGCTCTCCTATTTAACAGTTTTACACAGCTTGACTGGCTCTCTAGAGATTCCATATTACACCTTCTAAGCAGAAATAAAGCATCACCTACATGCACCAATAGTCATCTGAAATGCAAGCTAGTTAGGAGATTTAAGTTGTAAAATGCTTTGAGGGGAAAAATTACTGCTGAAACAAAAACTTTTCAAGACATCTAATTTTTTACTTTGTAGTCATTAGAGAGAAAATGGAACATTTTCCAAGGCTTTTATTCCAAAGTACTCTAATTAAATGAAACGATCATTTGTGTTTATGAATGGAAAAGAAAAGCATTTCAAAAGATGCTGTGATATGTGAAGACTAGATTAGAGCAAAAAATAACCAAATGCCAATTATAGCATTTCAGAGACTGTTTAGTAAAACGGTTTCCAATTTTGGAGGTAGAAAAATAAAACCTTCCAGAAAAGGCTACCCTGGCTCTTCAACACATTAAAAATCTGGGGCAACTATCCTCTAGTTTCTATTTACCATCTAAAGTATAGTGTGAATGTTCCTAGAGAGGAAATGTGGGAATTTCAGTTCCTTGTGCTATCAAATAATTAAGTTCCAGTGCAGTAAGTACAATATCTGTCACATTCATGTGAAACGAAAGCCTCTATACAGTAGATAAAGGATTTTTCTCAACCTCATACAAATTAACCTCATTAAACCATTGAACCATTCCAAACTGAGATAGTAGTTTATGAGAGTCACATTTTTGGTTTGTTTCTTCTTCTCATAGCACCCACTTCAAAGTGTTCGGCTTGCTTTACAGAAAGTATTTGTGAAACAATGTTCTTTCTGGAATTCTACAGAAATTAATTATTCAAAAATACACCTTATGGACTCAATCCTGCAACCTTTACTAAAATGAGTAATCCTTATTCACATGTCTAGTTCTATTAAAATCAATGGAACTACACGTGTTAGTAAGGTTGGCTGAATCAAGCCCGAAAGTATTTATGTACATACAACAAAGTGCTATTAATAATTACACATAAAAGTTCCAGAGATATTATGTAACCTTAGCGTGCAACTTAGAAAACAGAAATAATCATGTCATTACCCTGTAATGGCATGAGCTGTAATTAATCTGCCACTTTATGGTAGTTTTTATAGAGTTCAATGGTCTGCAGTTATCATACAAAGGAGTATTTACATAATATTTGGACCCTGAAATTTAATGTGTTACCAGTTATGCTAATAAAGAAATTAAGGCTAGGTAGTTATTATCCTTAATATGTATAATATTAAAGAATGCTTTTAAATTCAAACAAGAAAAGTTCTGTAATCTATATATACTCTACATTCCGGCTTATACAGAAAAGCCAGTTATTTAGTTTAAAAATATATTTATTCCCAAGCATTAGACTCTACCCTCAGATTAATGTGATTTCAATGGGATTTGCACACATGCATCTGGTGGCAAAATTTGTTTAGCTTTTTTGGTTTTTTTGATGCATGAGATTAGTACTTTGCTTTAACAGACAAGAATATATTATATGCAAGTCACAAAAATTATGCATAAGGGTGGGGCTCACGTGAACTCCACTCTTCAATATTCTTTTTATTACGTTGTACTTCAGTAGCATCTACAGATCCCAATCAAGTCTGGGCCCCATTCTGCTACATGCTGTACAAACACAGAGTAATAGACCTTAAAATCTTAAACCCTGTCTCAAAGACTTAATCTTAAACCCACATCTGGCAAAGAATTACATGCATGCTTAACTTAATGCACTATGAGTAGTCCTATTGAGGTGTATAAATTTTTGCAGACTCATTGCAGAATCAGAACCTTAGCTGAAACAAGAAGCAACAAATAGGTGACACAAACAAAGGAAGGTAAAAGCTTTGTTTTTCCATGAAGTTTAATTCCAGTGATATCTGAAGTAGAGTCTGATCGTATGGCCCTCCCCGTCTTCTCTGGCCTAATGGACAAGACATTTTATACAAAATAAATGCAGTGGTCCTGTCCTTCAAACCTTTACTCATGTGAGCAGTCTTTATTCATGCAACTATTCCTTATCCACAGGAGTAGTTAGAGTAAGGACTAAAATGGGACAACTGTGAAAGCAGTCCCATACTAAATTCATCAGGTTACCAATCTGCTACATTCTTGCATGGGTTACAATGAATGATTATTCAAAATTCTGCCCTGGTAATGTCTAAAGAAGTCTGACTTTTTATTGATAGAAGAAAAAATAAAACAAAATTAGTAGTTTGACTATAATGTCTTCCAGTGCAAGCCCTAAATCAGCATTTTATTAAGTGACCAGAGAAAGCACTGGTGTTTTTTACATAGAGAATGTTTGCTTTGTTCATGCTGATTGACACAGAAAGCAAATGTAGGTTAGCTTTCCTCTACACTTCAGCAATTTCAGTATGTCACGTCAGTCTTGCTGTGTCACTCTGGATAGGAAGGATATGAATACCTCTGCAAAAATGAGGGGGGGAGGAGAATCCTGGTTGCATAGTTTTTAAAAGCTATATTAACAAATGCTAGTAGCTGCAAGAGCACACTGTAAAATGAAGTATAAATCTGTGGCTGAGACAGGCTTTCAAAAGCCAAGCCATATTCGCCTCAGTTTATGTTTTATAACCATGTGAGGCAACCTTGGGATTCCCATGTCCTCAGTGGTGAGAGTGAGGCATATTGTGGTAGTGCTCTGTCTCATGAAGGGCACAGTTACAATACTCATGCTGCATCATTTTCCAGATGTCACACGGAATACG
The DNA here is from genome assembly GCF_965152275.1 of Natator depressus. NCBI lineage: Eukaryota > Metazoa > Chordata > Testudines > Cheloniidae > Natator > Natator depressus. The sequence goes on along the minus strand of NC_134234.1, from coordinate 288,261,178 downwards.
CCATATAACAAATAATTTCATCCTGCCCTTTTTGCACCCTTCCATACTACTTCTTAAACAGTTATTTAGATATGTTTCCCACAGATGTGTTACCTCAATGGACGAGAATCCCTCCTTCAGAGGTCTTCACTTATGTTATAGACAGGAATTCAGAATACCCAGGTAATTCATAGCTACAATACATGTGTATGACAATGTACATGCATATTTCTCCTGTCAAGTAACCTTTTTCCGCCTTTTCAGAGTCTAGTATCTTGATCATTTATTTTCCAAATAGCTAAAATATACTATGTGCCAAATTATAGTAGCCTTGCATAGAAATGCCAGAGGACAGAGAGGGACCGGGGAGCCCATCCCACCCCTGGAATCCACACAGGGTGCAACCACAAATTGGAGGGCTGCTCACTTGTGAACACAATGAGGGAGGCTAGTCAGGTTTTGTGTCTGGTGGAGAGTGTCATGGACATAGTCCCATTCTCCCATGCACTATTTTGTGACTGTGGGGTAGTATTCACAGAGTGCAGCGTTTACCCAAGGAACAAGTGAAGTATCTCCCGTTGGCAAGTGTAGAGAGAATACCAGTGATGGGAAGGAGGCACACGGGGGTATGGCAGGACTGCACTGCACTTTGGTAAGCCCTACCAGTGTCATGGTGGTTAGGAGTTCATTACAAGTTGGCATAATTGAGGCAGCTCTATGTTAGACTGGAGGGGGGCAAAATGGCCCTTGGGCAATCCCAGTATTGGGGGAGAAGATGGTATAAAGATGGCATAAAGTCATCTCGACTTTTCCCTCTTTCTTTATTTGTGCAGAGTGTCACTCTCATATAGCTCATGATTGAGCCCATTATTATTAATGAACATCTGGAAGGAAAAATAAGCAAGAAAGGGGAGAAAGAGAGAATGTTAATGTAAGCTTTAGCAAAAAAAATTTCTAACAAGATCATACAACCAAGAAGCAATAGACTAAGAAATCTGCACTGACTAGCAAGGAGAGAGCTTACATTGGAAAGGTTTATGCAGCAGGCTCATAAATCAACAGCTATAAAGAGGCGCATTCTAAAATATTCTGTAATAAGTGGAAGAGAAGAATTGCTATACCAAATCGGAATGGTCCACTGTGGCCCAATATGCCACTCTGTATATAAGATGATGATGATTAAAAAAACCCATAATGCATGATGTGGGAAATTCCTTTCTGTTCATATCCCTCAGTCCCTTTATAAACTCATCTCGCTCTCTGGCATATGTGGGTTTATTCTAGGGTTGGACGTTTGACCCACCAAAAACAACTGGTCAATTTGCCTGACAAATATTGGTCAAATATTGTCAAATAATGTCAAAAATGGTCAAATATTTCAAAGGACTAATTTATTCGAACAGTAACAAAGAGTAAGACTTGATCATCTCCAACAGGCTTAGCCTTTGATAGATATTTATACCCAATTACAAAAAAGTTACTGAATTGAATTATTTTAACTCAGAAAAATAGGAAAGGTGATTAAATTAAGTTCTAAAAAAATGAAAGAATGGCACCATGATGCCACAAAAAAGGTAGGTGCTGTCTACATCAGAGCATTCTTGCTAGAATATTTGACAATATTTGACCATGGTCCAATAATAGGCAGTCAGTTGACATTTTCTGACTGGTAAACTGATGAGGTTGCCAAGTCTACTTATTATACATTTAACATTATCCTAAACTTACATAGTTGCAATGGTTATGGAAAGTCAGTTTTCAAGTCCTGCAACACTATTTGTCTCAAAGACTTCATGCAGCAGCAAAGTCCATGCACAAGCAAAGTAGAATATGCTGTGTAAAGAAACACTTCCTTTTAACTGGCTTAAATGCACTGTTTTTAAGTTTCCTCTAGGATCCCTTTTTTCTTGTATGTCTAACATTATGGGACAGGTTTTGAACTAATCAGTTTATTCACTTGAATCTTTAACACAAATAAAGGAGCAGATACTTGTTTGACCATTCAGGTAGGGTTTGTTTTATTGCCACCCAACAGCAAAAGCCAGTAATGTGTACACATTAGACTCTGCATATCTCAAACAGCAGCCCTACTAGGCTTCTTGGATGGAGGATAGTGCTTCCACAGAAAGCTGTTCTAAAACTCACAGGAGTAATTCTTGGTAAGTGTTTATCCTATAGATGTTAACCCAGCTACACTTGGCAAGCTACCTCTATCGTGCAATTAACCTACTTAGTCCAGTTAGACGAAGGATGGTAAGCAGAGGTTCACATGACACTGTGCTGATAGCATCCCTGGTAGCCTTTTATAAACAAAGCTAAAGAATGGTTTGCTATAATCACATTGCCAAGCATGCTTTACTGCATGGTGCCAGAGGAAAATTTCATCCATCAGTTGTCTGCCAGCCACCAGTTATAGCCATCTGTGTGGGAAGACTTTTGCCCCCTTGGAAAAAACATCAGGGAAACTACGATGCAAGCATTCTCTTGAGACCAGCTCACTAATAATCCAGTGAAATCAAGCCCCAGCTATTCCCAAGGCACCGTCTGGGTTCTGAAATGGAAAGCAGGATTATGTTCTCAGTTGACTGAGAAAAAGATTTACTGGAATAACACAGCAAACTGGCTTGGCCCCAGCTGGTCACGTAATCTTTACCCAACATAAAACCACAGGCGGAGTACTTCATGTAGACTCTCTTAGACCTGGCGAGTTCGGAGTCATCTGACTTTATCCTCCTAGACTTATTGAGGCTAATTTTATTCAATCAGTCCTTTGGAACTGCTGGCCATGTCACAGATGAGGATTCACTAATAAAGCTATAACTGCATATACAGGAATACAAAAATAATTCATCCTAAAACTATCCTGAATGAGTATTTCCACTCTCTCCGAGAGACACCCTGTTAGCATATATACTTGTCCTTTTGAGGCATCACTTTCAGTTAGAAAATTGCATGTTGGCTGGTCCATGAAACTGCATACAGCTCTGGGACAAGGGTTGTGGGAAAGAGGGTCAGTGATTATTTAGTCCTATCATAGGACTACACACAGGAGCAGGAAGAGAGGCAGGAACCTTTCTACATTTGCCCAGCTCTAAAGACCAACTAGAATTGCCTCTGCTGAGCTTGGGAGAATGCAGGACGGCTAATCAGTTGTAGCCAAGAGTGGCAGCAATGCCCCAAAGAAGATGTCGGGTGGGAACAGGCGGAACCATGCTGCTGTTCCTCCCCTGGGGCTAGCCAGCAGAGCTGATCAACCACGTGAGGACAGCGTTGCACCCTTTAAAAGAGTGTCGTAGTTTGTGTGCTCTCCTGAGTATCAGCGGTGGAGCTGAGCTTCATGAGATATTTTGCTTTTGGTAGGCAGAATGTCTCCTGCACATCCACTCAGTTGGTGTAGCTCAGTGGTTCTCAAACTTTTTGTATTGGCGACCCCTTTATCACGGCAAGCCTCTGAGGGCAACCCCCCCCTTATAAATTAAAAACACATTTTTTATATATTTAACACTACTTTAAATGCTAAATTTATAACCCTCTTATTTAAAATGATTTACCTTTTCTCACAGCTTTTAAGTTAAGACTAAAATACATTTTTATCAAATTATTGTTATAAGCAGAAAAGGGGTTTTTTTATAGTTACTGTTTAATATTGGGGGGGCATGAAGAAACTTTGTCAATATGTTTTCACAGCAGACTTACTAGTGCAGACTTCACAGCAGGCTTTCTAGCTAGCTGGGAGGCTGTGAAACGTGATATTAACAAACATACAAATATCACTTTTCACAGCAGACTTATGAATGCCCCCTTGCATTCAGTGCTGTTGTTGCCAGTGCACCCGTACTTCAGTGCTGTTGTTGCGAGCAGGCGCTGCCTTCAGAGCTGGGTGGCTAGAGAGCAGCAATTGCTGGCCAGGTGCCCAGCTCTGAAGGCAGCGCTGCCACCAGCAGTGGCAGAGAACTGTAGAGGTAAGGGTGGCAATGCCATACCATGCCACCCCTACTTCTGCATAACATCTGACCTTTGTGCTGGGAGGGTAGTTACGGGTGGGAGGGGGCTAAGTCAAATTTTAGGGTAGCTATAGACCCCGCAAGCCCCTCCCACCCCCCCGCAGTGCTGCTCCTGCCTGTCTGTCAGACTGTTAAATTATAAATTACTTTTTTTTTCTCATCTTAGTTATCTGATTGGTCTGCGGTTTAATGTAACTCCTCAGCTACTGAACAACGAAGCCCTCTAATGTTGTCTCAGTCCCAGGGCCCGCCTTAGGGAAAATGACACCCTGGGCAAACTTCTTTTTTAGTGCCCTTTCTTTGGAAGTGGAGTGGGACTGGAGACAGAGTGGGGTGGAGATGGAGCTGGGCTTTAGAGACTCATGCTGGCAGCCTCACTACTGGCAGGGATCGGGCTCTCAGCCCCGCACATGGCGGGGCTCCAGCTGTCAACCATGCTTGGGGCTGACAACCACAGCCCAAGCACCACCATGCACAGGGCTAACAGCTTGTGACCCCATGGGGCATTGTGACCCCCAGTTTGAGAAATCCTGGACTATAGCTTGACATCACCCACAAGAATGGGCTGTGCAGAACAGACACAACTGAGCACATAATGGGAGCAGTCTGTGAATACTACAGGAGGTAGAATGTCCATTCTTTCCTAGGATGTTATCAAACTTCTTCAGCAAATGATACAATAAAGTGTTCAGATATTCTGTACATTAACAGATATTCCAACAGATGGAGGTTCAAGATTACTAATTATATAATTTCACGGGGGGAAAACCAATCCAGTTCTCAGGCATTGAAAGGAACACTTGGCATAAAGACTTTTTATTCTCTTCCTCTCTCTCACTTGATGGGCCATGTGCCAGAAATCTTGACTCAGCAAGAAGCCGAGGCACATGTCTCAAAGCAGCCTTTAGGATTTGACAGAGTTAAAAAAATCTTGTCTTCTGTACTACAGCAGGTAGCTTCTGGTTTCTATGAGAATCTACCCAATTTATGAGAAATATGTCTTGAGTATTCCATCCTGATACACTATTTATTATTATTCTTTTATTTCATAAATGTGACCTGCACTGTGTCAGGGCACATGTGACAAAAATACACAATTCTGAATTGTGAGTCAGCAAAAAGATCTTCCTCCACTTTCCTTCCCCTTAAAAAGGAATGCCCATTCTGCACCCAATTCTACCTCAAATAAAAGCTGGAGAAAAAGAGCCTTATACTGCACCCCTATAGGCTAAAAGACTCAAGTGCTGTTGGACCAAATGGTGAGGCAAATTTCAGAATCAAGATCTACTTAGAACATCCTGCCTCCAGTACCCACATGGTTACATGTACAGAGTCAAGCAGCTCAGCAGATATCAGGTGCCACAGTGGTAAGAGTAATTGAAGTCTAGTAAAGGCAAGCTGTGGTGTGTTGACATAGTTGGAAGTCACCAGACCTGTGCTTTATTCCCAGCGGTGTCATTAACTCACTCTGTGACTGCAAGAAAGGCACTTAGTGTTTCTATGCTCCAATTACCCTACCTGTAAAATAGGCGTGGTGATGCTTACAGACCTTATTTAAACAACACCACGCAAGAATTCGCTAAGGGTGGATGAGTAATGACCCCCAAAAAATCCTCTGGGAACTTTTTGATAGGACAGAAGAGAACCACACATACTGTTTACCCCAGCTAGGGTCTACAGATAGGTCAAGAAAACATTGTGATCAATGGAATCAGATGTTGCTGACAGAGCTGAAAGAACCAATATTGACACCTTCACTTTCTTCTTTACTAGAAGATCCTCAGCTAATGTAACTAGTGCAGACTTTGTGCCACATCCAGAACTAGAGCAAGACTGAAAGGAATCAAAGAACCTGAAAATTCTACATGATACCAAAGTTGTCTCTACCCAACTTTCTCAATATCTTCCTCTCAAAGAGCTTGAACAGCTGAAAACTTTAATAAGACAACACTAAGCTGATTTAACTTGAATCCATTTTATGGAGCATGTGCTATCAGAAAGACTTTGGGCTTTATTAATGACCTACATAATTCGCTTAATAAGGTCACGTTGAACTTGTGAAAATACTACTGACTTCAAGCTCCATATTGCAGATGATTCTTATAAAATTTTGTTCTCAGACTGCAAAATAGTTCTTTGATATTATGCTCCCCTTACGTACACTGAATGGGAGTTTTGTGAAAGGAGAATTTTGCCTTCAGTGCATGTATATATGATAAAATATAATCTACGTTCCCCGATGGGTTGAATCCCTCAAATTCTACATTTCCAATCTTTTAACTTACTTCTTTGTTGTGATGTGGGGTTGGGTTTTGTTTTGTTTTTTTTAATATCTCAGCAGAGCTGTTTACCTGAACTAATGTTTTACCTTTATAATGCATTTTTACATTCCATTTCACAGCTCTGTAATGCATTTTCCCTTTCTGTAGTCTGTCAACTAAACCAGAATATCAGGGATTTATCTTTGACTCGAAATATACCTCTCACAAAACACAAGCATGTATAAGCATACCTGCTTTAATGAAAACTACAGTACTTTTCTTACCCTCTCAATCCCTATCCTCCTCTTTTAAGAAATCCTCTACTTCAGACCCCACCAACATTATCTCTCATGCTCAGGAGAAACTTTGTAGAATGTCCCAAGACTCAGCTCACCCACTGAAAGAAAGATCTTAATTTTAAGTTTCAGCTTCTTTCTGTAGCGCCCCAGGCAAACTCTTTGAAATGCAGAGTCAGGGGAGGAACTTAACTCAGGCCTTTAGAAAAAATAGCTAACAAGGCACATGTCTAGTCCTGTGAAATCCTCTCTTTTAGAATGATCTTACCTGCTACAGTCTTCCCTTTACATTATTGATTCCATATAAATAGCAAGTGTCTAAGTCATGGGCATGATGAATCAATAAGTATCTAGACAGAGTCTGTCTTAAATATAAAGGGAAGGGTAAACACCTTTAACACCTCCTGGCCAGAGGAAAAATCCTTTCACCTGTAAAGGGTTAAGAAGCTAGGATAACCTCGCTGGCACCTGACCAAAATGACCAATGAGGAGACAAGATACTTTCAAAAGCTGGGAGGAGGGAGAAAAACAAAGGGTCTCTGTCTGTCTGTGTGATGTTTTTTGCCGGGGACAGAACAGGTATGGAGTCTTAGAACTTAGTAGGTAATCTAGCTAGATATGCGCTAGATTATGATTTCTTTAAATGGCTGAGAAATTAAGCTGTGCTGAATAGAATGGATATTCCTGTCTGTGTGTCTTTTTGTAACTTAAGGTTTTGCCTAGAGGGATTCTCTAGTTTTGAATCTAATTACCCTGTAAGGTATTTACCATCCTGATTTTACAGAGGTGATTCTTTTTTTACTGTTTCTTCTATTAAAATTCTTCTTGTAAGAACTGAATGCTTTTTTCATTGTTCTTAAGATCCAAGGGTTTGGGTCTGTAGTCACCTATGCAAATTGGTGAGGATTTTTATCAAACCTTCCCCAGGAAGTGGGGTGCAAGGGTTGGGAGGATTTTGGGGGGAAAGACGTTTCCAAAAAATGCTTTCCTAATAAATAAACCCAGATAAACGTTTGGTGGTGGCAGTGGAAGTCCAAGGGTAAAATAGTTTGTACCTTGGGGAAGTTTTAACCTAAGCTGGTAAAAGTAAGCTTACGAGGTTTCCATGCAGGTCCCCACATCTGTACCCTAGAGTTCAGAGTTGGGAAGGAACCTTGACAGAGTCTAAGAAATGAACCTGAATGGACAGGGAACAAGCTGGCTATTCTTAAAACACACACACACACACACACACACACACACAACCAGTTCAACCTTGCAGGGGGAAGCACACAGGACAATGCCAACACGGGTTTTTTTGGTCAGGGATTTCCAAATGATAATATTTTCAGATGTCTCTTCCCACAGATCAGATGTCTTTTAAGGTGTTTGAAGCTGGCTTCCCAGACAGGAAACTTGTTTCTACAAGGAATCCCAATTAATAGAGGAGTTTGCTAGAAACAATAAATACCACTCCTGATAGAAGCTGAAAACATTATACGTGTCACCAGGATTGTATAAATGTGGTTTATTACAATTGTCAGGTAGTGAGAGCCTCTCAAATGTACCACATGTAAAAATTCATATTAAAATATAAGGTATAAATAATGCCACCTCATATGTAGATTGCTTTTACGGAAGTGACGGCATCCTCTCATCTTTCTCAGATGCCTCATGATCTGAATCTTTCCTGTTTTAATCTAGGACACAGTCTCTCTCAGTCCAACAGATAATAAAATGTGTGGACAGTAAATTGCTCTTACAAGTGTAGCAGAGATTGATAAGTACAGCAGAGACAGCAAAGAAAGATTCAAACAATCTCAGGACACCTAAAATCATTTTTTGTACAGTGCAGTGGTTAAGAAGTATTGCAAATGTAATGAACAGAGAAAATTTTAATGGCCCAATTTTCATGCACAGGCACAATGAGCATGTATACACCAATGAACAATTTGCGGATCAGTTTATTTCACATGCAAACAAACATTTAGGCACACAGTTTCTCAAATTGTACAAGTAAATGTCCATCTGTGCACACATCGAAAGGTTTTGAATATAATGTGCATCATTTTTGCAGCAACCATTTTTGCTGTGTCTGTGGCTAAAAAATTGGCCTTTAGAACTTTGCAATCTAAGGACACAGGGTTTTTAGTGAAAAGGTCCATGTTCAGACCTCAAAATTCAGACCAGTATGAATAGAATCAGTTTATAACCTCCATTTTAATTTTAAGATCTTTGGACCTATAAGTAACTAGAAAATTAGAAAATTAAAACACTTAATTCTTTCAGAAAGCCAAGAACAGGTTAAACAAACAAACCCTTAGATATGATGTAGATGCAAAGTCCAGGTTTCTGCAGTGCCTAACTTGGTTCCATAAATGACACTAGAACATTTCTCCACCTATACACACCCATAGGAACATATGTCGCTTTTCTGGAGCACACAAAACTTTTATAGGACAGTAGTTAAATTACCCATGACCTCTGTGGGTACCTCCAAGTTACCTTCTGACTCTCAACAAACACTGTTACTGTTCTAGCCCTGAATTCCCAAGACAGGAGGAATTAGGTGTGTATTAAATAATTCTCCCCAGTCTGTGGTGCTGACAGTTCTGAACTAAGCCAAGAATAATCTATCCTCAAAGCTGCAGGGAAGGTTGTCACAGCACAATGCCTTTGTAGGAGAGAGGGGAAAAAAGAGAGCTCTTGAAGGACTCTTTTCCCCCTCCACCAGCCACCTGGAAAAGCAAGGCAGCAAGGGATACAATGCAGCTCTAGCCAAAAAAGCATTCATGAGGTACCTTGTCTGGTCACGTACACATAACTGGTGGGCACCTGATCTTCATAGTCCTTGCAAGTCAGTGAAATCTTGAGAATAATCTTAACACAAATCCTCTAGGTGTAGCAGGGTGTAGCAAAGCGTTGTAAAACAAAGTAAAAGGAAGCGGATCAGAAACGGAATATGCAACAAGAGAGCCAGCATTTTCAGACTGCAGGAGTTTACCACTGCTTTAACAGCAAATTGTTTTGTGTCGAAATACTGCAATGCTTAGCAGTTATGCTTCTGGCTGTTCCAGTTAGTATTTGGAAGTAACAAAAATCACTTCACAAAGGTTAAAACATGTACGGTTCACAGGTTGTTATTTCTCTTTGTGGTTAGTGACCACATTTCAGTTGCATGATTAATAACATGAAAGTGCTAACAAGGTATAAAATTTGCTTATTATTTCAGACACTGTCGTCCAAATTTTCACAGAAGTGGAAAATTCAAAGCAGTCTCCATTTTTGTATGTGCACTTTTAGAGCACGAACACCTGTATGTGCGCCTTGCAGAGCCTAGCAGCGCATAGGTTTTGCATATATACATTATCACCCGGACCTGCAGATGTCAAATTTATCAACTGAGCAGGTAGGAGTCAATGCTTGAAAAGTATGCACGGCAGCATTGCACCCACACTAACAGAAGTGACTGCTAAAAAAATCTTCATTTTTATTATTACTCACGTTTTTATACTATGTGCAGTCATTATACATTTAAAAAGTGGCTGCAGCTGGGAGGCAAAAAAAAAATTAACCACAGAAATTTGTCTTGATTTTCTTTAATTTAAATTCTTAATCTACATATCATTATTTATTACGAGAGGACCTAAAGGTCCCACCTAACAAGGGGGCCCCATTGTGCCATACAAACAGATAGTGACAGACAGTCATGGCCCTGAAATGGTAAAAAGACAAGACAGACAAAAGGTGGCACGGAGATCTGAAGTCATACAGTAGGTCAGTAGCAGAACCGGGAATAGAAACCAGGTTGCCTGAATGCCAGTCTAGTGCCCTAACCACTAGAACACACTGCTTCTTTTTGTTTGTTTGGATATGTGCAACACATTGAAAAGACTCACAAATCTAGAATCAGGATATCTAAAATGTACATCCTGAGTGAGAAATTTCATCCTCTCTTTTGCTTGTTGTCCATTTAATTTACTTATTTATTCCTTTGGATGAACAGACAAGGAATGGTGATCGTTGAAGGTCCCTTTCCTGAAGGACACAGCAAAGTAGATCTAAATGAGTCTGAGCATTTCACACCTGATATAAAGTCAGAGTCTTCCACTGACTTCAACTGGCTTTAGATCTGACTTGAACAGCACTACGAAGTACAGTAATCCGCTGTAAAAGGCTGCAGGTTTGAGCCTTTGCTTTTTGTAGTGGTCAGACAGGAATCACCAAGCACCACTAGTTGCACACTGTTTTCCAAGTTCCAAGGCATGCAAGAAAATACCCAGTCTTGGGAAGACATGCTGGGTTGTTAGTTTTTGTTGTATGAGGTTCTGTGTAGAGGCAGTGATCTCTGGAGTGAGAGCTGTGTGAGAAGAGAGGAGAGTTTGATCTCTGCTTTGAACTCTGATTAGGGTCAATTATTGAGGCGCAGTAGATCACTAGGAACCAGACATTAGGGCTGGCTCTGTTTCTTGAAAGAAGCAATTGCCTGTGTGTTATTTGACCACCTGTGTTCCAGGACTGCTGTCAGTGTGCAAATAAAACAAGTTACACTTAGAATAGATCCATACTCTGCTCCCTGATTTCTCCTCCACTGGGAAGCCAATCAGCAGGATCCTGGACCTACGCTATCATTCAGCTCACCAGAGAGGTATAACTGGTGTCAGGATGGGACTCTGGGATGCAGGATGGGACTCTCAAAAAATATGTTGAGGAGTATACTATTTGTTTGTTCACAGCTGTTACTTCAGATGATTTTGAAATGCTACTAAATATGACAGCAGCATATATCTAGACTGATTTTTAAAGCCTTCTTGTACAGTACACTTTCTCTTTCAGAGAAAAATTTGGAATATCACAGATCCAAAAGGTCAATGGACATGGTGCTTCAATAAATGAACATAGAAAGAGAAGGAATAGTCTGAAGTTTATAGATCCAATTCTATAGATGCAGAATAATATTTTCATGAGTTTTCAGGAAGTGGTCTTGAAGGATGGAATCTCACATGTCTTCTTTATCTACCAGTTTTGGTACATACGTGCCATATGCACCTCAGGGGTTTTTCTTTATATATATATACATTTATTACATGCGGGCACACATTTATACACACACACACACACACACACGCCCCCCCCCCCGAAGGGTGCTGAATACAAAACAAAAGTGCTGAATACAAAACCTTACTTTCAAAAATGTTGAGGTTGTGACCCAAACTGACAAAAGCTAGGAAAATTAAAGTGATATTTTACAGCTTAGCAGTCTTCTTCTAATGGATATAATGCTCTGAGCTAAGGATGAAATGTCAGCCATAAATTTGAATTTTCTCATGTTTGTTAGTTTGGTTCACAACCTTAATGTTATTTAAATGTAGGCTATTGTACTCCTACCATCAAGCAAGAGGGAAAATTAGGTTATAGTCACTCCTACAGATATGCTCAGGAAATAGAGTAGAGATTTGTGATAAATCTGCTGGCAGCCAAGAACAGAATAATAACTGTTTTATTAAACCTTAGGTGCATATTCTCATGACAGCATTAAAAGTGCACATAAATCATGGCATAGCTATTATTGGATTTTTTGGATGAGACCACAGAAGTGATTGCTTCAATTTTTTAACCCTTGTATGGAGACAATGCAGATACCCAGGCTATGGAGACAGACTAAAGTGGTTGCACTACTCATACCACACAAAGACCCTAACTCTGTAAAGAGTTACCACCCAATATCCTTACTCTGCAAGGATAAGCTATGTGAACAAGTGGTAATGGTTAGAATAGGACCAACAGTGAAAGGGGAGCTAACTGATGATCAAGGATATTCATGCTGTGGGGTAGAATTGTAAACCTAACGCAATACATGAAAGATGGTTTTGGAACCTACAAAATTACAGGGGCTGTGTTTTTTAATCTCTCAGCTTTTTACAACACTGTGAACCATACTTCACAGAGTCCAGGAGAGCTGGCTGTATTTCAAAGAATCCCTATTGAGGTTACAGGGACAAACCATCCCGATGTGTCGAAAGAATAGTAAATATGGCAGGCGACCAGCTTGGCTTAACAGTGAAATCCTTGCGTATCTTAAACATAAAAAAGAAGCTTACAAGATGTGGAAGATTGGACAAATGACCAGGGAAGAGTATAAAAATGTTGCTCGGGCATGTAGGAATGAAATCAAGAGGGCCAAATCGCACCTGGAGCTACAGCTAGCAAGAGATGTTAAGAGTAACAAGAAGGGTTTCTTCAGGTATGTTGGCAACAAGAAGACAGCCAAGGAAAGTGTGGGCCCCTTACTGAATGAGGGAGGCAACCTAGTGACAGAGGATGTGGAAAAAGCTAATGTACTCAATGCTTTTTTTGCCTCTGTCTTCACGAACAAGGTCAGCTCCCAGACTGCTGCGCTGGGCAACACAGCATGGGGAGTAGGTGGCCAGCCCTCTGTGGAGAAAGAAGTGGTTAGGGACTATTTAGAAAAGCTGGACGTGCACAAGTCCATGGGGCCGCATGTGTTGCATCCGAGAGTGCTAAAGGAGTTGGCGGCTGTGATTGCAGAGCCATTGGCCATTATCTTTGAAAACTCATGGCGATCGGGGGAAGTCCCGGACGACTGGAAAAAGGCTAATGTAGTGCCCATCTTTAAAAAAGGGAAGAAGGAGGATCCTGGGATCTACAGGCCAGTCAGCCTCACCTCAGTCCCCGGAAAAATCATGGAGCAGGTCCTCAAGGAATCAATCCTGAAGCACTTACACGAGAGGAAAGTGATCAGGAACAGTCAGCATGGATTCACCAAGGGAAGGTCATGCCTGACTAATCTAATTGCCTTCTATGATGAGATAACTGGTTCTGTGGATGAAGGGAAAGCAGTGGATATATTGTTTCTTGACTTTAGCAAAGCTTTTGACACGGTCTCCCACAGTATTCTTGTCAGCAAGTTAAAGACATATGGGCTGGATGAATGCACTATAAGGTGGGTAGTAAGTTGGCTAGATTGTCGGGCTCAACAGGTAGTGATCAATGGCTCCATGTCTAGATGGCAGCCGGTGTCAAGTGGAGTGCCCCAAGGGTCGGTCCTGGGGCCGGTTTTGTTCAATATCTTCATAAATGATCTGGAGAATGGTGTGGATTGCACTCTCAGCAAATTTGCGGATGATGCTAAACTAGGAGGAGTGGTGGATACGGTGGCAGGTGGGGATAGGATACAGAGGGACCTAGAGAAATTGGAGGATTGGGCCAAAAGAAATCTGATGAGGTTCAACTAGGATAAGTGCAGGGTCCTGCACTTAGGACGGAAGAATCCCTTGCACCGCTACAGACTAGGGACCGAATGGCTAGGCAGCAGTTCTGCGCAAAAAGGACCTAGGGGTGACAGTGGACGAGAAGCTGGATAAGAGTCAACAGTGTGCCCTTGTTTCCAAGAAGGCCAATGGCATTTTGGGATGTATAAGTAGGGGCATAGTCAGCCGATCGAGGGACGTGATCATTCCCCTCTATTCGACATTGGTGAGGCCTCATCTGGAGTACTGTGTCCAGTTTTGGGCCCCACACTACAAGAAGGATGTGGAAAAATTGGAGAGAGTCCAGCGAAGGGCAACAAAAATGATTAGGGGTCTGGAACACATGACTTATGAGGAGAGGCTGAGGGAACTGGGATTGTTTAGTCTGCAGAAGAGAAGAATGAGGGGGGATTTGATAGTTGCTTTCAACTACCTGAGAGGTGGTTCCAAAGAGGATGGTTCTAGACTATTCTCAGTGGTAGAAGATGACAGGACAAGGAGTAATGGTCTCAAGTTGCAGTGGGGGAGGTTTAGGTTGGATATTAGAAAAAACTTTTTCACTAGGAGGGTGGTGAAACACTGGAATGCGTTACCTAGAGGTGGTAGAATCTCCTTCCTTAGAAGTTTTTAAGGTCAGGCTTGACAAAGCCCTGGCTGGGATGATTTAATTGGGGATTGGTCCTGCTTTGAGCAGGGGGTTGGACTAGATGACCTTCTGAGGTCCCTTCCAACCCTGATATTCTATGATTCTATGAATATAACCAAGTGGAAGCTGCAGAATGACACCAAATGTGAATGTGAAGAGCTTAAGTAAACACTTGAACATGCTTGATGAAGTGCCTGTTGTCAACAACCTATATTCCAGAGGAACTATTCAAGATAAGTAATAACACTATGTCTTGGCTGTGGTTTTGGAGCAACAAGCTATGATGATGATGATGATGATGACATATCTATGTCTGAATACACTCATTAGGACTGTTGTTACGATCTAGAACAGAAGAAAGGATTTGAACTGAGAAAGGCATTTTCTTTAAATGACATCATGATTTTTAGAAGTTCAGAAAGAGCCAGATCCTGCCATTCCTACTCCCTTTGTGATTAGTACCATTGAATTCAATAGGGCTACTCAAGGAGTAAAGTACTACTCCTCACAAGTAAGGTGGGTAGAATCTGGCCGATCCTAAAATAAATCACAATACCTGAAAAACAAAGTGAATGACCAACTAAAGAAAGGTATAGGCTATGATTCAATAAATATCATTTTCATCTATTACAGCAATGCCCTTTGAACTATTCTAGTTAAGTTTGTGTGAGACCTTCTGCTATGAACTGTTGCGAATTATACCTGATAGATCACGCGCAATTCGAGTCTAGGCTGAGGCACACGAACAAAGTCCACAACTGCAGAGTTCCCAAAGATATTAAGTTTATTAGGCTCGAGTGTGGTGCCCCCCTGCTAGTTAGAAGGGGACCCCGAATGCAGGTTATACAAAGGTTATATACCTTTTAGCAAAGCATGTTGCCCTCGTGCATCGGAAACCTTAGCCAATAGACAAACCCTTTTCTTATCTACCACCTATCCCTGCTAGGTACATTCCCTGTGCTAAATCATTACTTTAACTACACAACATGGCCCTCAAGCAATGCATCAGTAACTTTTCTTATCAGGATGGGAGGCCCACATCAAAAGGCCAGGAGGCAGGGAGTTAGGAACAGACAAAGAACAGAAACCGGGAGTCGAGACAGGCTGGAGACAAGGGGGGGCGGGGGTTTCCACAGGAATGCAGTATCTAAGGAACACTCCTCCTGGTGCATGATGTGCTTGCTTTTAGACAATGGTGGGCCCCAGACCAAAATGGTGTCACATATGCTAACTTTTCCTTAACAGAACTCAATTTGTATATGTTTGTAATGTGAACGTATTTGCTCTGTGATGAAACACTATAAATGAGAGTCAGAGCTCAGAATTATTAAAATAATTTTTGTTGTGTATTTCCAAAAATAGCTGATTGATTTTGAACTGTTCTTTGGCACCTGTATAACTAAACAACAGCTGTTCTAAAATACGACACTTTATAGGCAACAATGTTCACTGGTCCTTTTGGTATTTATTTTTTAAAAGCAAATTAAAAGTGACACAAGATTTAAAAAATCAATTTTTGCTCAAAAATAGATTTTATTTTGGATTTTTATCACCGTGTGTGCCCTGTTTTAATAATATAACTATCCCATCTTTCTGATGAAATGGACAGTTCTCTCTTAATGCTTACCCTTTTATTCCACATTTACACAAGATGTTTTTCAATGTAAAAGCTAAGAAATGTTACTAATTGTGAAGTAGAGAGAAGTGCGAGGGAGAAGTAATTCTTCGGTTCTACTGTGCACTGATTAGGGCTCAACTGGAGTATTGTGTCCAGTTCTGAGTGCCACATTTCAGGAAAGATGGGAGCAAACTGAAGTCCAGAGAAAAGCAACAAAAATGATTAAAGGTCTAGAAAACATGACTTATGAGGGAAGATTGAAAAAATTGGGTTTGCTTAGTCTGGAGAAGAGAAGACTGAGAGGGGACATGGTAACAGTTTTCAAGTACATAAAAGGTTGTTACAAGGAGGAGGGAGAAAAAATTGTTCTTCTTAACCTCTGAGGATAGGACAAGAAGCAATGGGCTTAAATTGCAGCACTGGAGGTTTAGGTTGGACATTACGAAAAACTTCCTGTCAGAGTGGTTAAGCACTGGAATAAATTGCCTAGAGAGGTTGTGGAATCTCCATCATTGGAGATTTTTAAGAGCAGGTTAGACAAACACCTGTCAGGGATGGCCTAGATAATACTTAGACCTACCATGAGTGCAGGGGACTGGACTAGATGACCTCTCGAGGTGTCTTCCTGTCCCATGATTAAATTTGTTTTTTTGCAGCTTTCACTTGACCTGTGATCCCCCTGCAAAAGTCTAACACTGACCTTTGGTGCAATAGACTATGGCTGGTCCCCCCCCCCGCCATCCCACTGAGTTCAAGAGATAAATTAACTGATCTTAACAGTGCAGGATCAGGCCCTATTTGATCAGATGTAAACATCTGAAACAATGGTGGGCAACACTGGGAGCTGCGAGCAGCCGTGCCTGCAGACAGTCAATGTAAATATACTGTCTTGCAGCCCGCCAATGGATTACCCTGATGGGCCATGTGTGGCCCACAGGCTGCCCACCACCGATCTGAAACCTTGAAATTGACTGTTTTGAAGATCCTATGACTGTGAAAATGACCAAAATAGACCGTGAATTTGGTAAAGCTCTAGCTATAATACCAAAAGATGGTTCTCTGTCAGGAAATAGAGGATTCAGAGTCCTAGATCTAAAGAGCTGAAACCATCAAGATTATCCACGATAGTAAAACAGTGAAAAGTGACAGCAGAATAGGCAAAATATGAAGACTATTTTAGAGCCCATTTCTATTTCTTGAAGTCAGCTGCCATTATTGTCAGCAGAATCACAGATGATCTGTTTACTATAAAGCAAGTGAGAAAAATAGGCACGTGCCAAAAGTTGGGGCAAACTTTTTTCAAGAGACATACTTTAACCTCACGTATGCATAAGAATGCAGTTTTATGGGATAAGCCCATATTAACAATATTAGCAAGAAATTATATCGTACTCAGTGGTTTTATGTACCATGGTATTATGTAAAACAGTATTATTTGTGTAAACCACCTACCACCATTAAAAAATTTGAAATCACTTCCCTAGGTATTCATGGCATCTACGTTATCTCTCTTTATGTGGAATTGGAGATTCCATGGTATTGCAATCAAGGCAGATTACTGATATTTTTAAAGCTGCTCACCACATTTGAATATATTTCTTTCCTTTTCTAGAATAAAAGGAACGATTAAGATTTATATTTAGGCAGATGACAAGTTTGGAATGTGATTGTATAAAATTGATTTTTTTTAATCCTAAAGTACTTACAAATTAAAAAATGAACAAATGAACTACAGATATATACAAATATTTTCTATATTAATGGAATGTAAACTAGACATCCTAAGGAGTTAACAAAATGGGCTGTGCTCTTGAACAAGGTGATAGGAATTTTTATCTTTAAGACAACAGGATTAATTGAATAAATCTGGATATGTAGAGGGTGCTTTTAATTTGTTTTTATAAGATCACTTATCCCTGTATCTGAGCATAACCTACCTGCCATCTCTAGATACAAACTTAAAAGGAATCCCACAGAATATATTATTTAGAACATATTGGACTCTGACTCATAAAGAATGCAGGTATCATCAGCACAAATTATAAATGCGGGAGCTGTGAAACTGGAAAAACAGATTTTATTCCTATATTATGGAAATGTCCATATGTTTAATTATTATAGGAAGAAGTAACAGCAGGGTTAGCACAATATTGGGTTTTTAAATCCTAACATCTTTATAATCTGTTACTAACAAAGAGTGAGGGGAAAGTTTATCTTCCAAAATGGAAATCAGCTATAGAAATTAAAATGGTTGATTGGTATATATGCCTGAGTGATCTAGCCATTCTAGAGAACATAACATTACAAATAGATGAAAAGCCCGAAAATATTAAGATATCTCCTATTGCTTTCTGGAAGTTATGATTAAATGTATAACTAAAAAAGATGACAATCTTTGATGTAATAATTTTATTGCTACTCTCACTGCATATTTGTATGTATTTAGGCACAACTCTGGCACTCCTACTCATGGAAAACTGCATGGGAGTTTTACATAAAGATTACAGAAGCAGGCCAAACTGAATAATTTTTAGGTTGTTACTCTTCTTCATACTTATCTTTCAAAAACATTAAGGAGCCAAATTTATAACCAATCATCATAAATTCATATTTTCTTTCAATTATCACTCTAAGGGAAAACATTTTTCATGGCAGCTATTAACTACTATGGAGTCAACAGCATAGGCAATAAAGAAGAAAAGACGTAACTCTGCTTTTGTCTTGATTCTTTGTACATAAATCCCAGTAATCTATTGTAGTTATATGGGCATAGTTTTTCGGAAAGAATGTAATTTCTTCTTCTCTTTTATGTAGTAGTAGAAGTCCAGTAAATTTTGATGTCTTTAGTTATTATCTACTAAGCTCTAAATTCTAACAGATATTATATTAAGGTCCTAGACTTCAATAACATATATTGATAGTAAACTGTTTGATTGACTATCTTCTGGTCTATTCCTCAAATAAATGGTGACCTTTGAATCAGGTTCTGGAGTCCTCAAAGAGAGACTTTTGGGTGGAAAATTAGCAGATGCTGACTGAGTTGGGGGAACTGGATAATTTCCATCCCAGAATTAAAGAACTGGAATGTGAGATTGCTAGTCCAGTAAGAAGGATTTTTAATAAATCGATTTATTTGGGGATAGTACCATCTGACTGGAGAATAGCTAATGTCATTCCTATATTTATGAAAGGGGAGGAAATGATCTGGGCAATTACAGATGTTGTCTAACTTGAGTCATATGCAACGCTTTGGAACAAATTGTGAAGAAAAGAATAATTAAATTAATGGAAGTAAATGGAAAGGGGGATGTAATGCAACATGGGTTTTGCCAGACTAACCTGATTTCTTTCTTTGAGAAAATAATTGATATTTTAGATAAGGGAAATGCAACAGATCTGATATAGTTGCAATTCATTAAAGTATTTGACATGGTAGCACATGGGAAATTATTAATTAAATTACAGAAGATAGGGATCAATACAAGAACTGTAAGGTAGATAAGGAATTAGCTAAAGGAGAGAAAGCAATAGGGTGTGCTAAAAGGTGAATTATTAGACTGGACAGACGTTACTAGTGGAGTTCCTGAAGGTTCAGTCTTGAAACCAATCTTCTTGAATATTTTTATTAATGACCCCGCACAAAAAGCAGGAGTGGGCTAATGAAATTTGACTATGCCTCCCAACTTTGTATCATCAATGCAGAGGAGGATCGGAATATTACTCAGGAACATCTGGATGACCTTGAAGACTGGACTGACAGAAATGGAATGAAATTCAATAATACAACATGTGAGGTCACGCATTTGTGAGCTAATAATAAGAATTTCTGCTACAAGCTCGGGGATTATCACAACAATGAGCCACCAATGCAATGCAGCTGTGAAAAAGGCAAATGTGACTCTTGGATATATCAGGCAAGGGATTTCCAGTAGAGCTAGAGAAGTATTAATGCCATTGTACAAGGCACTGGTAAAATCTTATCTGGAATACTGTGTACAATTCTCATCATCCATGTTCAAGAAAGATGAATTCAAACTGGAACAAGTGCAGAGAAAAGCAACTGTGATGATCAGGGGAATGGAGGGCCTACCTTATGAAAGGAAACTGGAAGAGCTCATCTGGTTTAGGCTAGCAAAAAGAAGGCTGAGCGGGGATATGATTGTTCTTTATGAATACTTCCAGGGGATAAACACTGGCAAGGAAGAAAAGCTATATAAGCTAAAGAGATGTTGGCACAAGAACAAATGCATATAAACTGGCAATGGACAAATTCAAGCTGGAAACTAGAAGAAAGTTGCTAACCTCAAAAGAGTGAGGTTCTGGAACTGCCTCCCAAGAGGGGCTGTAAGCGAAAACTAATTAGTTTTAAGAGAGAGATGGACAAATTGATGAGAATTGTTTGTGATGGTGGAGGCCGGGCTCAGCAGCCCTGGGGGGTCCATTCCAGTTTATGTTTTAAGTTCTGAAAGTTCATGCTTCATGGCTGCAGTCAGTCACCTATAGGAGGCCAGGAAGGGATTTTTCTCTTCCAGTGTATTCTAGGGGGAGGGTTGGTCTCCTTCCTTTGGAGCATCAGATATAGCCATGGTGGAGATGAGACACTGATTGGGGTGGGTCAGAGCTCTGAGGTGGCACTGACCATTCTCTCTCTCACGTTTGGTTGACTGGTTTTTGCTCACATGCTCAGGGTCTAACTGACTGCCATATGTGGCATCAGGAAGGAATTTTTCCCAGGTCAGACTGACAGTGACCTGGGGTAGGGGGGTTCACCTTCCTTTGCACGGGTACTGGGTCGTGTTGGTGGCCTGTAATATACCAGGTAAGACTAGATGATCTGGTGGTCCCTTCAGGCCCTAAACTCTATGACTAAGAGACAGGAGAACAGAAAGAACTGAGCTTTACCAAATCAAGGTTGCCACCACTAGCACCTCCTGGGACCCTGGAATCTAATGTAAAACCACCGAGCCTTTGTTGTCCTAATCCCAGGAGAAGTCCTGACCAGACCAGGCCAAAGAGAGGGACACAGATGACATCACCACCTCCCCCTGCTCCTACTGAATCCCAGCCACCACATGGGATGTGAGACTGTCTATCTTTGTCCCCTCCATGTGTCCTTTTCCTTCTTCCTCACCTTATTTTTTCTCTTCCTATCTCTCCCCTTTTCTTTCTGTCTAATAAGAGTCTGTCTTAGCTGGCCAAGACAGAACATTTTGCAATATTGCTGTAAATCTGAGACCAGAAAGGCAAGTAAGCAATACCCTAAGCAGCCTGATGCTGGCACAAATTTGCCAGGTCTTGGAGTGGCTATTAAGATCATGTGCTGGGCCTGTGTTTTTCCAGCAATGAGACAACAAGTGAAAGTCAACATCAAAGACAGAAACTGCATTTTCAATCTTTGCTGTTCTTTTGTCTCCTCTTTTGTGTGTCATTCTGTTTTTTAGGAAATGGGATCAGATGTTAACAACAGCTACAATAGCTCCAGCTCATGTCAACTAACTTCTTCACTTTTCTCCCAAAAGGACAGTTATTATCATTTTGATACAATCTAAAAGACTGTCAAACTAGGGGTTTTTTTCTTTCTAAAGACTCTCTCCGGCTAAAGGGAAAGGGAACAAGATATTCTGAAAGCCTTTCTTAATACTTTACATTTCAAATGTTTTAACTGTTTTTCCTTCTTTTTCTGTATCTTTAAAAAAAGGTTATCAGAATGTTTAATGGTGTGTTTGCCATGGTACTAAGCAGCCTGAGGTCTCTGTATACCAAACCCAGAATTTTTTTTTAATGCTGTTTAATGCTGGACAGTGACAGGGTCGTGTTAACACTTTAAATTCTTTGGGCCCATATACTCCATCTAAATTAATACAACAGACCCAGCTGTGAAATAAACTTCCAAAGTAAAATAGATTAATCCCATCTGACCACCTTTAGCAAACTCTTCAAAACCTTCCTACCTTAAGGCTTTCGCACCACAATCAGTGCAACATTCACAACATCTACAACCAACCCCCCCAAATCCCTACTCCACATAGCCTTCTACAATAAGAACGGCCATACTAGATCAGACCGAAGGTCCATCTAGCCAAGAATCCTGTCTACCAACAGTGGCCAAAGCCAGATGCCCCAGAGGGAATGAACAGAACAGGTATTTATCAAGTGATCCATTCCTTGTCACCCATTCCCCGCTTCTGGCAAACAGAGGCTAGGGACACCATCTCTGCCCATCAATCCAGTAAGGAAAATGAGCCACAGGCTCCATAAACTCCCCTACAGATTTTGCTGTTGCCAGTCTGTTTTATGCACAGGCACTCAGTACAGTGATGTGCAGCAGTATAAAACCTTAAAATCTTGAAATCTGCCTGAATAGGGTGTAACTGTGGAGAATATCTAGGGTTAACTCTCAGTTGTAAATTCCATTTGGTTCTTTCTTGAACCGCTGAAGAATTCTTTTCAGCAAAGAGCCTCTGTTTTTGTATCTTAATGGAATGATATTAGCACAGAAGCACAGGGGTGATACAGTAATCTCCCAGCTTTCAAAAATCCTCTCAAATGGTGGCAACTGTTGGGAGTCATTAAGAAAGGGATAGATAATAAGACAGAAAATATCATTTTGCCACTATATATATCCATGGTACATCCACATCTTGAATACTGAGTGCAGATGTGGTCGCCCCATCTCAAAAAAGATATATGTGATTGGAAAAGGTTCAGAAATAGGCAACAAAAATGATTAGGGGTATGGAACAGCTTCCATGTGAGGAGAGATTAATAAGACTGGAACTTTTCAGGTTGGAAAAGAGATAACTAAGGGGGGGATATGATTGAGGTCTATAAAGTCATGACTGGTGTAGAGAAAGTAGATAAGGAAGTGTTATTTACTCCTTCTCATAACACAAGAACTAGGGGTTACCAAATGAAATTAATAGGCAGCAGGTTTAAAACAAACAAAAGGAAGTATTTTTTCACACAACGCACAGTCAACCTGTGGAATTCTTTGCCAGAGGATATTGTGAAGGCAAAGACTATAACAGGGTTCCATAAAGAATTAGATAAATTCATGGAGAATAGGTCTATCAATGGATATTAGCCAGGATGGGCAGGGATGGTGTCCCTAGCCTCTGTTTGCCAGAAGCTGGGAATGGGCAATAGGGGATGCATCACTGGATGATTACCTGTTCTGTTCATTCTCTCTGAAGCACCTGGCATTGGCCACTGTTGGAAGACAGGATACTGGTCGAGATGGACCTTTGGTCTGACCCAGTATGGCCATTCTTATGTTCTTATGTAACTGGGGTTTATGTGTATAGTGCTAACAAGAATTCCTTTGGGACAGGATACACTCCCTTTGCAACTTTCTATTTTATATAAAGTATGCGTACAACTAAAGTTTTATTTATTAACATTTTACTTTTTTAATTTAAATTAAAATTTCCTTGGACCTACAATATCGTCAACAGCAAGCCAGTTAAGCAAATTACCAGAATCATTAATCAGTTTCTAGAAATATCTGCAATGTGTACTCTTGTTATAAACTGTTAATGTGTGCTTAACTAGGTCAGTATTATGAAATAGTACTCTCACGAAAGATTAATGAGACCCTTAGAGAATATGTCTACACTGCAATAAAAGATCCGTGGCACCGAATCTCAGAGCCTGAGTCAACTGACTCAGGCTTGGGGAACAAGGACTGCAGAGATAAAAATAGCAGTGGCTTGAGCTGGAGCCAGGGCTCTAAGATCCTTCCCCCATCACAGATGTTCAGAGCCAAGACTCCAGTCCCACTCCAAATGTCTACACTGCTCTTTTGGGCCCCACAGCCAGAGCCCGAGTCAATTGACCCAGGGTGTGAGACTCAGCACCGCAGGTCTTCTATTGCAGTGTAGACATACCTTTAGTGACAGTGCAAATCAGTTATGTGTGTTAAATATTAAAGTCTGTGTTGAAGCAGAAATGTGCGTACAGTAGTAAACTTAACACACAGGACTGGATGACTCAGAGCCGTAGAGTTCTTAAGGGCAGGTCTACACTTAAAATGCTGCATTGGTGTAGCTACATCAATGCAGCTGTGCCACTGTAGCGCTTAAGTGAAGACACGCCTACTCTGATGCGAGAGTTTCTCCTGTTGGCATAGTAAATCCGCCTTCCTGAGTAGCAGTAGTTATGTTGCTGGAAGGTGCTCTCCCATCGACATAGCACTGTCTACGTGGGGAGGGGGGGTTAGGTCAGTATAAGTGCATCACTCACGGGCACAGGTGCTCAGGGGCGGCGAGTTATATTCCCTTGTGGTGCCCGGGCTCCAGCAATATTCAGGGGTGGGGGCCCTGCTCCACCAATGTTTGGAGCTGGGTCTCTCCCCCGGCCCTGCCTAGAGCAGACCCTGGTCCGGAGCATCCGCCCCAGCCCCCGCCTGCCCCCAGAGCGTCCCTGCCTGAGTGGAAGCAGCGCAGCTCTCCCGGGCCTCCGCTGCCGGCAACTACAGCACAGCACAAGAGCAACCCCGGCAGCAGGCTGAGGAGGAGGAGGGAGAAGGGGAGGGGGAGGAGACACACACGTGCTTGGCAGCCCTCCCCTCCCCTCTCCCAGCACCAGACGCCGAGGGGGCTTCCGGCAGGAGACATCTGGAGTGGACCTCCTTGACTCACCTGAGCAGCTGCTGGGGTTTCGGTGAGTGTTTGACCCTGTGATCCACACACACACACACCCCCCAGCCACCACTCCTGCAAACACTGGGCAAGGGGCAGCCCCTGCCCCAGCCCCAGTGAGGCTATGGCAAGGGGGAGCAGGGGAGGAAGGAAGCCACATGTGATGGCAGTCCCCTCCTCCGCACCCCCTCCCAGAGCCCACCCCCACTCTCTGGCCCCCAAACTCCCTCCCAGAGCCTGCACCCCCAGCCTAGAGCCTGCCCCCAAACTCTGTCCCAGAGCCTGCACCCCCTCCTACACTCCCAGCCCCTGCCTGGAGCCTGCACCCAGCCCTCCCCACTCCCTCCCAGAGCCTGCACCCCTCCACCCATCCTGCACCCCACCCCGTGCCCCACTCCAGCCCGGAGCCTGCACCCAGCATCCAAACTCTGTCCCAGAGCCTACACCCCCACCCCCTTCCCACACACCCCCTCCTGCACCCAAACTCCCTCCCAGAGCCTGTACTCAAACTCCTTCCTACACCCCCACCCCTTACCCCAGCCCAAAGCCTACAACCAAACTCCATTCCAGAGCCTGCATCCCCTCCCTCCACAGCCCAGCCCATCCCCAAACTCCCTCCCAGAGCCTGCACCCCCACCCTCATCCTGCACCCCCACCCTGTGCCCCAGCCCGGAGCCTGCATCCAGCACCCAAACTCCATCCCAGAGCCTGCACCCCAGACTCCATCCCAGAGCCCAACCTCTCAACCATCCTACGCCCCAATTCCCTGCCCCAACCCAGGGCCTGCACCCCAGACCTCCTCCCCCAACCCAAACTCCCTCACAGAGCCTTAGGCAGATGCAGGGTGGAGTTCGGGGGTGGGGCAGGCTCTGAGTGTTCTGGGAACCACCAAAATTTCTACAAACCTGCCGCCCTGAGTGCCAACTCTGTGGGTGCTCCAGGGCTGGAACATCCGTGGGGAAAAATGGTGGGTGCTGAGAAGCCACCTGCAGCCTCCCTATCAGCTCCCCACCATGTCCCCTAGCACCTCCCGCCCACCGGTGGGCCCCGCGAATCAGTGCTTCCCCCTCCCTCCCTGTGCCTCCCGCCCGCCACGAACAGCGTGCAGGAGGCTGGGCGGGAGGAGTGATACCAGTCAGCTCTGTGTTCTTGGGGAACCAGGATGCAGTATCCAGCCTGTCTGACTCATGAAGGGCACACACCCCCAGCCTCTGCTTGAACCAAAATTGATCAGAGAAAAAACTTGCGGAGAGCAGTGAAGGGTGGTGGGAGACACACCTAGACTCCTCCTGACAAGGGTGATAGGATTAAGGCAACTCCCCTAGCCTCATCTGCAGCACAGATGGAACAGGGAGGCATCGCCATTAGCATACAGAATGGAGAACGGATATTCCAAGGCAAGAACTGCACTGAACTCTGGGACCAAAAAAGCAGGGAAGTGCTGCATCATGGGGAATCTCTGCTCCAGAAGTTAATGAACCTACGCCTGCACACACCCAGCTCAGCAGTTATCAGACCAATTCTAGTAATGAATCCTTGATTGATATCCAAAATACTGAAGCTGCCTAATTGCACTGTGAGCTCCCTAGAAGGAACAACACCCATCGCTAGGAGTGATCAGCCCCTATTGTCTAGCCTAAAGAAAACAACTGAGTCATCAGTTTATCCATAAACAAATCTAGTGTTCTGCCTTGTACCATTGTTGTTTCCCTACAAAAAACCCCTACCCACTCAAGTAAGTGTTCTGATGCATGGATCCAAACTCTGCAACAGTTCCACTTGGATTTCATCTTCTCCTGTCTGATTTGTGCTGGGGCCTCTGCCTGTCTCCAGCACTCAGGACCCTGAGATACCACCGTCACCTGGGAACCCCGAACAGTTCAAGTTTCATGGAGCGGTGAGTTCTCTCTCTCTCTCTCTCTCTCTCTCTGTTTTCTTTTCTATCTCTTTTCTATCAGGTATAACTTTCTAACCCTGACTTGTTTGTTCAGGTATAGTTTTTTATATATGGCTTTTGTAACCTTTAATAATGTAGCTGTTATGTTTGTTTAGGCTCTCCTTGTGTAGTTATCACTATTATTCAATAAATAACTTTTATGGTTAAGCTGCTTCTCTCTCTCTCTCTCTCTCTGAACTTTACTCTTTTGCGTTTTTAGCTTCCCCATTTACTCTGCAGCAACGCTTCTCTTACCTAAGCTAAAGATCCCTGTAGCGTCCAAAAATACCCTGGGGTTTGCTCATCAAGTGGGTTACTACCAGTACAGCTGTAACATGAAATGGGGATAGGGATGTGCTGAACTTGTGACATACGATGGTGGCAGCTTGGAAGTGCTGCTCGACCCAAACGACTGAGTCCAGGGGCATATAAGGGTGACAGCTTGAAAGTGCTGCTAGACCCGGTCCACTGAGTCCAGGGACAGCCTGAAAGTGCTGTTCGACCCAGACTGCTCAGGCTTACTCTAGTCCGGTGCGGTACCTGTGGCATGTAAGTGTTGCAGCTTGAAAGTGCTGCTTGGCCCAGCCTATTGAGCCCAGGGGCATACAAGGGTGGCAGCTTGAAAGTGCTGATTGGCCCGGTCCACTCAGACTTGCTCTATTAGTGTGTGTGTGTGTGTTGATCTGGTTCTGTGGCTAGAGGAACCCAGCCCTGGGGAACCTAGGTCCTGCAGGTGAGTTCCATTGGGAGGGGACTTGCAGAAGGGAGAAGTAGAGCTCCATATAAAAACACAAGTGACACAAGCAGTACATTGATAGAATTACAGAACCCCTCCTCCACCCCCACCCCCCAGAAGATTAACCCTAATAAATGAGCACACCCCAAAGTAAAGGGCAAATCTGGTAATGGGGGGAGGAGCAAGGATGTGGCATGTTCAGGGAGGGGGCAGAACTGGGCAGGAAAAGGTGGGGTGGGGGTAGGGCCTGGGTCAGAGCCAGGAGTCGAGCACCCCCCGGCACGTTGGAAAATCAACACCTGTGCTCAGGGGTGTGCATTTTTCACACACCTGAGTGACATAATTATACCAATATAGGTCTGTAGTATAGACCTGGCCTAAAAGTAGAATTTTTTCCCAGGGGAAAAGGCTGCTGCAACAACAAAGGGCTAAACTCTAAGACGCAGCCCACATCAGTGGCAGCTCCTAGAGGCATTGTGCCAGATTCACTTGCACGCTTCAGCTGCTTTATGTTGCTCTGGTGATGTAAAGCATCCATAAACCTGGCATAACCCACCACTTAAGCAATATTAACAGCAGCTTTGCATCACAGGAGCAGCACAAAGTAGCCAGAGTATATCAGTGAATTTGATAGGCACAGTGCAAGGAGGGTGTTGGGGCAATGCACACAGCAGCCATTGTTACACCTTTTAACAAGGTAGAATATTGACTCTCCCCATGAAAACTCATCTGCTGCAGGGTCAGGCTGAATCATGGCCTTGCCCCTCCCTGATCCAGTGGGGTTTTAGTGCCACTGTAGGCACTAAAGTTCTCCTGTTGAATGCTGGAAGCAAAGGCCTAAAATTGTATCTAGCTTCTCCACAAGGTAGAGCTAAAGGTGTCTCCAGCTCTTCCTACAGGACTAGGCACAATCTAGCCCATATTGGCCTCTTGTATCTGCTTTAAAATTCTTTAACTTTCAAGAGATTTATCATTTAAAAAATTGGAGTACTCAAAATAAATTAATACAGTCCCCAAACTACGTCTGATTAAATTATACCATGCCTCCTTCAGAATCTGCAGCCTTTTAGCCCATTGGCCACAAAAGCAAACAAAAGACCCTGTACATTACTCAGAAGTTGTTTCAGGGTAAATAGCAATTTATAATCCATTTGTGATGGGTATTACAAACCCTGCATCAGGCAAGAAGGAGCTAAGGAGCAGCTTCGGGCCCAGGCAGCCCCTCCTGCTGCACCTCTGAGGCATGAGAATCTCGGAGAAGGAGCATAAAACAGGGTGAAACTCAGTTCAGAAGGCTTCAGTGTGGGGAGGCAGATGGACCTCTCACCCTCAGCTCCCACAGAGGACCACAGCAGAGAGCCCAAGATACACCTTTGGCTACCTGTGAGAACAGAGCAGTAGGACAGAGAAGCTGGTGCTGCTCTTTATTTCTGTTACTTTAGTTTCTTTTCCTTTGTTCTCTTAAGGACTCAAGTGAGGGCCTGAGCCCAGGACAGACCCCTGCTGAGAATGAGTCCCCTGAGGAGAAGGTGGGTTGATGTAGGAAGTAGCCCAGGGAAGAAGCAAGAAGTCTGATCACAGAGACCTGTAACCACTTGCTACAAGGGTCCCTGGGCTGGAGCCCATGATAAAGGCAGAGACTGGGTTCTCCTGTGGCCTCACAGAGT